>NC_090398.1:31477171-32077171 GCF_036365525.1 Heterodontus francisci | reverse complement strand
TGTCGAGCTCCCTGGCTGTTGTTGGCGCTGCACCCATCCAGGAAAGTAGAGAATATTCCATCACACTCTTGACTTGTGCCTTGTAGATGGTGGACAGGCTTTGCGGAGTCAGAAGGTGGACTACTTGCTGAAGAATTTCAAGCCTCTGACCTGCTCTTGTGGACACAGTATTTAAACTGCTCCTCCAGTTCAGTTGCTGGTTAATGGTAACCTTTAGGATGTTGATAGTGGGGGACCCAGAGATAGTAATGCAGTTGAATGTCAAGGGGTTATGGTTAAATTCTCTCTTGTTAAAGATGGTCACCGATTGGCAAATGTATTGCATGAATGTTTATTGGCATTTATCAGCCCAAGCTTGGATGTTATCCAGGTTTTGCCGCATGGGGACATGGACTACTTTCAGTTCCTGAGGAATTGAGAATGGCAGATAAACTATAATGTAGGGAAATGTGAAGTTGCTCTCTTTGGTAGTAAGAATAGAAAACAGAATAGTTTTTAAAAGGTATGAAACTTGCAAGCTGGCGGGCAGCCATAAAGACGGGGCTAAAGTGTGGTGAGTCGAAGAGACTTAGTAGTTGGCAGGAAAAAAGACAGAGGCGCAAGGGGAGAGCCAACTGTGTAACAGCCCTGAAAAACAAATTTCTCTGCAGCACCTGTGGAAGAGCCTGTCACTCTAGAATTGGCCTTTATAGCCACTCCAGGCGCTGCTTCACAAACCACTGACCACCTCCAGGCGCTTATCCATTGTCTCTCGAGATAAGGAGACCAAAGAAGAAGAAGAAGAATTTGCAAGTGTTGATGTTCAAAGAGACTTGGGTGTGCTTGAATGCAAAAAGTTAGCACGCAGGTACAGCAAGCAATTGGGAAAGCAATTGGCATGTTGGCATTTATTGCAAGGGGACTGGAGTACAGGAATAAAGAAGTCTTGTTACAATTGTACAAGGTTTTGGTGAGACCACATCTGGAGTACTGTGCACAGTTTTTGTCTCCACATTTAAGAAAGGATATACTTGCACTGGAGGCAGTACAGCGAAGGTTCAATAGATTGTTTGCCTGGGATGATGGAGTTGTCCTATGATGAGAGGTTGAGTAAATTGGGCCCATACTTTCTGGCGTTTAGAAGAATGAGAGGCATCTCATGGAAAATTACGATTCTGAAGGGATTGGATAGAGTAGACACAGAGATTGTCTCCACTAGTTGGGGAATCGAAAACACGGGGGCACAGTGTCAGGATTAGCGGCCGATCATTTAGGACCGTGAAGAAAAAAAATAGTCGACTCAAATGGTTGAGAGTCTTTGGAATTCTGTACCCCAGAGGGTTGTGGATGCTCCATCGTTGAATACATTTAAGGCTGGGATAGACAGATTTTTGGTCTCTCAGGGAATCAAGGGATATGGCGAGTGGGCAGGAAAGTGAAGTTGAAGTCTAAGATTAGCCATGATCGTACTGAATGGTAGAGCAGGCTCGATGGGTCATGTGGTCTACTCCTGCTCCAATTTCTTGTGTTCATGTGACACTGTACATTGTACAATCATCACCGAACATCCTCACTTCTGACTTTATGATGGAAGGAAGGTGACTGATGAAGCAGCTCAAGATGGTACAGCCTAAGACATTACTCTGAGGAGCTCCTGCAGTGATGTCCTGGAACTGAGATTATTGACCTCCAACAACCACAACCACCTTCCTTTGTGCTAAGTTTGACTTCAATGTTATGAAGGTGCTTCCAATTTTAAATATTTTTTGAGGGATGGTGTTCAAAAGACTGTGGAAATACCTGAGGAGATGCTGGACTTGTAATTTGTTTTTTGAAAGTAGGTCACTGGAACGACATTTGTGACTTTGTTTAATAACATTTACTGGAACTCACATGTCTCAAGCTAAGTAAACAACAGAGGCCTTGCTGACTATTGGAGTTGTTTACAGAGAAGTCACATGTCTAGATTTATGGTGGTCAGGAGTTGGTTTCATTTTGAACTGTTTGAATGGACAGTTGGGGTGTCAGCCTTCTAAGAGAGAGAGGTCACCAGTTCACCCTGTTCCACCTCTTTGAGAAATCTGAGAATCCAGTGTGAGAACTGGAGAAACTGATGCAGCATTTCTCCTGAGAAGTTTCTGCAAGACTTTTTCTTCACATCTCCTGAACGAACTGCTTCTGAAAAGATCCCAGTCAAAACTGCATGTGACGAGTGACTCCCGTCTACATGTATCCAGACACCAGTCTAACTGGAACATTCCATATCTTATACTTTTTCTCCAAGAATTAACAAACACTTGTCCAAAGTATTTTTTTTTGTTTTTCTTTTTGAAAAGTTGATCTCTGCAGAGAAAGCATCTTTATTTTTCCTTTAACTGGTGTGTGTGTGTGTGTGTGTCCATGTGTGTTGGGTTATTTCGATGGGAATATATTTGTACGTTCATATTTCAATCTGTGTGTGAAAAAGCTTTGCATCTTTATGAAATGAATCTTGTTTTATAATAAATTAATAATTTTCCTGATTATTAATGAAACTTTATTCAGAAACTAAAATAGATGAAGTTTCTAATTGGCTGTATCGGTAACTGGGTAAAACATTTAAATATATGTTGTGACCTGTGGAGAAGTGGAACTAGAGAAAGACCGTGCACTCCTCCATCCTCGGTCATAACACCAACCAGTGGAGAGTTTTCCCCTGATTTCCACTAACTTCAATTTGCCTGGGGCTCCTTGATGTCACACTCGGTCAAATGCTGTCTGGATATCAAGAACAATCACTTTCACCTCACCTGGTCATATGGTTCAGATTCCGAGAACATCGGAGGGTAACCAAAGTCCAACAATTACACTTGCTTTCGGCCATTTCTGATCATTGCTGCTAGGATTGTACTTTTTTTAATATCTTTTTTTCTGGAACATCTCCTGACAATGCAGAGCATGTGCAGAGCGATCGCCGACGTCATCACTGTGTCCCAACATTCTCCAGCTTGCCAGTATGGGTGTGTGCACGTGTGCGTGAACGTCACCATGTAACGGTGTCAGACGAAATAACGTCAGAGTGTTGCTTCACCCCTCAATGGCCGCAATTGCAATCTCTATCCCTCCAACAGTACCCCGCTCCCTCCCGCCATAGGCGCCTCAGTCACCTCTTTTCTTCCCAGCTCTCTCCCACTGTTCTCTCCTGCGCTCGCCTGCTCGGCGCTCCCGACTCTTTGCCACTCCATCCCGCCTTGCCACTAGCACCTCGCTGGCCCCCCTCCCCACCCCAACCCCCGCCAATTCTCTAGATGGCGAGGTGGGGATTGGGCAGGAGGGAATAGCGAGCAGACGCGTGCGGGAGAGAATAGTGAAATGGAGTGGTGAGCAGTCGGAAGCGGCAGGAAGGTGGGTGTGGGAGGGAGCGGGTAAGAGAAGCGGTGATTGCAGCGGGAGTGGGGTATGGGGGTGTGTGGAGGCGGTGATCACAGTCATTGAGGGGGGCGGAGGGTTTGGGTTAAATTTTTTTGTGTTAGATTGAATAGCCCCATTTTAATACTGATAGCTGCCTGAGAGTCATGGAGTTATACAGCACAGAAACAGACCTTTTGGCCCATCGTGTCTGTGCCAGCCATCAAGCACCTAATTATTCTAATCCCATTTTCCAGCACTTGGCTAGTAGCCTTGTATGCTATGGCGTTTCAAGTGCTCATCTAAATACTTCTTAAATGTTGTGAGGGTTCCTGCCTATAACACCTCGTCAGGCAGTGTGTTCCAGATTCCAACCACCCTCTGGGTGATTTATTTTTCATCATATCCCCGCTAAACATCCTACCCCTGACCTTAAATCTATGCCCCCTACAAAATGACCCCTCCGCTGAGAAAAAGTTTCTTCCTATCTAACCTATCAACGCCCCTCATAATTTTGTAACCTCAATCAGGTCCCCCCTCAGCCTTCTCTGCTCTAAGGAAAACAACCCTAGCCTTTTCAGTCTCTCTGAAATGCTCCAGCCCAGGCAACACCTGGTGAATCTCCTTTGCACCCTCTACAGTGCAATCACATCCTTCCTAGAGTGTGGTGCCACAGTACTCCAGCTGTGGCCTAACTAGTGTTTTATACAACTCCATCATAACCTCCCTGCTCTTATATTCTATGCCTCGGCTGGTAAAGGCAAGTATCCCATATGCCTTCCTAACCACCTTATCTACCTGTGCTGTTGCCTTCAGTGATCTATGGACAAGTACACCAAGGTCCCTCTTACCTTCTGTACTTCCTAGGGACTTACCGTCCATTGCATATTCCCTTGCCTTGTTAGTCCTCCCAAAATGCATCACCTCACATTTATTAGGAATAAATTCCATTTGCCATTGTTCTGCCCATCTTACCAGCCCATCTATATCGTCCTGTAATCTAAGACTTTCCTCCTCACTATTTACAATGCCACAAATTTTCCTGTCCTCTGCCAACTTGCTTATCATGCCTCCTATATTCATGTCTAAATCATTAATGTACACTACAAACAGGAAGGGTCCCAGCACCGATCCCTGTGGTACACCACTGTTCACAGATTCCACTCGCAAAAACAGCCCTCGACCATCACCCTCTGCTTCCTGCCACGAAGCCAATTTTGGATCCACTTTGCCAAATTGCCCTCAATCCCATGGGCTGTTAACATCTTAACCAATCTCCCATTTGGTACCTTATGAAAAGCCTTACTGAAGTCCATGTAGATTACATCAACTGCTTTACCCTCATCGACACATCTAGTGACCGCCTTGGAAAATTCAATAACGTTAGTTCGACACGATCGCCCCTGACAATGCCATGCTGACTATCCCTGATCAATCCCTGCCTCTCCAAGTGGAGATTAATCCTGTCCCTCAGAGGTTTTACCAATAGTTTCCCAACCACTGATGTTAGAATCCCTGACCTGTAATTACCTGGTTTATCCCTTCTACCCATCTTGAATAATGGCACCACATTCGCAGTCCTCCAGTCCTCTGGTACCTCTCCTGTGGCCAGAGAGGATTGTAAAATCTGTGAAAGAGCCCCTGCTATCTTCTCCGTTACGTCACATAACAGCCTGGGATATATCTCATCTGGGCCTGGAGATTTATCCACTTTTATGCCCACTAAAACAGATAACACTTCCTCCCTTTCAATGCTAATATGTTCAAGTATATGACAATCCCCCTCCCTGATCTCTACACCTAAATTGTCCTTCTCTATAGTGAACACAGATGCAAAGTAATCATTTGAAACCCCACTCATGTCCACCGGTTGCACACATACATTGCCACTTTGGTCCCTAATGGGACCTACTCTTTCCCTGGTTATCCTTTTGCCCTTAATATACTTATAAAATGCCTTAGGATTTTCCTTTATCATGTCCACCAGTGTTTTTTCATGTCCACTCTTCGCACTCCTAATTGCTTTTTTTTAGTACCCCCCCCCCCCCCCTACACTTTCTATACTCCTCTAGTGCCTCCGCTATTATCAGCGCTCCGAACTGCCATAAGCCTCCTTTTATTCCCTGATCCAATCCTCTATATCCCTTGGCATCCAGGGTTCCCTGAACTTGTTGGTCCTACCCTTCATCTTAATGGGTACATGTTGGCTCTGAGCCCTCACTATTTCCTCTTTGCATGACTCCCACTGGTCTGATGTAGACTTTCCGACAAGTAGCTGCTCCCAGTCTCCCTTGGCCAGATCCTGTTTTATCATATTGAAATCGACCTTCCCCCAATTCAATACCTTTATTTCGGGCCTGTCTTTGTTCCTCTTCCTAACTACCTTAAATCTTACTGAGTTGTGGTCACTATCCCCGAAATGCACCCCCACTGACACTTCTAGCACATGGCCAGCTTCATTCCCGAGGGTTAGGTCCAGTACTGCCCCTTCACTTGTAGGACCTTCTAAGTACTGGCTCAAAAAGCTCTGCTCTATGCATTTTAAGAATTCTGTCCCCTTTAAGCCTTTTACACTAAGAATATCTCAGTTATTACCCTATTATTTTTACACCGCTCTGATATTTGCCTACATATCTGCTCCTCTATCGCTCCCTGACTGTTTGGAGGCCTTTAGGACACATCCAGCCAAGTGATTGCCCCCTTCTTGTTTTTCAATGTACCTATATGGCCTCATTTGAGGAACCTTCTAAAATATCATCCCTTCTTACTGCAGTAATTGACTCCTTGATCAACAGTGTAATGCCACCTCCTCTTTTATCCCCTCCCCTGTCACGCCTGAAGATTCTTTACCCTGGAATATTGAGCTGCCAGTCCAGCCCCTCCCTCAACATTGTCTCTGTGATAGCAACAATATCATAATCCCATGTGCTATTCAGCGCTCTCAATTCATCTGCCTTACTAGTAAGAATCCTTGCATTAAAATAGATGCAATCCAGCCTTGCAATTTTCACTTGTGCCTTAACAGGTCTATACTTGCTCTGCCTTCCAGACTGACACAGTTTCTCTGCACCTCCACTCTGTATCCCATTCTGCTGCCAAATTAGTTTCAACTCCCCCCCGCGCCCCCCCCCCCCCCACCCCCGCCACAATAGCACTAGCAAACCTCCCAGCAAGGATGTTGGTTCCGTTCCGATTCAGGTGCAACCCGTCCAACTTGTACAGATCACACCTTTGCCAGAAACAGACCCAGTGATCCAGGAAACTAAAGCCCTCCCTCCTGCACCATCTCTTCAACCACGCATTCATCTCCTATTCCTATACTAACTAGCATGTGGCACCGGGAGTAATCCAGAGATTACAACCTTTGAAGTCCTGCTTTTTAATCTGCTACCTAGCTCCCTAAATTCTTATTTCAGGACCTCATCCCTCTTTCTACCTGTGTCGTCGGTACCAATGCGTACCACGAACTCTGACTGTTCACCCTCCCACTTCAGAATGCCCTGCAGCCACTCAATGATACCCTTGACCCTCGCACCAGGGAGGCAACATACCATCCTAGAGTCAATTTTGTGGCCACAGAGACGCCTATCTGTACCCCTTACGACAGAATACCCTATCACTATAATTCTTCCACTCCTTTTCCTATCTGCTGTGCGGACAGTGACGTTTCAGTCGCTGAGGCTACATTTGCAAATCTGCCCATACTGCGCCACCTAGTGGTTGCATTGACAGCAAACGCAGCCTTATTTTCATAGTCTTGGACCTTCACCTTGAGGCAACCATTTTCTGTTACCATATTCTACTCTGGAAAGGCAGTTGGTGAAGAATATTATTGGAGATAATCTTTACTCAGTCTTCTATTAATTTATAGAGTTAAGCATTACAAGCATACACCTTCCCACTCAATCACAGCACAATTTCAATAAGTGCCTCTTTATATGTGCTCATGTGAAACCCCAGTTAATGCGCTCTACCTGCTCACAATTAAACAAATCAATATACAATTAGCACTTACCGCAATTTCTGAATTTTACAGTCTGGGTTCTTCAGAGCTGCAGACATTAGTCTCAGTCCTGAGTCTCCCAGTGTATTATAACCCAGATCCATAAACGTGAGTGATTGGTTTGTGCTGAGAGCAGAGGCGAGATCATTCATACAAGAAGCTGTGAGGTCGTTATCTTCCAGTCTGGCATCAAAGATGGAGAAATATCAGGAGTCAGAGTAAATTTGCTGTGTTTATTAATAACACTATTACTGATAGTAATAATAATAATGGGCATTGTCAGACATTCAATTTTTATAAATACAATCTTACACAATCTGGTACTTACAGCAGTTCTTGTATTCTGCAGTGCGGGTTCCTCAAAGCTGCAGACAGTAGTTTCACTCCTGAATCTCCCAGTTTATTATCACTCAGGTTCAGAACCATCAGTGACCGGTTTATACTGAGAACAGAGGCAAGAACCTCGGCAGAAGAATCTGTGAGATTGTTTTCTTTCAGCCTGGTATAAAAGATGGAAAAATAACAGGAATCAGAGTAAATTCCGTGTGTTTATTTATAACACCATTACTGATACGAATAACGTGCAGTGCTTAGCAATAGCACTATTTCTGAAACTAATAATAATGCAGTGTTTATAAAAACATAGAAAAATACGGCATGTTTCTGTGCTGTATGAATCTATGACTCTATTAATAATTGTCTAACACTCTGATAAGAAAAAATGTGTTTTGCTAAGGGGATGCAATAATGTCCTGATTGGGCAAACTGTAGATCCACATATTTTCTAAGAGTAATTGCCTTATCACACTGTATGTCAAGTTCCATTTGTTCCTCTTTGATAGAAGGTTTATTCATCCGCACAGATATCTCACGAGAGACATCAGAACTGATAACATGGCTTGCTCCAGCTATTTCACATGGTATTCTGATTCTCCGTACTGTCCACAATGTGTTGTCATCACTAAACCTGAAGCAATTAGTCCTTTTATACACTTAAGCATTGCGTCAATTCTCACAACTTAGTAAACATGGATAACATTTTAACCGATCTGTTCTACACACTGTTGAAGTGCAAGCACTACTAGCACGACACAGTGAAACAGGCCTGTGAGCAACATTCAGTAAAGGACTAAAACTCCTTGTGACATGTACAATTTGTTCGGCTTCATCAAAGTCTTCATCTCAGAATCCTCTGTCCCATGTGTTATTGAGGACTTTGCCTCTACGCTTTGTGCAGATCATGGCATAATGGTATTTGGAGCCACACCAGATGCATCTATTAACTGCTCCTTTGCCATTGCTGGGATTCAGTCACATTTTATTGCTCTTCCAATTTTGTCTTTGCTATAATAGCCGGATCTGACTGTCCATAACCATTCCATTGTACTGACCCCTGTATCCAGTATCTGGTCCATTTCCAAATCTGCCAATCATTCATTCTTCTATTCTTTGTGTTACTGCGAATATCCCATTTGCTCCACCAAGGCCCCAGGAATCTTTTCAAGAGCAGACATCTGATCAAACAGGGAGTCTCTCTCTCTCCAAGAACTGAAGACCAGTTAGAACCAGGAACATGTCCCTATGCTACACCTTGGCACAAGCCAGCAATTTAAGTGCTAGCACTGAACCAGGGATCTCTAAAGTGAATTTTGCCAATCTTTTATACAATCTGTTAAAGTACATGATATATTCTTCCTTTGAATAAACATCTATTTTCCAAAACATATCAAACTATGACAATGACATTTCATCCAAGAACTCTAATAGAAGATCCAAACCATCATCAGTTTTTAACTGACAGGGAGGCAGCTCACAAAGCATTTTACTTCTTATTTTACTTCTGGTCCGAAGCAACGCCAAGGCCATACCTTGTTTGCTTTCTCGTCGGAACACAACCCATGTCCACATCTCCACTTCATTCTTCCACTGGTCATTTTTTTATACTTATTTGTTTCGTAGATGTGGGCTTCGCTGCAAAGGCCAGCATTTGTTGGCCATCCCTAATTGCCCTTGGGAAGGTGCTGGTGAGCTACCTTCTTGAACCTCTGCAGTCTCTCTGGTGTAGGTACATCCACAATGCTGTTAGAGAGGAAATTCCAGTATTTTGACCCAGGAACAGTGAAGGAACGGCAATATATTCCCAAGTGAGGATGGTGTGTGGCCTGGAGGGGAATTTGCAGATGGCGGTGTTCCCACGCGTCTGTTGCCATTGTCCTTCTAGGTGGGAGAGGTCGTGGGTTTGGAAGATGCTGTTGAAGGAGGCATAGTGACTTGCTTCAGTGCATCTCTACTCCAGAGGGTTGTGGATACTCCATCGTTGAATACATTTAAGGCTGGGATAGACAGATTTTTGGTCTCTCTGAGAATAAAGGGATATGACGGGTCCGTGGGAAAATGAAGTTGAAAATAGGTCACTGTATCAGTAACTGGGTAAAACATTTAAATACATGTTGTGACCTGTGGAGAAGTGGAACTAGAGAAAGACAGTGCACTCCTCCATCCTCGGTCATGACCCGAACCACTGGAGAGTTTTCCACTGATTCCAATAACTTCAATTTGCTTCGGGCTCCTTGATGCCACACCCGGTCAAATGCTGCCTCGATATCAAGGGCAATCACTTTCACCTCACCTGGTCATATGGTTCAGGTTCTGAGAACATCAGAGGGTAATCAACGCCCAACAATTTACTCTTGCTTTCTAACATTTCTGATCATTGCTGCTGGGATTGTAGTTTTTTATGGGGTTTTTCCCGGAAAGGCTCCTGACAACGCAGAGCATGTGCAGATCAATCACCGACGTCATCACCAGCTTGCCAGGATGGGCCCCTGCAAGCGCTCGTCAACGTCAGCACGTAATGACGTCAGACGTAAAATTTCAGAGTGTTGCTTCAGCCCTCAATGATCGCGCGATTGCAATCTCCATCCCTCCAACTATACCCCGCTCCCTCCCGCGATCGGCGCCTCAGTCGCCGCTTCTCTTCCCTGTTCACTCCTGTTTTCGTTCCCGCGCCTGTGCACTCGCTGCTCCAAGCTCTTCACCGCAGCATCCCACCTCGCCGCTGAAACCCCGCTCGCACACATCACGCGCACCGGCTCATCTGCTGCTCCATCCCGCCACACACTGCCTGCATCGTCGCTGGCACCTCGCTCGCATACCACACACCCCCTCCAGGCCGCTTCTCCTGGCAGCGACGCGGGGAGAGAGCAGCGGGAGGGAACAGCGAGCATACAGGTGTGGAAGCGGATGGTGAACTGGAGTGGCGAGAGGGGACTTACTCCAGTGTCTGTATTTTACAGTCTGGGCTCATGCCCACAATCTGCATACAATTAAAGATAATTAATATACATTTGGCACTTATCACAGTGCCTGTATTTTACAGTCTGAGTTCTTCAAAGCTGCAGACTGTAGTTTCACACCTGAATCTCCCAGTTTATTATCACTCAGGTACAGAGCTGTCAGTGACTGGTTTATACTGAGAGTGGAGGTGAGATGCTCAAGACAAGAATCTGAGACAGTGTTTACTTGCAGGCTGGGATCAAAGATGGAGAAATAACAGGAATCAGAGTAAATCCCCAGTATTTATTTATAACACCATTATTGGTATGAATAATGTTCAATGCTTAGCATTCACACTAATGATGATACTAATAATAATGTAAAGTGTTTATTAATAATACTGTTATTGATAATAATAATATACAGTGTCAGCTACCCAGTTATTATAAACACAATCTCACACAATCTGGTACTTACCTCAGTTCTTGTATTTTACAGTCCGGGTTCCTCAAAGCCGCAGACAGTAGTTTCACTCCTGAATCTCCCAGATTATTGAAACCCAGTCTAAACACAAACAGACAGAGAGTGAGAAACAAACTGAATCAAACCCTGGACCTGATACAATTCACTTTCTGTTGAATGTTACAGGAAACACTGAAAAAGACTTGAGAAAATTAATAACCAGATTTTCCCATCACTGACAATGAATCTCACACTGTAGAACTCCTCATACATTCAGGAGCTGTCAATAAACATCAAAGAGGGAAGTAACAGGACAGAAGGTAGGTGATTGGTTGGTGAGTATTACAGTGTGTTTTTATCTCTCTAAGTGACAGCATCTGAATTCAACATTGCTTGGGGAAATAAATATACTACTTTATTAGATAAATGTAATACATAAAAGTAGCATTTTTTATTAATTGTTTTAAAAGACCTAATTACATTTATTCAGATTATCAATAAACAAATTAATTATAAAAGACTAGAGAGGACAGGGCAGGCTACGTGTTCGGACTGTAGCATGTGGGAGTTTGAGGATAGTGAGACTGTCCCACATTCCCACACCAGCAGGAAATGTCTCCGTCTTCAGTCATTCCAGCTCAGAGTCAATGGGCTGGAATGTGAGTTAGAGACATTCCCAAACATAAGGGAGGGGGTGGAATGTCTTCACAGTTTTATCCAGAACACAGTCACAGTTCAGAGAAAATCACAGGTTCAAGAAGAAGATGTAACCATTAGGGAGCAGCGTGGTGAGGACTGAGGAGAGATTGAGAAGGAGGTTCCTCAAACACAGGTCCTGTCCAAAAGGTACAATGTACTTGTTACCTGTGAGGACAAGGAGAAAGACTGTGGGGAGGACAGTCACAATGTAGACCAAGGTACTGTGGCTCAGAAGACTGTCCAAGGGGGAAAGAGCAGAATAGAATGTGGTAGTGATAAGGGTTTCTATAATTAGAGGGATGGATAGTGTCCTCTGCAGACATGAATGAGAATCCTGTCGGACGCGTTGTCTACAAGGTGCCAGGGTAAGGGATATCTTATGGTGGCAGGAGAGCAATTTGGAAGGGGAGGGAATAATCCAGTTGTCCTGGTCGATGTTGGAACAAACAACATATGTAGGAACCGGGAGGAGATCCTGCTGAGAGAATATCAGGTGTTAGGAGCTAAACTAAAAAAGCAGGACCTCAAGGGCAATAATCACTGGATTATTTCCCAATCCACATGCAAATTGGCAAAGAAACAGTCAGATCAGGAGATCAGTCAGATTCTGCCAGTTAATTTACATTTTTAAAGAACTCCCCCGCCCCAACACAATGCACCTAATCAAATTCTAATGTCCCTTTCCCACCCCCGAATAATAATTAAATATTTGCCCTTCCCCTCCCCACATAAGACTTACCTTGGGAATATGACCTTCCCCCTCCCGCAAACTGTACAAAATTTAAAGTTCACCCCTTCCCATCATCCTCTGCACCCATTATGTTTATTTGACCCCGACCCCCGCCCCACCCCCCTCACTAAAAATTTTAACTCCTCCCCTCCTCACCAGTGTCAGGCCTTCTTTCCCCAGACGGGGAAGTGAAGACACGGTAATGCCAGCTGCTGCATTGAAGATCACGGTGGGCCGAAAAATCCCAGGTAAGTTTATTTAAATGTATTCATGATGTTCATTGCCAAGCCGTGCCCCGTCGCCCGGGGGCGGGGGGGGGCGCCATGGAGCCTCGCTGCCGCCAGGAAAATCAGGCCCAACCCTCCCGATGTGGTGGCCTCTGCCGGAACGATCTTCTGATTCTCCCCCACCAAGGAGCCTGACATCAGAAGCCCGGTAAAATCCAGTCCATGCATTCTGAACATGTCTTTGTATTATTCTCGATAGTTCTTCTTCATCAATTTCTGTAATCTCCTCCAGCCCCACACCTCTGCAAGTTACCTACACTCCTCTAATTCTGGCCTCTGGCACATCCACAGTTTTAATCGCTCCACCATTGATGGCTGTGCCTTCAGTTGTGTAGGCCCCGAGCTCTGGAAGACCCTCCCTGCACTGCTTTCCTCCTTTAAGACTTTTTTAAAAACCTACCTCTTTGACCAAGCTTTTGGTCACCTGATATGTAAATAAAAAGAAACACTTGCATTTCTATAGCGCTTTTCACGACCACCGGACGTCTCAAAGCACTTTACAGCCAATGAAGTATTTTTGAAGTGTAGTCACTGTTGTAATGTAGGAAGTGTGACAGCTAATTTACACACAGCAAACTCCCACAAACAGCAATGTGATAATGAGCAGACAATCTGTTTCTGTGACATTCATTGAGGGTCAGGATTGGCCAGGACACCAGGGAAAATCCCCCTGCTCTTCTACAAAATAGTGCCATAGAATCTTTTACATCCACCCAAGCTGGCAGATGGGACCTCAGTTTAACATCTCATGCGAAAGATGGTGCCTCCGACAGTGCAGCACTCACTCAGTGTCAGTCTTGATTTTTGTGTTCAAGCCCTGGAGTAGAACTTGAATTCAGAACATTGTGAGTCAGAGGCGAGATTGCGACCAACTGAGCCAGAGCTGACACATGCACGTGGTTCACTGTCGTACTTTGTTTTATAATACTCCTGTGAAGTGCGTTGGGTCATTTTATTACATCAAAGGTGCTATATAAATATCAGCTGTTGTTGTTGTCTGCTCCTATCTAATATGGTACTAATTCCTTCTCTAGTACTATCCAATACACTCACTACTTTAGGTACCTTATTCCTCTATTCTACTTCTATATACTAGTGCCCACCCCCTGCCAATTTAGTTTAAACCCTCCACAACCACACTAGTGAACATCTTCACAAGGACATTGGTCCCAGTCCTGTTCGGGTGGAACCAGTCTCTTTTGAATAGGTGCCTCCTGACCCAGAACTGGTCCCAATGCCCCAAGACTCTGAAGAACTCCCTCCTGCACTATGCTTCAAGCCACATATTGATGCTCCCTATCTTCCAATTTCTACTGTCACTGGTGTGTGACACTGGGAGTAATCTAGAGATTATTACCTTCGAGGTCTGATTTTTTAACTTCCGTCCTAGTTCCTGAAAATCTGATCGTAAGACCTCAATATCCGCTCTTTCTATGTCGTTGGTACTGATGTGTACCACAACTTCTGGCTCACTTCCTTACCCCTGCAAACTATTCTGCACCCACTCTTTTACCCAGGCCAGAAGGAGGCAACACGCCATGTGGGACTCACAATGAGGGTTACAGAAATGTCTGACTATGGAATCTCCTATAACCACTGCATTTCTACACTTTGCTGTTCCCCCCTGTGCAGTCTCTTGCTCATGGTCTGGACTGCTCTCCAATGTGTTGTCATTCTCAGCAGTCTCCAATGGGAGGAGATGTTTCAGGTACAGGTTCAGTCCATTCCAACAAGGGTAAAAGTTAATGGAACCAAAGCCAGGACTCCTGGGATGATGAACGAGGTAGAGAATATACTGAAACAAGAAAAGGGTGTATGATTCATGTCAGCTGGATTCTTCATGACAGAACCAGGACAAATACAATATGTTGAAAGGGGAAGTGAAGAGCAAAATAAGACTGGCAAAGAGAGAATATGAGAATAGAATGGCAGTTAATATAAAAGGGAATCCAAAAATCTTCTACTAGCATGTAAATGGTAAGCGGGTAGTCAGAGGCAGGGTGGGGTCTATTAGTAACTAAAAAGGTGATATATGTTTAGAGACACAGGGTAAGGTTAAAATACCTAATCAGTACTTTGTATTGGTGTCTGCTAAGGAAGATGATGCTGACAAAATAACAGTAGAAGTGGAGATGCTGGAAGTAATGGACGGGTGAAAATTGCTCGGCCGGATGGACTAGAAAGACTGCCTTTGCTTGGAGTGGATAGGTCGTCTGGTCCGGATGGCTTAGATCCCAGGTTGCTAAGGGAAGCGGGATCGAGATTGCAGAAGGGCTTGTCATATTCTTCTAATCTTCCCTAGTGACAAGGGAGGTGCCAGAGGATTGGAAAGTGGCAAATATGACACACTGACTCAAGATAGGGTGCAAGGACATTCGTAGCAACTACCGGACGAACAGTTTCACATCAGTAAAAGCAAAACACTGTGGATGCTGGAAATCTGAAATAAAAACAGAAAGTAGTGGAAATACTCCGCTGATCCGGCAGCATCTGTGGTGAGAGAAACAGATTTAGCATTTCAGATCTGTGACCTTTCATCACAGAGTCACAGAATTGTTTCACTGCAGAAGGAGGCCATTAGGCCCATCATTACTGCACCTGCTCTCTGAAAGAGGAACTCCCTCAGTTCCATTCTCCCATCTTCTCCCCATAACCCTGCACATTCTTCCCTTTCATATAACTGTCCAATTCCCTTTTAAATGCTTCAGTTGAACCTGTCTGCACCACATTCTCAGGCAGTGCATTCCAGACCTTAACCACTCGCTGCATGAAAAAGTGTTTTGTCATGTCACTTTTGCTTCTCTTACCAAATACTTTAAATCTGTGCCCTCTCAGACTCGATCCTTTCACGAGTGGGAACATTTTCTCTCTATCTACACTGTCCAGACCCCTCATGATTTGGAAAACCGCTATCAAATCACCCTCAGCCTTTTTCGCTCCGAGGAAAACAGTTCTAACTTCTCCAGTCCATCTTCATAACTGAAATTCCTCATCCCTGGAATCAGAACTGGCAAAGACTAGAAATGTAATAGGTTTTAAGCAAACAAAGTGGTGTGGGGGTGAAGAGACCAAAAGGGAGATATTGATAGGACAGATGGTCAGAGAGATTATCTGACAAGGAGGTCATGGGCCAAAGGCAAATGTGAAGCAAGTGTGCTAATGATGTGGTGAAAGACAGCATTAGTGCAGACAGAGTGGTAATAACAAAATAATGAATAGCCCTAGTCAAAAGCACAAACATGAAAAAAAAACAGTGGACAGGCACATGATTAAAAAAAAAACATGATGAAACAAAATTAATTAAAAATAAAAAAGGGCCAGTCATACTCTGAAATTATTGAACTCGATGTTCAGTCCAGTAGGCTTTAGAGTGCTTAATCGGTAAATGAGATACTGTTCCTTGAGCTTGCGGTGATGTTCACTGGAACATTGCAGCAGGCCAAGGACAGAGATGTGGGGATGAGAGCAGGAGCGTGTGATGGAATGGCAAATGTGATGGAAGCTCAGGGTCATGTCTTTGGACTAAGTAGAGGTGTTCTGCAAAGCAGACACCCAATCTACGTTTGGTCTCCCCAATGTAGTGGAGACAGGAAAGTGGAATTGAGCCCGCGATCATCCATGATCATATTGAATGAATATCGATAGGCCATTTGGTTTACTTCTGCTCCTATTTCTTGTGTTCTTGTGCTCTTGAGACTGCATTCTGAGCAGTATACTAAATTGAAAGAAAAGTAAGTAAATCGCTGCATCACCTGAAAGGAGTGTTTGGGGTCTTGGATAGTGAGGAGTGAGGAGGTAAAAGGGCAGGTATGGGGACCTGCATGGGCACTAGTTAGGCCTGTCTTTTTGTCGGATATGTCGAACATTCCTTGTTCCAATCCAACTCAGGCCCCCTCCCCAACTCTTTTCTCCGGTACATTGCTGACTGTATTGGTGCAATTTCCTGCTCCCTCCCTAAACTAGAAAACTTCATCAACTTTGCTTTAAATTTCCACCCTTCACTCACCTTTACATGGTCCTTCTGCAACACTTCTCTTCCCTTCCTCAACTTCCCTGTCTCCATCTCTGGGGATAGGCTGTCCACTAACATTAATTATAAGCCCACCGACTCCCACAGCTATCTCGAATACACTTCGTCATACCCTGCCTCCTGTAAGGACTCCATTCCATTCTCCCAACTTCTCCATCACCAACGCATCTGTTCTGATGATCCAACCTTCCACAACATGACATGTCTTCCATTTTCCTCAATCAAGATTTCACCCCCCACCAACCCCCGCCCCACTACCTCCCCTACTGTGGTTGACAGGTCCCTCAACCATGTTGGCCCATTTCCTGCACCTCTGCCCTCAACCCTTCCCCTCCCTACCAGAACCATTACAGGGTTCCCCTTGTCCTCACTTTCCACCCCACCAGCCTCCACATCCAAAAGATCATCCTCTGCCATTTCCGCCACGACCAGGGTGATGCCACGACCAAACGCATCTTTCCTCTCCCCTACCCTGTCAGCATTCCAAAGGGAACATTCCCTCTGCGACACCCTGGTCCACTCCTCCATTACCCCCGACACCTCGTCCCCGTCCCATGGCAATCGCAGGAGGTGTAATACCTGCCCTTTTACCTCCTCTCTCCTCACTATCCCAGGCCCCAAACACTCCTTTCAGGTGAAGCAGCGATTTACTTGTACTTCTTTCAATGTAGCATCCTGTATTCGCTGCTCACAATGTGGTCTCTACACTGGAGAGACCAAACACTGATTGGGTGACCGCTTTGCAGAACGCCTCCGCTCAGTCCAAAAGCATGACCCCGAACTTCCAGTTGCTGGCCATTTCAACACACTCCCCCCTGTTCTCATGCTCACATCTCTGTCCTGGGATTGCTGCAGTGTTACAGTGAATATCAACACTAGCTCGAGGAACTGCACCTCATATACCAATGAGGCATCCTACAACCTACTGGACTGAACATTTTTATTTTATTTTGTTTCATTGATTTTTTTTAACCATGTGCCTTCCCACTGTCTTTTCATGTTTGTTATTTTGGCTGGAGCTGTTCATCATTCTGTCATTTCACACCCTCTCTGCACTAATGCTTTGACTTTCACCACATCATTAACACTCTATTTGCCTTTGTCTTTGCCCCATGACCTCCTAGTCAGTTATTCTCTGTGACCCTCTGTCCTATCAACACCTCCCCTTTGTTCCCTTTTCCCCCACCCCCACTTTATTTGCTTAAAATCTATTACATTTCTAACAATTGCCAGTTCTCTTGAAAGGTTACAGACCTGAAACGTTAAATGTACTTCTCTCTCCACAAATGCTGCCAGACCTGCTCTGTATTTCCAGAACTTTCTGTATTTGTTTCAGTTTAACATCAGTGGTGAGCAAGGTTTCAGAAACAATGATCATGGAGAAAAAATCGGGACTTGGAGAGGTTTGAGTCAATTAAGATAGTAAGCACGGATTTGTAAACAGCATATCATGTTTATCATTTTTTTAAAAATTGTGCATGTGTTGTGGGCGTCACTGAACTGGGCCAGCATCCTGAATTGCCCTCGAGAAGCTGGTGATGAGCTGCCGTTTTGAACAACGGCAGTCCATGTGGGGTGTAGGTGCACCAACAATGCTATAAGGAAGGCAGTTACAGGATTTTGACCCAGCGACAGTGGAGGAGCGGCTATATAGTTCCAAGTCAGGATGGTGTGTGGCTTGGAGGGCAATTTGCAGGTGCTGGGGTTCCTATGCATCTGCTGCCCTTGTCCTTCTAGGTGGTAGAGGCCACGGGTTTATGAGCTTTGGTGCATTGCAACTTGTAGATGGTACTCACTGCTGCCACTGTGCGTCGGTGACGGAGGGATGCCAATCAAGTGGGCTGCTTTGTCCTGGATGGTGTCAAGCTTCTTGAATGTTGGAGCTGCACCCATCCAGGCAAGCGGAGAGTGTTCCATCACACATCTGACTTGTGCCTTGTTGATGGTGGACAGGCTTTGGGGAATCAGGAGATCAGATACTTGCTGCAGGATTCCAAGTCTCTGACCTGTTCTTATAGCCACGGTATATGTATGGCTACTCCAGTTCAGTTTCTGGTCAATGGTAACCCCCAGGATGTTGATAGTGGGAGATTCAGCGATCGTAATGCAGTTGAATTTCAAGGGTAGATTGTTAGATTCTCTCTTCTTGGAGATGGCCATTGCCTGGAACTTATGTAGCTCGAACGTTACTTGCCACCTATCAGCCCAAGCCTGGATATTGTCCATGTCTTGCTGCACTTCTACACGGTCTGCTTCAGTATCTCAGGAGTCACGAATGGTGCTGAACATTGTGCAATCATCAGCGAACATTCCCACTTCTGATTAAAGGAAGGTCATTGATGAAGCAGCTGGAGATGGTTAGGCCTATGACACTACTGTGAGGAACTCCTGCAGCAATGTCCTGGAACTGAGATGATTGACCTCCAACAAACACAACCATCTTCCATTACGTTCGGCATGACTCAAACCAGCAAAGAATTTTACCCCAATTCCCACTGACTCCAGTTTTGTTCAGGCTCCTTGATGCCATATTCGGTCAATTGCTGCCTTGGTGTCAAGGGCAGTCACTCTCACCTCACCTCTTGAGTTCAGCTCTATTGTCCAATGTTTGAAACAAGGCTCTAATGTGGTCAGGAGCTGGGTGGCCCTGGTGGAACCCAAAATGAGTGGCACTGGGCAGGTTTCTGCTAAGCAAGTGCCACTTGATAGCACTGTTGACGACACCTTCCATCACTTTACTGATGATTGTGAGTAGACTGATTGGGTAGTAATTGTCCGGCTAGGATTTGTCCTGCTTTTTGTGTACAGGACATACCTGGGCAATTTTCCACATTTCCAGACAGATGCCAGTATTGTAGCTGTACCGGATCAGCTTGGCTCAATGCACAGTATGTTCTGGAGCACAGGTCTTCAACACTATTGCCGGGATGTTGTCAGGGCCCATAGCCTTGGCAGCATCCAGTGCCTTCAGTCGTTTCTTGATATCACACGGAGTGAATTGAATTAGCTGAAGATTGGCATCTGTGATACTGGGGACTTCAGGAAGATGCAGAGATGGATTATCCACTCGGCACTTCTGACTGAAGATTGTTGCAAATGCTTCTGCCCTATCTTTTGCACTGATATGATGGGCTCCCCCATCATTGAGGATGGGGATATTTGTGGAGCCACCTCCTGCAGTTAGTTGTTTAATTGTCCACCACCATCCACGGCTGGATGTGGCAGGACTGCAGAGCTTAGATCTGATCCGTTGGTTGTGAGATCGCTTAGCTCTGTCTATCGCATGCTACTCACGCAGTTTGGCATGCAAGTAGTCCTGGGTTGTAGCTTCACCAGGTTGACACCTCATTTTAAGGTATGCCTGGTGCTGCTTCTGGCATGCCGCCTGCATTCCTCATTGAACCAGGGTTGGTCTCCCGGCTTGATAGTAATTATAGAGTGGGGGATATGCTGGGTCACGAGGGTTACAGATTGTGGTTGAATACAATTCTGCTGCTGACTCACAAAGCCTCATGGATGCCCCGTTTTGCATTGCAATGTTAGTTCTAAATCTATCCCATTTAGTACAGTGGGGGAGTGCCACACAACACGATGGAGGGTATCGTCAATGTGAAGATGGGAGTTTGTCTTCACAAGGATTGTGCAGTTGTCACTCCTACCAATACTGTCATGGATTGATGCGTTTGTGGTAGACAGATTGGTGAGGATGAGGTCAAGTATGCTTTTCCCTCTTGTTTGTTTCCTCACCACCTGCTGCAGACCTAATATAGCAGCTATGTCCTTTAGGACTCAGCCAGCTCTGGTGCTACCGAGCCCGCCTTGGTGATGGACATTGAAGTCCCCCAACCAGAGTACATTCTGCACTTTTACCACCTCTGTGCTTCCTCCAAATTCTGTTCAACATGGAGGAGTACTGATTTACCAGCTTTGGGAGGGCAGTATCTGGTATTCAGCAGGGGGTTTCCTTGCCCATGTTTGACCTGATGCCATGAGACTTCATGGGGTCTGGAGCCATTGTTGAGGACTCCCAGGGCATCTCCCTCCCGACTGTATGCCAAAGTGCTGCCACCCCTGTTGGGTCTTTCTTGCCAATGGGACAGGACATACCTGGTGATGGTGGTGTCTGGGATATTGTCTGTAATGAATGATTTCATGAGTTTGAGTATGTCAGGTTGTTGCTTGACTAGCAAGTGGGGCAGCTCTCCCAACTTTTGGGAAAGCTCACAGATGTTAGTAATGAGGCCTTTGCCAGGTCGACAGGACTGGGTTTGGTTTGCTGTTGTCATTTCAGGTGCCTAGGTCGACTGTGCAGTTTCACTCCTTATTGACTTTGTAATCGTTGGATACAAATGAGTGGCTTGATGGGTCATTTAAAAACCTAGGCATTGCTGTAGGTCTGGAGTAACATGTAGACCAGACCAGATTCGGGAGGCGGAGGGGATTATTGACAGGAGTTATAGGGAGGCAGTCACACCTCAGGTAAAAGAAGTAGGTAGATGGGTTACCGTCAGGGGAAGGAAAGGGAACCAGCAGGCAGTGCAGGGATCCCCTGTGGCCGTTTCGCTCAACAACAGGTATACCGTTTTGGATACTGTTGGGGGGGACGACTTACCAGGGGTAAGCAATGGGGTGCAGGTCTCTGGCACAGAGTCTGTCCCTGTTGCTCAGAAGGGAAAGGGGAAGAGGAGCAGAGCATTAGTCATAGAGGACTCCATAGTTAGGGGAACAGATAGGAGGTTCTGTGGGAACGAGAGAGACTCACGGTTGGTGTGTTGCCTCCCAGGTGCCAGGGTATGTGATGTCTCTGATCGTGTTTTTGGGATCCTTAAGGGGGAGGGGGAGCACCCCCAAGTCGTGGTCCACATAGGCACCAACGACATAGGTAGGAAGAGAGATGGGGATTTAAGGCAGAAATTCATGGAGCTAGGGTGGAAGCTTAGAGCGAGGACAACCAGAGTTGTTATCTCTGGGATGTTGCCCGTGCCACGTGCTAGCGAAGAGAGGAATAGGGAGAGAGAGGAGTTGAACACGTGGCTGCAGGGATGGTGTAGGAGGGAGGGTTTTGGTTTCCTGGATAATTGGGGCTCTTTCTGGGGTAGGTGGGACCTCTACAAACAGGATGGTCTTCACCTGAACCAGAGGGGTACCAATATCCTGGGGGGGAGATTTGTTAGTGCTCTTTGGGGGGGTTTAAACTAAATCAGCAGGGGAATGGGAACCTAAATTGTAGTTCAAGTGTACAGGCTGTTGAGAGTAGTGAGGTAGGGGATAAGGTTACAGGGACGCAAGAGGGCACTGGCACGCAAGAACTTGGTTTAAAGTGTGTCTACTTCAACGCCAGGAGCATCCGGAATAAGGTGGGTGAGCTTGCAGCATGGGTTGGTACCTGGGATTCTGATGTTGTGGCCATTTCAGAGACATGGGTAGAGCAGGGGCAGGAATGGATGTTGCAGGTTCCGGGATTTAGATGTTTCAGTAAGAACAGAGAAGAGGGTAAAAGAAGGGGGGGGGGGGGTGTGGCATTGTTAATCAAGGAAAGTATTACAGCGGCAGAAAGGACGTTTGAGGAGTCGTCTACTGAGGTAGTATGGGCCGAGGTTAGAAACAGGAGAGGAGAGGTCACCCTGTTGGGAGTTTTCTATAGTCATCCGAATAGTTCCAGAGATGTAGAGGAAAGGATAGCGAAGATGATTCTCGACAGGAGCGAGAGTAACAGGGTAGTGGTTATGGGGGACTTTAACTTTCCAAATATTGACTGGAAATACTATAGTTCGAGTACTTTAGATGGGTCTGTTTTTGTCCAGTGTGTGCAGGAGGGTTTTCTGACACAGTATGTGGACAGGCCAACCAGGGGCGATGCCACATTGGATTTGGTACTGGGTAATGAACCCGGCCAGGTGTTAGATTTAGATGTAGGTGAGCACTTTGGCGATAGTGATCACAATTCGGTTAGGTTTACCTTAGCGATGGGCAGGGACAGGTATATACCGCAGGGCAAGAATTATAGCTGGGGAAAGGAAATTATGATGCGATTAGGCAAGATTTAGGATGTGTAGGATGGGGAAGGAAACTGCAGGGGATGGGCACAAACGAAATGTGGAGCTTATTCAAGGAGCAGCTAATGTGTGTCCTTGATAAGTATGTACCTGTCAGGCAGGGAGGAAGTTGTCGAGCGAGGGAGCCGTGGTTTACTCAAGAAGTTGAAGCGCTTGTCAAGAGGAAGAGGGCGGCTTATGTTAGGATGAGACGTGAAGGCTCAGTTAGGGCGCTTGAGAGTTACAAGCTAGCCAGGAAGGATCTCAAGGGAGGGCGAAGAAGAGCAAGGAGAGGACACGAGAAGTCATTGGCGGATAGGATCAATGAAAACCCTAAGGCTTTCTCTGGGTATATCAGGAATAAAAGAATGATAAGAGTTAGAACAGGGCCAATCAAGGATAGTAGTGGGAATTTGTGTGCGGAATCAGAGGAGATAGGGGAAGCGTTAAATGAATATTTTTCGTCAGTATTTACAGTAGAGAAAGAAAATGTTGCCGAGGAGATTACTGAGATACAGGCTACTAGGCTAGATGGGATTGAGATTCACAAGGAGGAGGTGTTAGCAATTTTGGAAAGAGTGAAAATAGATAAGTCCCCTGGGCCAGATGGGATTTATCCTAGGATTCTCTGGGAAGCCAGGGAGGAGATTGCAGAGCCGTTGTTGTTGATCTTTATGTCGTCATTGTCGACAGGAGTAGTGCCAGAGGACTGGAGGATAGCAAATGTTGTCCCCTTGTTCAAGAAGGGGAGTAGAGACAGCTCTGGTAATTATAGACCTGTGAGCCTTACTTCGGTTGTGGGTAAAATGTTGGAAAAGGTTATAAGAGATAGGATTTATAATCATCTTGAAAAGAATAAGTTCATTTGCGATAGTCAGCACGGTTTTGTGAAAGGTAGGTCGTGCCTCACAAACCTTATTGAGTTTTTCGAGAAGGTGACCAAACAGGTGGATGAGGGTAAAGCCGTGGATGTGGTGTATATGGATTTCAGTAAGGCGTTTGATAAGGTTCCCCACGGTAGGCTATTGCAGAAAATACGGAAGTATGGGGTTGAAGGTGATTTAGAGCTTTGGATCAGAAATTGGCTAGCTGAAAGAAGACAGAGGGTGGTGGTTGATGGCAAATGTTCATCCTGGAGTTTAGTTACTAGTGGTGTACCGCAAGGTTCTGTTTTGGGGCCACTGCTGTTTGTCATTTTTATAAATGACCTGGATGAAGGTGTAGAAGGGTGGGTTAGTAAATTTGCGGATGACACGAAGGTCGGTGGAGTTGTGGATAGTGTCGAAGGGTGTTGTAGGGTACAGAGGGACATAGATAGGCTGCAGAGCTGGGCTGAGAGATGGCAAATGGAGTTTAATGCGGAGAAGTGTGAGGTGATCCACTTTGGAAGGAGTAACAGCAATGCAGAGTACTGGGCTAATGGGAAGATTCTTGGTAGTGTAGATGAGCAGAGAGATCTTGGTGTCCAGGTACATAAATCCCTGAAAGTTGCCACCCAGGTTAATAGGGCTGTTAAGAAGGCATATGGTGTGTTAGCTTTTATTAGTAGGGGGATCGAGTTTCGGAGCCACGAGATCATGATGCAGCTGTACAAAACTCTGGTGAGGCCGCACCTTGAGTATTGCGTGCAGTTCTGGTCACCGCATTATAGGAAGGATGTGGAAGCTTTGGAAAGGGTGCAGAGGAGATTTACTAGGATGTTGCCTGGTATGGAAGGAAGGTCTTACGAGGAAAGGCTGAGGGACTTAGGGTTGTTTTTGTTAGAGAGAAGGAGGAGGAGAGGTGACTTAATAGAGACATACAAGATAATCAGAGGGTAAGATAGGGTGGATAGTGAGAGTCTTTTTCCTCGGATGATGATGGCAAACACGAGGGGACATAGCTTTAAGTTGAGGGGTGAAAGATATAGGACAGATGTCAGAGGTAGTTTCTTTACGCAGAGAGTAGTAGGGGCGTGGAACGCCCTGCCTGCAACAGTAGTAGACTCGCCAACTTTAAGGGCATTTAAATGGTCATTGGATAGACATATGGATGAAAATGGAATAGTGTAGGTCAGATGATCGGCGCAACATCGAGGGCCGAAGGGCCTGTACTGCGCTGTAATGTTCTAATTCTAATTCTAATAAGGACAGTAGATTACCTTCCCTAAAGGACATTAGTGAAATAGATAGGTTTTAACAACAATCGACAATGGTTTCATGGTCACCACTAGACTAGCTTTTAATTCAAGGTTTAATTGAATTCAAACCCATGTTCCCAGAGCAATATCCTAGGTTTGTGTGTTCCTAGTCCATGACAATGCCACTGCACCACCCCCTCCCTTTACTCTAATCTAGTTGTTTTTTTTATGATGAAGTAACAGAGAAGGTTGTTGAAGGGAATTCAGTGGATGTTGTCTATGTGGACTTTAAGGAAGCATTTGACAAAGGACCACATAAAAGGCTGGTTAAAAAGATGAATAAGATGGTCAGTGTCAGTTTAAAATGGAAAACAGTGAGAGGCGGGAAATGGTTGTTTCTCAGACTGGAGAATGGTAGACCGTAGTGTTCCTCAAGGGTCAATACTGGGACCTCTGCTTTATTTGATTATGTCTAAATGACTTGTATATCGGAATACAGAGTAAAATTACAAAATTTGCCAAACTTGGAGCTGTAGTAAACAGCAAAAATCAAGAGGCAAACGGGAAGGAGGAACTTAAAACAATCACGACCACGAGAGAAAAACTAATGGGAATTCTAATGGGACTAAAGTCTGATAATTCCCCTGGTCCTGATAGCCTGCATCCAAAGGTCATAAAGTGGCTGCAGAGATAATGGATGCATTGGTTGTAATCTTTTGAAATTCATTAGGTTGTGGAAAGGTATCAGCAGGTTGTAAAACTGCAAATGTAAAACCTCTTTTCAAGAAAGGAGGGAGACAGAAAGCAGGAAACTATATGCCAGTTAGCCTTACATTTGCTGTTGGGAAAATGCTAGAATCCATTATTAAAGAGGTATTGGCGGGAGATCGAGAAAATCACAATACAAGTAGGCAGAGTCAACATTGCTTTTGTGAAAGGGAAATTGTGTTTGACAAATTTAATAGAGTTCTTTGAGGAAGTAACAAGCAACGTGGATTGTGATCGGCGGTGAGTGGGAAAAAATGGCTGATGGAGTACTATGTTATAACCTGTGAATTTTCCCACTTTGGTAGGAAAAATAAAAAAGCAGATTGTTGTTTAAATGGATAAAAACTACACTCTTATGCGGTACAGAGGTATCTGAGTGTCCTCGTACATGAAACTCAAAAAATTAGTCTTCAGGTACAGCAAGTAATCTGGAAGGCAAATAGAACGTTAGCCTTTATTGCAAGGGGGTGGAGTATAAAAGTAGGAAAGTCTTGCTACAACCATACAGGGCACTGTTGGACCACACCTAGAGTACTGTGTACAGTTTTGGTAACCTTATCCAAAGAAGGATATGCTTGTATTGGAGGCAGTTCAGAGAAGGCTAGGCTGATTACTGAGATGAAGCGGTTGCCTTATGAGGAAAGTTTGAGCAGGTTGGGCCTATACACATCGAAGGTTAGAAGAATGACATGTGATCTTATTGAAACATATAAGATTTTGAGGGGGCTTGACAGTATAGGTGCTGAGAGGATGTTTCCCCTCGTGGGGGAATCTAGAACCAGGGACCACAGTTTCATAATTAGGAATTGCCCATTTATGATGGAGATGAGAAGGAATTTCTTTTCTCAGAGGGTTGTAAATGTTTGCAATGATCTATCCCAGAGATCTGTGGAGGCTGAGTCATTGAATATATTGAAGGCTGAAATAGTTTCATGAACTATAGGGGATTAAGGGTCATGGAAGGGGGCGGGGAAACAATGCAGGAAAGTGGAATTAAGGCCACAATCAGATCAGCCATGATCTTATTGAATGGCAGAGCAGGCTGGAGGGGCCGAATGGCCTACACCACCTCCTATTCCTTATGAGGAATATACCAATTGACTACATCAGGACATAGATAGGCTCGAAGAATGGGCAGAGAATGGAATTTAATCCAGAGAAGTGTGACATGATGGGATAGGGAGAGGCAGTATAGACCAGGATTATCCAACCTTTTCACATGGGGGTCCACATTACAATTTTTGTCGCCGGTTTTTCAGCGGGCTTTTAATCATCTCCGAATCTGTCTGAAGTTCAGAAGCTGCTGTTCCCAATGTCAGGATCTGTCAGCTGTGAAACCGACTTGCGATCTTTTTTAGAAGTTGGTCTGACAAAGGGAAATTTCCCATCAGCAGTCACGGACCCCTGGTGAGGATACAGCCCCAATACAGTTTACACCGACTGGCCGGATGGGAACCTTCAGTGGGCCCGATACTGGCTGGTGCGCTGTACGTTGGACAACACTGGTATAGACTAATGGCACAGTTCTAGACTGTGCAGGAAATGTAGGATCTGGGTTCATGTACATGAGCATTTGGATGTGACAGGACATATTGAGAGAGTAGTTAGCAAAGTTTATGGAATGTTTTGCTTCATAAATACTGAATACAAAGGCAGGGAAGTTATATCGAACCTTTATAAAGCTCTAGTTAGGCAACAACTAGATTATTGCTTCCAGTTTTGGTCACCACACTTTTGGAAGGATGCGAAGGTCTTTGAGAGGGTGCAGAGGCAATTTATCAGAATGATTCCAGGGATGAGGGATTTTAGCTCCAAGGCTGAGTTGGAGAAGCTGGGGTTGTGGGGATGTTCTCCTTGCAGCAAAGAAGTTTTACAGGAGATCTGATAGAGGTGTACAAGATTATGGCAGGTTTAGTTAAGATAGACAAAGAAAATCTGTTCCCATTACCTAATGGTACAACGACTAGGACATGGTTGAAGATTTTGAGCAAGAGATACAGGGGGTAAGTGAGGAAGAATTTTTTTTCACAGCGAGTAGTAATGACTTGGAACTCACTGCCTATGAGGGTGGAGGAAGTGAAGACGATCAATGATTTCAAAAGGGAATTTGATACGTACTTGAGGGAAATAAACTAGCAGGGCTACGGGGATAGAGCAGGGGAATGGAACTGACTGAATTGCTATACAGAGAGCTAGCATGGAATCAGGGACTCGAATGGCCTCCTTTTGTGGCATAATGACTCTATAATGAGAATGTGGAACCTGCTCTCACATTAGATGTTTGTGGCGAATAGTTTATATACGTAGAAAGGGAGGCTAGATAAACATATGAGAGAGAAGACAATAGAGAGTTATTCTGATCGAATTAGAAGAGGAAAGATGGGAGGAGGCTCGAGTGGAGCATAAATGCCTGCACGGACTGGTTGGGCCGAATGGCCTGTTTCTGTGCTGTATATCCTATGTACTACAGTACTGTCTGTGTGAAGTCTTTAACTGTCCTTCAGTCTGGTCTCATTGCCTGATGATCAGAATTACCCTCCTGGAGATTAGTGACCAGCCTCGTCATGTTTGGGGAAAATGGTCTCATTTCTGTCACTTCTTAAATCCTGGATTTTATGGGAATGGGGTGATTTCCCCTGAATTAAATGATAAAACGGTGATTTATTGTACTTTTTACTCTGTACAGTATATCAATCTGTATAATACCTGGGGTGAGTTATATTGTGAAATGGTGCTAACTGCTGCTGTAAAGTCCATTCCCCCAGGATTTTATATAACAAGGAGAATTGATTCTGTCCCGTTGTAAGTTTTAAATGTGCCTGTGCTCCTATTTTACAGGGGAGGGGAGTCTCTCACTTTATTCCCCATTAAACTGGCGCTGCAGTTATTTCAAGTGTAACCAGTCCGACAGTTTTTGGGGAATTTTTGTGAGTTCCCTCCCGGATTGCAGCCTCACATACAGGAGATAGATTATGGAAAATTCCCGGGTTGAAGCCACATGTTTTCCCCAGGAGCTGCTGCTGTGCGGCCCCACCGCTGGCCGGTGTGTGTCTGTACTCCGGGGTTAATACCCCACAAATAAGACTATGCAAAACCTTTGTGTCCATTTTGACTCAGCAGTGAGCTTCAAACTCTCCATCATCTCCACCAACAAGCTCACATGTGTTTATATCATTTTTTGAACTTTTCGTCAAAGTTATGGTTGGCAGTGGGAGGAGTCCCATGGAATTTCAGCCCCATTATTAAACTTAAAATCTTCATCTTCAACTTCCAGTTTCATCCAACCTGTCTGAAACTTCTTGCAGCACCCTTCATTCCCCCGATTCTGGCCCCTTCCTTCACTCCACTATTAGTACAAGTGACATCGGGACCTAATTTCTGGAACTGCTTCCGAAATTCCCCATTGTCTATCCATCTTTAAAATACTGCTCAAAACTCATCTTCTTGACCAAAATTTATTAAACATTAGTATATACTGAATTATTTTGTTTTAGTCTAGTACTGGTTAGTCTAGTACTACCACAATCTGGAACCTCATGACCCAGCATATCCCTCACTCTACCAATACCATCAAGCCAAGAGATCAACCATGGTTCAATAAAGAGTGCAGGAGAGCCTGCTGGGAGCAGCACTAGGCATACCTAAAAATGAGGTGACGACCTGGTGAAGCTACAACGCAGGACTTATTGCATTCCAAACAGTGGAAGCAGCATGCAATAGAGAGAGCTAAGCGATCCCAGTAGATAAGATCCAAGCTCTGCTACCACCTCCAGTTGTGAATGGTGGTTGGACGATTATACAACAAATATCTCCATCCTCAATAATGGAGGAGCCCAGAACATCAGTGAAAATAACAAGGCTGAAACACTTGTGACCATCTTCAGCCAGACGTGCCAAGTGGATGATCCATCTCGGCCTTCTTCTAAGGTCCCCAGCATCACGGATGCCAGTCTTCAGTCAATTCGATTCACTCCACATGATATCAAGAAATGGCTGAAGGCACTGGATACAGCTATGGGTCCTGACAACATCCTGGCTGTAGTACTGAAGACTTATGCTGCAGAACTATCCGTGCCCCTAGCCAAGCTGTTCCAGTACAGCTACAACACTGACATCTACCCGACAATGTGGAAAGTGGAAAATTGCCCAGGTATGTCCTGGCCACAAAAAGAAGGACAAATCTAATCCAGCCAAGAACCGCCCCATCAGTTAATCGCGATTATCCACATAATGATGGAAGGTGTCGCCGACAGTGCTATCAAGCGCCACTTCACTTAAACTGCAACAGCCTGCTCACTGATGCTCAGTTTGGGTTTCGCCAGGGCCACTCGGCTCTTGACCTCATTACAACCTCGGTCCAAACATGAACAAAAGAACTGAACTCAAGACGTGAGGTCAGAGTGATTGCCATTGATATCAAGGCAGCATTTGACAGAGTGTGGCATCAAGGATCTCTAGCCATATTGAAGTCAATGGGAATCGGGGGTGGGGGGGGGGAACTCTCCACTGGTTGCAGACATACTTAGCAGAAAGGAAGCTGGTTGTGGTTGTTGGAGGCCAATCATCTCAATCTCAGGACATTGCTGCAGGAGTTATTCAGGGTAGTGTCCTAGGGACAACCATCTTCAGCTGCTTCATCAATGGCCTTCCCTCTATCATAAGGTCAGAAGTGGGGATTTTCGCTGATGGTTGTATGATGTTCAGTTCCATTCACAACTCCTCATATACTGAAGCAGTCTGTGTTCATATGCAGCAAGATCTAGACAACATTCAGGCATGGGCTGATAAGTGACAAGTAACATTCGAGCCAAACAAGTGCCAGGCAATGAAGATCTCTGTGATTTGGGCAGCACAGTGGCACAGTGGTTAGCACTGCAGCCTCACAGCTCCAGCGACCTGGGTTTGGTTCTGGGTTCTGCCTGTACATAGTTTGCAAGTTCTCCCTGTGACCGTGTGTGTTTTCACTGGGTGCTCCAGTTTCCTCCCACAGCCAAAGACTTACAGGTCAATAGGTAAATTGGCCATTGTAAATTGCTCCGAGGGTATGTGGTAGAAGAATTGTGGGGAATATGGGATTAATGTAGGATTAGTATAAATTAATGGTTGATGGTCAGCACAGACTCGGTGGGCCGAAGGGCCTGTTTCAGTGCTGTATCTCTCTATGACTCTGTAACACGTTGAATTGGAGCCTTTTTATCAGCAAGTGTATCCTCCCAAATGTCACTCTTTTCTTAATGTTCAGGACTGTGAATAATTCTAAACATTTACAGCGAAAATAATTCCTGTTTTCCCAATACTCCCAATCCAGGAAATGTCTCCCTCAACATACACATCCTGCATGGGATTGCATTAAATATCTAACTGTTAATTATTTAAACTTGGGTTTCTGTCCTGTTTCTCGTTAAAATGGTGTACGTGGAAAATATCTGATATCAATTTTCTGTGCTGCTGGTTTATATTTTATATTTGCATTCTGCTGCCCGGTCTTATTAATGATGATTTATTGTAATTAAATTATCAGACCCTTTCAGTGACCTGTATTTACTGATTCCATACAAATTGTAAAATCCCTAATGGTTCACAAGGATTCATTTTAGATTTTCCAGTCCTGATGGTAATACTAAAGAATCCGCTTATTATATTCAACGTTATGTTGAATTTGTTTCTCTCTGGTTTAACAGAACTGTTTCTTTCCCTTCATTACGGAGCAACAACACAATCTGTGACTGTTCTACAATTCACCCAACAGTTAGAGACAAATAAACAGTTACCTCAACTCCTGGCATTTGTGCAGTACAGGTCCCAGCCGCTGGAGTCCTTCACACTGAATGATGCACTGCTCGAGATCAATTTTTTTTATGTTATCACAGAGACTAATAACGTGAGACAGGACTGCACAGTCAATTGGGGTCAGTTTCAATCCATTGAATGTAAGCATTTCCATAGATCCCACTGTGTCCTGAACCAATACCTTATTCTGAGACTCAAACAGGTAGTGCAATGTGTTCAGGAGGTTCCTTTTACCAGTTTCACTCCCTGTGTTTCCAATCTGTCCTTTAACCTTCTCCTTCACCCAGTCAATCACTCGACAGGTTGTTTGATGAGGAAATGGACCCAGAAATTCCTCCAGGGGTCGAGCTGCCTGTGGGGAGGAGAGACCAGCAACAAAACGCAGAAATATCTCAAATCTCCCATCCTTCTTCCTGTGAATGTCACCGAGGAGATTCCGGATGTCCCTGCGACCTGCAGTCAGGAATTGTGCGAGTGCAGCTACAAACTCTTGGATGGTGAGGTGCGGGAATGTGTAAACCACACTCTGGACAGAATCATCTCTCTCCAAAAGTTCCATCAGGAATCCAGACAGGAACTGGGAAGGTTGCAGATTGTACTCGATCAAATCTCCATCTCTAAACACAATCTTCTTCCTGGAGACTCCTGTGAAGGCCATCTCACCGATCTTCAGTAACACATCACGGGGGTTTTCAATCTCTGGGCTATGGTTTTTCAGAATGTTGTAAATATAGTAGGAATATAGCTGGGTGATGGTCTTGGGAACTTGCTGCTGTTTTCTGTCTCTTTGTGTAAAGAAGGGACCCAGTGACAGACAGAGGATCCAGCAGTAGGAAGGGTTGTAGCACATGGTGTACAGGATCTCGTTCTCCTCCACGTGTTTGAAAACAGCTGCTGCCACCGTCTGATCTTCAAAAAACTTGTTGAAATATTCCTTCCGTTCATCACCAACAAATCCCAGGATTTCAGCCCAGACACTGATCTCAGCCTTTTCCAATAAATGTAATGCAGTGGGACGACTGGTCACTAACACTGAACATCCTGGGAGCAGCTTGTGTTGTATTAAACTGTACACAATGTCAGACACTTCACACCAGCATTCGGGATCTGTGCACATGTACTGAGGTTCTGTATTTCTCCGATTGTCAGCAAAATCGATCGTGTCCTTGAATTCATCCAAACCATCAAATATAAACAGCAATCCCTCTGGATTCTTCCAGAGCTCTCCCAGAACATTCCCAAAGTATGGATACAGATCCAGTATCAGATTCCTCAGGTTTATTCCACAGTTAATAGTTTTCAAATCCCGTAATTTAAAACTGAAAACAAATTGAAAGTTTGGGTATATTTTCCCAGTGGCCCAGTCATAAACAATCTTTTGTACCATTGTTGTTTTTCCAATCCCCGGGACTCCACTCACTGCTGCTGAATTCCCAGATTTGGATTTTCCCCAGGAAAAACTGCTCTGGAACAATTGATCAGTTCGGATTTTTTCCATTTCTTTCCGGAGATGTTTCTTTCTCCACTCATCATGATCTCGGCCTCTTGCCAGCAGTTCATGTTCTACAAGTGTCCGATCTCGAACAGTAGAAATGACCGTTAGCTCAGCGTATCGATCAACCAGCTGGAAAATCTTAACCTTCTCCTTTATTAGGATAGTGTTCACTCTCAGTGTTTCAGTTTGTACCCGGAGTGTTTCCTTGTGTTTCTGTTGAACATCTTCAATTAGAACAGACAGAAAGTGGTTTTCAATGTTAGTTGTATCAACACAACAATTTCTCAAAAAATAGGTAGTTTGTAAAGTTAAGGTATGTAAGGCAGCTCTGCCGAGTGGAATGTACAGCTTGTGGCATGTGGGAAGTCATGGATGCACCACGTGTCCTAGACAAACACATCTGCAGGAAGTGTCACCTGCTCAAGACGCTTGAACTGCGGGTTTCGAAACTCGGGCAGCAGCTGGAGTCACTGTTGTGCATCCACGGGGTGGAGGACGACATGGATATCATGTTTTGCGAGGTGGTCACACCGCAAGTTAGGAGCATGCAGGCATGCAGGGAATGGGTGACCGCCAGGCAGTCTAAACGAACCTGGCAGGTAATTCAGGAATACCCTGATATGATCTCACTCGCTAATCGGTTTTCTATTTTGGATACTAATGAGGGTTATGGTTCTTCAGAGGAGTATCGTCAGAGCCAAGTTTGTGGCACCACAGGTGGTGAGGAAGAAGAATGGAAGAGCAATAGTGATAGGGGAACTCGTTAGTTCGGAGAACAGACAGGCTTTTCTGCAGCACTAAACATGACTGTCTGTCGGATTGCTAAGCTAACAAGTTTTGACCTTTTTCTTTGGTTTTTCAGTAGATTTGTTGGGAATTTAGAATAGAGGGAATGGAGGTTAAGGCAGTTGAATGTTCCTCCTGCAGAATGTGGGAGGTAAGGGTCGCCAAGAGTGTCCCTGCTGACTGCATCTGCGAGAAGTGCACCCAACTCCAGCTCCTCGAGAACCGCGTTCGGGAACTGGAGCTGGATCAACTTCGGATCATTCGGGAGGCAGAGGGGGTTATTGAGAGGAGTTATTGGGAGGCAGTCACACCTCAGGTAAAAGAAGTAGGTAGATGGGTTACCGTCAGGGGAAGGAGAGGGAACCAGCAGGCAGTGCAGGGATCCCCTGTGGCCGTTTCCCTCAACAACAGGTATACCGTTTTGGATACTGTTGCGGGGGACGACTTACCAGGGGTAAGCAATGGGGTACAGGTCTCTGGCACAGAGTCTGTCCCTGTTGCTCAGAAGGGAAGGGGGAAGAGGAGCAGAGCATTAGTCATTGGGGACTCCATAGTTAGGGGAACAGATAGGAGGTTCTGTGGGAACGAGAGAGACTCACGGTTGGTGTGTTGCCTCCCAGGTGCCAGGGTTCGTGATGTTTCGGATCGTGTTTTTGGGATCCTTAAGGGGGAGGGGGAGCAGACCCAAGTCGTGGTCCACATAGGCACCAACGACATAGGTAGGAAGAGAGATGGGGATTTAAGGCAGAAATTCAGAGAGCGAGGGTGGAAGCTTAGAGCGAGAACAAACAGAGTTGTTATCTCTGGATTGTTGCCCGTGCCACGTGCTAGTGAAGCGAGGAATAGGGAGTGAGAGGAGTTGAACAAGTGGCTGCAGGGATGGTGTAGGAGGGAGGGTTTTGGTTTCCTGGATAATTGGGGCTCTTTCTGGGGTAGGTGGGACCTCTACAAACAGGATGGTCTTCACCTGAACCAGAGGGGTACCAATATTCTGGGGGGGAGATTTGCTAATGCTCTTCGGGGGTTTTAAACTAATTCAGCAGGGGAATGGGAACCTAAATTGTAGTTCCAGTGTACAGGATGTTGAGAGTAGTGAGGTCAGGGATAAGGTTACAAGGACACAATAGGGCACTGGCATGCAAGAACCTGGTTTAAAGTGTGTCTACTTCAACGCCAGGAGCATCCGGAATAAGGTGGGTGAGTTTGCAGCATGGGTTGGTACCTGGGATCTCGATGTTGTGGCCATTTTGGAGACATGGGTAGAGCAGGGGCAGGAATGGATGTTGCAGGTTCCGGGATTTAGATGTTTCAGTAAGAACAGAGAAGATGGTAAGAGGGGTGGGGGGGGGGGGGGGGGGGGTGTGGCATTGTTAATCAAGGAGGGTATTACAGCGGCAGAAAGGACGTTTGAGGACTCGTCTACTGAGGTAGTATGGGCCGAGGTTAGAAACAGGAGAGGAGAGGTCACCCTGTTGGGAGTTTTCTATAGACCTCCAAATAGTTCCAGAGATGTAGAGGAAAGGATAGCGAAGATGATTCTCGACAGGAGCGAGAGTAACAGGGTAGTTGTTATGGGGGACTTTAACTTTCCAAATATTGACTGGAAATACTATAGTTCGAGTACTTTAGATGGGTCAGTTTTTGTCCAGTGTGTGCAGGAGGGTTTTCTGATACAGTATGTAGACAGGCCAACCAGGGGCGATGCCACATTGGATTTGGTACTGGGTAATGAACCCGGCCAGGTGTTAGATCTAGATGTAGGTGAGCACTTTGGTGATAGTGATCACAATTCGGTTAGGTTTACCTTAGCGATGGGCAGGGACAGGTATATACCGCAGGGCAAGAATTATAGCTGGGGGAAAGGAAATTATGATGCGATTAGGCAAGATTTAGGATGCGTAGGATGGGGAAGGAAACTGCAGGGGATGGGCACAATCGAAATGTGGAGCTTATTCAAGGAGCAGCTACTGCGTGTCCTTGAAAAGTATGTACCTGTCAGGCAGGGAGGAAGTTGTTGAGTGAGGGAGCCGTGGTTTACTAAAGAAGTTGAAGCGCTTGTCAAGAGGAAGAAGAAGACTTATGTTAGGATGAGACGTGAAGGCTCAGTTAGGGCGCTTGAGAGTTACAAGCTAGCCAGGAAAGATCTAAAGGGAGAGCTAAGAAGAGCGAGGAGAGGACACGAGAAGTCATTGGTGGATAGGATCAAGGAAAACCCTAAGGCTTTCTATAGGTATATCAGGAATAAAAGAATGACTAGAGTTAGATTAGGGCCAATCAAGGATAGTAGTGGGATGTTGTGTGTGGAATCAGAGGAGATAGGGGAAGCGTTAAATGAATATTTTTCATCAGTATTTACAGTAGAGAAAGAAAATGTTGTCGAGGAGAATACGGAGATACAGACTACTAGGCTAGATGGGATTGAGGTTCACAAGGAGGAGGTGTTAGCAATTTTGGAAAGTGTGAAAATAGATAAGTCCCCTGGGCCAGATGGGATTTATCCTAGGATTCTCTGGGAAGCCAGGGAGGAGATTGCAGAGCCTTTGTCCTTGATCTTTATGTCGTCATTGTCGACAGGAATAGTGCCGGAAGACTGGAGGATAGCAAATGTTGTCCCCTTGTTCAAGAAGGGGAGTAGAGACAGCCCTGGTAATTATAGACCTGTGAGCCTTACTTCGGTTGTGGGTAAAATGTTGGAAAAGGTTATAAGAGATAGGATTTATAGTCATCTTGAAAAGAATAAGTTCATTAGCGATAGTCAGCATGGTTTTGTGAAGGGTAGGTCGTGCCTCACAAACCTTATTGAGTTTTTCGAGAAGGTGACCAAACAGGTGGATGAGGGTAAAGCCGTGGATGTGGTGTATATGGATTTCAGTAAGGCTTTTGATAAGGTTCCCCACGGTAGGCTATTGCAGAAAATACGGAAGTATGGGATTGAAGGTGATTTAGAGCTTTGGATTAGAAATTGGCTAGCTGAAAGAAGACAGAGGGTGGTGGTTGATGGTAAATGTTCATCCTGGAGTTTAGTTACTAGTGGTGTACCGCAAGGATCTGTTTTGGGGCCACTGCTGTTTGTCATTTTTATAAATGACCTGGATGAGGGTGTAGAAGGGTGGGTTAGTAAATTTGCGGATGACACGAAGGTCGGTGGAGTTGTGGATAGTGCCGAAGGATGTTGTAGGTTACAGAGGGACATAGATAGGCTGCAGAGCTGGGCTGAGAGATGGCAAATGGAGTTTAATGCGGAAAAGTGTGAGGTGATTCACTTTGGAAGGAGTAACAGCAATGCAGAGTACTGGGCTAATGGGAAGATTTTTGGTAGTGTAGATGAGCAGAGAGATTTTGGTGTCCAGGACCATAAATCCCTGAAAGTTGCCACCCAGGTTAATAGGGCTGTTAAGAAGGCATATGGTGTGTTAGCTTTTATTAGTAGGGGGATCGAGTTTCGGAGCCACGAGGTCATGCTGCAGCTGTACAAAACTCTGGTGAGGCCGCACCTGGAGTATTGCGTGCAGTTCTGGTCACAGCATTATCGGAAGGATGTGGAAGCTTTGGAAAAGGTGCAGAGGAGATTTACTAGGATGTTGCCTGGTGTGGAGGGAAGGTCTTACGAGGAAAGGCTGAGGGACTTGAGGTTGTTTTCGTTGGAGAGAAGGAGGAGGAGAGGTGACTTAATAGAGACATATAAGATAATCAGAGGGTTAGATAGGGTGGATAGTGAGAGTCTTTTTCCCCGGATGGTGATGACAAACACGAGGGGACATAGCTTTAAGTTGAGGGGTGATAAATATAGGACAGATGTTAGCGGTAGTTTCTTTACTCAAAGAGTAGTAGGGGCGTGGAACGCCCTGCCTGCAACTGTAGTGGACTCGCCAACTTTAAGGGCATTTAAGTGGTCATTGGATAGACATATGGATGAAAATGGAATAGTGTAGGTCAGATGGTTTCACAGGTCGGCGCAACATAGAGGGCCGAAGGGCCTGTACTGCGCTGTAATGTTCTATGTTCTATGTGACTCCAGGATGGTGTGTTGCCTCACTGGTGCCAGGGTAAGAATGTCACGGAGAGGCTGCTGGACATTTTCCTGGGGGAGAGTGAACAGACAGAGGTTGTGGTCCACATTGGCTTCAATGACATTCAGAAGATGGAGGACGAGGTCCTGAAAGCATATCTTATGGAGTTAGGAAGGAGATTAAAAAGTAGGACCTCAACAACAGCAATATCAGGATTGCTCCCAGTCCCACGTGCAAGTGAACACAGGAACGGGAGAACTGAATGATTGAACACGTGGCTGGAGAACTGGGGTAGGAGTGAGGGTGTCAGATTTCTGAGGCATTGGGACCGGTTCTGGGGCAGGTGGGACCTGTGCAAGATGGACAGGTTACACCGTAGCAGAACTGGGACGAATATCCCTGCAGGGCGATTTGCTAGTCTTGTTGTGCAGGGCTTATACTAAATTGTCGGGGGGTGGGGGATGGTGGGAACCTGAGAGGGAGCTCGGAATGGAGGGAAGCAAAACTGTAACTTCTCTGGGGTGTCGGACCCAGGATCAAGTATTAGAGAGGAATACTAAGGTACACAGAATACTGGGGGAGATAGGTAGCACAAGAGTAGGGAATAGTACGTTATTAGGTGGGGTCAGAGTAAGGGAGAAAATAATAAAGCCTGAATCAGGGTTAATGTGCATATAGGTGAATGCACGGAGTTTGTTTCATAAGATTAGTGAGATACCAGTGCAGATTGCCATGTGGAAATACAATGTTGTGGCTATAACAGAGACCTGGCTCAAACAAGGGCAAGACTGGGTGTTAAATATTCCTGGATGCAGGGTGTTCAGGAAAGATAAGAAAGGGAAAATAGGGGAGGGGTGGCGGTATTGATGAAGGAGAGTATTGCAATGTTGGAGAAAAAGGATGTCCCAGAGGGGTCGAGGACAGCATCAGTTTAGCTCGAGCTAAGGAGCAAAGAAGGTGAAGTTACATTGCTCGGTGTTGTCTATCGGCCACCAGCCAGTGGGAAGGATATGGAAGGATTTGCAAGGAAATTACAGAAAAATGTAAAACTTTTAGAGTAGTTGTAATGGGGGACATTAATTATGCAAACAGAGACTGGGATAAAAGGCAGTGAAGGGCAAGAGTTCCTGGAGTTTGTTCAGGAAAAAAATCTGCAAAAGTATGTTGATAGTCCGACGAGAAAGGAGGCACTGCTAGATGTGCTTCTTGGGAATGAGATGGGCCAAGCGAATCAAGTATCAGTCGGAGAGCATTTAGGGGATAGTGATCATAAGATTTAGGCTGACTATGGAAATGGACAAAGAGTAATCCGGGGTAACAACTGGGGTTAGGCTAACTTCAATGGGGTAAGAATGGAGCTGGGGCAAATAAATTGGAGTCAAAAACTGGCAGGAAGACTGGTAGATGAACAAAAGGCTACCTTCAAAGAAGAGATAGTTCAGGTACAGCCAAGGTATGTTCCCTCGAAGGGGAAATGTAGACCAAACAAATCCAGAGGTCCTTGGATGACAAAAGAGGTCGAGGTTAAGATAAAGGTGTGCTTATGAGAGATGCCAGGTAGAAAATACTATAGAGAAGCAGGCTGAATATAGATGGTCCAGAAGAGAAGTGAAAAAGCAAATAAGAGAAGGAAAGAGAAAGCATGAAGAGACTGGCAACCAGCATTCAAGGAAATTCCAAAGCTTTCTAATCGGCACATAAATAGTACAATGGTGCGAAAAGGAGGAGTGGGGCCAATTAGGTACCAGAAATGGAATTTACACATGGAGGCAGAGGGCATAGCTGATGTATTAAATGCTTTTTTGAATCTATCCTTACCATGGAAGAAGATGCAACCCTTGCAGTGTTGAAAGAGGAGGTAGGTCAGACACTAGAGGGGTTTAAAATTGATAAAGAGGAAGTATTAGATAGGCTGTCTATACGTAAAGTGGATAAAGCTCCAGGGCTGGATGAGATGCATCCAAGGATACTAAGAGAAGTGAGTGTGGAAATCGCAGAGGCACAGGCCATAATTTTTCAGTCTTCTTTAGAGTCAGGGATGGAACCAGAGGACTGGAGAATTGCAAACGTTACACTCTTGTTCAGAAAAGGGTGTGAAGACAAGCCCAGCAACTGCAGGATAGTCAGTTTAACTTCGGTGGTGGGAACATTTTTTTTTTAGATTAGAGATACAGCACTGAAACAGGCCCTTCGGCCCACCGAGTCTGTGCCGACCATCAACCACCCATTTATACTAATCCTACACTAATCCCATATTCCTACCAAACATCCCCACCTGTCCCTATATTTCCCTACCACCTACCTATACTAGTGACAATTTATAATGGCCAATTTACCTATCAACCTGCAAGTCTTTTGGCTTGTGGGAGGAAACCGGAGCACCCGGAGAAAACCCACGCAGACACAGGGAGAACTTGCAAACTCCACACAGGCAGTACCCAGAATCGAACCCGGGTCCCTGGAGCTGTGAGGCTGCAGTGCTCACCACTACGCCACTGTGCCGCCCTATGTCTAGAAACAATAACGCGGGACAAAATTAATAGTCACATGGACAAATGCGAGTTACTTAAGGAAAGCTTGCTTGGATTTCTTAAGGGAAAAACATGTTTAACTAACTTGCTGGGGTTTTTTGAGGATGTAACAGAGAGGATTGATGAGGGAAATGCTGTTGATGTGGTGCACATGGACTTTAAAAAGGAGTGTGATACAGTGCCACACAACAGACATGTGAGCAAACTTGTAGCTCATGGAATAAAAGGGACGGTAGCAACATGGATACGAAATTAACTGAGTGACAAGAAACAAAAGACTAGTGGTTAATGGATGTTTTTCGGCTGGAGGATGGCTTGTAGTCGATGTCCCCAGGGATCAGTGTTGGGACCCTTGCTTTTCCTGATATATATTAATGACTTAGACCTTGGTGTACAGGGCACAATTTCAAAGTTTGCAAATGATACAAAGCTTGGAAGCATTGTGAACTGTGAGGAGAATGGTGCAGAACTTCAAAAGGACATAGACAAGTTGGTGGAATGGGCAGACAGGTGGCAAATGAAGTTCAATGCAGAGAAATGTAAAGTGATTCATTTTGGTAGGAAGAACACGGAGAGACAATGTAGAATAAAGGGTACAATTCTAAAGGGGTACAGTAGAAGAGCGACCTGGATGCATATATGCATAAGCCATTGAAGGTGGCAGAAGAGGTTGAGAGAGTGGTTAATAATGCATACAATATCCTGGGATTTATTAATAGGGGCATAGAGTACAAGAGCAAAGAGGTTATGTTGAACTTGTAGATGACGCTAGTTCAGCCTCAATTGGAGTATTGTGTCTAATTATCACACTTGAGGAAATACTTGAGGGCATTGGCGAGAGTACAGAAAAGATTCAGGAGAATGGTTCCAGTGATGAGGAATTTAAGTTATGAAGATAGATTGGAGAAGTTAGGACTGTTTTCCTTGGGGAAGAGAAGACTGTGAGGTGATTTGATAGAGGTATTCAGAATCATGGGGTCTGGACACAGTAGATAGAGAGAAAGTGTTCCCACTTGTGATAGGATTGAGAACGAGACGGCAAACGTGACATGAGGAAAACCTTTTCACACAACGAGTGGTTAAGGTCTGAAATGTGCTGCCTGACTATGTGGTGGAGGTAGGTTTAATTGAAGCAGTCAAAAGGGAATTAGACAGTTATATGCAAAGGAAGAATGTGCAAGGTTACAGCGAGAAGGCAGGGGAATGGGACTGAAGGAGTTGCTTTTTGAGAGCCAGTGCGGACATGATTAGGCCAAATGGCCTCCTTCTGTGCTTTAACAATTCTGTGACTCTGTGATTCAATACCATTTTACTGAATAGATACGTTTAATTCAAAGCTTCAATAGAGGTGTGTATTAGAATGAAAACTTAGTTAATGGAAACCTCGCTTGAAAGTGAATACTCTTGAAAAAATTGTCAGATTTATATTTCCTGAGCCTGAAGATTTCTCTGAAGGTGATATTTTCCCTCTGATAGTTAATACTATCTGACTTGCCCCAGACTGTAGACATCTCATTACAAATCCACACATGATCCTAGTTTACAACAGTAGATGTTCTAGTGGATCGATCTTCACAATGGTCAGTGGTGCTGATCTTCTGCAGCAATGGGAAATAGGACATTGGATATCAGTGGGAGAGGAACAGACTGTGAGTGGTCAGCATTTCCACTGTTATTACAGTAGGCCTTGGACAGGTTATCTAGATTATTAACATCGGGTGATGAACAGACTGTGAATGGAGATAAGTTCCACTGGGCACCCTATCAGAACTCTAACTGAGCTTCTGATCCCATATCCTCACCATCACAATAAACACCTGTCCCCACTTCACTTCATTTGCTGCTGGATCCTTCATCAGTGGTTTTGTTAACTCCAGACGCGACTATTCCAATGATCTCCTGGTCAACCTCCCACCTTGCATCATCTGAAACTGAGCACCCAGATTTGTATTTTCACTGGGAAAAACTGCTTCGGGACAATTGATAATTTTGGATTTTTGCAGTTCTCATCAGAGAAATTTCTCTTTCTTCTTTTTCCTACCATGCTTCTCGTGCAGTAACAGGGCCGCCCCTGCACAGGCAATTGTGGCTGCGGCAGAAAGAGGCCCTTAATTGGATGTTAATGACACAGTTAAGGGCCTCAATTGGCCGTGGGTATGGATGGCAATTCACAGTCCTTCCTGCTCGAGACTGAATTTTAGCAGAGCCGGGATGATGGCAGCAACCACACCGCGCCCTCCCCCACCATCACCACAACCCCGCCCTGCTCAACACCATCCCACTCCATTTTACGCTCTCCCACCTCTATACCCGCCACGGCGGAGAGCATGAAATTCCACCCAATGTTTAAGGTCGATTGCTGTTTGACAACTGGAAAAAGCTATAGATGTAACAGATATTAAGCAAGTACAGAGGCAGGGAAAGGCGAGGGAGGAATAAGAACAAAATGGAAGGTCTGTGATAGGTTATGAGGGAAGGGAGATGAAATGACAAAATGGATGATGGTGCAGGCAAAATGAGATAATAATGGGACAAGAAGAAAAGATGAAAGGTCACAAACCTGAAACATTAACTGTGTTTCTCTCTCTACAGATGCTGCTAGACCTGCTGAGTATTTAAAGCATTTTCTGCTTTTACTTCATATTTCCAGCAACTGCAGTGTATTGCTTTTGAGTGGGTCTAGAACAGGGATGTCCAACCTTTTCAGGCAGAGTGCAGCATTATGATTTTTTCTCGGCCCGGGGTGGCAGTGAGCAAATTTCGAAAGATAATGACTTAAAAAAAATTGTTTACTAATGAAAACGACAACAAATGTGCATTTTTGTGAAGAAGCTTTAAATGAGAAGACTAATTTATTGACTTACTTTCTCGTCACTGTATTGAACACTGATTTCACAACATATCTGGCATGGTTTCTGCTTGCATATGTAGTCAATCTCTGCCCGCACACGTGATGTAGCGATGCAGCGTATTCTAGATAGATATCCATCTGCCAGGAGAAACCGTGATCTCTCTCCCACGTCTCCCCGTGCTGTGTGTGTCTCGTTCTCTCTTCCCACTAGCACCACCAACCACCCTCGCGCCACCCCGCTCACCACCCACAACCCCCCACCCTGCCCCCGCTGCCATCTGCAGGACTAGGCGACACAGAATGAAAGTTTTGCGCAAAAGATGCCGGGGGAATATGAGGAAGCACTTTTTTACACAGCAGGTGGTAATGACCTGGAACTCAATGCCCACAAGGGTGGTGGAAGTGGAGACGATCAATGACTTGAAGAGGAAGTTGGATGGCCACCTGAAAGAAATGGACTTGCATGGATACGGGAATTGAACTAGGCAGTGGGACTGGCTGCATAATTCCGTGGAGTGACGGCATGTACCCTATGGGCCAAATGGTCTCCTTTTGTGTCATAAGTAAATAACTCTTTCACTGTCTCTCCCCCGTTTCTCCTCTCTCTGTCTGTCTCTCTCTCTCTAGCTGCCTGTTTCCTTTGCTGTCTCCTTTTCCCCCCTCTATGCCTCCTTCCCCCCCCAACTCGACCCCACTCTCTCCACCCCCATGTCTCCAATGATCCCCACTCCCGACTCAATGTTCCCCGCTCAGTCTTCCCAGTTCCCCGACTAGTGTTCCCCCACTCTCTCTGTTTCCTCCGCCTCTCTCTGTCCCTCTCTCTCTCAGTCCCCCCTCTCTCTGTCTCTCCCCCGTTCTGCCTCTCGCCCTTTCTCTCTCTGTCCCTCTCTTAGATCTCACCTCTATCTCTCTGTTCCCCCACTCTCTCTGTTCCCCCCACCTTTCTTGTTCCCCCCACTCTCTCCCTCTCACACAGTTGCAGAGAGCAGAACACCGAGCAGATGGTTTCTTAGTTCTTTTAATAAAGATCGCTGTCAGTCTCATAGTTGACAGCTGCTGACATCAGGAACAGCCGTTTCCCAACAGACTTGGGGTTTTCCGGTGGGCTTTTCTCACAAAATGTCAGAACTCTCCAGAAAACCTTAAGTCTGTTGGGAAACTACGATTCCTGATGTCAGCAGCTGTCATACTGACAGCGCAATGGTTTAAAAGGAGATCTGACAACGGAAATTTCACAACTCCAGTCACAGAACCCTGGTGAGGATGAGGAACGGCTCGGGCACAGTTTACATCCGCGGGCTGATGCAAACCTTTGGTGGGCCGGATCTTGGCTCCAGACCGTATGTTGGACAACCCTGATCTCGAGGATGTGTGAATGGGAACAGCAGCATCATTCCCAATAGCTGCTGTCCAGAAAAATGGTGGTGGAGACTTGGAGATGAAATTGTTAAAGTCAGTGTTAAGACAGGAAGGTTGTAAATGTGCCTAATCGAAAGCTGAGGTGCTGTCCCTTGAGCTTCAATTGAGTTTCATTGGAACAGCGTAGGAGCGAGACAGAAAGTTAAGAGTTGGAATGAGGGCGACCATTAAAATGGTAGGCGGCACAGAATTAAAATGATAGGCGACTGGAAGCTCACAGTTACTCTTGCAGCCTGATCAAAGGTGTCCCATAATATGGTCATGCAAACTGCGTTTGGTCTCCCCAGTGTAAAAGTGGCTGCATTGTGAGCAATTGGAAAAAGCACAAGTAAATCACTCTTTCACCTGGAAGGAGTGTTTGGGACGCTGGATGGTGGGAATGGAATCGGTAAAAGGGAAGGTGTTGCATCTCCTGTGCTTGAATGAACTGGTGTCGCAGGAAGGGAAAAGGTTGTTGGGGTGATTAAGGAGTGGATTAGGATGTCGCAGAGGGAATGGTCCCTTCGGAATGCTGAAAAATGGTTAATCTATTAGATGTTTAGTTGAGGAGAATGTGAGGGAGTTTAATATATTTTATTTGGGCAAGAGACTTTGGTATTGAAATGTTTTAATGGAATTCAGAACATTAGTTCAGGAAACAGGCTCACAATTCCCAAAGTAATCAATAACACAGAAAATTGAAAGTTAGAAGTAAGAAGGGAAATCAGGGTAATTTGTTCACCTAAAGGGTAATAGAGCAGGGGGTCAGTTACCAGGGAAGGACACTAAAGGGGCAGTGTAAGTGGGGTCTAGAGACAATTCACGGTCATTGTATGGATACACTGAGTGGAGGGACAGGTTTGTTCATCTCTGGAACAGGAACAGCTTATTTGGGCCAAGAGGCCTTTTCCTGTCTCTAACCATTTCCTGCTATATTGTGTTTCAGGAATCGTGAACACCTATTCAGCAGTTTTACACATACATTCATTGATTGCGGTTTTATAACAATCCTGTTATGTTCCTAATTCGAATTAGAAATGGAACTACTGCCAACCTCACACAGTGTAATGTTAGAGCAGAAAAGATTTGCAATTCACTTGAACTGCTCTACCAAAAATTATACCAATGTTTAATTTTGATCCGAATTTCCTATAATGCAGTTTTATGACATTTAAAAAATATGTTTCTGTTAGTCATTACATTGGGTTCACAAACAACTCCGGAGTTAAAGGATTATTCTTTGAGTAGAATGAGATTCTCTCTTTCACTGTCATTGGTAAGTTAGCCAAGAACTTACTTCCCAGACACCATGAACATTGTTTTTTCTTCACATTTCTCCATGGATTAATGTTCTATTGTGTGAACATCTACACATATTCTCAGATTGGATCAAATACTTTCTGACGTCTCATTCTGTGCTTTTAAATGACAACGTTTTAATGTTTCACATTTCTCCACCTCTTTCCTTACAGTTTGAAAGGAGACAAATCAGAGCCAAGGAACTATAGGCCGATGAGCCTGACAGCCCTTATTGGGAAGATGCGAGATGGGATATGAAGAGATGTCCTTTATTTTTACAGGGAAAGGGAGGGACCAATAGAAATTCATAATAGAGCTTCTGAAAAAATAAACAGCTTCTGCCCAACTAATTTTGCAGAGTTTTTCCTTTGAGGAAGTCACTAGCATGGTGGAGGAGGGAAATCCTGTGCACATTGTCTACTTGGACTTTTAGAAAGTCTTTGATAAGGTTCCTCACACTAGGTTACTTCAGAAGATGGAATCTTGATGTATCAGTAGAAATTTGAAACTTTGGATTAGGAATTGTCTTCAATCCTAAACCAAAATGTTGTAATTAACGGATGTGGTTCAGGTTGAAGACATGTTACAAGTGATCGGTCCTAGACCTGCTAATCTTCACAGTCTCTATTAATGACCTGGAATGGTGTTGAGAGTATGGTAAGTAGGTTTACAGATGACATCAACATCTGTGCAAGGGTTAAGACGGTCGAGGAGGGAAATCAGATCCAAAAACATTGTAGATGTGCTAGGAGAGTGAACTACGCATGGCAAATGGCATTCCATTTAGCTAAATGTAGTGCCACCCATATTGGTCAGGCCAGCAGAGGACACGGGTATCATTTGCAGGGAGAAATACTGAGAGACCACGGGACAGAAGAAAAGATCTTGATGTTATTGCACACAGATCACTGAAGGTTCATGACCAATGCAAATAAATCATAGCTAAAACTATCAAAGTATTGGCCTGCATTCATAGAACCACTCAGTATAAAAGATAAGACACCACTTTGACACTGTACACATCACTGTTCAGAACACATCTGGACACAGTGACAAATGTTGGTCCTCCTGCACAATGGTTGATATAGTGCCATTCAAAAAGTCCTACAGGACAGCTTAGGGAATATGAGCTACTCAGGCAAGCTCAAGGACCTTGGACTACTTATTGTAGAGCAGCACAGACTGACAGGCTACCTGATATAGGTCAATTGAATAACTGAATGGCTGGATAGAATCTCTATTGATAGATTATTCTAGTTCATCAGATTGGGAGGATCAGCAAACACACATTTAAACTATGTAAGTGGTTTCATGACCCCTTCCTTAGTTATTTTCCTGGATGTTCGATGGTTCTTCTTTACCAAAGAATGATGAGGCTCTAGAATGTGCTACCAGCTGCTGTGGTGGCTGCTGACTCTCTGTATACCTTCAAGAGGGAGATGGACTGGTTCCTGACTGGGGCAGAGACCTCACAATATAGAAGATAAGTGTCTTTACAGGTAAAATGTGGCCCGCATTATCACCTGGATTGGATTCGATAGGCTGGGGGTGGTGGGGGGGTGGGCGTAGGTCAGAGAGGAATATTACCGAGCACTTTTTCCCATATTGGCTCTGGGTGTTTCCAGTTTTTTGCTTGGCTGTTGGGGTGGTGTCTTGTGGGGATAAGGGGTGAGGGAGGGATGAAGTGTTTAGCCATAATGGTCGTTCTTTCGTGGCGTGAGGTAGTTTTGATGGACCATCTGGTCTCTTCCTGTTCATCATTTCGGTGGGACATATTTCTTGGGAACCTTTAACATCTGGGTCAAGGCACTGCTCTTTACTGTGAGCCCAGAGCATCCGTGCAGCACACGGAGGTTTGTATTAAGATTCACAGCTTATCAGGATCCTGCCAGATGTGTGTAAGATTTCAGAAATAATAATGATCAGCAGCTGGATTAAGTGAAATACAATGTTCACATATTTACAGGATATGACAGAAATCATATGAATTGTAACTTGAATCTACGCAGAATATTTGAGAATTGACAACAAATCCAAACAATGTTCAATCTTGTTTCTCCAGCCTTTGATTTTCTGATTCCCAGATTCTGTCCATCTCTTAAACAAATGGCTACAGTCAATCATTCTGATTCTCGGAAGTAAAATAAACAGTTTGAAATCTCCATGTCATCACTTACCTTTCAGGTCACTGGGTACTTCAGATAAACCTCTTGCGATATCCATAGAATCAAATGAATCATTACCTGTTAAAATCAATTAATTTACATGAAATCAGATTTCTGTAATATTATAGTAAATTCTGCAGTGTTTGAATCTGAAGTTGAATTCAGTGTGTGATTTTACCGTACCGACTTCCTGTATGCCTTTCAGTATTTTATCCAACTTCACAAAGGATTCCGACATCAGCCTTCGGGCCCGAGAGCCTTTCTCCACCACCAGATTTAGGAGAAGTTTGGAACTGTCTGCCCAGTTTCCCTTCTCCACGAGCTCAGTGACTTTCTGTAAAGAATAATAATGAATATCTGAATTCTCAGTTTTGAGCACAGAAAGCAGTCACTGGGCCAGGTACTGATCCATTCTGAACATGGGCTGAATATTCTGTAAACATCCTGATTCAGACATTAATGGCAAATAAATGTGATAAAACTAAATTCAAAATCAGAAGTATTGCTCTCGGAGAGTGAGGTATCACTGAGAATCGGCAATAGTTTTAATGTGATTAGTTTGACATGACATCAGATACTGATTGACAATATGATCCACTTGGTTCTCACACTTATTTCCTGCTGTCACACTTTGTGATTCACTCCGAAATAAAGCAGCAGCGAATCAAAACTCAAGGCCAATTTTACTAAACTGAGGAGTGAATAAGCAAACATTTACTGGAAACAACTACTTGAAGGTAAATCAGTGTCAGAGCAGTGGGAGGCTTTCAAAGGGGAGATTCAAGGGTTCAGAGTAAACAAGTTCCCACAAAGAAAAAGGCTGAAATGGCCAAATCTAGAGCCCCATGGATGTCAAGGAACGGACAGGGTAAGATAAGGCAGAAAAGGAAAGCTTATGTCCAACACCGAGAATTCAAAACTATGGAAAGCCAAGAGGAGTACAGAAAGTGGAGGGGTGAAATCAAAAAGGAAATTAGAAAGCAAAGAGAAGCTATGAGAGAATAGTTGCAAGCAAAATCAAGGGGAACCAAAAGATGTTTTATCAATACCTTAAGAATAAGAGGATAACTAAGGAGAGAGTAGGGCCCATAAAAGACCAAAAAGGTAACCTATGTGTAGGGGAAAAAGATATCGGTATGGTTCCTAATGAATGCTTTGTGTCTGTCTTCACAAAAGAGGGGGATGATGCAGCTATTGTAGTTAAGGAAGAAGCGTGTGAAGTATTGGATGTAATAAACATAGAGCGAGAGGAAGTATTAATGGGATTAGCATCCTTGAAAGTTGATAAATAACCAGAACCAGATGAAATGTATCCTAGGCTATTAAAAGAAGCAAGAGAAGACATAGCAGAGTGTCTGACCATCATTTTCCAGTCCTCAATGGATACAGCTGTGGTGCTGGAGGTTTGGAGAACTGCTAACATTGTACCTCTGTTTAAAATGGGAGTGAAGGATAGACCGAGTAATTACAGGTCAGTCAGTCTAACCTCAGCAGTGGGCAAATTATTGTAATATTTTCTGAGAGACAGGATAAACTGTCACTTAGAATGGCACAGGTTAATCAAGGATAGTCAGTGGATTTGTTAAGGGAAGATCTTGGTTGACCAACTTGATCGGAATCTTGGAAGAAGTAACAAGAAAGATAGATGAGGCTAGTACAGTTGATGCGGTCTACATGGATTTTAGCAAGGCTTTTGACAAGGTCAGAAATTACAGACTGGTTAAAAAAATCAAAATGCCATAGGATCCAGGAAAATGCAGCAAGGTGGATACAAAATTGTCTCAGTGGCAGGAAACAGAGGGTAATTGTTGACGGGTGCTTTAGCGACTGGAGGGCTGTTTCCAGTGGAGTTCCACAGGCCTCAGTACTGGGTCCCCTACTTTTTGTATGCATATTAATGATTTGAAGGTAAATGTTGCGGGCATGATCAAGAAGTTTGCAGATGACACAAAAATTGGTAGTATGGTAGATAGCGAGGAGGGTAGCTGTACGTGCAGGGAGATATTGATGGTCCGGGCAGAAAAGTGGAAAATGGAATACAACTTGGAAAGGTGTGAAGTGATGCATTTGGGGAGGTCAAACAAGGCAAATGAATACTCGGTAAATGGGAAAACACTGAGAAATGTAGAGGAAGTGGGGGACCTTGAAATGAATGTCCACAGATCCCTGAAGGTAGCAGGACAAGTCAATAAGGTGGATAAAAATGCTTATTGAATCCTTTCCTTTATTATCTGAGGTATAGAATACAAGAGCAGGGAGGTTATGGTGGAACTGTACAACACATTGGTTAGGCCACAACTTGAGTACTGTGAGAGTCCCTTCACCTTAGCAGAGAGGTCAGTGACAAGGGGGAATAGATTTAAAGTGATTGGTAGGAAAATTAGAGGGGAGCTGAAGAAAAGATGTTTTCACACAAAGGGTGGTGGGGGTCTGGAACTCACTGCCTGAAAGGATAGTTGAGGCAGAAACCTTCAACTCATTTAAAAGGAGTCTGGATATGCGCCTCAGGTGCCATACTCTGCAGGGCTACGAATCAAATGCTGAAAGGCGGGATTCGAATAGGTGGAGCGTTTTTCAGATGGCACAGATGCAATGGGCTAAGTGGCCCCTTTATGTGCCTTAAACATTCTATGATTCTAAGTGATAGGGAAGGGACGTCTCTAAACTGAGGGAAGCAGCGAGAAAACTGTCTGAGAAATTACCACCAACCAATTGAAACAACCACTGATGATTTATCAGTCAGGAGAATCGACCAATAATAATAATACTGAAAGTCCAATCACTCCGTATATATTCCCCTCAGTAACTGAAATGTCAGATACTCAATGTTTTGTACACCCACTGCCAGCATGAAACATCAGTAACTGGGAGAACATATCCAGCAATGGATAGTCAGGACTTCCATCAACAACTTACATTTAATATCAGACTTTTAATGTCGAGAAACAACCCAAGCTGTTTCACAGGGACAGAATCAAACAACAGGCCCGAGACAAAGCAGGATAAATTGCCACAGCTGACTAAATGTTAAAAGAAAAGGTAATTTTAAGAAGGAGGGGAAGGGGATCGGTTTCAGGAGTGAATTTCAGAGCATGGGGCCCAAGGTAACTGAAAGCTTGGTCACCAGTGGTGGTGTGAAGGAAGGGCTGCACAAGAGGACAGGGTCAGAGCAATAGAAAATTCCAGTAGTATGAGTACTGAAGAAGGTTACAGTGATTGGAAGTATCAAGCCAGCAAGTTATTTAAACAGAAATAGTTTTAAATTGAAGGTTTGAGGGTTGGAAGCCATTCTAGGTATGTGAACACACATGTGATATCAGAAATGAGACCTGGAGGGGACAGGGTACAGGCAGCAGACTCTGAGTAGCTGAAGATTACAGAGTGTGTAAGGTGGGAGGTTGGGCAGGAGAACATTGGAATAGTCGTATCTGGAGGCATGGACGAGGGCTCAGCAGGAGATGAGCTGAAGTAGGAATAGAGACTGGCAATGTTACATAGATAGAAGTAGGGGATCATCGTGATGGAGAGAATATCAGATATGGAGTTCAGCTTGAGGGTGGATGCCAAAATCGCAGACAGTCTCAGGCAGTGGCCAGGGAGTGGAATAAAATCAAGAAGTAAAGAGATAGCGTTTGTGGTGGGGATCGCAGATGATGGTGTCAATCTTTCCAATATTGAACAGAAGGAACATGGGGAGTAACATTCCACACCAAGACCACAGGGTCAGGAAGCTGCTGAACCAATGATCACAATTTCCTTGCATTCCCCTCGGGACTAACATTCTACGCCAAGAGCACGTGGATAGAAAATTACAGTGAATGAGTAACATTTCCTGATGTTCTACCTGGGGGGTTTTATTTTCCTAAAATCATTCCTGTGACTGCACTTAAATGATTGTGTATTGTGGCAACCAGAATTATACACAAACGTTAACATTGCTATTGACCAACTAGAATAACTGAGAGAAGGGAGTGGTTGGAATTGAGGAACTATTGTGTAATCTGGGAATGTCCTCACTGGAAAAGAGAATGTTGAGAGGTGATATGATTGTTGTTTCACTTTGTCCAGTACAGTAGAAACAGAGGACACAGCCTGAGCTTCAAGGAGGGTAAATTCACAACTAATCTCTCGTAACAATATTACAGAGTGAACAGTCAGTCTGTCGGACACACTCCCTAGGGAGGTTGTAGTTAGTATTGAGTCATTCAAATGTGAATTAGACAGATATATTTCAGAAAATAACATTTTGAGATGTACCATTAGTGTAATTTAAGATATGACAGTTTTTATTTATTCATTCATGGGATGTGGATGCCTCTGGCCTGGCCAGCATTTATTACCCATGAGAAGGTGGGGGTGAGCTGCCTTCCTGAACCGCTGCAGTCCATGTGTACACCTACACTGCTGTTAGAGTTCCAGGATTCTGACCCAGTGACGATGAAGGAATGACAATATATTTCCAAGTCAGGATGGTGTGTGACTTGGAGGAGATTTTGCAGGTGGTGATGTTCCCTTGCACTCGTTTCCCTGGTCCTTCTAGAAGGGAGAGGTCACGTGTTGGAAAGGTACTGTCGAAGGAGCTTTGGTGAGTTGCTTCAATGCATTTTGTAGATGGTATACACTGCTGCCACTGTATATTGGTGGTGGAGAGAGTGAATGTTTAAGCTGGGAAATGGGGTGCCAATCAAGCAAGCTGTTTTGTCCTGGATGGTGTCGAGCGTCTTGATATTTGTTGGAGCTGCACACATCCAGGCAAGAGGAGAGTATTTTATCACCCTCCTGACTTGTGCCTTGTTGATGGTGGACTTTGAGCAGTCATGAGGTGAGTCACTCACCGCAGAATTCCCAGCCTCTGACCTGACCATGTTGCCACAGTATTTATACGGTTTGTCCAGTTACGTTTCTGGTCAATGGTAACTCCCAGGATGTTGATAGTGGGGGAATCAGCAATGGTAATGCAATTAAATGACAAGGGGAGACGATTAGATTATCTCCTGTTGGAGATGGCCATTGCTTGTCACTTGTGTGGCAGGAATGTTACCTGCCATTTATCAGCCCAAGCCTGAATGTTGTCCAGATCTTGTTGTATTTCTACACAGACTACATCAGTATCTGAGGAATTGCGGATGGTGCTAAACACTGTGCAATCATCAACGAACATCTCCACTTCTGACCTTATGATTGAAGGAAGGTCATCGCTGAAGCAGCTGAAGATGTTTGGGCCGAGGACACTGCCCTGAGGAACTCCTGCAGTGATGTCCTGGAGCTCAGATGATTGACCTCCAACAACCACAACCAATTTCCCTTGTGCTAGGTATGACTCCAAACAGCAGAGAGTCCCCCCCCCCCACCTCTCCGATTCCCATTGGCTTAAATTTTACTAGGGTTCTTTGGTGACATACTCGGTCAAATGTTGCCTTGATGTCAAGGGCAATCACTCTCACCTTTCTTCTGGAATTTAGTTCTTTTAGCCAAGGTTGAACCAAAGCCGTAATGAGGACTGGAGCCAAGTGCCCCTGGTGGATGAGCGTCGATGAGCAGGTTATTGGTAAGTTCCGCTTGAAAGCACTGTTGGCGCCCCCTTCCATCACTTTGCTGATTGTGAGTGGGCTAATGGGCAGTAACTGGCCAGATTGGATTTGTTCTGCGTTTTGTCGAGCCGGACAGTGGCGCAGTGGTAGCACCGCAGCCTCACAGCTCCAGGGACCTGGGTTCAATTCTGGGTACTGCCTGTGCAGAGTCTGTAAGTTCTCGCTGTGACTGTGTGGTTTTTCGCTGGGTGCTCTGGTTTTCTCCCACCGCCAAAGACTTGCAAGTGATAGGTAAATTGGCCATTGTAAATTGCCCCTAGTGTAGGTAGGTGGCAGGGAATATGGGATTACCGTAGGATTAGTATAAATGGGTGGTTCTTGGTCAGCACAGACTTGAAGGGCCTGTTTCAGTGCTGTATCTCTAAATAAAATAAAATACCTGGGCAATTTTTTCCAATTTGTCAGGTATGATGCCAATGTTGGGACAGCTTCGAGATCTGGTTAATTCTGCAGCACAAGTTTTCAGCAGTGCAGTCAGGATATTGTTGGGGCCCGTAGACTTTGCTGTGTCCAGAGCGCTCAGCCATTCCTTTATCACGTAGGGTGACTCACATTGGCTGAAGACTGACATCTGTGAAGGTGTGGACCTCAGGAGGAGGCCGAGATCCACTCAGCACCTCTGGCTGAAAATGGCTGCAAATGCTTCAACCTTGTCTTTCATGCCCTGGTCTCCGCCATCATTGAGGATGGAAATGTTCGTGGAAGAACCTCTGCAGTTAGTTGTTTAATTGTCCATCACTATATGACTTGGAGTGGCAGTACTGTAAAGTTTTATGATCCGTTGGTTGTGGGATTATTTGACTCTATTTATAGCATGCTGCTTTCTCTGTTCAGCATACATGTATTGATGTGTTGTAACTTCACCAGGTTGGCACCTCATTTTTAGATATGCCTGGTGCTGCTCCTGACACTGTCTCCAGAGTTGGTCCCCTGGCTTGATGCTAATGGCAGAGTGAGGAATACACAAGGCATGAGGTCACAGATTGTGGTGAAATACAATTATGCTGCTGTTCATGGTTCACAGCACCTCATGGATGCTCAGTTTTAGATGGTCGATCTATTCTGTATTATCACATTTAGAATGGTGATACTGCCACACGATATGATGGCGGTGTCTCCAATTCGAAAACGTGACTTCATCTCCATAAGGTGGGGTGATCACTCCTACTATTATGGTCATGGACAAATGCATCTGCAACAGGTAGATGGGTGAAGACAAGTAGATTCTTCCCTCGTGTTGACTCTCTTGACATCTGCTGCAATCCCAGTCTGGCAGACATGTCCTTCAGGATTGGCCAGCTCGGTCAGTAGTGGTTCTACTGAGCCACTCGATAATGGATATTGAAGTTCCCCAGCACTACCCTCTCCACCATCAACCCTCACAAGAGTAAATTCTGTGGCCTTGCTTCCTCCAGGTGACATGGTGGAATACAGATTCATCAACTGAGAGAGGACAATAATCAGCAAGAGGTTTCCTTGTCCATGTCTCACCTCATGCCATGAGATTTCACAAGGTCCAGAATCAAAGCTGGGGACTCTCAGGACCAACCCTGTTTACTGTATATCACTGGGCCACCATCTCCCGTCAGTCTATCTGGTGGGAAAGGACAGACCTGTGAATAGTAATGGAGGGATCTGGGATGTTTATTGATGGTCATATTCACAGAATCATGCCCATGTCAGCCTGTTGTTTGACTAAACTGTGGTACAAATTCTGTCAAATATTGTTACAACTCTTTAGGTGGTATTGAGGAATTTGCGGGGTCGACTGAGTCAATTGCAGCACAGAAGGAGGCTGTTCAGCCCATCAAGTCCATGCGAGCTCTCCATGGAACAATGCAGTCAGTCCCACTCCCCCGCTCGATCTCTGTAGCCCTGCGAGTTTATTTCCTTCACCTGCCCATCCAATTTCCTTCAGAAATCAGTTAACAACTCCATTATCAGTGCAGTATATGACTACCTGGATGTTAGAAGGTGAGTCAGACCTAGGTTATTTTTCAACCAGAATTTCCAATGTTCCCATGTTACTGTATTCCATCAGTTCTGTAATGTTAGAATAAATTAATCTCATTCTGTATCCCTCCCACTTACTTGATACTCTTGTCCAGTGAAATGGTCCTCGCCTGTTAATATGAGACTGAGTCCCTCCACTCCTTCTTCAATCACCTGTTCTAGTCTGTCCTGGTAGAATTTCATCAACTTGAACAGCTGGTAATCGTCGTACTTTGTCAGGAATTCAGTGATTGTGGAGTTCGGATCTGTGAACACAAATGGAGAAAATTAAACACATTATTGGTATTCTATCCGGACTGTTACATTTCCTCTGATACCAAACAGCTGAAACCTCCCGTGAGCCACATTAGCAAACAACTTCTGAAAACCCAGAAACACCACATGTATCACATTCCACTGACTTGTATAGTCACTTCTTAAAAACAGGAGCCAAGTTTGTCAAACATGACTGACCTTCAACTTATCAGCTCCAGCTTCCCAGATCTGCACCTGAACCCCACTCCCCAAGCCACCTCCTGTGTCTCTGAATGGTCACTAGTTCAAACTCGAAACAGACTCCAGGAGTTTTTCCACAATCCATGCCACCCCCTCCCCCTCCATCTCATCTCCATTCTTGATAGTCTGTAAAACCAACTGAAAAATGTGTTTTCTTCCTTTTCCGTTCGCAACTCCTCAGGTACTGGAACAGTCCGTGCCCGCAGGCAAGACCTGGACAAATTCAGGCTTGGCATGGGAAGTGGCAAGTAACATTTGCGCCACACAAGTGCCAGGCTATGATCAGCACCAAAGAGAGAACCTAATCATCTCCCTTTGATGATCAATTGCATTATCATCACTGAATCCCTCACCATCAACATCCAAGGGATTTCCATTGACCAGAAACTTAACTGTACCTGACACATAAATACCATGGCTATAAAAACAAATTGCAGGCTGGGAATTCTGCAGCGAGTGACTCATCTCCTGATTCCCCAAAGCCTGTCCACCATCTAAATGGCACAATCAGAACTGTGATGGAATACTCTCCACTTGCCTGGATGGGTGCAGCTCCAACAATACTCAAGAAGCTTGATATCATCCAAGAGAAAGCAGTCCACTTGATCGGCACCCCATCTACGATCTTAAATATTCACTCTCTCTACCATTGGCGTACAGTTGCAGTGGTCTGTACCATAACTCATAAAGGCTTCTTCGACATCGCCTTCCAAACACATAACCTCCACCACCAAGTACAAGGGCAGCAGCCACTTGCACACTTGGAAGTTCCCCTCCAAACCACACACTATGCTCACTTGGAACGATATCGCCATTCTTCCACTGTCACTGGATCAAAATCCTGGAACTCCCTCCCTAACAACAGTGTGGGTGTACACGCACCAGATGGACTGCAAGGTTCAAGGAGGTGGCTCAACAACACCTTCCCAAGGCCAATAAAGTTGATCTTGACATCCATGAACAAATATAAAAGAGGACAGTTGGATGGATACATAAAAATGTGAAAGACTTGAAACAAGAACTTTAAACAGTGAGATGTTGCACAGCAATTTGTTTTTAGAAATATCTTCAGGAATTTACAATCTCACATAATGCCATGAAGATATAGGTGACAGATTTAACAGTTATTTCACAATGTATCCGCTGTTATCACCCCCTCCTCAAAAAGTCCATCTTGACCCCTATTGTCCTTGTAAACTTTTGCCCCATCTCCAGCCTCCCTTTGCTCTCCAAAGTCCTTGAACATGTTGTTGCCTCCCAAATCCATGCCCATCTTTCCCGGAAGTCCATGTTCGAATCCCTCCCATTAAATTTCCAACAGTGCCACAGTACTGAAAGAGCTTTTATCACAATCACAAATAACATCCTCTGTGACTCTGACAGTGGTATATGATTTACTGTAATCCTTCTCAACCTGTCTGCAGCCTTTGACACGGTTGGCCACACCATCATCCTCCATCGGCCAGGCTGGGTGGAACTGTGTCAGTGGTTTCTGGTTTAATTCTTATCTATCAAATCATAGTCAGAGAATCACTGGCATTGGCTTTTCTTCCTGTTCCTACACCATTACCTCTGGAGTCCCCAATGATCTATCATTAGCTCCCTTCCATTTTTCATCAACTTGCTGCCCCTTGGCGACATCATCCGAAAACATAGGATTAGGTTTCACATATACATCGAGAAGTAAATGTTTGGCTAAGACAAATTTGGGTCCATTACAGGCAGAGTCAGGAGAATTTATCATGGGGAATAGAGAAATGGCAGAGAAGCTAAATGATTACTTTCTGTCTGTCTTCACTGAGGAAGATACAAGAAATCTCCCAGAATTAGAGATCCAAGGGATTAGGGGGAATGAGGAATCAAAGGCAATTAGTCTTCATATTAATAAGAAGGTTTCATTGGAGAACTTAATGGGGCTGAAGGGTGATAAGTTCCCAGGACCTGATATTCTACATCCAAGAGTGTTGAAAGAGGTAGCTATGGAGATAGTGGATGCATTGGTGATCATCTTCCAAAATTCTATAGATTCCGGAGCGGTTCCTGCAGATTTGAAAGTCGCAAATGTCATCCCACTATTTAAGGAGGGAGGGAAATAGCAAACAGGGTATTACAGACCTGTTAACCTTACATCAACCATTGGGAAAATGCTAGTATCTATTCTAAATGATGTCAATAGTTGTGTAATAATGATCTGATTGGGCATAGTCAACATGGATTAATGAATGGAAAATCATGTTTGACGAACATGTTGGAGTTTTTTGAGTATGTTGCTAACAGAATAGATAAATGGAGTCGGTGGATGTGGTATACTTGGATTTTCAGAAGGCTTTCGATAAAGTTCCCCACAAGAGATTGGTTAGCAAAATTAAAGCACATGGAATAAGAGGGAATATGGTGGCACGGATTAAACTGGCATAACGCAGAGAGTAGGAATACACGGGTCATTCTCGCATTGGCAGGCCGTGATTAGTGGGGAACCGCAGGGATTAGTGCTTGGGCCCCAGCTGTTCACAATATATATCAATGATTTGGATGTGGGGACCAAATGTAATATTTCCAAGTTCACGGATGACACAAAACTAGGTCGGAATGTGTGGTGAGGAATGTGCAAAGCGGCTTCAAGGGAATTTGGACAGACTTAGTGAGTGGGCAAGAATGTGGCAGATGGAATATAATGTGGAAACATGTGAGATTATCCACTTTAATAGGAAGAATGGACGTGCAGAGTATTTCTTAAATGGTAAAAGATTAGAAAGTGTAGATGTACAAAAGGACCTGGGTGTCCTTGTCAATAAGTCACCGACAGCTAACATGCAGGTGCAACAAGCAATTAAGAAGGCTAATGGTATGTTATCCTTTATCGCAAGAGGATTTGAGAACAGGAGTAGTGAAGTATTGCTTCAATTGTATCGAACCTTGGTTAGACCGCACTTGGAGTACTGTGTGCAGTTTTGGTCCCCTTACCTTAGGAAGGATATTACTGCCATAGAGGGAGGGCAACAAAGATTAACCAGACTACTTCCCAGGATGGCAGGACTGTCCTATGAAGAGAGATTGGGGAAACTGGGCCTTTAATCGAAGAAGTGTTTTGAAGAATGAGAGGTATGTAATTGAAACCTACAAAACACTTAAAGGGATAGACAGGGTAGATGCAGCTAAGATCTTTCCCCGGTTGGGGAGTCTAGAACCAGGGGACACAATTTCAAAATAAGGGGGAAGCCACTTAGGACAGAGATGAGGAAAAATGTCTTCATTCAGAGGGTTGTAAATCTTTGGAATTCTCTGTCCCAGAGGAATGTGTAAGCTCAGTCATTGAGTATGTTTAAAGCAGAGATTGACAGATTTTTAAATACAAATGACATATGGGATATGGGGAAAATGTGGGAAAGGGGCATTGAAGTGGATAAGTAGCCATGATCATATTGAATGGTGGGGCAGGCTTGATGAGCTGAATAGCTACTCCTATGTTCCTGTGCTCCTGTCAATGACACGCAGCTTTACCTTACTAATGTTCCTAAACTCTGTTGCTCCTATCCTAACTTGCACCAAGTCTCATTTCCCCATCACCTGTGGCTGCTGATGTACATTGCCTCCCAGTCTGACAACACCTCAATTTTAAAATCCACATCCTTGCTTTTCCAATCCCTCCACAACCTCCCCCTTCCTATCTCTGTAACCTCCTCTAGTTTACAAGCCTTTGACATCTCTGCACTTCTCCAAATCTGGCACATTGTGCATCCTGATTTTAAATGCTCCATCATGGGAGGATGTGCCTTCAGCTACCAAGGCCTTAAACTGTGGAATTCTCTTCCTAATCCTCTCCACCTCGTTAACACTCTCTCCTCCTTTAAGATTCTCCTTAAAACCGACCTCTTTGACCAGGCTTTGGTCCTGTGCTCTGATATCTCATTCTGTGTCTCAGTGTCATTTTTTGCATTGATAATGCTCTTGTTAAGCAGACTGGAGTGTTTTGCTCAGTGATTCCGTCTCAGATCAATAATATCACCAAACTACAGTTCAAGTTATTCTCCAGCAGTAATTTATAACCAGGTTTGAGACAAAGTAAAAATCACTTCTCTGCTGTTTCACTCGTGCTGACACTGGTATAATAAAAACTCAACAACTTACATTTCCACAGCATTTTAAACATTGAAACACATCCCAAGGCACTTCACAGAAGCTGAATCAGACAAAAGATAGACTCTGAATAAAGGGAGGTAGAACCAGCAGTGGACAATATATTGGGCAAAGATCTGAATTAGAGGAGAGTCCAGATTGAGAAGAAGGAGGTTGAGAGGTTTAAGGACGGCAATGCCGAGCAGAGAGCTGGGACAACTCAAAGTACAACCAACACAGATGGGTGAGGAGAGGGTGAAATGTAAAAGTGGTCAGAGTTGGAGTAAGAGCGGGGTTCAGTGATTGGAGGGGATTGCAGAGCTGGAGGAGGTTACAGATGGTGGAGGGATTGCAGAGCTGGAGGAGGTTACAGATGGTGGGGGGATTGCAGGGCGAGAGGAGGTTACAGATGGTGGGGGGATTGCAGGGCTGGAGGAGGTTACAGATGGTGGGGGATTGCAGGGCTGGAGGAGGTTACAGATGGTGGGGGATTGCAGGGCTAGAGGAGGTTACAGATGGTGGGGCGATTGCAGGGCTGGAGGAGGTTACAGATGGTGGGGGATTGCAGGGCTAGAGGAGGTTACAGATGGTGGGGCGATTGCAGGGCTGGAGGAGGTTACAGATGGTGGGGGATTGCAGGGCTAGAGGAGGTTACAGATGGTGGGGCGATTGCAGGGCTGGAGGAGGTTACAGATGGTGGAGGGATTGCAGGGCTGGAGGAGGTTACAGAGACATGGAGAGATGAGACCATAAAGACGATTAAATGAGGTTGAGAGGTTTAATTTGCAGGTCCTTGGGAACCGGGATTCAATACAGGTTCAGAATGGCAGGGTGATCAGCGAGCAGGGATTTTGATTCACTTGCATTTACGAAAGATGAAAGGAGAACAGTTACTCAGGAAATCGAGGCTACCGGTGATAAAAGTATGGATTCGGGGATCTGCAGCAGATGGGCTGAAGCAGGGTGAAGATGGACAATGTTACAGAGGTGGAAAGAAGCGGTCATTATGATGGAGAGAATATCGTCTCGGAAGCTCAGCCAGGCCTCAAACAGAACACTGAGGTTATGAACAGTCTGGTCCAATCCGAGACATTGTCTGGGACGGGGATAGAGTCACTGACGATGGTACAGAATTCACAGCGGTGGGTGAAGACCATGTCCTCAGTCTTCACAATGTTTAATGCAGGCTGCAGAATGAGAACAAAGCTTCTGATATCAACATAAACATCTCCACCCCAACCAGCCTTCAACATCTCTGCACTTCTCCAAATCTGACCCCGCACCCAGACGCCACTCACACAGCCTCGCGCCTGTACCCCACTCACCCAGCCCCGCAACCTCACCCGACTCACTGAGCTCCACACCTTAACCCACTCACCCAGCCCCACACCCTCACCCCACTCACAGAGCTCCGCACCCATCCCACTCACCCAGCCCCGCACCCCACTCACCCAGCCCCGCACCCCACTCACCTTGCCCTGCACCTTAACCCACTCACCCAGCCCCGCAACCTCACCCGACTCACCGAGCTCCACACCCTAACCCACTCACCCAGCCCCGCAACCTCACCCCACTCACCTTGCCCTGCACCTTAACCCACTCACCCAGCCCCGCAACCTCATCCCACTCACCTAGCTCCGCACCCTAACCCACTCACCTTGCCCTGCACCTTAACCCACTCACCCAGCCCCGCACTGCACCCCACTGGGCTTGATTTAAACCCCTTTCGGGGCTGGGATTGGATGTGGATGGGAGGGTGCTAAAATAGCCCCTCCATCTGGCACACTGGTTCCTCAGCTCCATCCTGGCTTCAGGCCATTTTCGTGGCGACGGGATGGGGGTGAGGGAGGGGGCAGCAGGACGACCCCACCATATGTGACGGTTAGCTGACTAGTTCACGAAGAGCCTATTGCGGGCAATTAAAGGAGGTCAATTGGGATTTTCCATTTGGCCTTCAGATCCTTGCAGGCAGCAGGAGCCAGTTTAACTGCCTGGAGGCAGCCTCCCAGCGGCAGACCGGGAAGGCCAGTACTCCGGGAATGTCTAGAGGCCCACCCTGCCTGCTTGGGTGAAGCAACAGCCACACTCTGCCCAGGAGAGGGGTTCCCCCACTAACAGTGGTGGCTTGGCTGCAAGATCCATTATTTTTAAATTTAAGTTTGGAAAAGTTGAGGATAGAGAGAGTGCCTCCATTTTGAAGCATCATCACCCTCTATTACAGCCTGCTACTCCTTTCAAGCTCGACGGTCTCTGACAGACCCTCCAGCTTCGACAGTCTGTCTGCTGTCATTAATTAGACGGTGAGCCTGCCCTCTCTGGCCATTAACTGTCTGGCACAAACTAGGGCTTGTGACTCCTTCCCCCGTGGGCGGGTTTGGCACACGGAAACAATCCCAACCACTGTTTCCTTCCCCCGGATGGAAAATCCTGCCTATTTCTTTATCCCCCTTACAGTCCCAATACCAGGTATCTACTGGACAGTTCCAGTGCTCAGGGGCTCCGTCCACCTTTCAATATGATGCCCCTCTAGATGATCACTCACTCAGTCCCTGTCCTGTTCCCTCTTCCTATGTGAGCTGCAGCTTCCTGCTCAGGACCTGGATACCTTTATCAGGACAGAAATTATATTTAAAGTATTTTGTGAACCTACCTGTGTCCATTCTCATTCTTGTTGAAGATGTTGGATCTTCTCCCCTGTTTGAACCTTCAGCCATGGTGGTGACAGGCGTTCCCAGATTCGGATATTCTGTAATAAATACAATATTAATAGGAAGGTTACACAGAAAAATGAAAATGAGAGGTGGAACGTTGCCTTGTTAAACATGATATCAGTCCCTCCTCCCCGATTAGTACAATAGCTGTTAGCTCTGGGACCGAATAATTCTCGAGCGTTATGATCAACTCTCCACATCAGACATAACACAAACAGCTGCCCAGTGAATTATAGAATTATTTACGACACAGAAGGAGGTAATTCAACCCAATTAGTTCCTGCCAGTTCTCCACGGAACTACCCAGTCAGTCCCACTCCCCTACTTGATCCCCATAGCTCTCAAAGTTTATTTCCCAGAAGTGGCCATTCAATTTCCTCTTGAAGTCATTGGTTGTCTCCGCTTCCACCTCCTCTATTGTGAGCAACGAGTTCCAGGTCATTACCACTCACTGTGTAAAAAAGTTCTTCTTCATATTCCCCTGCATGTCTTGCCCAAAACCTTCAATCTGTGTCCGCCAGTCCTTGTACCATCAGTTAATGGAAACAAATGTTACTTGTCTAACTTATCTAAGCCTATCATAACCTTGGACACTTCTATTAAATCTCCTATCAATCTCCTTTGTTCTAACGAGAACAAACCCAGCTTTTCCAAAATAACCTTGTAACTAAAATCCCTCATCCCTAGGACCATTCTGGTAAATCTCCTCTGCACCCTCACAAGAACCCTCACCTCAGCCAACTCTGCCCACATCCCATGAAAGAAGAAAAAAAAGGTAACACAAGGATAAGGAAAGAGTAATGGTGTAGTGAGTTATTATGCTTACATTAGGTATCATAGTGAGGACACGGAACTTCTTCCTCTATTGCAGCAGTGGGCCAGATTTCTACCACCTGAACCCATTCACAATTTGCCTGGATATCTTCTTGCAGCTTTGTGGATTGAAGATGTTTCTATGCAGACACTGGGTGACTCTTGAGGGGTCCACTATGTCTGTAATTGCCCACAAACTTCATCGAGTCATACAGCACTGTAACAGATCCTTTGGCCCACCAAGACTGCGCTGACCATCAACCACCCATTTAGCCTAAGCCTCCATTAAACCCATTTTCCCTCTTAAATCCCCACCTTCCCTCAAATCTCCTACAGCCTACCTACACTGGGGGTAATTTCTACAATGGCCAATTTACTTATCAACCCACAAGTCTTTGTCATGTGGGAAGATACCAAAGCACCCAGAAGAAACCTACAAAGTCACTGGGCGAACTGGCAAACTCCGCACAGGCAGCACACAGAACTGAACCCGGGTTCCTGGAGCTGTGAGGTTGTGGTGCTAACCGCTGTGCCAATGGGGTTCACTTGCAGTTGCTCTTAGTCAAAGTGCTCCTCCACATTTAGAGGTCCTGGATGTTATTATTTAGCATTAGCAATGGTGAAGTTGATTTCTATCATTCTGCGAACCTCCAATGAGCAGCACAGGTGATGCTGATAATCTGCTTATTTCATTTTAATGAAAGGGATGGGCACAGTTCTGGCTTTCTTTGTAGCCACATGATTGGGTTGCCATTTAGATCGTGGTGTCGATTCTGTGTAATAAAAGCAATTACTCCACCATTAGGACTTTTATCTGAAAACCGTGCAGTAATATAAGACAGGGATAGAAAACAAGATATACCACACGGAATTAATATTTTTATCGGTGCTATTTCTTTACTGGTCAATAAGTGAATAGGTTAACTTATGCTGTAATAGTGGAAACGTTCGGAATTGTTTTATTTGAAATGATTTTTATTTCATTAAACTGTTTCTTGGTCAAGCCTTGGATGATTCTCATTTCTTAAATCTCTGGAAGGAGTCGCTACACTTGGACCAGTTCCTGCAGTGGGATCACCAACACTGGTACAAGTTCCTCTGTCCTGATCACCTTCCCTTGCAGCAGGTCCTTGAATCTGACTTTGTTCCCTGGTACTGGTTCCCGTGTCCTGATCACCTTCCCTTGTAGCAGGGTGTTGAATCTGACTTTGTTCCCTGGTACTGGTTCCCGTGTCCTGATCACCTTCCCTTGTAGCAGGGTGTTGAATCTGACTTTGTTCACTGGTACTGGTTCCTGTGTTCTGATCACCTTCCCTTGCAGCAGGGTGTTGAATCTGACTTTTTCACTGGTACTGGTTCCCGTGTCCTGATCACCTTCCCTTGTAGCAGGGTGTTGAATCTGACTTTGTTCACTGGTACTGGTTCCTGTGTTCTGATCACCTTCCCTTGTAGCAGGGTGTTGAATCTGACTTTGTTCACTGGTACTGGTTCCTGTGTTCTGATCACCTTCCCTTGAGGCAGGGTGTTGAATCTGACTTTGTTCACTGGTACTGGTTCCTGTGTCCTGATCACCTTCCCTTGAGGCAGGGTGTTGAATCTGATTTTGTTCCCTGGTACTGGTTCCTGTGTCCTGATCACCTTCCCTTGTAGCAGGGTGTTGAATCTGACTTTGTTCACTGGTACTGGTTCCTGTGTCCAGATCACCTTCCCTTGTGGCAGGGTGTTGAATCTGACTTTGTTCACTGGTACTGGTTCCTGTGTCCTGATCACCTTCCCTTGAGGCAGGGTGTTGAATCTGACTTTGTTCACTGGTATCGGTTCCTGTGTCCTGATCTGCACTGGACTGCTGACTGGGGTTGCATTAGAGTGCTAAAGTGGGAGTTCTGTGACTGAGGAAAACTAAAGGTTAGTTTTATCTTCAGTTTAGTCTTTCTTTTATTTAGCAGATTAACTTAACAGTGGCAGTTTGGGTTGGAGAAGGTGAGGTTTAGACTAGATTTAAATGGAGGTCACTCAGGCTCTGCTTGCAGCTGCACCTTGTTAATTCGATAATTGGATTAAACCAGTTTTCAGGGGTGAGGTTCAGACAGTATAAAAGTGGGCCAATTTACAGTGCTGACCTTGTTTGCACTGGAGTGCTAACTGGGGCTGTATTAGAGTGCTAAAGTGGGAGTTTGTGACAGAGAGAGTCTGGTGAGGAGGGAGCGAGGAGCTCCTTTCGTTTCCTACCTGTCCTCAAAGAGCGTGAGGGGAGCCGAGAGTTTCCAAAGAGCACAGCTGACTGGTGAGTAAGTCCGGATGGGTATTTTTCAAACTGGATTGAATTGTAAGTCATTGTTTTAGCAAGACTTAGTTGATTTTTTATTATAATAGTCTTCTAAAGTTTTACATTTAAAGGGTTTAGTCATTCCAGGAGAGCTTAAAGCCGTGGCTTGCTCCTCTTCCTGCACGTGGGAATCTGGGAACATTTCCAATGCCCGGGTCCAGCATGTGTGCAGGAAGCGTATCCAGCTGCAGCTCCTGGAAGCTCGGATTTCGAGCTGGAACGATGGCTGGAAACACTGTGGAGCATCCGCGAGTCTGAGAGCATTGTGGATAGCACGTATAGAGAGGTGGTCACACCGCAGCTGAAGGGACTTGAGGAAGGAAGGGAATGGGTGACCACCAGGCAGTCCAAGTGAAACAGGCAGGTAGTTCAGGAGTCCCCTGGGGTCTCGCTTGAAAATCGGTATTCCATTTTGGAGGCTGCTGAGGCTGGTTCCTCCAGGGAGTGCGGACAGAGCCAAGCTTCTGATACCACAAGCAGCCTGTCTGCACAGAAAGGAGGAAAGAGAGGAAGAGCAATAATAATAGGGGATTCTATAGTCAGGGGAACAGAAAGGCGCTACTGTGGCCGTCAACGTGACTCCAGGATGGTGTGTTGCCTCCCTGGTGCCAGGGTTTGGGATGTCACTGAATGGCTGCAGGGCATCCTGAAGGGGGAGGGTGATAAGGCAGAGGTCATGGTACATGTTGGCACCAATGACATAGACAGAAAGAGGGATGAGGTCTTGCATCAAGAATTCAGGGAGTTAGGCAGTAGACTAAAATGCAGGACCTCTTGGGTTGTAATCTCTGGATTACTATCAGTGCCACGTGCCAGCGAGTATAGAAATAGGAGAATAGCACAGATGAACGCATGGCTTAAGAGTTGGTGCAGGAGGGAGGGTTTTAGATTCCTAGACCACTGGGACCGTTTCTGGGGAAGGTGGGAACTGTATAAGCGGGAGGGTCTACATCTGAACCAGAGGGGGACCAAGTTCCATGCTGGCGGGTTTGCTAATGCTGTTGGGAGGGGTTTAAAGTATTTTGGCAGGGGTAGGCGATGCAGACTCCCAGCAGAATAGGGATACAGCTAAACACAGGTAAGCAAACAAGTCAGAGGGAATACAGCAGAAGTAAGTTTCAAGGGAGTAAGACCAGGATGGATGGTCTTTACTTTAATACCAGGAGTATTACAGGTAAAACGGATGAGTTAAGGGCAAGGATTGACACGTGGAATTGTGATACAGTAGCCATCACGGAGAGATGGTTGAGGGAGGGGCAGGATTGGCAGCTCAGTATCCCGTGATATAGAATCTTCAGGCTAAACAGAGGAGGGGGAAAAAGGGGAGGGGGCAAAAGGGGAGGGGGAATTGCAATATTAGTTAAGGAGTCAGTTACTGCAGTAAGGAGAGATGATATCTTGGAGGGGGCATCAAATGAAGCTTTATGGGTAGAGTTTCGGAATAAAAAAGGGACAGCCACATTGCGAGGTGTTTATTATAGACTCCCAGATAGTCAGTGGGAAATTGAGGAGCAAATATGTGTGCAATTCGCAGAGGTGTGTAAAAATAATAATAGGGTAATTATATTAGATGATTTCAAATTTCCCAACATTAATTGGGATAGTCATCGTGTTAAGGGCTTAGGTGGAGTGGAGTTCTTAAAATGTATACAGGATAACTTTTTAGCTCAACATCTAGAGGATCCAGCAGGTGAGGCTGCAGTGTTGGACATACTTCTGGGGAATGAAGCCTGACAGGTGGTTGATGAGTTGGTGGGGGAGCATTTTGGTGATAGCGACCACAACATGGTACAATTTAAGCTTGTTATGGAGAAAGAAATAGACAAGTTGCAAAAAAAAAAAAGATTTCGGATCTGGGGAGAGCGAGTTTTAGTGAAATAAGGCAGGATCTGGCCAAGGTAGACTGGAAAGAGTTACTTGTTGGGAAATATACAGAAGAGCAGTGGTAAGCATTCAAAAAGGAAATGGGGAGGGTACAGGCCCAACATGTTCCCTGTAGGATAATAGGTAGGAGCAACAAGCCCAGAGAACCATGGATGACCAGAAACATTCAGGGTACGATGAGAAGGAAAAGAGAGGCATTTAGCAAATACAAGGAGAGCAAATCAACGGAAGCATTAGTGGAGCACAGAAAGTGTAGCTTAAGGAGCTTAAGAAAGCAACTAGGAGAGCAAAGAGGGGATATGAGAAAGCTCTGGCTGGTAAAAGTAGGGAAAATCCCAAGATATTCTTTAAGTATATCAAAGGGAAGAGGATAACCAGGGAAAGAGTAGGACCCATTCGGGACCAAGGGGCAAATCTGTGGGTGGAGCCAGAGGATATTGGTTACGTGTTGAACAAATACTTCACATCTGTCTTCACTCAAGAGAATGTGGATGTAGATATGGAACTCAGAGACTGAAGTTCTTGAGCAAATTGTCATAGGAAGTGACAAGGTATTGGAGGTTTTGGCAGGCTTAAAAGTGGACAAATCTCCAGGTCTGGACGATTTGTGTCCCAGAATGCTGTGGGAGGTGAGCGTGGAGATTGCAGGGGCTCTGAACTAAATTTTTAATTCCTCTCTGGCCACAGGGGAGGTGACAGAGTCCTGGAGAACAGCTAATCTGGTCCCACTATTTAAGAAAGGTTGCAGAGATAAGCCAGGGAACTACAGACCAGTGAGTCTCACATCAGTGGTAGGGAAACTATTGGAGAAAATTCTGAAAAAGAGGATCTATCTCCGCTTGGAGAGGCAACATTTGATTAGGAATAGTCAGCATAGCTTTGTCAGAGGGAGGTCATGCCTAACAAATTTGATTGAATTTTTTGAGCATGTGACCAGGTGTGTAGATGAGGGTAGTGCAGTTGATGTAGTTTATATGGATTTCAGCAAAGCCTTTGACAAGCTCCCACATGGGAGACTTATTGAGAAAGCAAATGCACATGGGATACAGGGTAACTTGATCCGGTGGAATCAAAATTGGCTTAGCTGTAGGAAACAGAGAGTGATGACGGATGGCTGTTTTAGTGACTGGAAGCCAGTGTCCAGTGGTGTACCACAGGGATCTGTGCTGGGTCCCCTATTGTTTGCCATTTATATAAGCGACATAGATGACTATGTCGGGGGTAGGATCAGTAAGTTTCTGGATGACACAAAGATTGGCCGAGTGATTAACAGTGAGGTTGAGTGTCTTGGGTTACAGGAAGATATCGACGGGATGGTCAAATGGGCAGAAAGTGGCAGATGGAATTTAACCCTGAGAATTTTGAGGTGATACACTTTGGAAGGAGTAATGTGACACGAAAGTATTCAATGAATGGCCTGACACTAGGAAGTTCTGAGGAACAAATGGACCTTGGCGTGTTTGTCCATAAATCTCTGAAGGCAGAAGGGCAGGTTAATAGTGTGGTGAAAAAGGCATATGGGACACTTGCCTTTATCAATTGAGGCATAGATTACAAAAGCAGGGGGGTTATGTTGGAGTTGTACAGAACTTTGGTAAGGCCACAGGTGGAGTACTGTGTGCAATTCTGGTCGCCCCATTATAGGAAGGATGTGATTGCACTGGAGGGGGTGCAGAGATGATTCACCAGGATGTTGCCTGGGATGGAATATTTAGCTATGAAGAGACGTTGGATAGGCTTATGTTGTTTATGCTGGAGCAGAGAAGACTGAGGGGTGACTTGATCGAGGTGTCCAAGATTATGAGGAGCATGGACAGGTGGATAGGGAGCAACTGTTCCCCTGAGATGAAGGGTCAGTTACGAGGGGACACAAGTTTAAGGTGAGGGGCGGGAGGTTTAAGGGGGATTTGAGGAAAAACCTTTTTACCTAGAGGGTGGTGACGGTCTGGAATGCCCTGCCTGGGAGTGTGGTAGAGGCCGGTTGCCTCACATCCTTTAAAAAATACCTGGATGATCACTTGGCACGTCCTAACATTCAAGGCTATGGACCAAGTGCTGGCAAATGGGATGAGGCAGACAGGTCAGGTGTCTTTAATGCATCGGTGCCGACTCGATGGGCCGAAGGGCCTCTTCTGCCCTGTATTATTCTGTGATTTCCTTCCCTTGTAGCAGAGTGTTGAATCTGACTTTGTTCACTGGTACTGGTTCCTGTGTCCTGATCACCTTCCCTTGGAGCAGGGTGTTGAATCTGATTTTGTTCCCTGGTACTGGTTCCTGTGTCCTGATCACCTTCCCTTGTAGCAGGGTGTTGAATCTGACTTTGTTCACTGGTACTGGTTCCTGTGTCCTGATCACCTTCCCTTGTAGCAGGGTGTTGAATCTGACTTTGTTCACTGGTACTGGTTCCTGTGTCATGATCACATTCCCTGGTAGCAGGGTAGAACATAGAACATAGAACAGTACAGCACAGTGCAGGCCCTTCTGCCCACGAAGCTGTGCCGAACATTTAACCTACTCTAAGATCAAACTACCTACATACCCTTCATTCTACTATCATCCGTGTACCTATCCAAGAGTCGCTTAAATGTCCCTAATGTATCTGCTTCTACTACCACCGCTGGCAATGCATTCCACGCACCCACCACTCTCTGTGTAAAGAAACTACCTCTGACATCTCCCCTAAACCTTCCTCCAATCACCTTAAAATTATGCCCCCTGGTGATAGCCCTTTCCTCCCTGGGAAAAAGTCTCTGGCTATCCACTCTATCTATGCCTCTCATCATCTTGTACCCCTCTATCAAGTCACCTCTCATCCTTCTTCGCTCCAATGAGAAAAGCCCTAGCTCCCTCAACCTTTCTTCATAAGACATGCCCTCCAGTCCAGGCAGCATCCTGGAAAATCTCCTCTGCATCCTCTCTAAAGCTTCCACATCCTTCCCATAATGAGGCGACCAGAACTGAACACAATATTCCAAGTGTGGTCTAACCAGGGCTTTAGAGAGCTGCAGCATAACCTCACGGCTTTTAAACTCAATCCCCCTGTTAATGAAAGCCAACACCCCATATGCCTTCTTAACAACCCTATCAACTTGGGTGGCAACTTTGAGCGATCTATGGACGTGGACCCCAAGATCCCTCTGTTCCTCCACACTCCCAAGAATCCTGTCTTTAAGCCTGTATTCTGCATTCAAATTCAACCTTCCAAAATGAATCACTTCACACTTTTCCAAGTTGAACTCCATCTGCCATTTCTCAGCCCAGCTCTGCATTCTGTCACTGTCCTGTTGCAACCTACAACAGCCCTCCACACTATCCACAGCTCCAGCAACCTTTGTTTCATCGGCAAACTTACTAACCCAGCCTTCCACTTCCTCATCCAAGTCATTTATAAAAATCATAAAGAGCAGAGGTCCCAGAACATTTCCCTGTGGAACACCACTGGTCACCGAGCTCCAGGCTGAATACTTTCCATCTACTACCACTCTCTGTCTTCTATGGGCCAGCCAATTCTGTATCCAGACAGACAAATTTCCCTGTATCCCATGCCTCCTTACTTTCTGAATGAGCCTACCATGGGAAACCTTATCAAACGCCTTGCTAAAATCCATATACACCACATCCACTGCTCTTCCTTCATCAATGTGTTTTGTCACATCCTCAAAGAATTCAATAAGGCATGTGAGGCATGACCTGCCCCTCACAAAGTCATGCTGAATGTCTCTAATCAAACCATGCTTTTCCAAATAATCATAAATCCTGTCTCTCAGAATCCTCTCCAATAATTTGCCCACCACCGACGTAAGACTAACTGGTCTGTAATTCCCAAGGTTATCCCTATTCCCTTTCTTGAACAAGGGAATAACATTTGCCACCCTCCAATCATCTGGTGCTACTCCAGTGGACAGTGAGGATGCAAAGATCATCGCCAAAGGCGCGGCAATCTCTTCCCTCGTTTCCCGTAAAAACCTTGGGTATATCCCGTCTGGCCCCGGGGACTTATCTATCCTCATGTCTTTCAAAATTTCCAGCACATCCTCCTTCTGAACATCAACCTGTTCGAGCATATCAGCCTGTTTCACGCTGTCCTCACAAACGACAAGGTCCCTCTCACTGGTGAATACTGAAGCAAAGTATTCATTAAGGTCCATCTATACAACATCAACCCACTACCCTCATTAACCCACTCCATTACTTCATTGAAGAAGTTGATGAATTTAGGCAAGCTCATTTTGCCTTTAACAGATCCGGACTGACTTTCATTTATTGGCCCATATGTTTCCAAGCGCCAATTAATGTTATTCCAGATTATTGTTTCCAAAAGTTTCCCCATCATTGACATTCGGCTGGTTGGCCTGTTGTTGGCAGGTGTATCCCTCTTCCCTTTTTTGAACGGGGATGTAACATCTGCAATTGTCCAGTCCTCTGGCACCACCCCTCATCCGAGGAGGATTGGAATATTGTGGCCACAGGGTCCACAATTTCCACCCTTCCTTCCCTCAGTAATTCAGAATACATCCCAATGAGGCCTGATGAATTTTCTACTTTAAAGGACTGCCAACCTTTTAAGTACATTCCCTTTGTCTATTTTCATCTTATTCAATATCACTACGAACAAGACCAGGACAACATCCAGGCTTGGGCTGATAAGTGGCAAGTAACATTCGCGCCACCCAAGTGCCAGGCAATGACCATCTCCAACAAGAGAGAATCTAACCATCTCCCCTTGACATTCAACGGCATTACCATTGCTGAATCCCCCACTATCAACATCCTAGGGGCTACCATTGACCAGAAACTGAACTGGAGTAGCCATATAAATACCATGGCTACAAGAGCAGGCCAGAGGCTAGGAATCCTGAGGCGGGTAACTCACCTCCTGACTCCCCAAAGCCTGTCCACCAGGCACAAGTCAGGAGTGTGATGGAATACTCTCCACTTGCCTGGATGGGTGCAGCTCCAACAACACTCAAGAAGCTCGACACCATCCAGGACAAAGCAGCCTGCTTGATTGGCACCCCATCTACAAACATTCACTCCATTCACCACCGATGCACAGTGGCAGCAGTGTGTACCATCTACAAGATGCACTGCAGCAACGCATCAAGGCTCCTTAGACAGCACCTTCCAAACCCGTGACCTCTACCAACTAGAAGGACAAGAGCAGCAAATGCATGGGAACACCACCACCTGCAACTTCCCCTCCAAGTCACACACCATCCTGACTTGGAACTATATCACTGTTCCTTCACTGTCGCTGGATCAAAATCCTAGAATTCCCTTCCTAACAGCACTGTGGGCGTACCTACCCCAAATAGACTGCAGCGGTTCAAGAAGGCAGCTCACCACCACCTTCTGAACGGCAATTAGGGATGGGCAATAGATGCTGGCCTGGCCAGTGACGCCCACATCCCATGAATGAATAATCAAAAAAACTGCTGCCTCCTCCTTCCATGCTGCATTGACAGCATCCTCTTCTCTAGTAAAAGCACATGTAAATTACTCATTTAGTATCTCATCCATGCCCTCTGCCTCCATAAATTCTCATTTTTTGGTCCCTAATCAGGCCCACTATTCCTTTTGACTACCCTTTCATTATTATGTATTTATAAAACAATTTTGGATTCCCTTTTATGTTAGCTGCTAATCTATTCTCATACGCTGTCTTGGCCCTTCATATTCCCTTTAAGATCTGCTTTGCATTTTCTACATTTAGGTTTGTTCTCGACTGTAGTACGAACTTTACAATTCCCATGTACTGTATTTTTCCATCTCATTTTAACCTGTATATCGTTTATCACCCAGGCTGCTCTCGGTGTGAATGCCGTTCCTTCCTTCCTTCCTGCACTCCAATAGGAATGTGTCTCTTCTGGATGAAGCATCTCCTATTTGACGTCCTCCCATTTTTCATTATTGTTTTGACGACCACTTTTTGATTCCAATCCATCTGAGCCAGATCCCTTTTCAACTCAATAAAGTGAGTCCTCCTGTACTGAAGTATTTTTATGCTTGATTGTACCTTGTCCTTTTCCATTACTATTATTATTCGAAGCTGGATGAGATTATGATCATGGTTCCACAAATGCTCTCCCACTAAAACATGCTACAGTTCTCCACTTTATTCCCCAGAGGGAATCTTGAAATTTCTCTATCCCAGAGGGTTGTGGATGTTTCCTCATTAAGAATATTTAAATCCGAGATAGATTTTTGATCTCTCAGGGAATCGAGGGATATGGGGAGTGGGCGGGAAAGTGGAGTTGAGGCAGAAGATCAGCCATGATCGTACTGAATGCTGGAACAGACTCAAGGAGCCTCCTGTTCCTATTTCTTATGTTCTTACCTTAATCAAGCTAGATTCAACAATACGTTCTTCCTTGTTGGGCTGGAAACACTGATAAAGGAAGTTCTCTTGTATACATGTCAGGAATTTCTCCCACTCTTTGTAGGTTACACTGTTACTATCCCAGTTTATATTAGGATGATTGAAATTTCCCTTCACAACTACACTGCAGTTCTTTCATTTTCCTATAACTTACCTGCAATTTGCTCCTCAATCACTTTTCCATTATTTGGTGGCCTATATTACTCAGTAATGCAATAGCTCCTCTATTGTTGCTTAATTGTAATCAAATTCATTATCGTCATAGAGTTATACAGCACAGAAACAGGCCCTTCGGCCCATCGTGTCCATGCCAGCCATCAAGCACCTAACTATTCTAATCCCATTTTCCAGCACTTGGCCCGTAGCATTGCAGGCTATGGTATTTCACGTGCTCATCTAAATACTTCTTAAATGTTGAGGGTTCCTGCCTCTACCACCCCTTCAGGCAGTGTGTTCCAGATTCCAACCCCTTGCGTGAAAAACGTTTTACTCAAATCCCTCTAAACCTCCTGCCCCTTACCTTAAATCTATGCCCCCTGGTTATTGACCCCTCTGCTAAGGGAAAAAGTTTCTTCCTATCTACCCTATCAATGCCCCTCATAATTTTGCATACCTTTATCATGTCCCCCCTCAGCCTTCTCTGCTCTAAGGAAAACAACCCTAGACTTTTCAGTCTCTCTTCATAGCTGAAATGCTCCAGCCCAGGCAACATCGTGGTGAATCTCCTCTGCACCCTCTCCAGTGTAATCACATCGTTCCTATAGTGTGACGAGCAGAACTGTACACAGTATTCCAACTGTGGCCAAACTTGCGTTTTATACAGTTCCATCATAACCTGCCTGCCCTTATATTCTATGCCTCAGCTAATAAAGGCAAGTATTCCATATGGCTTCCTAACCACCTTATCTATCTGTGCTGCTGCCTTCAGTGATCTATGGACAAGTTCACCAAGCTCCACACACAAATTGCCACTAATTGGTCCCTAATAGGCCCTACTCTGTCCCTGGTTATCCTCTTGCCCTTAATATCCTTCATCTTGCCTGCCAGTGTTTTCTCATGCTCGCTCTTCGCTCTCCAAATTGCCTTATTAAGTACTCCCTACACTTTCTATACTCCTCTCAGGCCTATGCTGTTTTCAGCCCTCTGATCTGCCATAAGGTTCCTATTTTTCTTTATCCAATCCTCCATATCCCTTGACATCCAGGATTCCCTGGACTTGTTGGCCCTACCCTTCACCTTTACCAGAACATGTTGGATCTGACCTCTCATTCATTCCTCTTTGAATGACTGTCATTGGTCTGATGTCGACTTTCCGATTAGTAGCTGCTCCCTGTTCACTTTCGCCAGATCCTGTTTTATCATATTGAAATCCGCCTTCTCCCAATTCAGTACTTTTATTTCTAGTCCATCTTTGTCCCTTTCCATAACTACTTTATATCTTGCAGATTTATGGTCACTATCCCCGAAATGCTCCCCCACCGACACTTCTACCACTTGTCCAGCTTCATTTCCTAAGATTAGGTCCAGTACCGCCCCTTCTCTTGTAGGACTTCCTATATCTTTATTACTTTTTTGCTCTTCTCAACTCAACAACATCAACCCTCTCCAGAGCTACAATAGACTTTTTTAAAATTAATGCTGCAAATACATCCCTTCTTCTTAATTTTCCCGAATACCTTGCAGTCAGGAATATTAAGTTCCAAATTGCTCCTTTATGGAGTATCGGAGATTGCCATTGGATCATTCTTCCATGTGGTGACTTGCACTTGCAGCTCACCGACCTTATTTACCATGCCACATGTATTCAGGTATCTGCACTCCAAACACATCCCAGACTGCTTCACATTCGGCTGCTGTCCAATCCCTTGTATTATTGCACGATTCTTAACATTAGTGCTATTTGCCTTTCCCAGTCCTCTGTGCATTAGTTTCCCCTCACAACATTTTGTTCTGGTGCCCACCCCATTGCCTAATTAATTTAAATCCTCCCCCAAAGTACCAGTGAACTATACAGTGAGGACATTGATGCCAGCTCTCTTCAGGTGTAACCGCTCCATCTTCTACAAGTCTATTCTGCATCAGACGTATCCCTTTACCTCCAGAATCTAAAACTCTCTCGTGCACCATTTCGCCGGACACACATTAACCTGTAGTACTGTGGTCAGTTCTGGGAACCACTTTTTAGGAAGGATATATTGGAGGGAGTGCAGTGCAGATTCACTACAGTGATACATGAAATTCAAGGGTTAAAGTTCAAGGAGAGATTCCAGAGTTCGGGTTGCATTCCCTGGGATTAAGAAGGTGATTTGAGTGAAGCTTTCAACACATTGTGGGATCGGTTAGGGTAAATAGAAATAAGCCATTTCTGCTGGTTGGAGAATTTGGGGTGAGGGGATATAGTCTACAAATTAGAGAATCAGGTGTGGAAACATTTGTAAGTGTGAAGGGCGGTAGAAAATTCGAACTCTCCGCTGCAAGCACCAATTGATGCTGGGCCAAATGCTAAATTTACACCTCACGTTAATAGATTTCTCTTCTCTAAACATTTAAAGGGATATCAGGAAAAGGTGGCTATATGGATTGAGGTGAAAGATTAGCTGAAACTGACATCCCAATAAAGATTTTTTTAAATCACCGGGTTACACACTGTCTGATCTCACTGGGTCCATCTTCCCCGGGTTACACACTGTCTGATCTCACTGGGTCCATCCTCCCCGGGTTACACACTGTCTGATCTCACTGGGCCCATCCTCCCCGGGTTACACACTGTCTGATCTCACTGGGCCCATCCTCCCCGGGTGACACACTGTCTGATCTCACTGGGTCCATCCTCCCCGGGTTACACGCTGTCTGATCTCACTGGGTCCATCCTCCCCGGGTTACACACTGTCTGATCACACTGGGTCCATCCTCCCCGGGTTATTCACTGTCTGATCTCACTGGGCCCATCCTCCCCAGGTTACACACTGTCTGATCTCACTGGGTCCACCCTCCCCGGGTTACACACTGTCTGATCTCACTGGGTCCACCCTCCCCGGGTTATACACTGTCTGATCTCACTGGGTCCATCCTCCCCGGGTTATTCACTGTCTGATCTCACTGGGCCCATCATCTCCAGGTTACACACTGTCTGATCTCACTGGGTCCACCCTCCCCGGGTTACACACTGTCTGATCTCACTAGCTCCATCCTCCCTGGGTTACACACTGTCTGATCTCACTGGGTCCATCCTCCCCGGGTTACACACTGTCTGATCTCACTGGGTCCATCCTCCCCGGGTTACACACTGTCTGATCTCACTGGGTCCATCCTCCCCGGGTTACACACTGTCTGATCTCACTGGGTCCATCCTCCCTGGGTTACACACTGTCTGATCTCACTGAATCCATCCTTCCTGGGTTACACACTGTCTGATCTCACTGGGTCCATCCTCTCCAGGTTACACACTGTCTGATCTCACTGGGTCCATCCTCCCCGGGTTACAGGCTGTCTGATCACACTGGGTCCATCCTCCCCGGGTTACACACTGTCTGATCACACTGGGTCCATCCTCCCCGGGTTACACACTGTCTGATCACACTGGGTTCATCCTCCCCGGGTTACACACTGTCTGATCTCACTGGGTCCATCCTCTCCGGGTTACTCAATGTCTGGTCACACTGGGTCAATCCTCCCTGGGTTACACGCTGTCTGATCACACTGGGTCCATCCTCCACGGGTTACATACTGTCTGATCTCAGTGGGTCCATCCTCCCTGGGTGACACGTTGTGTGATCACACTGGGTCCATTCTCCCCGGGTTACACACTGTCTGATCACACTGGGTCAATCCTCCCTGGGTTACACACTGTCTGATCACACTGGGTCAATCCTCCCTGGGTTACACGCTGTCTGATCTCAGTGGGTCCATCCTCCCCGGGTTACACGCTATCTGATCTCACTGGGTCAATCCTCCCTGGGTTACACACTGTCTGATCACACTGGGTCCATCCTCCACGGGTTACATACTGTCTGATCTCAGTGGGTCCATCCTCCCTGGGTTACACGTTGTGTGATCTCACTGGGTCCATCCTCCCCGGGTTACACGCTGTTTGATCTCAGTGGGTCCATCCTCCCCGGGTTACACGCTATCTGATCTCACTGGGTCAATCCTCCCTGGGTTACACGCTGTCTGATCACACTGGGTCCATTCTCCCCGGGTTACACACTGTCTCATCTCAGTCGGTCCATCATCCCCTTTACACAGTTGACTCTGCTGAAAACCAGACTTCTGTAATTTCTGTATTTGAAAAGGAGAATCTACTGTTGATGTTAGGTTCCCATTAAATTTTATTGATTTTGTGATGGATCACCAAGAATCAACTTATTCAGAGATGTCTTGCTCGGCGAAGTAATCAAAGAGGAAATTTATATTGGAGAGGTCTGAGAGATCCATCCCTTTGCAGCTGAAAAGAGTTTGAGACTTTTAATAACAAATATTTTGCCATTAAAGAGAAATGTGTAATGTCAAAGTGTGGTGTGAGGTTTTCAATATTTTAATATACAAATAAAATACCATGCTTGGTAATCTGCGGTATCAGCGACTGACAAAGTACTACTTCGTTAATGGGGATTACTTTTAATTTAGTTGTTACAAAAAGTCTTAGAACGTGAAATTCTGTCATTTAATTCTTTAAATTGGTCTGGGTGCTTAAATGTCGTATTTTTAACATTAAAAGTCTCACTAAGGTTGTAATTGTCACTTTTTAAACAGTGAGGTGATGCAAAGCGTTGAAATGTGGAATATCTTAAATGGTTTTGCAATCTCTGAAAACACAAATAATGTGTAAGTGTACATCGACAATTGTATACAATCATAATTCTCCAACTACATGTGTGTCACACTGTGTGTCTTCCCTCACCCGTGTGTTCAATTAAAACTATCAGTCAGCGTGCTTTTCTTTACCCACTGTGGAAAGGTAAAAATGATTCTGTCACATCAGTAATTTCTCCAAACTATAGCTGAAGTTATCTTCCAGCAATAATTTATAAGCAAATTTGGCACCTTGTAAAATTCAGTTACCTACTTTTTCATTCACTCACAATGGGATAATAAACACACAACAACAAATTATATTTTCACAGCACTTTAAACATCGGAAAGCATCCCAAAGCACTTCACAGAAACCAAATCAGACAAAAGATGGGCGCTGAATAAAGGATGTAGAACGAGGTGTGGACAAAAGATTGGTCAAGTTAGTCGCTATTAAGAAGTGTCCAAATCGAGGAGAGGGGGGTGTAGAGGTTTAGGTGGGAATTGGAGAGCAGAGATCCAGGCCAGCAGAAGGTGTGAGCACCATAGTTGGGGCGAAGAGAGGGTGAAATGCACAAGAGACCAGACTTAGAGGAATGGAGTGTTTTCAGAGGGTGTCTTGTTGGGCTGGAGGAGGAAGGAGACCATTAATGCAGTTAAACAGAAGGATTGAAACTTGTTATGTAACTACTAATGCAAAAGCAAAATAGTGCAGATGCTGGAAATCTGAAATAAAAGCAGTTTCTGTTTTTGTATATAAAGATTAGTGATGAGACCTCCTACCTAGTAATTTGGGCATGTTAATTATTTGAAGTTTAATCATCAGGATCCGACTATCTGTGTGAAAAGTGGTTTTCAGCCCTGAAACGCTTGGCATCTAAACATTCCTGAAGTTTGTTTATCTCTGACATCTGTTTTTATTCAGTAAGTTTGACAAATGATCTCATTAACATGAACTTATTTCAGTAAAAACACAAGTCCCTGCTCCATTCTCAGCTCATTCACATCCATTCCTAACTGTCTGAAACTGACAAACTGACATTGCTGCATTAAACAATAATTCATTGTAATAATGAATCGGGAATAAGTTCTCTCTCGGAAGTTACTCCTATTCTGTGACTGGATTGTGTTCATTCCGGCCTCAAGTAACTATAGGCTGATTTTCCAGGTGCTTGGCAGAGAGGGATAATTTGTCAGTGCAAATGTGTTAATAGTTTACTGAGCTGAAAATTGTGGTGGGTCTGAACTTCTGATCCCGCCTTTGATCAGTTAAATTAAAATGTACCGGGTAAGGAACAGTTCAGCGAGTCAAAATGATAAAATAAAATGTACCAAGTTGGAAGGACAAGGTTCCCAACACTGTCTGTCTGAACTGTGAACGACAACAGTAGGAAGGAGGCGCCTCTGGACCAGAATGGGGTAAATCCCCAGAGTTCTTTTTTTTCCCACTTTCTGATTCACAACCATTTTTCAAATGTGCCTGTGAAGAGACTTCTGGAGCCCAGGAGGGTTTAACCCTGATATCCCTTGTTTAAAATGTGCTGCCTCAGTCACAGTGTAAGCCCACAGCTGCAGAGTAACTGGAGCCCCGACAGCCGGGCAACATAACAGGTTTTACAGAGGAAGAAACAAGAGAGAAATGAAAGAGTAAAGACACAAATGAGGCTTTGCTGCTACATGAACCTCACCTTGATGAAGCAGGGAGTTTATATCTCTTTATTTACATGTGGATGTTGCAAGCTCTATCCTAGTTATATTGAAATAACCAATCAGGCAGAAGTTCCTTGTTTGATTTTAACAAATTACAAGTTGGGAATTTGATCTGATCCTTATTCTGTGAGATTCCGAGTTCCAGCCTCAGTGTGAAAGATGCTTCCTGCCCTCAGGATGGATTTCAACTCAACTATTCCTCATTTGGTTCAGAACAGGGAAAGGTCTTTCTAGTGAAACCGAATTCAATCAGTCAGACAACTTGTGGCCAATTCAGCTGTGAACAACCTCAGTTATAATTTATTTTATCTCTTCTTCCAGGGAAATGCAATGAAACAGACAAATAGTGAGAAATAAATTGTTACTTTCTATCTGGGAGATTGTCTGTTAAAATTCTTATTGAATTCCTAAGGATTGCAGATTGAGCCAGGAATCAGTGTCTTGTCTGTGAGCTGAGGGAAAGGCTGTTTCTGTACATGAGCACATTAACCATTTAACTGCTGAATTAAACAATCCCAGAGCATAAGAACATCAGAAATAGGAGCAGGAATAGGAGTAGGTTATTTGGCCCCTGGAGCCTGTTCCACCAATCAGTAAGATCAGACTTGATCTGATTGCGACATTAACTTCACTTTCCTGCTGGTCCTCCATAACTCTCGACTCACTTGTAGATCAAAAATCAGTCTAACTCAGCCATGAATATATTCAGTGACCCAGCCTCCGCTGCTCTCTGGGACAGAGAATTCTAAAGATGAACAACCCTCAGAGAAGAAATTGCTCCTCATCTCCGTCTTAAATGGGAAAGCACTTATTTTTAAACTGTGTCCCCTAGTTCCAGATATCACAAGACGGGAAACATCTGAAATCTAAAATACATGCAAGATTCACTCAATCCTGTGTGTTTTGAGACAGAAATTGATCTCACTTCACAATCCATGTCACGGCCTCATGCTGGATAATTGTCTCGGTGGTCAGACTCTGCCAGTCTCAGTCTCACCATTTCCTGCCTCACACTGTAACCTTTGTGTACTGTCTACAGGACCAGTGTTTCTCAGAGTAAATTGGACTTTCTCTTACCTTTCTCCCCAGTTGATCTGTGACAGCTCTTTGAATGGGAAGGGTTCTCTCTGGTTGGTGCTCTCACAATCCTGTGCTGGTTCACCTGCTGTTGTTCCTCAGTCTACAATCCCTGTTTACTTCCAGCTGTGACCTTTCTCATCACTTCATCATTCACCAGCAGATCTAATTATGGCAGGGCAGAAAAGGAGAACAATATTGCTTCCTTCAAGATAAATGTAATGTTCATTTGTTCTATAATGTTTAATAATAAAGGTAACAAACTTAAATACAATAAATATTGAATTGAATAAACAGTCTCAAGTATCTGTGCTCCAACATTCCATGTCCCTTTAAAACCACAGCCACAACATGTGAGAAATTAATTCTTCAGTTCCTGATAAGAGGAGGTCGTGCATTCCACGTGTCTCAATAGTCAGTCCATAGGTAGAGGCAGTTCATTCTCCATGACTTAAGGTTCAGTCCCCAGTTAGTAACAGTTCATTCCCCATGTCTCGATCTTCAGTCCCTGGTTAGATACAGTTTGTTCCACATGTCCATGTCTTCAGTTCCCACTTAATGCATGTAGTGAATGAGTAAAGTTAGATGGCAAAGGCTATTAACTTTCTTTTCTTTCACAATGAATCGTAATTTACATGCACAACTGGACAATATATATTTACATGTCTGTAATAAAATATCTGAGTGAAAATTAGAATCAGTAACTGAATGATTTACAGTGGACTGTGTAATTAAATACAGTCTACTCTTAGTTTGAAGAGAAATCAAATCGCTATCTCTAGCAATACGAACAGCACTTGGCGAACTGGAGTTTGGGGGCTTATCGGGATCACTCTGAGGATGCAGCGGTTGTGACTGGGGTGGTGGAGCCTTATTGGGATCACTCGCGGGATGCAGCGGGTGTGACTGGGGAGTTGGAGCCTGCGGGTTTAGAGTCATGGAGAGATACAGCACTGAAACAGGCCCTTCGACCCACCAAGTCTGTGCTGACCATCAACCACCCATTTATACTAATCCTACATTAATCCCATATTCCCTAGCACATCTCTACTTTCCCTCAATTCTCCTACCACCTCCCTACACTAGGGGCAATTTACAATGGACAATTTACCTATCAACCAGCAAGTCTGTGGGAGGAAACCAGAGCACTCAACAGAAACCCACGCAGTCACAGAGAGAGCTTGCAAAGTCCGCTCAGGTAGTACCCAGAACCGAACCCAGATCACTGGAGCTGTGCGGCTGTGGGGCTAACCACTGCACCACTGTGCCACCCTTCAACGGATTCCTTCCAAGAACTCCAATAAATTGGTTAAACATGATTTTCCTTTCACAAAACCATGCTGACTATTCCTGATTACCTTGAGTTGATCTAAATGCCCAGCTATAACCTCCTTAATGATCGATTCTAACACCTTTCCCATGACAGATGTCAAACTAACTGGCCTATATTTACCTGTTTTCTGCCTCCCCCCACTTCTTGAATAGAGGGGTTATATTTGCTACTTTCCAGTCCGTTGGAACCTTTCCAGAATCTAGCGAATTTTGAAAATTTAACACCATGCATCTGCTACCTTATTAGCCACCTGTTATAAGACGATGAATGGATGAAGTCCATAAGGACTCAGCGACTTGTCAGCCCACAGCTCCATCTGCTTGCTCAGTGATTGTAATTTCACCAAGTTCCCCTCTTCCTTCCAACTCCTGATTTACATCTATTACTGGAATGTTTTTGTATTCTCTTCTGTAGTGGAATTTAATCTTGAGAGGTGTGAGGTGATGCATTTTGGGAGAACTAACAAGGCAAGGGAATATACAATGGATGGCAGGACCCGAGGAAGTACAGAGGGACAGATGGACCTTGGTGTACTTGTCCATAGATCACTGAAGGCAGCAGCACAGTTAGATAAGGTGGTTCGGAAGGCATATGGGATACTTGCCTTTATTAGCCGAGGCACAGAATATAACTGCAGGGAGGTTATGATGGAGCTGTATAAAATTCTAGTTAGGCCACAGCTGGAATACTGTGTACAGTTCTGGTCGCCACACTATAGGAAGGATGTGATTGCACTGGAAAGGGTGCAGAGGAGATTCACCACGATGTTGCCTGGGCTGGAGCATTTCAGCTATGAAGAGAGACTGAAAAGTCTAGGGTTGTTTTCCTTAGAGCAGAGAAGGCTGATGGGGAACCTGATTGAGGTATACAAAATTATGAGGGACATAGATAGGATAGATAGGAAGAAACTTTTTCCCTTAGTGGAAGTGTCAATAAACAAGGGGCATAGATTTAAGGTAAGGGGCAGGAGGTTTAGAGGGTATCTGAGGAAACATTTTTCACCCAGAGGGTGGTTGGAATCTGCCTGAAGGGGTGTTAGAGGCAGAAACCCTCGCAACATTTAAGAAGTATTTAGATGAGCACTTGAAACACCATGGCATACAAGGCTACGGTCCAAGAGCTGGAAAATGGGATTAGAATAGATAGGTGCTTGATGGCCAGTGTGGACACGGTGGGCCAAAGGGCCTGTTTCTGTGCTGTATAACTATGACTCAAAGAGAAGCAAAGTAGTAGGAAAAGTTTATCGGGATGGCTCTCGGGATACAGCAGGTGTGACTGAGGAATTGGATCCTGCGGGTTTATCGGGATCGCTCTCGGGATGCAGCAGGTGTGACTGGGGAATTGGATCCTGCAGGTTTATCGGGATCGCTCTCGGGATGCAGCAGGTGTGACTGGGGAATTGGATCCTGCGGGTTTATCGGGATCGCTCTCGGGATGCAGCAGGTGTGACTGGGGAATTGGATCCTGCGGGTTTATCGGGATCGCTCTCGGGATGCAGCAGGTGTGACTGGGGAATTGGATCCTGCGGGTTTATCGGGATCACTCTCGGGATGCAGCAGGTGTGACTGAGGAATTGGATCCTGCGGGTTTATCAGGATCACTCTCGGGATGCAGCAGGTGTGACTGAGGAATTGGATCCTGCGGGTTTATCGGGATCACTCTCGGGATGCAGCAGGTGTGACTGAGGAATTGGAGTTTGAAGATTAAATAGTGTAATAAATTATTTATGAAGTACAGAATCTCTTCAATCTTTGGGAGTTTATATAAACGGGGTCAGTATAGATCAATAAGTTACTGACTGATTCCATCTACAGAAACCTTCTTTACTGTTCCATGATGAATTATTTGGAGATGAGTTCCGGGACATTTCATTTACCTAAACAGATATTTAACTGAAGCTGTGTACAATTGGTGACTGAGGTGGAGCATGCTCACTGTCATTACTGAGCCAGAACTCTGCATCAATTAATGACCCTCAGTTAGTCCGCTCCTCCTATTGCCTCCGATCAGGAGATTGACAGCTCCTCCCATCAATCTGTAAACATGGAGCACAAAGCCCCGCTCACACATTTGATCAGCACTGAGTTACATAGTTCTTATTTTATTCTTTCATGGATTGCAGTCATCGCGGTCATGGCCAGCATTTATTTCACATCCCTAATTGCCCTTGAGAAGGAGGTAGTGAGCCGCCTTTATAAACCCATGCAGGCCATGTGGTGTAGGTCCACGCACAGTGCTGTGAGGCAGAGAGTTCCAGGATGCTGACGCTGCGACAGTGAAGGAATGGTGATATTATTCCAAGTTATAATGATGTGTGACTTGGAGGGACACTTTCAGATGGTGGTGTTCCCATGCATCTGCTGCCCTTGGCCTTGTAGATGGTAGAGGTAATGGGTCTGGAAGGTACTGTCAAAGAAGCCTTGGCAAGTTGCTGCACTGCATCTTGTCGATGGTACACACTGCTGCAAATGTGTGCCAGTGGTGGAGGGAGTGAATGCTTAAGGTTGTGGATGGGGTGCTGATGAATCAGGTTGCTTTGTCCTGTCTGGTGTCGAGCTTTTTGGGTGTTGTTGGAGCTGCACTCAGATTAGCTTAATATCTGTTATCGGGAAAATGTTTGAAGCTATTATTAAAAATGTTATAGCAGGGCACTTAGCAACATTCAAGGTAATCAGGCAGAGTCAAGCTGGCATGGTGAAAGGGAAATCATGTTTAACCAATTTACTGGAGCTCATTGAAGAGGTAACATGTGGATAAAGGGGAACCAGTGGATGTACTGTGATTAGATTTTCCAGAAGGCATTTGATCAGGTGCTACTTCAACAGTTATTGCAGAAAATAAAAGCTCATGGTGTGGGGTGGGGGTTGGGGGTTAACATATTGGCATGGATAGAAGATTGGCTAGCTAACAGAAAACAGAGAGTAGGCAGAAATTGGTCATTGTCTGGTTGGCAAGATGTAACGAGTGGTGTGCCACAGGGATCTGTGCACGGGCCTCAACGTTTTACAATTTATATAAATGACTTGCATGAAGGGACCGAAGGTACGGTTGTCAAATTTGCTGGTGACACAAAGATAGGTAGGAAAATAAGTTGTGAAGACGAAATTAGGAGGCTACAAAGGGATATTGATGGTTACGTGACTGGCTAAAGATCTGACAAATGGAGTATAATGTGGGAAAATGTGTAATTGTCCACTTTCGCAGGAAGAATAAAAACAAATCATATTATCTCGATGGTGAGAGATTGCAGAGCTCTGAGATTCAGAGGGATCTGGATGTCCTAGTGCATGAATTGCAAAAGGTTAGTATGCAGGTAGAGCAGGTACTTAGGAAAGCTAATATAATGGTATCATTTATTGCGAGTGGAACTGAATACAAAAGGTAGAGAGGTTATACTAAAGTTACACAGGGCATTGTTGAGACCACATCTGGAGTACTGTGTACAGTATTTGGCTCCTTATTTAAGGAAGGATGGAAATGCATTGGAAGCATTTCACAAGAGGTGTACCCGACTAATACCTGGAATGGGCGGGTTGCCTTTTGAGAAAAGGGTGAACAGGCTAGACTGGAGTTTGGAAGAGTAAAGGACGACTTGATTGAAACATATAAGATTCTGAGGGGTCTTGACAGGGTAGAGGTAGGAAGGATGTTTCCTCTTGTGGAAGAATCTAGAACTAAAGGTCACTGTTTAGAAATAAGAGGTCACCCATTTAAGACAGAGATGAGGAGAGGGCTGTGAATCTTTGGAACTCTCTTCCTCAAAAGGCAGTGGAAGCAGTGTCTTTGAATATTTTTAAGACAGAGGTAGATAGATTCTTGATAAGCAAAGGAGTGAAAGGTTATCGGTGGTAAACGGGATTGCGGAGTTGAGGTTACAATCAGATCAGCCATGATCTTGTTGAATGGCAGAGCAGGGTCGAAGGGCCATGTGACCTACTCCTGCTCTTATTTCATATGTTTGTATATTTATCCCGGTGGGGAATGCAGCAATAGTAATGCCATTAAATGTCAGGGGGAGATGGTTAGTTTTTCTCTTCCTGAAGATGCTGCTTGCCTGGCACTTGTGTGGTGTGAACGCTACTTGTTCTATGTTCTATGTACTTGCCACTTACCAGCTCAAACCTGAATGTTGTGCAGGTCGTTCTGCAGTTTGAGAGAGATGCAGCTGCTTACAGAACACCTGGGCAGGTTCAACCATTATCGCCCATAGTTCAACTCGAGGGTCACAGTACTAAGCTGTTAACTGTTTCATTCTTCATAGATGCTGCCGGACCTACTGAGTTTTTCCAACATTTTCTGGTTATTATTCTGTTTAAATAATCACTAGCAGAACGGCCAGGCTCAAACACAGTCTGGCTTCCTTGAACACCCTACATTTCCTGAACACACGCACTGTTCCTCCCTGCTGGTAATCCAGTCATTTCCAGTGACATAATCAAAAACAGAAAATGTTGGAAATTCTCAGCATGTCAGACAACATCTGTGGAGAGAACAGCAGAGTTAATGTTTCATCAGAATCCAATTCACATGAAGTATTAATAAACTAAATCTCACAAAGTCTTGGTAAAAGATGTAAGTGTGAAGGACCATCCACAGGGAGAAGAGAGGTAGAGAGGAGGAAAGCTTTCGGAAGGGAATTCCGGAGTTTAGGAGCTAGGCAGCTGAATACACTGCCCCAATGGTGAAAATCTGGTATGCAACATAATTTAAGAAGTGCAGGCATCTCAGAGGATTGTAGGGCTGGAGGAGATTACAGTGATAGAGAGGGGTGAGACCATGGAGGGAGTTAAATCAAAAAGATAATTTTGAATCACAGTTTTGCTGGACAGGGAGACAATGTCGGTCAGTGAGCACAGGGTTGATTGGTGAACGGGACAAGCTGTGCATTAAAATACAGACAAGAGAGTTTTGGATGAGCTGAAGATTATGGAGGGTCAAGCTGGGATTCTGACCAGGAGACCACTGAAATACTTGAGTCGAGAAGTAACAAGAATAAGGATGAATGTTTCAGCAGCAGATGAGCTAAAGCAGGAGCAGAGGTCACCGATATTGAGGAGGTGAAAATAAGCTGTCATGGTGATGCAGAGTATGTGTGGTCAGAAGCTCAGTTCAGGGTCAAAATGGACTCTGAGGTTGGAAACAGTTCGACTCGGCCTCAGACAGTTGTTGAGGAGCGGGATGTTGCCAGTGACCAGAGAACAGAATTTACATCAGTGGTCGAAGACAATGGTTTAGGTCTCCCCAATATTTATTGAATTCAGGTAAATTTGTGCTCATTAAATACTGGATGTCAGACAAGCCATGTGAAAAATCTATGGCTGGAGTGAGAAGAGAAACCTTTGACGATGAGTGAAGATGATTCTCTGGCTACTATTGTTCCGAGAGCATTGGAACCAGGAGAGGATCATCCCACCCAGTTAGACAACAGAGGAGAGGCATTGTAGGAGGATGGTGTAGTTAACCATGTCAAAATCTGCAGACTGGTCGTGAAGGAACTTCAAACAAACACAGTCACAAAGGATATCATTTGTAACTTTAATAAGGGCCTGTATCAGTGCTGTGGTTTGGGCAGAAACCTGACTGGCGGTCGCTCAAACCTGGTGTTCCTGGAAAGATGGACATACATTGTAGATGTGACAACACGTTCATGAGATTGACAGGAAAGAGAGTTTGGAGATAGGATGGTAGTTTGCAACGACAGAGGGATCAAGGGTGTTTCTGTTGATGAGTGGGTAATGACAACAGAAACGGAGGAGGACAGTTCCTGAAGAGAGGAAGCCATTAACAATATCAACTAACATGGGGACTAGGAAGGGAAGGGGGTGGTAATTTAAATATAATGGTAGGATTATTTAAATAATTACAGAAGTAGCTGCAGGCTCATCAGCTCATCTGAATCCCAGATGGAAAATATGAGGGGAAAACTGTATAAAAATTGATGTATCCATTTCTCTACAGTAAAGCATAATGATTGTTCTCATATAATTGCTGGTCTGGTCACTATCCTGATTCCGGCCCGAGAGTCGCCGGATAAGTCAGTGTTGTGGGTTCTGCAGGTAATGAACATACCCTGGGTAAAGATCAGTTGCACAATGCAGTCATAAACACAATCTTCATCCTGATCAGCCCAGTCCTCCCCCCACCCTATTCTCTGGCACAGGGCTGAATCTGAATCGCACACTGTCTCATTCAGATTGGATTGTCCTAATCCTTTAACCAGTTATTAAAATTAATTGCATATACAATGACTAAACTGACCCCAAACTGTTCAGAAGATCCCACACTGAAACCAGGTTCTGTAGCTGGAATCAAATCTTTATCCTGAATTCGGTAGAAACGGGCAGAGATAGCAATGGACAAAGATTGTGGTTAGTTTATTGGGATCACACTTCATAGTGAAGGGTAAAGTGAACCATCTGATTGAACACGTTATTTATTCGGAATTATCTTCCCTTTAGATCATGAGATGTTTCTTGGAGCCGATTCTAATTTACCAATAAAGCAATATAGAATCCCAGCTGCATTAATCTCAGTATCAGGCTTTTTACAATGTTCCCTGATCTGGATTGCCATGGAGTACTTCAATCCCCTTCTCCATCATTACAGTTAGTTTATAAAGCTGGTCAGTTATTAGCTAGAGAACAATGATCATAAAATCGAAGAGACAATCTCCAGTTAATAAGTAATAGTGTTGGCCCTGATCAGGATGTTCACACCCACCATTATCAGGTTCCAGGTTTCACTTACTGGAAATTAATCTGCAAATGCGTGTGGTAAACAAGCAAAACCTTTGGATGGTTAACCTTTATTGGTGGTATTGCAAATTTACCTTTTCATTTCATTTAAATAAAGATTTGGCAGTAGATTCAATTAATTCTGAGACTGAAAAACTGAAATGTTCATGAATTTCAGAATTATAATTTCCATTTAGTATTGCTGAAAATAGAGACATGTTGTCGAAGCTTTTCATCTTGCACTCATCAGGAAAACAGGGTCAAAATCCTGGAACTCCCTTCCTAACAGCACTGTGGATGTACCCACCCCACATGGACTGCACCATCTCAAGGGCAATTAGGGATGTGCATTAAATGCTGGCCTGGCCAGTGACGCCTACATCCCATGAATGAATTAAAAAAAAATTCAAAAGAATACCAATGTAAGGGAAAGCAGCAACTTTACACTGTATGGCAAGACAGTGCTGATTGATTGGTAGAGGCGTTGCCGCGGAGAATGCAGCAGTTTATGGTGACTGACAGTTAACTGATAAGCTTTGATTGAAATTTAAACCAGGCAGCTTGACTCTGATTGGTCAATGCATTGCCCTGATGGATGAACCAGCGAATGGGTGTCGCTTATTTTGTTTAGCTAAAACAGGATCAATGTGTGTACGTGTTCTTTCTGTCTGCAAAGAATAGGCCCCTGTGCATTGATATGCGTTTTTATCCAGTGCATGCAAATGTCCCACACTGCAAGCACGACTTACAATCTTAAGTTCGTTGTCAGCATAATTCTTAGCACACTGAGCATTATTTAGCAAATGGTGTCTAATCACGGAATCACATCTAATGTTAGACACTTTGTTTTGAGTTTTGAATGCACGGGCTGGTTGGGTATGGCCTGTACCTTGCCCTTTGTGAACAGTGGAAGGGACATGTTGTTTGATAAGATCTGCCAGTCTTTGCGACGTAAGACCTATATACCTAGCATCACACTGGCATTGAATTTCATATATCACATTACTCATTTGTGTGATAGGCAGGTGAAGATAGATGTTTCACGTTGCTACTCTGCAGTAGCAACACGTGTGGTGTTCACCACTAACAGGATGCTGCCATCAAGCCGAAAAGACGTCCTGTTTCTCCTGATTTTACCTTCCCGCCCCACCTACAACAATCTTAATTCCTCTCCTTTCCTCTTGCATGGTTGCTGATTCTGCCCCTGTATCCGTTTGCTCTCCAACTCTTTATTTGATTCCCTTTCCACCTTTTCCAAGTCGGATCACTATCCCTGCTTCCCTCTCCATCTTGCTGCATGTTGGATTTCCCATCCATTGCAAAGGATTCATCAAAGCCATTCAAAGTCTCCGCCAAATGTAGTTACTGGTTGGGAAAATGATACCTACAATACTGGACGAGCAATTGGTTAATATTCCTCTTCAATATTACTTTCTTTTTTGCTTACATGACTTTTTTTTACTTATCACTCGACTCCTCCGTTTGTATCTATCTTCTCTGTCCTCACCGTCCTGGGTTGTGACTACATTCCACCAGTAGCAACTGAAGAGCTGAACATCATAACAAGCTGTCCGAGCAAAGCAATTCCAAAGAATCTCACACTGGCATAATGGACAATATAAAACATTGACCAGCTGTATCTTATCCACAAAGTCAAAACTACAGAGGAGGTTTACCAGGATGTTGTCTTGTCTGGAGGGTATTAGCTATGAGGAGAGGTTGGATTAACTCGGATTGTTTTCACTGGAACGATGGAGGTGGAGGGGCGACATGATAGAGGTTTACAAAGTTATGAGTGGCATGGACAGAGTGGATAGTCAGAAGCTTTTTCCCAGGGTGGAAGAGTCAGTTTCTAGGGGACATAGGTTTAAGATGAGAGGGGCAAAGTTTAGAGGGGATGTGCGAGGCAAGTTCTTTACACAGAGGGTGGTGAGTGCCTGGAACTTGCTGCCGGGGGAGGTGGTGGAAGCAGGTACCATAGAGACGTTTAAGAGACGTCTTGACAAATACATGAATAGGATGGGAATAGAGGGATATGGTCCCCGGAAGTGCAGAAGATGTTATTTTAGGCAAGCATCAAGATCGTCGCAGGCTTGGAGGGCCGACTGGCCTGTTCCTGTGCTGTACTGTTCTTTGTTCTTATCACCCAATCAGCCATCTCACAATGATCAGTAAAGTGATAGATGAACTCATCAATAGTGCCTTTAAATGTCAGCATTGACCCAACAATAACCTGGTTATGGGTGTTCAGTTCGTATTGCACCTGAAATCTTCAGACTCAGACTTATTCACAAATGCAAGAGTTAAATTCCAGAGAAATGGTAATTGCAATTCCCCTCAACAAGGCAGCATTTGACTCACTTTGGTACCGAAGAACCCGAACATCCTGAACTCTATATGGATTAAAGAGTGCCCCCACCCGCAATCCCGTAACCACCCACCTCTCCACTCCCATTACCCCATACCCCCTCCCCCAAACTCAGGGCTGGAAACTTTGAATTTCGGTGATAGTTAGGGGTTATGTTGAAGAGTCCCAGACTCTAACTTGATCGCCATTTCCATTTCATACACGAGACATACATTTAAACGTTATTTACAACAATACAGTGTTAGCTTGCGAGATAATATTTGGAAGTTTTTTATTAAACAGTGCTGCTTCCAGTAAGTTAATTTCTGAATAAAACAATACTTTCCAACTCGATCCATTGTGGATATTTCAACTAATCAATAACATTGAACAACTACGCAGAGAAAAGGCGACGAGTCCATTCGAGTACATAAAAAGACTATAATTGTGTTCAGTAAATTCCCGGTCCTCACCTTGTGTTGTGTCTCCTGATCTCCTGATCCAGAGTGTCTGGTGGGTTCGAGTTATGTGTTCTGCACACACCCTAGTTAAAGATTAATTCCACATTCCAGTCAGAAGGATGACCTTCAGACTTTTCATTACAACACAACACGCCCTGTTGTTTGGAGCAAGGAGAATCTGAATCCTACACGGTCTCAGTCAAATTCGAACTGAATTACTGAGCTTTTATCCAATGTCATGGATTCTATGTATGGTAACAATGACTAAATTCCACCTCAACTAAGAGTGTGGTGGGAGAAGATTCGATCAAGGTTTTCACAAGATTGTTATCTGAACAGGAAGAATGTGCGGTGTTACAGGGAGAAGGCACGGGGGTGATATGAGGTGAATTGTTCATTCAGCGAGCTGGTGGCGACATGATGGGCCGAATGGCCTCCTTCGGTGCTGTAATGATTCTGTGGTTCAGAAGACCTCACAGAAATAGGGTGTTTCCGATTTCATTGTTCACCACAAAGCCTGCTTATTATCGGACTATAAAAAGACACAGATAGCAAGGAATAAAGATCACGATTCTTAGAATCAAACACCAGAATAAAATGTCCAGCCAACCATTGATTAACAACAGATCAATGATTATAAAATTCATCAGACAGTCTTTAGTTTATTGATCATCCTTGATCAGGATGTTCACCCCCATGTGTATTATACTCCAAGTCTCACTGGAACTGAATCAGCAAATGTGGGTCATAAATAAGTGAAACAACTGTAACATTGAATAATTTCCTATTATTGGTCTGACTGTAAATTTATACTTTAATTTCATTTTTAAAAATTCTGACAGATGATTCAATTCATTGCGTTTCAAGGAATTTGAAAATTAATTTCTTACTTAAAATTATATTTCTCTTGACTCCCCCATATCTAATTCCCTTTCCTCTGTCTCCGTGTTACTCCTTGCAGGTTTGTCTCCCTATTATGGTCCTAACTTCTGAAGTTTTCATTCCTCCCTCACCTCTTACAGTCCTTATTCTCCGGTAAAACCATAGAACCAGAGAAAAGCTAAGGCATAGGGAAAGGCCATTCAGCCCTCGTGTCTGCACTGGCTGAAAAAAAATCCAGCTTCCCAAATCTAATTCCACCTTCCAGCACCTGCTCCGTAGTCTTGCTGGTTACAGCACTTCATGTGCAGGTCCAGGTACTTTTTAAATGAGTTTCTGCCTCCACCACTGATCAGGGCAGTGAATTCCAGATACCCACCACCCTCTGGGTGAAAAGGTTTGTCCTCAAGTCACCTCTAATCCTTCTACGAATCATCTGAAATCTGTGCCCCCTGGTAATTGACGTCTCCGCTAGGAGAAGCAGCTCCTTCGTGATAACTCTGTCTGGGCCCCTCATAATTTTGTACACTTCAATTAAGTCATCCCTCAGCCTCCTCTGTTCTGAGGGAAACAGCCCTACCCTATCCAATCTTTCCTGTTAGCTGCAACTTTCAAGCCCTGGCAACATTCTTGTAAATATCCCCTGTATTCTCTATTGAGCAATTATGTCCTTTCTGTAATGTAGTGACCAGAACTGTACACAATACTCCAACTGTGGCCTAACCAGTGTTTTATACAGTTCCAGCATTACATTCCTGCTTTTGTATTCTATACCTCGGTCAATAAAGGAAAGCATTTCATATGCCTTCTTCACCAATCTATCTCCCTGTCCTTCCACCTTCAGGGACCTGCAGACATGCACTCCAAGGTCTCTCACTTCTTCTACCCCTCACGATATCCTCCTGTTTATTGCGTATTCCCTTGCTTTGTTTGTCTTCCCCAAATGCATTACCTCACACTTCTCCAGATTGAATTCCATTTGCCACCTTTCCGCCCACTCAACCAAACCATTGATATCATTCTGGACTCTACAGCTATCCTCTTCACTATCAACTACACGACCAATTTTTGTGTCACCTGTGAATTTCCCAATCATGCCTCCCACATATAAGTCCAAATCATTAATATATACCAGAAACAGCAAGGGACCAACACTGAGCCTTGTGGAACGCCACTGGAAACTGCCTTCCATTCCAAAAACATCCATCGACCATTACCCTTTGTGTCCTGTCACTGAGCCAATTTCAGAAACAATTCTCAGGGTCACATTGCAATGGTTGACCTGGATAAAGTTCCACACACCTGTTCACTGCCTTTGTGCCAAGTTCCACTGGCTCCCAATCCACCAGTAAATTGGTTTGAAGATTTTTGCCTGCTTATTATAAACTCTTCTTGCCTGATACCCTCCCTCTTTCATTAATCCCTTCCAGTCATACATCACTGTACATACTCTCCGCTCTTCCGGATGTTCCTGTGGAACAAAATTATTCCTCATTCACCACAATCTCTGCTCCAAACTCAGCAAATATTAGCCAAGAAACTACAGCCGGGACATCTGGAGCTCTTAGGAACATAGGGAGAACAGTAGAGTCATAGAATCATCGGGTTATCCAGCACAGGAACAGGCCCTTCGGCCCATCATAACCGTGCAACCATGAAGCCTATCTATTCTAATCCCATTTTCCAGCACTTGGCCCATAGCGTTATATGCCATGACATTTCAAGTGCTCATCTAAATACTTCTTAAATGTTGTGAGGGTTCCTGCCTCTACCACCTCTTCAGGCAATGTGTTCCACATTCCAACCACACTCTGGGTGAATTTTTTTCCCTCAAATCCCCTCTAAACCTCCTGCCCCTTCCCTTAAATCTACACTCCCTGGTTATTGACCTCTCCGGTAAGGGAAAAAGTTTCTTCCTATTTACCGTATCAATGCCCCTCATAATTTCGTATACCTCCATAAGGTCCCCCCTCAGCCTTCTATGCTCCAAGGAAAATAACCCAAGCCTATCCAGTCTCTCTTCATATCTGAAATTCTCCAGCCCAGGCAACATCCTGGTGAATCTCCTCTGAACCCTCTCCAGTGCAATCACATCCTTAATATAATGTGGCGACCAGAACTGTACACAGTACTCCAGCTGTGGCCTAACTAGAGTTTTATACAGCTCCATCATAACCTCCCTGCTCTTATATTCTATGCCTTGGCTAATAACGACAAGTATCCCATATGCCTTCCTAACCACCTTATCTACCTGTGCTGCTGCCTTCAGTGATCTATGGACACGTACACCAAGGTCCTTCTGACCTTCTGGACTTCCTAGGGTTCCACCATCCATTGTCTATTCCCTTGCCTTGTTAGTCCTCCCAAAATGCATCACCTCACACTTCTCAGGATTAAATTCCATTTGCCACTGCTCTGTCCATCTTACCAGCCCATCTATATCGTCCTGTAGTCTAAGGCTTTCCTCCTCACTATTTACGACACCACCAATTTTCATATCATCTGCAAACTTACTGATCATACCTCCTATATTCATGTCTAAATCATTAATGTACAGTACAAACAGCAAGGGTCCCAGCACTGATCCCTGCGATACACCACTGGTCATAGGTTTCCAACTGCAAAAACAACCCGCGACCATCACCCTCTGCCTCCTGCCACTAAGCCAATTTTGGATCCAATTTTCCAAATTGCCCTGGATCCCATGGGCTCTTACCTTCTTAACCAATCTCCCATGTGGGACCTTATCAAAAGCCTTATTGAAGTCCATATAGACTACATCAACTGCTTTACCCTCATCTAAACACCTAGTCTCCTCCTTGAAAAATTCATTCCAGTTAGTTGGACATGATCTCCCCCTGGCAAAGCCATGCTGACTATCCCTGATTAATCCCTGTCTCTCCAAGTGGAGATTAATCCTGTCCCTCAGTGTTTTTTCCAATAGTGTCCCTACCACTGATGTTAGACTCACTAGCCTGTAATTACCTGGTGTATCCCTGCTACCCTTCTTGAATAATGGTACAACATTTGCAGTCCTCCAGTCCTCTGGCACTTCTCCTGTGGCCAGAGAAGATTTGAAAATTTGTGTCCGAGCCCCTGCAATCTCCTCTTTTTCCACACATAGCAGCCTTGGATACATTTCATCTGGGCCTGGGGATTTATCCAATTTTAAGCCGGCTAAAACCGCAAATACTTCTCCCTTCCAATGCTAATTTGTTGAGGTATATCACAATCCCCCTCACTGATCTCTACACCTACAGTAGGTCATTCAGGCCTGAGAGCCCTTTCTGCCATTCAATGTGATCATGGCTGATCACTCTATATAACTGCCTTTACCCAATAACCACAGAATCACAGAATTGTTAGAGCACAGCAGGAAACCATTTAACCAATAATGTTTGCACTGGCTCTCCGAGTGAACAATTCACTTAGTGCCATTCCCCCGCCTTCTCCCCATAACCCTGTATATTCCTCCTTTTCAGATAACTATATAATTCCCTATTGAATGTCTTGATTGAACCTGCCTCCACCGCACTCTCTGGCAGTGCATTTCAGATCATAACCACTCGCTGCATGAAAACATTTTCCCTCGTGTCACCATTGTTTATTTTTGCCACCTGCCTTATGTCTGTGCCGTCTCGTTCTTGATTCTTTCAGGAGTGGTAACAGTTTTTCCCCATCTACTCTGTCCAAAAGACTCATAATTCTGAATATTTCTATCAAATCTCATTTCGGCCTTCTGTTCTCCAAAGAAAACAACCCCATCTTCTCCAATCTCTCTTTGTAGGAAGAAAGTAAAGCTGGTAGCAGGAGGCAGAAAAGTAGCAAGTGACATTCGAAGGCAGGAAAAACAAAGGTGAGCATCAACTTGGCTTAAAATGCAGAATAATGTCAAGAAGCACACAGCATTTGCAACAAGGTAGATAATTTAAAGGCGCAAATAGAGATATACAGGTAAATGGGTACGATCTAATTGCCATAACGGAAACGTGGCTATAGGGTGACCAAGACTGGGAACTGAATATTCAGGGATATTCAATATGTAGGAAGGAAAGGCAAAAAGGATACAGAGGTGGTATTGCACTGAAAATAAGGGATGTTTTCAGTACATTAGTCAGGGAGGATCTCAGATCAGAAGAACTAAATGTGGAATCTGCTTGGGTGGAGCTAAGAAACAGCAAGACATTGATAGGATAAAACAAAAGCAAAATACTGCGGATTCTGGAAATCTGAAATAAAAACAAGAAATGCTGGAATCACTCAGCAGGTCTGGCAGCATCTGTGGAAAGAGAAGCAGAGTTAACGTTTCGGGTCAGTGACCCTTCTTCGGAACTGACAAATATAAGAAAAGTCACAGATTATAAGCAAGTGAGATGGGGGTGGAGCAAGAGATAACAAAGGAGGCCACATAGCTGACCAAAAGGTCACGGAGCAAAGGCAAACAATATGTTAATGGTGTGTTGAAAGACAAAGCATTAGTACAGATTAGGTGTAAATACACAATATTGAACAGCAGCAAGTGCAAACCTGAAAAAAACAGTGGGTAAGCAAACTGAACAAACTAAGATGATCAGACAGTGTGTAACCCGGGGAGGATGGACCCAGTATGATCAGACAGTGTGTAACCATTGGGAGGATGGTCCCAGTGCGATCAGACAGTGTGTAACCCAGGGAGGATGGACCCAGTGTGATCAGACAGTGTGTAACCCAGGGAGGATGGACCCAGTGTGATCAGACAGTGTGTAACCCAGGGAGGATGGACCCAGTGTGATCAGACAGCGTGTAACCCGGGGAGGATGGACCCAGTGTGATCAGATAGTGTGTAACCCAGGGAGGATGGACCCAGTGTGATCAGATAGTGTGTAATCCAGGGAGGATGGACCCAGTGTGATCAGACAGTGTGTAACCCTGGGAGGATGGACCCAGTGTGATCAGACAGTGTGTAACCCAGGGAGGATGGACCCAGTGAGATCAGACAGTGTGTAACCCTGGGAGGATGGACCCAGTGTGATCAGACAGTGTGTAACCCAGGGAGGATGGACCCAGTGTGATCAGACAGTGTGTAACCCTGGGAGGATGGACCCAGTGAGATCAGACAGTGTGTAACCCTGGGAGGATGGACCCAGTGAGATCAGACAGTTTGTAACCCTGGGAGGATGGACCCAGTGTGATCAGACAGTGTGTAACCCTGGGAGGATGGACCCAGTGAGATCAGACAGTGTGTAACCCTGGGAGGATGGACCCAGTGTGATCAGACAGTGTGTAACCCAGGGAGGATGGACACAGTGAGATCAGACAGTTTGTAACCCTGGGAGGATGGACCCAGTGTGATCAGACAGTGTGTGACCCAGGGAGGATGGACCCAGTGAGATCAGACAGTGTGTAACCCTGGGAGGATGGACCCAGTGTGATCAGACAGTGTGTAACCCAGTGAGCTTGGACACAGTGTGATCAGACAGTGTGTAACCCGGGGATGATGGACCCAGTGTGATCAGACAGTGTGTAACCCAGGGAGGATGGACCCAGTGTGATCAGACAGTGTGTAACCCTGGGAGGATGCCCCTAGTGTGATCAGACAGTGTGTAACCCTGGAGGATAGGTCCAGTGAGATCAGACATTGTGTAACCCAGGGAGGATGGACCCAGTGTGATCAGACAGTGTGTAACCCGGGGAGGATGGACCCAGTGAGATCAGACAGTATGTAACCCAGGGAGGATGGACCCAGTGTGATCAGACAGTGTGTAACCCGGGGAGGATGGACCCAGTGTGATCAGACAGTGTGTAACCCTGGGAGGATGGACCCAGTGAGATCAGACAGTGTGTAACCCTGGGAGGATGGACCCAGTGAGATCAGACAGTTTGTAACCCTGGGAGGATGGACCCAGTGTGATCAGACAGTGTGTAACCCTGGGAGGATGGACCCAGTGAGATCAGACAGTGTGTAACCCTGGGAGGATGGACCCAGTGTGATCAGACAGTGTGTAACCCAGGGAGGATGGACACAGTGAGATCAGACAGTTTGTAACCCTGGGAGGATGGACCCAGTGTGATCAGACAGTGTGTGACCCAGGGAGGATGGACCCAGTGAGATCAGACAGTGTGTAACCCTGGGAGGATGGACCCAGTGTGATCAGACAGTGTGTAACCCAGTGAGCTTGGACACAGTGTGATCAGACAGTGTGTAACCCGGGGATGATGGACCCAGTGTGATCAGACAGTGTGTAACCCAGGGAGGATGGACCCAGTGTGATCAGACAGTGTGTAACCCTGGGAGGATGCCCCTAGTGTGATCAGACAGTGTGTAACCCTGGAGGATAGGTCCAGTGAGATCAGACATTGTGTAACCCAGGGAGGATGGACCCAGTGTGATCAGACAGTGTGTAACCCGGTGAGGATGGACCCAGTGAGATCAGACAGTATGTAACCCAGGGAGGATGGACCCAGTGTGATCAGACAGTGTGTAACCCGGGGAGGATGGACCCAGTGTGATCAGACATTGTGTAACCCAGGGAGGATGGACCCAGTGTGATCAGACAGTGTGTAACCCAGGGAGGATGGACCCAGTGAGATCAGACAGTGTGTAACCCGGGGAGGATGGACCCAGTGTGATCAGACAGTGTGTAACCCGGGGAGGATGGACCCAGTGAGATCAGACAGTATGTAACCCAGGGAGGATGGACCCAGTGTGATCAGACAGTGTGTAACCCGGAGAGGATGGACCCAGTGTGATCAGACAGTGTGTAACCCGGGGAGGATGGACCCAGTGAGATCAGACAGTGTGTAACCCAGGGAGGATGGTCCCAGTGTGATCAGACAGTGTGTAACCCGGGGAGGATGGACCCAGTGAGATCAGACAGTGTGTAACCCAGGGAGGATGGTCCCAGTGTGATCAGACAGTGTGTAACCCGGGGAGGATGGACCCAGTGAGATCAGACAGTGTGTAACCCAGGGAGGATGGTCCCAGTGTGATCAGACAGTGTGTAGCCTGTGGAGGATGGACCCAGTGAGATCAGACAGTGTGTAACCCAGGGAGGATGGACCCAGTGAGATCAGACAGTGTGTAACCCTGGGAGGATGGTCCCAGTGTGATCAGTCAGTGTGTAGCCTGGGGAGGATGGACTCAGTGTGATCAGACAGTGTGTAACCCAGGGTGGATGGTCCCAGTGTGATCAGACAGTGTGTATCCTGGGGAGGATGGACTCAGTGTGATCAGACAATGTGTAACCCAGAGAGTTTATGAGGGCAATGCTGTTGATGTGGTATACATGGACTTTCAAAAGGCGTTTGATATCGTGCCACACAGCAGACCTTTGAGCAAACGTGTAGCTCATGGAATAAAAGGGACAGTAGCAACATGGATAGGAAATTGGCTGAGTGACAGGAAACAAAGAGTTGTGGTTAATGGATATTTTTTGTCTGGATGAAGGTTTGTAGTGGAGTTCCCCAGGGGCAATGTTGTGACCCTTGCTATTCCTGATATATTAATGACTTGGATCTTGGTGAACAGGCACAATTTCAAAATTGCAGCTGAAACAAAACTTGGAAGCATTGTGAAATGTGAGGAGGATAGTGTAGAACTTCAAAACGGCATGGAAAAGCTGGTGGAATGGCCACACACATGGCAGATGAAGTTCAACGTGGAGAAAAGTGAAGTGATTCATTTTGGTAGGAAGAAAATGGTAAGACAATATAAAGTAAAGGGAAGGACTCTAAAGGGGGTGCAGAAAGAGAGGGACCTGGTTGTATATATGCATATGTCATTAAAGGTGGCAGGACAGATTGAGACCAATTAAAACATACAGAATGCTGGCCTCTATTAATAGGGGCAAGGAGTAGAAGAGCAAAGAGGTTATATTGAACTTGTAATAATACACTAGTTTGGCCTCAGCTGGTTTATTGTATCAGGTTCTGGGCGCAATATATATGGAAAGATGTGAATACATTGGAGAAAGTGCAGAAAAGATTCACAAGAATGTTTTCAGGGATGAAGAACTTCATTTATATAGGAACATAGGAGTAGCAGTAGGCCATTTAGCCCATCAAGCCTGCCCCGCCTTTCAATACGATCAAGACCGCTCTTCCACTTCAATCCCTTTTCCCACACTATCCTCCTATCCCTTTACGTCATTGTTATTTAGGAATCTGTCAATCTCTGCTTTAAACATTCTCAACGATGGAGCATTTACATCTCTCTGGGGTAGAGAATTCCAAAGATTCACAACCTTCTGAGTAAAGAAATTTCTCCTCATCTCTGTCCTCAGTGGCTTCGCCCTCATTTTAAAATATGTCCCCTGGTTCAAGACTCCCTAACTTGGGGAAATATCTGAGCTGCATCTACCCTGTCTATCCCTTTAAGTATTTTGTAGGTTTCAATGAGATTACCTTTCATTCTTCGAACCTTTAGAGAATACAGGCCCAGTTTCCCCAATCTCTCTTCATAGGACAGTCCGCCATCCTGGGAACAAGTCTGGTGAACCTTCGTTGCACTCCCTCTATGGCAGTAATATCCTTCCTCAGGTAAGGGGACCAAACATGCACACAGTACTTCAGGTGCGGCCTTTTCTTTTAATCTTATTCAATCCTTAACTTACTTCCTGATCCACCACTGACTGCATTTATTTTTGTGTTTTTATATCTTGAAGGAATTTATAGTTGCTGTAAATTATGTAATATTTCTTTAAAGACTATCCATTGCCCATGTACTGTAATACCTTTTAATGTATTTTCCCAATCCACCTCAGTCAATTTGCCCTCGTACTTTCATAATTTCCTCTGTTCAAATTTAACACCCGGGCTTCATATTAAACTACATAACTTTCAAACATAATGTAAAATTCTATCATATTATGGTCACTCATCCCTAAAGGTTCTTTTGCAACAAGATTATCAATTATCCTTGTCTCATTACATAAAACCAGATCTAAAATAGCCTGTCCTCTTGTCGGTTCCTCAATATACTGCTCTGGAAAACTATCCTTAATACACTCCAGAAACTCTTCCTCCACAGCAGTAGTGCTCATTATGTTTCATATGCAGATTGAAGTTACCCATGATTACTATATTATTATGCCACATGCTTCTTTAATCTCCTGATTAGTACCATGCCCCACACTACCACTACTGTTTGGTGGCTGATAAACAACCCCTATCAATGTCTGTTGCCTCTTGCTGTTTCTTAGCTCCACCCAAACAGATTCCACATTTTGTTCTTCTGATCTGAGATCCTCCCTTACCAATGTACTGAATCCATCCCTTATTTTCAGTGCAATACCACCTCCGAGTCCTTTTTGCCTTTCCTTTCTACATGTTGAATATCCCTGAATTTTCAGTTTCCAGTCTTGGTCACCCTGTAGCCACGTTTCCGTTATGGCAATTAGATCGTACCCATTTACCTGAAAAGTGTTGAATTGAACTCAATTCGGAGAAGTGTGAAGTAATGCATTTGGAAAGGGCGAACAAGACAAAGGAATACACAATAATTGGTAGGTTACTGAGAAGTGTAGAGGAAGAGGGACCTTAGACTGCACATCCATAAATCCCTGAAAGTAGCAGGACAGGTAGATAAGGTGGTTAAGAAGGCATGCAGGATTGTTTCCTTTACTAGTTAAGGCAAAGCATATAACAGCAGGAAGGTTACACTAGAACTGTATACAACATTAACAAGCCACAGCAAGAGTAGTGTGTACAGTCTGGTCAACACTTTACAGGAAGGATGGATGTGATCGCAATAGACAAGGAGATTTACTAGGATGTTGCCAGGAATGGAGAATTTTAGCTATGGGGAAAGAATGGATAGTTTGAGGTTGTTTTCTTTAGAACAGAGGAGCGTGAGGGAAGATGTAACTGAGGTATATAAAATTATTCGGGACCTAGATAAAGTGGATAGGAAGGGCTTATTTCCTTTAGCAGAGAGGTCAATAACCAGGGGGCATAGGTTTAAAGTAATTGGTAGAAGAATTAGAGAGGAGTTGAGGAGAATTTTTTTTCACCCAGAGGGTGGTAGGGGTCTGGAACTTGTTCTACTTCAGATAGCCAGACAGTGAAGGTTAGAACTGGAGCCGAGTCATTACATACTTACAAGCTTTTATTTAGAGGCACACGTTACAAACATTCACCTCCTAGCCCAACAACCACAGTTTTGGTCTGCTCCTATGTATAAGAGCCCAAATGAATCCCCAGTTAATACCCACCACCTGAATAAAATTAAACGCTCAATTACTATACAATTAACAGAACTCACTCCCTGAAAGAGTAGTTCTCTTTTTTTTTCTTTTGGGCCTCCTTATCTCGAGAGACAATGGATACGCGCCTGGAGGTGGTCAGTGGTTTGTGAAGCAGCGCCTGGAGTGGCTATAAAGGCCAATTCTGGAGTGACAGGCTCTTCCACAGGTGCTGCAGAGAAATTTGTTTGTTGGGGCTGTTGCACAGTTGGCTCTCCCCTTGCGCCTCTGTCTTTTTTCCTGCCAACTACTAAGTCTCTTCGACTCGCCACAATTTAGCCCTGTCTTTATGGCTGCCCGCCAGCTCTGGCGAATGCTGGCAACTGACTCCCACGACTTGTGATCAATGTCACACGATTTCATGTCACGTTTGCAGACGTCTTTATAACGGAGACATGGACGGCCGGTGGGTCTGATACCAGTGGCGAGCTCGCTGTACAATGTGTCTTTGGGGATCCTGCCATCTTCCATGCGGCTCACATGGCCAAGCCATCTCAAGCGCCGCTGACTCAGTAGTGTGTATAAGCTGGGGGTGTTGGCCGCTTCAAGGACTTCTGTGCTGGAGATATAGTCCTGCCACCTGATGCCAAGTATTCTCCGAAGGCAGCGAAGATGGAATGAATTGAGACGTCGCTCTTGGCTGGCATACGTTGTCCAGGCCTCGCTGCCGTAGAGCAAGGTACTGAGGACACAGGCCTGATACACTCGGACTTTTGTGTTCCGTGTCAGTGCGCCATTTCCCCACACTCTCTTGGCCAGTCTGGACATAGCAGTGGAAGCCTTACCCATGCGCTTGTTGATTTCTGCATCTAGAGACAGGTTACTGGTGATAGTTGAGCCTAGGTAGGTGAACTCTTGAACCACTTCCAGAGCGTGGTCGCCAATATTGATGGATGGAGCATTTCTGACATCCTGCCCCATGATGTTCATTTTCTTGAGGCTGATGGTTAGGCCAAATTCATTGCAGGCAGACGCAAACCTGTCGATGAGACTCTGCAGGCATTCTTCAGTGTGAGATGTTAAAGCAGCATCGTCAGCAAAGAGGAGTTCTCTGATGAGGACTTTCTGTACTTTGGACTTCGCTCTTAGACGGGCAAGGTTGAACAACCTGCCCCCTGATCTTGTGTGGAGGAAAATTCCTTCTTCAGAGGATTTGAACGCATGTGAAAGCAGCAGGGAGAAGAAAATCCCAAAAAGTGTGGGTGCGAGAACACAGCCCTGTTTCACACCACTCAGGATAGGAAAGGGCTCTGATGAGGAGCCACCATGTTGAATTGTGCCTTTCATATTGTCATGGAATGAGGTGATGATACTTAGTAGCTTTGGTGGACATCCGATCTTTTCTAGTAGTCTGAAGAGACCACGTCTGCTGACGAGGTCAAAGGCTTTGGTGAGATCAATGAAAGCAATGTAGAGGGGCATCTGTTGTTCACGGCATTTCTCCTGTATCTGACGAAGGGAGAACAGCATGTCAATAGTCGATCTCTCTGCACGAAAGCCACACTGTGCCTCAGGGTAGACGCGCTCGGCCAGCTTCTGGAGCCTGTTCAGAGCGACTCGAGCAAAGACTTTCCCCACTATGCTGAGCAGGGAGATTCCACGGTAGTTGTTGCAGTCACCGCGGTCACCTTTGTTTTTATAGAGGGTGATGATGTTGGCATCGCGCATGTCCTGGGGTACTGCTCCCTCGTCCCAGCACAGGCATAGCAGTTCATGTAGTGCTGAGAGTATAGCAGGCTTGGCACTCTTGATTATTTCAGGGGTAATGCTGTCCTTCCCAGGGGCTTTTCCGCTGGCTAGGGAATCAATGGCATCACTGAGTTCCGATTTGGTTGGCTGTCTGTCCAGTTCATCCATGACTGGTAGAGGCTGGGCTGCATTGAGGGCAGTCTCAGTGACAGCATTCTCCCTGGAGTACAGTTCTAGGTAGTGCTCAACACAGCGGTCCATCTGTTTGCGTTGGTCAGTGATTATGTCCCCCGATTTAGATTTGAGGGGGGTGATCTTCTTGATGGTTGGCCCAAGAGCTCTCTTCATGCCATCATACATTCCTCTGATGTTTCCGGTGTCTGAGGCCAGCTGAATATGACTGCATAGGTGTTGCCAGTAGTCGTTTGCGCAACGCCTAGCTGTTCTTTGTGCAGTACTTCTGGCTGCTTTAAGTGCTGCGGATGTTAAATCGCTGGGGGCTTTCTTGTAGTTCAAAAGTGCAATGCGCTTAGCGGCTATGACAGGTTCCAGCTCTTCATTATGAGATTGAAACCAGTCTGCATTTCTCTTCGCACTTTTGCCGTAGGTGGTCAAAGCTGACTCATAGATGGCGTCTCTGATGTGGGCCCACTTGGTCTCAGCATCCCCTGTGGGAGTGTTTTGAAGGGCTGTTACAAGTGAATTTAGAAATTTTTGTAACAGCTGTGGGTGAGAAATTCTGCTCGTGTTGATGCGCGGGTGGCCCTTCTGCTTGGAATGATGCAACTTCTTTGGTCTGAGTCTAACCTTGCAGCACAACAGGGAGTGGTCGGTGTCGCAGTCCGCACTGTGGAAGCTGCGTGTGATTTGAACACTGTTTAAGGCGGCTCGCCTTGTGACAATGAGGTCTAGCTGGTGCCAACGACGTGATCTTGGGTGCCTCCATGAAACCTGGTGACAGGGTTTAGTGTGAAAGAATGAGTTGGTGATGCAGAGGTTATGATAGGTACACAACTCAAGCAGTCTCTGCCCGTTCTCATTCATCCTTCCAACGCCATAGCGCCCAAGGCAGGAGGGCCATGAGTCATGGTCGGCCCCAACCCTGGCATTAAAGTCCCCCAGCAGGAATAGGTGTTCGGTGTTGGGGATGCTGCTAATGATGTTATGGAGTTGTTCATAGAACTGGTCTTTAGCTTCAGGTGCGGAGCAGAGTGTTGGAGCATAGATGCTGAGTAGGTGTACTGGACCAGAGGTGGTGAGCAGTCGGATGGACAGTATGCGTTCCGAGCCATTTGAGGGAGGCTCTATCATGCTGAGCAAGGAGTTTCTGATGGCGAAGCCCACTCCATGCTGTCTTGGTTCTTCAGGACCCCTGCCCTGCCAGAAGAAGGTGTAGTCTTGCTCTGCTAGAGAGCCACTCGCGGGGAGGCGAGTCTCCTGAAGTGCTGCAATGTCCACATTGAATCTACTGAGCTCGTTGTTAATGATGGCGGTCTTCCGAGAATCGTTGATTTGTGTAAGGTCTTCCGACAGGCCAGGACACATAGTTCTGACGTTCCAGCTTGCAAAGCGAAGGGCTGGTACCTTCTTTCCTTTTTTCATGTTGTTTGGTGCGGTGTATCAGTCCACCTTTCGGGCAATGACCCTGAGCTCCAAGCACCCATTGAAGCAGGCAGACTGTGGCGGGACAGAACCTTATTGACCGGGGGCTGCCCGGTTTGAGGCGGGCGGTAGCTGTCCAGTGAGGTGCAATGACCTCTCCCACCGACAAAGGCAACCCGTGGCGCCCAGTTTCTACGCCAATTTATCTGGACTTATAACCCGTAACTGCTGCCTTCCGTGTTGTTTTAGTCGCTGTGAGGCAACTATGGAGTGACCTCTCCATGGCGCATGCCTGGGCAAATTTATGGAGGTTGAGAGTTGCCCAGTCATCAAAACCCCCCTCTCGGCCTTTCTGGTGGGGTCCAAAGGAGTGCAGGACACGACGTTTGGCACCAGTATGGCTGCAGGAACTGCCGGAAACATGCCAAAGGTGACACATGACCGCCTACGGGGTTCCGCTCCGGATTTTCTGTTAGGGTTTACTCCCTTAGCCTTGGTCTCTCCCGAGACGCCCACAAGGCAGTGGGGTTGTTGGGGCCCCTACACAGGTGTAGGATGGTGCCGGTGGGAGGAGGGGATGCAAGGGGGAGGGGTAGAGGGAGGGGGTGGGGGGGGGGTGCAGGGGAAGGGGGTGCGGGGTGAAGATGGTGCGAGGGGGGGGGCGGGCTGGGACGGGGTTGTGAGGGGGTGAGCTGAGAGGGTGGAGCAGGGAAGGGGACGGGGGTGGGGGGGGGTGGAAGGGGGGTAAAGGGGGGGGGGGGAGGGGGGGTGGAATCTGGTGCAGGTAATAAGCCATTTCCTCAGTGCCCACCATCGACGTCCGGAAAGCTCATCCACGTCCTTCGGGACTTGTTCAAGATGGCTCCTGGGCTGGAAGCTCCCTAGGAAGCTCCCCTGCTGTTCAACTCGATCCATGGCCATCTGCTCCCATCCCTAACGTTTTCTCCCCCAATCTGCCCTCTTAAACTGTTTAAATTCCCCTGGCTCTTTAAATCAGTTCATTTTAGCCCTATCTAAAGGCTAACAGTTAGTTTAGTGTATGTTACCTGGGCCCACTGCCCTCCCCCAGCCACACCTGCTCTTTGTTTTCTCAATGAAATTGATCCGGATGAAACTGACGAGCACAGCTGCCGATACTTTAATCTCTGATCCTGCTGTCTTCACAGTCCAGAGTGTCTGCAGCCACGGCATGCGGTAAGTCCATTGAGGTGAAGAAGGAGCTGCGGGACCCGAGAGAAGTCCTGTGAAAAGGTGCCCCGAACACCCAAAACATCCACGAACGGCCCCCCCGGCCGCAACTTCAAAGCGCCCGCGGGAGATGGCTCGGAGAGCATCTGCAGCGCACTGTCGGCAATGCTGCATGCCTTTATTTATTTAAACCACTGCAAAAAAAAACCCTTAGCAAATGTAATCACCTCTAAGTCTGCCAAATGATGCTTCACCTCCCGAAGGACGTGGATGAGCTTTCCGGACGTCGATGGTGGGCACTGAAGAAATGGCTTATTACCTGCACCAGATTCCACCCCACCTCCCCCCCCCCCTTTACCCCCCTTCCACCCCCCCCACCCCCGTCCCCTTCCCTGCTCCACCCTCTCAGCTCACCCCCTCACAACCCCGTCCCAGCCCGCCCCCCCTCGCACCATCTTCACCCCGCACCCCCTTCCCCTGCACCCCCCCCCCCACCCCCTCCCTCTACCCCTCCCCCTTGCATCCCCTCCTCCCACCGGCACCATCCTACACCTGTGTAGGGGCCCCAACAACCCCACTGCCTTGTGGGCGTCTCGGGAGAGACCAAGGCTAAGGGAGTAAACCCTAACAGAAAATCCGGAGCGGAACCCCGTAGGCGGTCATGTGTCACCTTTGGCATGTTTCCGGCAGTTCCTGCAGCCATACTGGTGCCAAACGTCGTGTCCTGCACTCCTTTGGACCCCACCAGAAAGGCCGAGAGGGGGGTTTTGACGACTGGGCAACTCTCAACCTCCATAAATTTGCCCAGGCATGCGCCATGGAGAGGTCACTCCATAGTTGCCTCACAGCGACTAAAACAACACGGAAGGCAGCAGTTACGGGTTATAAGTCCAGATAAATTGGCGTAGAAACTGGGCGCCACGGGTTGCCTTTGTCGGTGGGAGAGGTCATTGCACCTCACTGGACAGCTACCGCCCGCCTCAAACCGGGCAGCCCCCGGTCAATAAGGTTCTGTCCCGCCACAGTCTGCCTGCTTCAATGGGTGCTTGGAGCTCAGGGTCATTGCCCGAAAGGTGGACTGATACACCGCACCAAACAACATGAAAAAAGGAAAGAAGGTACCAGCCCTTCGCTTTGCAAGCTGGAACGTCAGAACTATGTGTCCTGGCCTGTCGGAAGACCTTACACAAATCAACGATTCTCGGAAGACCGCCATCATTAACAACGAGCTCAGTAGATTCAATGTGGACATTGCAGCACTTCAGGAGACTCGCCTCCCCGCGAGTGGCTCTCTAGCAGAGCAAGACTACACCTTCTTCTGGCAGGGCAGGGATCCTGAAGAACCAAGACAGCATGGAGTGGGCTTCGCCATCAGAAACTCCTTGCTCAGCATGATAGAGCCTCCCTCAAATGGCTCGGAACGCATACTGTCCATCCGACTGCTCACCACCTCTGGTCCAGTATACCTACTCAGCATCTATGCTCCAACACTCTGCTCCGCACCTGAAGCTAAAGACCAGTTCTATGAACAACTCCATAACATCATTAGCAGCATCCCCAACACCGAACACCTATTCCTGCTGGGGGACTTTAATGCCAGGGTTGGGGCCGACCATGACTCATGGCCCTCCTGCCTTGGGCGCTATGGCGTTGGAAGGATGAATGAGAACGGGCAGAGACTGCTTGAGTTGTGTACCTATCATAACCTCTGCATCACCAACTCGTTCTTTCACACTAAACCCTGTCACCAGGTTTCATGGAGGCACCCAAGATCACGTCGTTGGCACCAGCTAGACCTCATTGTCACAAGGCGAGCCGCCTTAAACAGTGTTCAAATCACACGCAGCTTCCACAGTGCGGACTGCGACACCGACCACTCCCTGGTGTGCAGCAAGGTTAGACTCAGACCAAAGAAGTTGCATCATTCCAAGCAGAAGGGCCACCCGCGCATCAACACGAGCAGAATTTCTCACCCACAGCTGTTACAAAAATTTCTAAATTCACTTGTAACAGCCCTTCAAAACACTCCCACAGGGGATGCTGAGACCAAGTGGGCCCACATCAGAGACGCCATCTATGAGTCAGCTTTGACCACCTACGGCAAAAGTGCGAAGAGAAATGCAGACTGGTTTCAATCTCATAATGAAGAGCTGGAACCTGTCATAGCCGCTAAGCGCATTGCACTTTTGAACTACAAGAAAGCCCCCAGCGATTTAACATCCGCAGCACTTAAAGCAGCCAGAAGTACTGCACAAAGAACAGCTAGGCGTTGTGCAAACGACTACTGGCAACACCTATGCAGTCATATTCAGCTGGCCTCAGACACCGGAAACATCAGAGGAATGTATGATGGCATGAAGAGAGCTCTTGGGCCAACCATCAAGAAGATCACCCCCCTCAAATCTAAATCGGGGGACATAATCACTGACCAACGCAAACAGATGGACCGCTGGGTTGAGCACTACCTAGAACTGTACTCCAGGGAGAATGCTGTCACTGAGACTGCCCTCAATGCAGCCCAGCCTCTACCAGTCATGGATGAGCTGGACATACAGCCAAACAAATCGGAACTCAGTGATGCCATTGATTCCCTAGCCAGCGGAAAAGCCCCTGGGAAGGACAGCATTACCCCTGAAATAATCAAGAGTGCCAAGCCTGCTATACTCTCAGCACTACATGAACTGCTATGCCTGTGCTGGGACGAGGGAGCAGTACCCCAGGACATGCGCGATGCCAATATCATCACCCTCTATAAAAACAAAGGTGACCGCGGTGACTGCAACAACTACCGTGGAATCTCCCTGCTCAGCATAGTGGGGAAAGTCTTTGCTCGAGTCGCTCTGAACAGGCTCCAGAAGCTGGCCGAGCGCGTCTACCCTGAGGCACAGTGTGGCTTTCGTGCAGAGAGATCGACTATTGACATGCTGTTCTCCCTTCGTCAGATACAGGAGAAATGCCGTGAACAACAGATGCCCCTCTACATTGCTTTCATTGATCTCACCAAAGCCTTTGACCTCGTCAGCAGACGTGGTCTCTTCAGACTACTAGAAAAGATCGGATGTCCACCAAAGCTACTAAGTATCATCACCTCATTCCATGACAATATGAAAGGCACAATTCAACATGGTGGCTCCTCATCAGAGCCCTTTCCTATCCTGAGTGGTGTGAAACAGGGCTGTGTTCTCGCACCCACACTTTTTGGGATTTTCTTCTCCCTGCTGCTTTCACATGCGTTCAAATCCTCTGAAGAAGGAATTTTCCTCCACACAAGATCAGGGGGCAGGTTGTTCAACCTTGCCCGTCTAAGAGCGAAGTCCAAAGTACGGAAAGTCCTCATCAGAGAACTCCTCTTTGCTGACGATGCTGCTTTAACATCTCACACTGAAGAATGCCTGCAGAGTCTCATCGACAGGTTTGCGTCTGCCTGCAATGAATTTGGCCTAACCATCAGCCTCAAGAAAATGAACATCATGGGGCAGGATGTCAGAAATGCTCCATCCATCAATATTGGCGACCACGCTCTGGAAGTGGTTCAAGAGTTCACCTACCTAGGCTCAACTATCACCAGTAACCTGTCTCTAGATGCAGAAATCAACAAGCGCATGGGTAAGGCTTCCACTGCTATGTCCAGACTGGCCAAGAGAGTGTGGGGAAATGGCGCACTGACACGGAACACAAAAGTCCGAGTGTATCAGGCCTGTGTCCTCAGTACCTTGCTCTACGGCAGCGAGGCCTGGACAACGTATGCCAGCCAAGAGCGACGTCTCAATTCATTCCATCTTCGCTGCCTTCGGAGAATACTTGGCATCAGGTGGCAGGACTATATCTCCAACACAGAAGTCCTTGAAGCGGCCAACACCCCCAGCTTATACACACTACTGAGTCAGCGGCGCTTGAGATGGCTTGGCCATGTGAGCCGCATGGAAGATGGCAGGAACCCCAAAGACACATTGTACAGCGAGCTCGCCACTGGTATCAGACCCACCGGCCGTCCATGTCTCCGTTATAAAGACGTCTGCAAACGTGACATGAAATCGTGTGACATTGATCACAAGTCGTGGGAGTCAGTTGCCAGCATTCGCCAGAGCTGGCGGGCAGCCATAAAGACAGGGCTAAATTGTGGCGAGTCGAAGAGACTTAGTAGTTGGCAGGAAAAAAGACAGAGGCGCAAGGGGAGAGCCAACTGTGCAACAGCCCCAACAAACAAATTTCTCTGCAGCACCTGTGGAAGAGCCTGTCACTCCAGAATTGGCCTTTATAGCCACTCCAGGCGCTGCTTCACAAACCACTGACCACCTCCAGGCGCGTATCCATTGTCTCTCGAGATAAGGAGGCCCAAAAGAAAAAAAGAATTTACCTGTATATCTCTATTTGCGCCTTTAAATTATCTACCTTGTTGCAAATGCTGTGTGCTTCTTGACATTATTCTGCATTTTAAGACAAGTTGATGCTCATCTTTGTTTTTCCTGCCTTCGAATGTCACTTGTGACTTTTCTGCCTCCTGCTACCAGCTTTACTTTCTTCCTACAAAGAGAGATTGGAGAAGGTGGGACTGTTTGCTTTGGAGAACAGAGGGCCGAAAGGAGATTTGATAGAAATATTCAGAATTATGAGTCTTCTGGACAGAGTAGGTGGAGAAAAATTGTTCCCACTCCTGAAAGAATCAAGAACGAGAGGGCACAGACATAAGGTAGGTGGCAAAAATAAACAATGGTGACACGAGGGAAAATGTTTTCATGCAGCGAGTGGTTATGATCTGAAATGCACTGCCAGAGAGTGCGGTGGAGGCAGGTTCAATCAAGACATTCAATAGGGAATTATATAGTTATCTGAAAAGGAGGAATATACAGGGTTATGGGGAGAAGGCGGGGGAATGGCACTAAGTGAATTGTTCACTCGGAGAGCCAGTGCAAACATTATTGGTTAAATGGTTTCCTGCTGTGCTCTAACAATTCTGTGATTCTGTGGTTATTGGGTAAAGGCAGTTATATAGAGTGATCAGCCATGATCACATTGAATGGCAGAAAGGGCTCTCAGGCCTGAATGACCTACTGTAGGTGTAGAGATCAGTGAGGGGGATTGTGATATACCTCAACAAATTAGCATTGGAAGGGAGAAGTATTTGCGGTTTTAGCCGGCTTAAAATTGGATAAATCCCCAGGCCCAGATGAAATGTATCCAAGGCTGCTATGTGTGGAAAAAGAGGAGATTGCAGGGGCTCGGACACAAATTTTCAAATCTTCTCTGGCCACAGGAGAAGTGCCAGAGGACTGGAGGACTGCAAATGTTGTACCATTATTCAAGAAGGGTAGCAGGGATACACCAGGTAATTACAGGCTAGTGAGTCTAACATCAGTGGTAGGGACACTATTGGAAAAAACACTGAGGGACAGGATTAATCTCCACTTGGAGAGACAGGGATTAATCAGGGATAGTCAGCATGGCTTTGCCAGGGGGAGATCATGTCCAACTGACTGGAATGAATTTTTCAAGGAGGAGACTAGGTGTTTAGATGAGGGTAAAGCAGTTGATGTAGTCTATATGGACTGCAATAAGGCTTTTGATAAGGTCCCACATGGGAGATTGGTTAAGAAGGTAAGAGCCCATGGGATCCAGGGCAATTTGGAAAATTGGATCCAAAATTGGCTTAGTGGCAGGAGGCAGAGGGTGATGGTCGCGGGTTGTTTTTGCAGTTGGAAACCTGTGACCAGTGGTGTATCGCAGGGATCAGTGCTGGGACCCTTGCTGTTTCTCGTGTACATTAATGATTTAGACATGAATATAGGAGGTATGATCAGTAAGTTTGCAGATGATATGAAAATTGGTGGTGTCGTAAATAGTGAGGAGGAAAGCCTTAGACTACAGGACGATATAGATGGGCTGGTAAGATGGACAGAGCAGTGGCAAATGGAATTTAATCCTGAGAAGTGTGAGGTGATGCATTTTGGGAGGACTAACAAGGCAAGGGAATATACAATGGATGGTAGAACCCTAGGAAGTACAGAAAGTCAGAAGGACCTTGGTGTACGTGTCCATAGATCACTGAAGGCAGCAGCACAGGTAGATAAGGTGGTTAGGAAGGCATATGGGATACTTGTCGCTATTAGCCAAGGTATAGAATATAAGAGCAGGGAGGTTATGATGGAGCTGTATAAAACACTAGTTAGGCCACAGCTGGAGTACTGTGTACAGTTCTGGGCACCACACTATCGGAAGATGTGATTGCACTGGAGAGGGTTCAGAGGAGATTCACCAGGATGTTGCCTGGGCTGGAGCATTTCAGATATGAAGAGAGACTGGATAGGCTTGGGTTATTTTCCTTAGAGCATAGAAGGCTGAGGGGGGACCTTATGGAGGTATACGAAATTATGAGGGGCATTGATACGGTAAATAGGAAGAAACTTTTTCCCTTACCAGAGAGGTCAATAACCAGGGAGTGTAGATTTAAGGGAAGGGGCAGGAGGTTTAGAGGGGATTTGAGGGAAAAAAATTCACCCAGAGTGTGGTTGGAATGTGGAACACATTGCCTGAAGAGGTGGTAGAGGCAGGAACCCTCACAACATTTAAGAAGTATTTAGATGAGCACTTGAAATGTCATGGCATATAACGCTATGGGCCAAGTGCTGGAAAATGGGATTAGAATAGATAGGCTTCATGGTTGCAAGGTGGGCCGAAGGGCCTGTTTCTGTGCTGGATAACCCGATGATTCTATGACTCTACTGTTCTCCCTATGTTCCTAAGAGCTCCAGGTGTCCCGGCTGTAGTTTCTTGGCTAATATTTGCTGAGTTTGGAGCAGAGATTGTGGTGAATGAGGAATAATTTTGTTCCACAGGAACATCCGGAAGAGCGGAGAGTATGTACAGTGATGTATGGCTGGAAGGGATTAATGAAAGAGGGAGGGAATCAGGCAAGAAGGGTTTATAATAAGCAGGCAAAAATCTTCAAACCAATTTACTGGTGGACTGGGAGCCAGTGGAACTTGGCACAAAGCCAGTGAACAGGTGTGTGGAACTTTATCCAGGTCAACCATTGCAATGTGACACTGAGAATCGTTTCTGAAATTGGCTCAGTGACAGGACACAAAGGGTAATGGTCGATGGATGTTTTTGGAATGGAAGGCAGTTTCCAGTGGCGTTCCACAAGGCTCAGTGTTGGTCCCTTGCTGTTTCTGGTATATATTAATGATTTGGACTTATATGTGGGAGGCATGATTGGGAAATTCACAGGTGACACAAAAATTGGTCGTGTAGTTGATAGTGAAGAGGATAGCTGTAGAGTCCAGAATGATATCAATGGTTTGGGTTGAGTGGGCGGAAAGGTGGCAAATGGAATTCAATCTGGAGAAGTGTGAGGTAATGCATTTGGGGAAGACAAACAAAGCAAGAAAATACACAATAAACAGGAGGATATTGTGAGGGGTAGAAGAAGTGAGAGACCTTGGAGTGCATGTTTGCAGGTCCCTGAAGGTGGAAGGACAGGGAGATAGATTGGTGAAGAAGGCATATGAAATGCTTTCCTTTATTGGCCGAGGTATAGAATACAAAAGCAGGGATGTAATGCTGGAACTGTATAAAACACTGGTTAGGCCACAGTTGGAGTATTGTGTACAGTTCTGGTCACTACATTACAGAAAGGACATAATTGCTCAATAGAGAATACAAGGGATATTTACAAGAATGTTGCCAGGGCTTGAAAGTTGCAGCTAACAGGAAAGATTGGATAGGGTAGGGCTGTTTCCCTCAGAACAGAGGAGGCTGAGGGATGACTTAATTGAAGTGTACAAAATTATGAGGGGCCCAGACAGAGTTATCACGAAGGAGCTGCTTCTCCTCGCGGAGACGTCAATTACCAGGGGGCACAGATTTCAGATGATTCGTAGAAGGATTAGAGGTGACTTGAGGACAAACCTTTTCACCCAGAGGGTGGTGGGTATCTGGAATTCACTGCCCTGATCAGTGGTGGAGGCAGAAACTCATTTAAAAGGTACCTGGACCTGCACCTGAAGTGCTGTAACCAGCAAGACTACGGAGCAGGTGCTGGAAGGTGGAATTAGATTTGGGAAGCTGGATTTTTTTTCAGCCAGTGCAGACACGAGGGCTGAATGGCCTTTCCCTATGCCTTAGCTTTTCTCTGGTTCTATGGTTTTACCGGAGAATAAGGACTGTAAGAGGTGAGGGAGGAATGAAAACTTCAGAAGTTAGGACCATAATAGGGAGACAAACCTGCAAGGAGTAACACAGAGACAGAGGAAAGGGAATTAGATATGGGGGAGTCAAGAGAAATATAATTTTAAGTAAGAAATTAATTTTCAAATTCCTTGAAACGCAATGAATTGAATCATGTCAGAATTTTTAAAAATGAAATTAAATTATAAATTTACAGTCAGACCAATAATAAGGAATTATTCAATGTTACAGTTGTTTCACTTATTTATGACACACATTTGCTGATTCAGTTCCAGTAAGTGAGACTTGGAGTATAATACACATGGGGGTGAACATTCTGATCAAGGATGATCAATAAACTGAAGACTGTCTGATGAATTTTATAATAATTGATCTGTTGTTAATCAATGGTTGGCTGGACATTTTATTCTGGTGTTTGATTCTAAGAATCGTGATCTTTATTCCTTGCTATCTGTGTCTTTTTATGGTCCGATAATAAGCAGGCTTTGTGGTGAACAATGAAATCAGAAACACCCTTTTTCTGTGGGGTCTTCTGAACCACAGAATCATTACAGCGCTGAAGGAGGCCATTCGGCCCATCATGTCGCCACCAGCTCTCTGAATGAACAATTCACCTAATACTACCCCCGTGTCATCTCCCTGTAACCCTGCACATTCTTCCTGTTCAGATAACAATCTTGTGAAAACCTTGATCGAATCTTCTCCCACCATACACAGAATCCATGACATTGGATAAAAGCTCAGTAATTCAGTTCGAATTTGACTGAGACCGTGTGGCATTCAGATTTTCCTTGCTCCAAACAACAGGGCGTGTTGTGTTGTAATGAAAAGTCTGAAGGTCATCTTTCTGACTGGAATGTGGAATTAATCTTTAATTAGGGTGTGTGCAGAACACATAACTCGAACCCACCAGACTCTCTGGATCAGGAGATCAGGAGACACAACACAAGGTAAGGACCGGGAATTTACTGAACACAATTATAGTCTTTTTATGTACTCGAATGGACTCGTCGCCTTTTCTCTGCGTAGTTGTTCAATGTTATTGATTAGTTGAAATATCCACAATGGATCGAGTTGGAAAGAATTGTTTTATTCAGAAATTAACTTACTGGAAGCAGCACTGTTTAATAAAAAACTTCCAAATATTATCTCGCAAGCTAACACTGTATTGTTGTAAATAACAATTAAATGTATGTCTAGTGTATGAAATGGTCATGACAACAAAGTTAGAGTCCGGGACTCTTCAACATAACCCCTAACTATCACTGAAATTCAAAGTTTCCAGCCCTGAGTTTGGGGGAGGGGGTATGGGGTAATGGGAGTGGAGAGGTGGGTGGTTACGGGATTGCGGGTGGGGGCACTCTTTAATCCATATAGAGTTCAGGATGTTCGGGTTCTTCGGTACCAAAATGAGTCAAATGCTGCCTTGTTGAGGGGAGTTGCAATTACCATTTCTCTGGAATTTAACTCTTGCATTTGTGAATAAGTCTGAGTCTGAAGATTTCAGGTGCAATACGAACTGAACACCCATAACCAGGTTATTGTTGGGTCAATGCTGACATTTAAAGGCACTATTGATGAGTTCATCTATCACTTTACTGATCATTGTGAGATGGCTGATTGGGTGATAAGAACAAAGAACAGTACAGCACAGTAACAGGCCAGTCGGCCCTCCAAGCCTGCGACGATCTTGATGCTTGCCTAAAATAACATCTTCTGCACTTCCGGGGACCGTATCCCTCTATTCCCATCCTATTCATGTATTTGTCAAGATGTCTCTTAAACGTCTCTATGGTACCTGCTTCCACCACTTCCCCTGGCAGCAGGTTCCAGGCACTCACCACACTCTGTGTAAAGAATTTGCCTCGCACATCCCCTCTAAACTTTGCCCCTCTCATCTTAAACCTATGTCCCCTAGTAACTGACTCTTCCACCCTGGGAAAAAGCTTCTGACTATCCACTCTGTCCATGCTGCTCATAACTTTGTAAACCTCTATCATGTCACCCCTCCACCTCCATCGTTCCAGTGAAAACAATCCGAGTTAATCCAACCTCTCCTCATAGCTAATACCCTCCAGACAAGACAACATCCTGGTAAACCTCCTCTGTAGTTTTGACTTTGTGGATAAGATACAGCTGGTCAATGTTTTATATTGTCCAATATGCCAGTGTGAGATGCTTTGGAATTGCTTTGCTCGGACAGCTTGTTATGATGTTCAGCTCTTCAGCTGCTACTGGTGGAATGTAGTCACAACCCAGGACGGTGAGGACAGAGAAGATAGATCCAAACGGAGGAGTTGAGTGATAAGTAAAAAAAAGTCATGTAAGCAAAAATGAAAGTAATATTGAAGAGGAATATTAACCAATTGCTCGTCCAGTATTGTAGGTATCATTTTCCCAACCAGTAACTACATTTGGCGGAGACTTTGAATAGCTTTGATGAATCCTTTGCAATGGATGGGAAATCCAACATGCAGCAAGATGGAGAGGGAAGCAGGGATAGTGATCCGACTTGGAAAAGGTGGAAAGGGAATCAAATAAAGAGTTGGAGAGCAAACGGATACAGGGGCAGAATCAGCAACCATGCAAGAGGAAAGGAGAGGAATTAAGATTGTTGTAGGTGGGGCGGGAAGGTAAATTCAGGAGAAACAGGACGTCTTTTCGGTTTGATGGCAGCATCCTGTTAGTGGTGAACACCACACGTGTTGCTACTGCAGAGTAGCAACGTGAAACATCTATCTTCACCTGCCGATCACACAAATGAGTAATGTGATATATGAAATTCAATGCCAGTGTGATGCTAGGTATATAGGTCTTAAGTCGCAAAGACTGGCAGATCTTATCAAACAACATGTCCCTTCCACTGTTCACAAAGGGCAAGGTACAGGCCATACCCAACCAGCCCGTGCATTCAAAACTCAAAACAAAGTGTCTAACATTAGATGTGATTGCGTGATTGGACACCATTTGCTAAATAATGCTCAGTGTGCTAAGAATTATGCTGACAACCAATTTAAGATTGTAAGTCATGCTTGCAGTGTGGGACATTTGCATGCACTGGATAAAAACGTATATCAATGCACAGGGGCCTATTCTTTGCAGACAGAAAGAACACATACACACATTGATCCTGTTTCAGCGAAACAAAATAAGCTGGTTCATTCATCAGGGGAATGCATTGACCAATCAGAGTCAAGCTGCCTGGTTTAAATTTCAATCAAATTTTATCAGTTAACTGTCAGTCACCATAAACTGCTGCATTCTCCGTGGCAACACCTCTACCAATCAATCAGCACTGTCTTGCCAGACAGTGTAAAGTTACTTCTTTCTCTTGCACTGGTATTCTTTAGAATTTTTTTTATTCATTCATGGGATGTAGGCATCACTGGCCAGGCCAGCATTTAATGCACATCCCTAATTGCCCTTGAAAATGTTGTGGTGAGCTGTCTTCTTAAACCGGTGCAGTCCATGTGGGGTAGGTTCACCCACAGTGCTGTTAGGAAGGGTGTTCCAGGATTTTGACCCTGTTTTCCTGATGAGTGCAAGATGAAAAGCTTCTGCAACATGTCTCTATTTTCAGCAATACTAAATGTAAATTATAATTCTGAAATTCATTAACATTTCAGTTTTTCAGTCTCACAATTAATTGAATCTGCTGTTAGATCTTTATTTAAATGAAATGAAAAGTTAAATTTGCAATACCACCAATAAAAGTTCGCCAGCCAATGATACAAAGGATTTGTTCGTTTACCACACACATTTGCAGATTAATTTCCAGTAAGTGAAACCTGGAACCTGATAATGGTGGGTGTGAACATCCTGATCAGGGCCGAGACTATTACTTATTAACTGGAGATTGTCTCTCTGATTTTATGATCATTGTTCTCTAGCTAATAACTGACCAGCTTTATAAACTAACTGTAATGATGGAGAAGGGGATTGAAGTACTCCATGGCAATCCAGATCAGGGGAACATTGTAAAAAGCCTGATACTGAGATTAATAGAGCTGGGATTCGAAAGACTTGCATTTGTGGTGAATTAGAATTGGCTTCAAAATACAGCTCATGATCTCTAGGGGAGATAATTCCAAATAAATAACGTGTTAAATCAGATGGTTCACTTTGCCCTTCCCTATGAAGTGTGATTGCAATAAACTAACCACAATCTTTGTCCATTGCTATCTCTGCCCGTTTATAGTTTGATAATAGACATTTTATAGTGAACAATGAAACTGAATTCAGGATAAAGATTTGCTTCCAGTTACAGAACAAGGTTTCAATGTGGGGTCTTCTGAACAGTTAGGGGGCAGTTTAGTCATTGTATATGCAATTAATTTGAATGACTTTGTTTAAAGGATCAGGCCAATCCAATCTGAATGAGACGGTGTGCGATTCAGATTCAGCCCTGTGCCAGAGAATAGGGCGGGGGAGGACTGAACTGATCAGGATGAAGATCGTGTTTGTGACTGCATTGTACAACTGATCTTTACCCAGGGTGTGTTCATTACCTGCAGAACTCACCAAACACAAAGTTCAGCTCAGTAAACTATTAACACATTTGCACTGACAAATTATCCCTCTCTGCCAAGCACCTGGAAAATCAGCCTATAGTTACTTGAGGCCGGAATGAACACAATCCAGTCACAGAATAGGAGTAACTTCCGAGAGAGAACTTGTTCCTGATTCATTATTACAATGAATTATTGTTTAACACAGCAATATCAGTTTGTCAGTTTCAGACAGTTAGGAATGGATGTGAATGAGCTGAGAATGGAGCAGAGACTTGTGTTTTTACTGAAATAATTTCATGTTAATGAGATCATTTGTCAAACTGACTGAATAAACACAGACGCCAGAGAGAAACAAACTTCAGGAATGTTTTAGATGCCAAGTGGTTCAGGGCTGAAAACCGTCTTTCACACAGATAGGAGGATCCTGATGATTAAGCTTAAAATAATTAACTGCCTGAATTACTAACAGGTGGGAGGTTCCATCAATAATCTTTATATACAAAAATGGAAAATACTGGAAATACTCAGCAGGTCAGGCAGCATCTGTGGAGACAAAAGTGGTGCAGCGGTTAGCACTGCAGCCTCACAGCTCCAGCGACTTGGGTTTGGTTCTGGGTACTGCCTGTGCGGAGTGTGCAAGTTCTCCTTGTGACTGCGTGGGTTTCTGCTGGGTTCTCTTGTTTTCTCCCACAGCCAAAGACTTGCAGGTGGATAGGTAAATTGGCCATTGCAAATTGCCCCTAGTGTAGGTAGGTGGTGGGGATGTGGTCGGGAATATGGGATTAATGTAGGATTAGTATAAATGGGTGGTTATTGGTCAGCACAGACTTGGTGGACCAAAGGGCCTGTTTCAGTGCTGTATCTGTTTAAAAAAAAAACAAAGGGGTCACAGAGCTGAAACGTGAACTCTGCTGAGCACTTCCAGCATTTTCTGTTTTTCTTTCAGATTTCCAGCATTTGCAATATTTTTCTTTTGTACTAATCATTGCATCACAAGTTTTCATCCTTCTGTTTAACTCCATTTATGGTCTCCTTCCTCCTCCAGCCCAACAAGACACCCTCTGAGAACACTCCATTCCTCTAATTCTGCTCTCTTGTACATTTCACCCTCTCTTCTCCACAACTATGGTGGTCACACCTTCTGCTGGTCCTGATCTCTGCTCTGCAATTCCCACCTAAACCTCTCCACCTCCCTCTCCTCAATTTGGACACTCCTTAAGAATGGCTAACTTGACCAATCTTTTGGCCACCCCTCGTTCTACATCCTTTATTCAGCGCCCATCTTTTGTCTGATTTGGCTTCTGTGAAGCGCTTTGGGATGGTTTCCGATGTTTAAAGTGCTGTGAAAATATAATTTGTTGTTATGTGTTTATTATCCCAGTGTCGGTGAATGAAACAGTAGGTAACTGAATTTTACAAGGTCTCAAATTTGGTTATAAATTATTGCCAGAAGATAACTTCAGCTTTAATTTGGAGAAATTACTGATGTGACCGAGTCACTTTTACCTTTCCACAGTGGGTAAAGAAAAGCACGCTGACTGATAGTTTGAAGTGGACGCACGGGTGAGGGCAGACACACAGCGAGACACACAGGTAGTTGGAGAATTATGATTGTATATAATTGTCAATGTGTAATTACACATTATTGGTGTTTGCTGAGATTGAAAAACCCGTGAACGTATTCCATATATCAATGGTCTCATCATCTCACTGTTTAAAAAGTGACGATTATGAACTTAGTGAGACTGTTAATGTTAAAAATACGAGATTTATACGCCCAAACCAATTTCAAGAATTACACGACAAAATTTCACATTCTAAGACTTTTTGTATAACAACTAAACTAAAAGAAATCCCCATTAACTAAACAGGACTTTGTAAGTAGCTGAAACCCCAGATTACAAATCATGATATTTTCATTACTTATTAAAATACTTGAAAACCTCACACCACACTTAGGCATTACACATTCCTCTTTGATGGAAAAATATTCGCTATTAAAAGTCTCAAACTCCTCCCAGACCTCTTCAATTTCAATCTTCTCTTCCAGTACTTCTCCAAGCTGGACATCTGTGAATAAGGTGAATCCTGGTGATCCATCACAAAATCAGTAAAATTTAATGGGAACCTCACATAAACAGTAAATTCTCCTTTTGAAATACGGATATTACAGAAGTCTGATTTTCAGCAGAGATAACTATATAACATAGGGGGATAGTCCCAGTGTGATCAGGCAGTGTGTAACCGGGGGAGGATGGGCCCAGTGAGATCAGACAGTGTGTAACCCGGAGAGGATGGACCCAGTGTGATCAGACAGTGTGTAACCCAGGGAGGATGGACCCAGTGTGATCAGACAGTGTGTAACCCGGGGAGGATGGACCCAGTGTGATCAGACAGTGTGTAACCCAGGGAAGATGGACCCAGTGAGATCAGACAGTATGTAACCCGGGGAGGATGGACCCAGTGTGATCAGACAGTGTGTAACCCAGGGAAGATGGACCCAGTGTGATCAGACAGTGTGTCACCCGGGGAGGATGGACCCAGTGTGATCAGACAGTGTGTAACCCAGGGAAGATGGACCCAGTGAGATCAGACAGTGTGGAACCCGGGGAGGATGGACCCAGTGTGATCAGACAGTGTGTAACCCAGGGAAGATGGACCCAGTGAGATCAGACAGTGTGTAACCCGGGGAAGATCGACCCTGTGATTTAAAAAAAAATCTTTCTTGGGATGTGAGTTTCAGCTGATATTTCACCTAACTCCATATAGCTGCCTTTGCCCGATATCCCTTTCAATGAGATTAGCGAACAAAAATGTATTAATTTGCGGTGTAAATTTAGCATTTGGCCCAGCATCAATTGGTGTTTGCAGCAGAGAGTTCCAAGTTTCTACTACCCTTTACATGTAGAAGTGTTTCCACACCTCATTCTCCAATTTGTAGATTCTATCCCTTAATCCTGAATCCCCCAACCAACAGAAATGGCTTCTTTCTATTTACCCTAACTGTTCTCATAATATGTTGAAAACTTCACTCAAATCACTTTCTTAATTCCAGGGAATGCAACCCAAACCTCTGGAATCTCTCCTTGAAATTTAACCCTTGAAGTTCTGGTATCACTCTAGTAAATCTGTGCTGCACTCACTCCAAGGCCAATATATCCTTCCTAAGATGCCCAGAACTAACCACAGTACTCCAGGTTAATGTGTGTCTGGAGAAATGGTGCAGGAGAGAGTTTCAGATTCTGGGGCAATGGGATAAGGTCTGGGGCAGGATAGACCTGGAGAAGATGGAGAGGTTATACCTGAACACAGCTGGGATCATTGTCCTCACTGTATAGTTCACTGGTACTTTGGGAGATGGTTTAAGTTAATTGGGCAGTGGGGTGAGCACCAGAATAAAATGTTTTGAGGGGAAACTAGATGCACAGAGGACTGGGAGAAGCAAACAGCACTAATGTAAAGAATAGTGCAGTAATATGAGGGATTGGACAGCAGCCAAATATGAAACAGTCTAAGATGTGTTTGGAGTGCAGATACCTGAATACATGTGGCATGGTAAATAAGGTCGGTGAGATACAGGCGCATGTCGCCACATGGAAGAATGATACAATGACAGTAGCAGAGAAACTCCAAGAAGGAGCAAATTGGGAACTTAATATTCCTGACTACAAGGTATTCAGGAATGTTAAGAAGAAGGGATGTGTTTGCTGTATAGAAAAAAAAAAGCTATTGTAGCTCTGGAGAAGGTTGTTGTTGTTGCCGAGTGGAGAAGGACAAGAATGTATTCGATGACAATTGAGCAAAAATAGAGGAGCTATTGCATTACTAAGTAATATAGACCACCAAATAATGGAAAAGTGATTGAGGAGCAAATTGCAGGCAATTTATAGGAAGATGTAAGAACTGCAGTGAAGTGATGAAGGGAAATTTCAATCATCCTAATATAGACTGGGATAGTAACAGTGTAATGTGCAAAGAGTGGGAGAAATTCCTAAAATGTATACAAGAGAACTTCCTTTATCAGTATTTCCAGCCCAACAAGGAAGGAAGTTTTGCTGAATCTAGTTCTATGAAAATAAGAACATAAGAAATAGGAACAGGAGGCCCCTTGAGTCTGTTCCAGCATTCAGTACGATCATGGCTGATCTTCTGCTTCAACTCCACTTTCCTGCCCACTCCCCATATCCCTCGATTCCCTGAGACATCAAAAATCTATCTCGGATTTAAATATTCTTAATGAGGAAACATCCACAAGCCTCTGGGATAGAGAAATCTCAAGATTCCCTCTTTGGAATAAAGTGGGGAAATGTAGCATGTTTTAGTGGGAGAGCATTTGTGGAACCGTGATCATAATCTCATCCAGCTTCGAATAATAACAGTAACGGAAAAGGACGAGGTACAATCAAACATAAAAATACTTCAGTACAGGAGGACTCACTTTACTGAGTTGAAAAGGGATCTGGCTCAGATGGATTGGAATCAAAAATTGTCCAGCAAAACAATAATGAAAAATGGGAGGATGTCAAATAGGAGATGCTTCATCCAGAGTAGACACATTCCTATTGGAGCAGGGGAAGAAGGAAGGAACGGCATTCACACCTGGAGCAGCCTGGGTGATAAACGATATACAGGTTAAAATGAGACAGAAAAAACGGTTCATGGGAATTGTAAAGTTCATACAGTAGAGACAAAACAATGTAGAAAATGCAGAGGAGATCTTAAAGAGAATATGAGAGGCCAGGAGAGAGAATGAGAATAGATTAGTGGATAACGTAAAAGGAAACCCAGAATTGTTTCATAAATACATAATAATGAAAGGGTAGTCAGAGGAATAGTGGACCTGATTAGGGACCAAAAAATGAGAATTTGTGGAGGCAGAGGGCATGGATAAGGTATTAAATGAGTAATTTGCATGTGCTTTCACTAGGGAAGAGGAGGCTGTCAATGCAGCACGAAAGGAGGAGGCAGGAGTGATATTGAGTAGAATAAAAATAGACAAAGAGAATGTCCTTAAAAGGTTGGCAGTCCTTTAAAGTAGAAAAGTCATCAGGTCTGATTGGGATGTATCTGAATTACTGAGGGAAGGAAGGGTGGAAATTGAGGAGACTGTGACCACAATCTTCTAATCCTCCTCGGATGTGGGGTGGTGCCAGCGGACTGGAGGATTGCAAATGTTACATCCCTGTTCAAAAAAGGGAAGAGGGATACACCTGCCAACAACAGGCCAACCAGCCGAATGTCAATGATGGGGAAACTTTTGGAAACAATAATCCGAATAAAAATTAGTTGGCGCTTGTAAACTTATGCGCCAATAAATGAAAGTCAGTCCGGATCTGTTAAAGGCAAATTAAGTTTGCCTAAAGTCATCAACTTCTTCAATGAAGTCATGGAGTGGGTTAATGAGAGTAGTGGGTTGATTTTGTACACATGGACTTTCAAATGCTGCTTGACAAAGTACCATATAATAGACTTGTTAGCAAAATGAAAGGCCATAGGGTTAAAGGGACTGGTGGATACAAAATTGTCGAAGGGACGGAAAGCGGAGAACGGTGGTGCGATGATGTTTTTCAGACCGGAGAAGAAATATAATGGTGCTCCCAGGGGTTGGTATCAGGACCACTGCACTATTGTATGTATATTAATGACCTGAACTTGGGTATACAGGGCACAAAACCCAGTAAACAGTTCGGGGAATAATGACATGCTTCTGGAGGACATTGACAGACAGGTAAATTGGGCAAACACATGGCAGATCAAATTTAGCAGAAAAGTGTGCATGGTAAATTTTGGCAGGAAGAATAAGGAGAGGCAATATGGATGTAGTGAGGTACAATTTTAAACAAGTGCAGCAACAGAGACATGTTGGTGTACCTGAAGGGCTGGAGGCAGATCAAGTTGAGAAGGCTGTTTAAAAACCATATATGTGACCCTTTGCTTTCTTCGTACAGGATTAGATTAAAATAAAACAAGGAGTTTATGCTAAACCTTAACAAAACACTGGTTAGTACTCAGCTGGAATATTGTGTTCAATTCTGGGTACTACAATATAAGAAGGATATCAAGGCCTTGCAGAGGATGTGGAAGAGACTTACTGGAATAGGAGAAAGGGTGAGGGACTTTATTCTGCTGTAACCTGGAATACAATGTTTTGCAGATAACATATGAACTGAAATGGAGAATTCATCGCGTAATCAATGTCAGATTCAACACCCTGCTACAAGGGAAGGTGATCAGGACACAGGAACCAGTACCAGTGAACAAAGTCAGGTTCAACACCCTGCTACAAGGGAAGGTGATCAGGACACAGGAACCAGTACCAGTGAACAAAGTCAGATTCAACACCCTGCTACAAGGGAAGGTGATCAGGACACAGGAACCAGTACCAGTGAACAAAGTCAGATTCAACACCCTGCTACAAGGGAAGGTGATCAGGACACAGGAACCAGTACCAGTGAACAAAGTCAGATTCAACACCCTGCTACAAGGGAAGGTGATCAGGACACAGGAACCAGTACCAGTGAACAAAGTCAGATTCAACACCCTGCTACAAGGGAAGGTGATCAGGACACAGGAACCAGTACCAGTGAACAAAGTCAGATTCAACACCCTGCTACAAGGGAAGGTGATCAGGACACAGGAACCAGTACCAGTGAACAAAGTCAGATTCAACACCCTGCTACAAGGGAAGGTGATCAGGACACAGGAACCAGTACCAGTGAACAAAGTCAGATTCAACACACTGCTACAGGGGAAGGTGATCAGGTCACAGGAACCGGTACCAGTGAACAACGTCAGATTCAACACCCTGCTACAAGGGAATGTGATCAGGTCACAGGAACCGGTACCAGTGAACAACGTCAGATTCAACACCCTGCTACAAGGGAAGGTGATCAGGACACAGGATCCAGTACCAGGGAACAAAGTCAGATTCAACACCCTGCTACAAGGGAATGTGATCAGGACACAGGAACCGGTACCAGTGAACAAAGTCAGATTCAACACCCTGCTACAAGGGAAGGTGATCAGGACACAGGAACCAGTACCAGTGAACAAAGTCAGATTCAACACCCTGCTACAAGGGAAGGTGATCAGGACACAGGAACCAGTACCAGTGAACAAAGTCAGATTCAACACCCTGCTACAAGGGAAGGTGATCAGGACACAGGAACCAGTACCAGGGAAGCGACTCATTCTCCCAGAGATGTAATACTTGAGAATAATACAAGTATTGAACGAAATACAGGTTAGTAGAATTAAACTCATTACAGTTGTTCTAAGAATATCTGATACCTCAATTACTAAAGCAAAACTCTCCATTCCTTTACTGACCAACAAAAAATATGTAATAGACGTGGAACATGGAACAGTAGTTCACAGCTGTACTAGGTGCATATTCTGGATTCTCTTTGCTGCACCTGTCTTTTATTATTTCATTTTGTTAAGGAAGAAGTGCTAATGAGGTAGTAATTGCTTTTAACGTGCAAAATAGGCACTGCCCCGATCCGCCCGCGCTCGCACCCCGATCCGCCCGCGCTCGCACCCCGATCCTCCCGCGCTCGCACCCCGATCCTCCCGCGCTCGCACCCCGATCCTCCCCCGCTCGCACCCCGATCCGCCCCCGCTTGCACCCCGACCCGCCCCCGCTCGCACCCCGATCCGCCCCCGCTTGCACCCCGATCAGCCCCCGCTTGCACCCTGATCCTCCCGCGCTCGCACCGCGATCCGCCCGCGCTCGCACCCCGATCCGCCCGCGCTCGCACCCCGATCCGCCCCCGCTCACACCCCGATCCTCCCGCGCTCGCACCCCGATCCTCCCGCGCTCGCACCCCGATCCTCCCGCGCTCGCACCCCGATCCGCCCGTGCTCGCACCCGGATCCTCCCGCGCTCGCACCCCGATCCGCCCGTGCTCGCACCCCGATCCGCCCGTGCTCGCACCCGGATCCGCCCCCGCTCGCACCCCGATCCTCCCCCGCTCGCACCCCGATCCTCCCGCGCTCGCACCCCGATTCTCCCGCGCTCGCACCCCGATCCGCCCGCGCTCGCACCCCGATCCTCCCCCGCTCGCACCCCGATCCTCCCCCGCTCGCACCCCGATCCTCCCCCGCTCGCACCCCGATCCGACCGCGCTCGCACCCCGATCCTCCCGCGCTCGCACCCCGATCCTCCCGCGCTCGCACCCCGATTCTCCCGCGCTCGCACCCCGATCCGCCCGCGCTCGCACCCCGATCCTCCCCCGCTCGCACCCCGATCCTCCCCCGCTCGCACCCCGATCCTCCCCCGCTCGCACCCCGATCCTCCCCCGCTCGCACCCCGATCCGACCGCGCTCGCACCCCGATCCGACCGCGCTCGCACCCCGATCCTCCCGCGCTCCCTGCTTCAGTATCTGAGGAGTTGTGAATGGTACTGAAAACAGTGCAATCATCAGCGAACATCCCCACTCCTGACCTTATAATGGAGGAAGGGTCATTGATGAGGAGTTGAAGATGGTTGGGCCTGGGACACTTCCCTGAGGAAGTCCTGCAGCCTATGGTGCAACCTAACAGTGTGTGAACATTTATGTAATAGTGATAATATGATTGAGTTTAATTCGTGTTTTGAAAGGGAGAAACGCGAAGCAGCTGCTAAGATTCCAGATTTAGGTAAGGCTGACTTCAATATGATGAGACAAAGACTGTCAACAGTAAACTAGGCAAAGCTGTTAATGGGTAAAATGATAGCGAATCAGTGGGAGGTGTTAAAAGAAGAATTTGTGATGCAGAACCAGTTTATATCCCTAAGACTGCACTCGATCAAATGCTGCCTTGATGTCAAGGCCAGTCACACTCTCATCTCATCTCTGGAGTTCAGCTCATCTGTCCATGTTTGGATCACGGCTGTGATGAGGTCAGGAGCCGAGCGGCTCTGGTGGAACCCAAACTGAACATCAGAACTGTCAATGATACCTTCAATAACTTTGCTGATGATTGGGAGCAGACTGATGGGGCAATAATTAACTGGATTATATTTGTCCTGCTTTTGTCACAGGACATACTTGGGCAATTTTCCACTTTGTCGGGTAGGTGCCAGTGTTGTAGCTGTACTGGAACAGTTTGTCTAAGTTAGTCCTGGAGGACAGGTCTTCAGTACTACTGTCAGCATATTTTCAGGGCCCATAGCCTTTGCTGTATCCAGTGCCTTTGGACGTTTCTTGCTGTCACTTGGACTGACTCTAATTGCAGATATCCTAACTATAATCTTCCAAAGTTCTCTCGAGTCGGGAACCATTCTTTTAGATTTGAATATTGTGCTGCTATTTAAGAAAGGTGAGAGAGTGAAACCAGGGAATTAGAGACCAGTTAGCCTAACATCTGTTATCAGGAAATTACTAAAGTCTGTCATAAAGATAGAGTGACTGAACACCTTGGAAAATTTTCAGCTGATCAGATAGAGCCTTCAGAGATCTGTAAAGGGTAAGGTGTCATGCTTTCGAGAATTGTGACAATGAAGAATTACAGACTGCAGCAGAAGAGTTATAAAAATTGACTTTGCCTTTCAAGAAAATGGATAATCCTGCAAATGATGGCCACACATGCATTCGGATAGTGGCACATTGTCTGTTTAGAACAAAGAATATCTTCAAAGCTAAGAGCTGTCAATTGTTCCCATCCTACACCCATCCTGAAACATTCCTGAGTTGAATGGAATAAAAACAATAAAGGCCTGAAATACTCGGCAGGTCTGGCAGCATCTGTGGAGAGAGAAGCAGAGTTAATGTTTCAGGTCAGTGACCATCAGAAATGTCAAAGGCTGGAAATGTAATAGGTTTTAAGCAAATAATGCGGGGTTGGGCAAGAGATAAGCATAGAGAAGTCCCCCTCTGAACTTTCTGCACTCTGTTCTCTCAGGTCTAACCCCGACAGTGCCATCAAACCTGCAGACAAGGGTGGTGCTGTTATTGACTGGTGTACCAACCTCTACCTTGCAGAGGCTTAGCACCAACTCTCAGACACTTCTTCCTACTTCCCCCTGGACCATGACCCCACCACTGAACATCAAGCTACTGTCTACAGGACTGTCACTGACCTCATCTCCTCTGCAGATCTTCCCTTTACAGGTTCTAACCTCATAGTCCTGCAACCCTGGACAGCCCGCTTCTACCTCCTTCCCAAAATCCACAAACAGGACTGTCCTGGCAGACTCATTGTTTCAGCCTGTTCCTGCCCCACTGAACTTATTTCTTCCTATCTTGACAATAACTTTTCACCCCTGGTCCAGTCTCTTCCCACCTGTGGTGGTGCAGTGATAATGTCACTAGACTAGTAATTCAGAACCCAGTTCTGGGGACATGGGTTTGGATCCCACCACCACAGATGGTGAACTTTGAATTCAATTAATAAATCTGGAATTAAAAGCTGGTCTAATGATGACCAGGAAATCACTGTCGACTGCTGTAAAAATCCATTTGGGTCACTAATGTCCTTTAGGGTAAGAAATCTTTTCCTGGTCTGGCCTACATGTGACTCCAAACCCACAGCAATGTGGTTGACTTTTAAAAATGCCTTCTGAAATGGCCAAGCAATCTGATCAGTCCAAGGGCAGTTAGGGATGGACAACAAATGCTGGCCTTGCCAGCGACACCCACATCCCACAAACAGATAAAAAAAATCCGTGACTCTTCTGACACCCTACGTCATTTTGACAATTTCCAGTTTCCTAGCCCTAACCGCCTCCTCTTCAGTATGGACGTCTAATCTTTCTACACCCCAATTCCCCACCAGGATGGTTTGAGGGCTCTCTGCTTCTTCCTTGAACAGAGGCCCAACCAGTCCCCATCCACCATCACCACTCCTCCACCTGGCTGAACTTGTTCTCACATTGAACAACTTTTCCTTCAACTCCACTCACTTCCTTCAAGTAAAAGGTGTTGCTATCGGTACCCGCATGGGTCCTAGTTATGCCTGTCTTTTTGTGGGATATGTCGAACATTCCTTGTTCCAGTCCCACTCAGGCCCCCTCCCCCAACTCTTTTTCTGGTAAATTGATGACTGTGTTGGTGCCGTTTCATACTCCCGCCCTGAACTGGAAATCTTTCTCAACATTGCTTCTAATTTCCACTCTTCTCTCACCTTTACATGGTCCATCTCTGACACTTCTTCCTTTCCTTAACTTCTCTATCTCCATCTCTGGGGATAGGCTGTCTACTAATATTCATAAGCCCACTGACTCCCACGACTACCTTGACTACAATTCTTCACACCCTGCCTCCTGCAAGGACTCCATTCTATTCTCCCAGTTTCTCTGTCTCCGATGCATCTGCTCTGCTGATGCAACCTTCCACGACAGTGCGTCTGATATATCTTCCTTTTTCCTCAACCGAGGATTCCCCCCCACTGTGGTTGATAGGGCCCTCAACCGTGTCCAGCCCGTTTTCCACACTTCTACCCTCACCCCGAAGAACGGCGACAGGGTTCCCCTTGTCCTCACTTTCCACCCACAAGCCTCCACATCCAAAGGATCATCCCCCGCCATTTCCATCACATCCTGCGTGATGCCACTACTAAATGCATCTTCCCCTCCCTTCCCCTGTCAGCATTCCGAAGGGATCGTTAGCTCCGCGACACCCTGGTCCACTCTTCCATTACTCCCGACAGCTCGTCCCCTTCCCACGGCACCTTCCCATGCAAATCACAGGAGGTGTATTACCTGCCCATTTACCTCCTCTCTCCTCACTATCCATGGCCCCAAACACACCTTTCAGGTGAAGCAGCGATTTACTTGTACTTCTTTCAATGTAGTATACTGTATTCGCTGCTCACAATGTGGTCTCCTCTACACTGGGGAGACCAAACGCAGACTGGGTGACCGCTTTACGGAACACCTCCGCTCAGTTCGAAAGCAGGACCCCGAGCTTCCGTTTGCTTGCCATTTCAACACACCCCCCTGCTCTCATGCCCACATCTTTGTCCTGGGATTGCTGCAGTGTTCCAGTGAACATCAACACAAGCTCGAGGAACAGCATCTCATTCCCCGATTAGGCATGCTGCATCCTGCCGGATTGAACATTGCATTCAATAATTTCAGAGCATGAAGGGTTAGTTATTTTTTCTTTTTTACTTTTTATTTGCTTGTTTTATTTTGTTTCATCATTCATTTTTTTTAACCATGTGCCTACCCACTGCTTTTTTCATGTTTGTGCTTTGGGCCAGGCTGTTCTATTGTTCTGTCAATTAACACCCTCTGTGCTTTGTCTTTTACCACACCATTAACGTACCATTTGTCTTTGCCCCATGATCTTCTGGTCAGTTATTCTCTGTGACCTTGTCTTATCAACACTTTCTCTTTGGTTATCTCTTGCCCCACCCCCACTTTATTTGTTTGGTAATGCTCACAGGAGGTTTCAGCTGTTTGATATCAGAGGAAATGTAACAGTTTGGATAGAATACCGACAATGTGTTTAGTTTTCTCCATTTGTGTTCACAGATCCGAACTCCACAATCACTGATTTCCTGACAAAGTGCGACGATTACCAGCTGTTCAAGTTGATGAAATTCTACCGGGACAGACTAGAACAGGCGATTGAAGAAGGAGTGGAGGGACTTAGTCTCGTATTAAAAGAGGAGGACCATTTCACTGGACAAGAGCATCAAGTAAGTGGGAGGGATACAGAATGAGGTTAATTTGTTCCAATGTCACAGAACTGATAGAATATAGTCACATGGGAGCATAGGAAATGCTGGGTAAAAAATGACCAAGGTCTGACTCGCCTTCTAACATTTGGGCAGTCACATACTGCACTGATAATGGAGTTGTTAATTGTTAACTGATCTTTATCAGCTAGTCTACAACAGACCCAGGTATGTGGAAAAGCCCAGAGGTGGAGAGCTTTGGGAACCAGAGGTCAAAAGTCACCTGTTCCTTCCAAGCGTGTTACACTCACCACGTTTGGGTCCAGTGACATAGTGATCATGTTACTGGATTGTTATACCAGAGATCTGGATCAATAATCCAGACACCTGAGCTCAAATCTCACAGTGGCAGTTTGTGAGTTTGAATTCATTAAATAATATTGGATATTTGTCAAAACCCAGCTGGTTCAGTAACATCCTTTAGGGAAGAAAACCTGCCGTCTTTATCCAGCCTGGCCTACCTGTGACTCCAGACACAGTGGTGTGGTTGACTCTTAACTGCCCTTTGAAATGGCCCAGGAAGTCACTCAAACTGCTACAAAAAAGTATAATAGTAAAACCAGGTGGACCGACCAGAATCGTATTCAGTCACACAGCCCGCTGACCCTCCAAATTCCTCAGTAACATCTGCAGACTTGGAAAAATATTGAAAGAAATTATCCCACAGCTCAGTTAAGCAACAGCCTGACCTAGGTATGATCAAGTCTAACCATCAATCAATATCCCAGACTCCTCCATCACTATTCCTAGGTATGTCTTTTCCCACCAGACAGAACGATGGGAGATGCTGGTCCAGTGATATACAGTAGACAAGGTTGGCCACGAGAGACCTCAACATTGACTCTGAATCCCGTGAAATCTCATGACCTGAGGTCAGACATGGACGAGGAAACCACTTTCTGATTATTGTCCACCCTCAGTTGAGGAATCTGTATTCCTTCATGTCACGTGGAACAAGAATTTACTCTGGAGGGGGTGAGGGTGGAGAATCTGTAATGTCCATCAAGAGTGGCTCAGTAGAATCACTCCTGACCGAGCTGGCCAATCCTGAAGGACATATCTGGCAGACAGGGCATGCAGAGGATGGTGAAAGAACCAACACAAGGAAAAAAATCTACTTGTCCTCACCCATCTACCTGTCGCAGATGTATCTGTCCATGACCGTATTGGTAGGAGTGATCACCACACAGTCCTTGTGGAGACTAAGTCACGTTTGGGAACTGATGACTCCTCCATCATGTTGTGTGCACTACCACCGTTCTAAATGTGATGATACAGAATAGATCTATCATCCAAAACTGAGCATCCATGAGGTGCTGGGAGCCACGAGCAGCAGCAGAATGATATTTCACTACATTCTGTGACCTCATGGCCTGTCGTATCCCTCACTCTACCATTATCATCAAGCCAGGGGACCAACTCTGGTTCAATGAGGAGAGTAGGAGAGCATGTCAGGAGCAGCACCAGGCAAACTGAAATTGAGGTGCCAACATAGTGAAGCTACATCACAGGACTACATGCTGAACAGCAGAAGTGGCATGCTGTAAACAGACAAGCGATCCCACAACCAACAAATCATAAAACTTCATAGTCCTGCCACACCCAGTCATATAGTGCTGGACAATTAAACAACTAACTGAAGAGGACGTTCCGCAAACATCTGCATCGTCCATAATGGCGGAGCCCAGAGTGCAGAAAACAAAGCTGAAGCATTCGCAGCCATCTTCAGCCAGAAGTTTCAAGTAGATGATCCATCTTGACCTCCTCCTGAGGTCCACACCTTCACAGATGCCAGTCTTCAGCCAGTTTTATTTACCCTACGTGATAAAAGAAATGGCTGAGTGCACTGGACACAGCAACTTCTATGGGCCCTGGCGATATCACATCTGCAGTGATGAAGTAACCACATCTCTAGGAAGCAGTTCCAACACTGGCAGCTGCCTGACAAATTGGAAGAATTGCCCAGGTCAGTCCTGCTCCACAAAAAGCAGGACAAATCCAATCCAGTCAATTACTGTCCCACAGGGTACTCGCAATCATCAGCAAAGTGATGGCAGGTGTTGTCAACAGTTCTCTCAAGAGGCACTTACCAATAATCTGCTCATCGATGCTCAGTTTGGGTTCCACCACAGACACCCGGCTCCAGACCTCATTACGGCCTTTGTCCAACCCTGGATAAAAGAACCAAATTCTGGAGGAAAGGAGAGAGTGTTGGCCCTTGACATCAAGACAATATTTGACCGAGTGTGGCATTAAGGAGCTCGAGCAAAACTGAAGTCAATGGGAATCAGGGGGAAAACTCTCCACTGACTGGAGTCACATCTTTCACAAAGGAAGATGATCATGATTCTTGGAGGCCAATTATCTCAGCCCCAGGCCATCGCTACAGGTGTTCCTCAGGGCAGTGTCCTCGGCACAAACATCTTCAGTTGCTTCAGCGATGACCTTCCCTCCATCATAAGGTCAGAAATGTGGATGATGATTGCACAGTGTTCAGTTCCATTTGCAACTCCTCAGATATATGAAGCAGTCTGTGCCCACATAGGGAAAGACCTGGACAACATTTGGGCTTGGGCTTATAAATGACAAGTAACATTCGTGCCATACAAGTACCAAGGTACAAATCAGGAGTGTGATGGAATACTCTCCACTTATCTGGATGAGTGCGGCTCCAGCAACACTCAAGAAACTCGGCACCAAAACAGCCTGCTTGATTGGCACCCCATCCACCACCTTAAACATTCGCTCTCTCCACCATCGACGCACAGTGACAGCAGTATGCACCATCGACAAGATGCACTGCAGTAACTCATCAAGGCTCCTTCGACAGCACCTTTCAAACCCATGACCTCTACCACCTAGAAGTTCAAGGGAAGCAGGTGCATGGGAACATCACCACCTCCAAATTCCCCTCCAAGTCACACACCATCCTGACTTGGAAATATATTGTCATTCCTTCATTGTCACTGGGTCAGAATCCTGGAACTCTAACAGCAGTGTGGGTGTACCTTCAACACATGGACTGCAGCGGTTCAGGAAGGCAGCTCACCCGCACCTTCTCATGGGTAATAAATGCTGGCCATGCCAGAGGCATCCACATCCCATGAATGAATAAATAAAAACTGTCATATCTTAAATTACACTAATAGTGCATCTCAAAATGTTATTTTCTGAAATATATCTGTCTAATTCACAGTTGAATGAATCAATACTAACTCCAACCTCCCTAGTGAGTGTGTCCTACAGACTGACTGTTCACTCTGTAATATTATTACGAGAGATTAGTTGTGAATTTACCCTCCTTGAAGCTCAGGCTGTGTCCTCTGTTTCTACTGTACTGGACAAAGTGAAACAGCAATCATATCACCTCTCAACATTCTCTTTTCCAATGAGGACATTCCCAGATTACACAATAGTTCCTCAATTCCAACCACTCCCTTCTCTCAGTTATTCTAGTTTCTCTTTTCAGTAGCAACATTAACGTTTTGTACTGAGGCAACCAGAATTATACACAGTCATCTAAGTGCAGTCACATGAATGATTTTCGGAAGTGACAGGATTATCTCATTCTTTCAGCTCAATCTTGCACTGTTAATACACCCCAACATGTAATTTGCTTCCCGGCTGCCACTGAGAATTGTTGCAATGTTAGATCTTCAAATTGCAGATTGTTAAAGGATAGAAACCGGGAAATAGGAGAGAAAGGATAAAATGGCAAATACCATGAATCTGAAACAATGTTCGGAAGAGGTGAAAATATTAGTGGATCCATCAGTATCTGTACAAAGAACAGGGTAGTGGTTCGAGTGTAACTGGAGTCTGGACTGAAAACAAAGGGAAAGAGTTTTAGTAGGACTGGAAAAAAGGAGAGAACAGAGGCAATAAACAGGATTTGGAGGGAAAACTTGGAGCAAGACATTTACAATTACCACGGACTTCAACATTTTTAACCACGGACCACTGGTGTCCGTGTGCAGACACATTGTCAACTCCTGCTGGCCACTGCCTGAGGCGAAGACAGACTGTCTGTGATTTCAGCATCCACCCTCAAGCTGAACTCCATATCCGACATTCTCTTCATCACGATGATCCCCTACTTCTATCTATGTAACATTGCCAGTCTCTATCCCTACTTCAGCCCATCTCCTGCTGAGCCCTCGTCCATGCCTCCAGACACGACTATTCCAATGTTCTCCTGCCCAGCCTCCCACCTTACACACTCTGTAATCTTCAGCTACTCAGAGTCTGCTGCCTGTACCCTGTCCCCTCCAGGTCCCATTTCTGATATCACATGTGTGCTCACATACCTAGAATGGCTTCCAACCCTCAGGCCTTCAGTTTAAAATTCTTATCCTTCTATTTAAATAACTTGATGGTCCTGAGGCTTCCGATCACTGTAACCTCCTTCAATTCTCGTACCTCTGGAATTTTCCATTGCTCTGACCCTGTCCTCTTGTGCAGCCCTTCCTTCACATCACCACTGGTGCTCAATCTTTCAGTTACCTTGGGCCCCACGCTCTGAAATTCAGTCCTGAAACTGATCCCCATCCCATTCCTTCTTAAAACTTACCTTTTCTTTAGGTTTTGGTCACCTGTGCCAATTTATCCTGCTCTGTCTCGGGCCCACTGTCTGATTCAGCCTCTGTGGTTGTTTCTTAGGTTGTTTCTCGACATTAAAAGTCCTATATTAAATGTAATTTGTTGATGGAAGTCCTGACTATCCATTGCTGGATATGTTCTCCTGGTTACTGAGGTTTCATACTGGCAGCGGGTGTACAAAACATTGAGTATCTGACATCTCAATTACTGAGGGGAATATATATGGAGTGATTGGATTTTCAGTATTATAATTATTGGTCGATTCTCCTGACTGATAAATCAACAGGGGTTGTTTCGATTGGTTAGTGATAATTTCTCAGACAGTTTTCTCGCTGCTTCCCTCCATTCAGAATCGTCCTTCCCTGTCACTTGAGTTCTGATTCACTGCTGTTTTATTTCTGAGTAAATCACAAAGTGTGACAGCAGGAAGTAAGTGTGAGAAACAAGTGGATCATATTGTCAATCAGTATCTGATGTCATGTTGGATACTGAAGGACAGAGAAAACTAATCCCATTAAAATACTGCAGATTCTCAGTGATTCCTCACTCTCCTAGAACAATACTTCTGATTTTCAATTTAGTTTTATCACATTTATTTGCCATTAATGTCTGAATCAAGATGTTTACAGAATATTCAGCCCATGTTCAGAATGGATCAGTACCCGGCCCAGTGACTGCTTTCTGTGCTCAAAACTGAGAATTCAGATATTCATTATTATTCTTTACAGAAAGTCACTGAGCTCGTGGAGAAGGGAAACCGGGCAGACAGTTCCAAACTTCTCCTAAATCTGGTGATGGAGAAAGGCTCTCGGGTCCGAAGGCTGATGTGGGAATCCTTTGTGAAAATGTGCCACAGGTTACCAAAGTTGGAGAAAATACTGAAAGAAATACAGGAACTCGGTACGGTAAAATCACACACTGAATTCAACTTCAGATTCAAACACTGCAGAATTTACTATAATATTACACAAATCTGATTTCATGAAAATTGATTGATTTAAACAGGTTGTGATTCATTTGATTATATGGACATCGCACGTGGTTTATCTGAATTACCCAGCCACCTGAAAGGTAAGTGATGACATGGAGATTTCAAACTGTTTATTTCACTTCCGAGAATCAGAATGATTGACTGTAGCCGTTTGTTTAAGAGATTGACAGAATCTGGGAATCAGAAAATCAAAGGCTGGAGAAACAAGATTGAACATCGTTTGGATTTGTTGTCAATTCTCAATTATTCTGCACAGATTCAAGTTACAATTCATATGATTTCTGTCATATCCTGTAAATATGTGAACATTGTATTTCACTTAATCCAGCTGCTGATTATTATTATTTCTGAAGTCTTACACACATCTGGCAGGATCCTGATAAGCTGTGAATCTTAATACAAACCTCCTGTGTGCTGCACGGATGCTCTGGGCTCACAGTAAAGAGCAGTGCCTTGACCCAGATGTTAAGGGTTCCCGAGCAATATGTCCCACCAAAATGATGAGCAGGAAGAGACCAGATGGTCCATCAAACCTACCCCACGCCATGAAGGCTCGACCATTATGGCTAAACACTTCATCCCTCCCTTACCCCTTACCCCCACAAGGCACCATCCCCACAGTCAAGCAAAAAAATGGAAACACCCAGAGCCAATATGGGAAAATGTGCTCGGTAATATTCCTCTCTGACCCCCCACCCCCACCCCGGACCAATCCAGGAGATCACATGGACCACATTTTACCTATGAAGACACTTACCTTCTACATGATGAGATCTCTGTCCCAGTCAGGAACCGGTCCAGCTCCCTCTTGAAGATATACAGAGAGTCAGCAGCCAGCAGCACATTCCAGAGGCTCACAATTCTCTGGGAAAGAAGAACCATCGAACATCCAGTTTATTCCTACATTTACATAGTTTAAATGTGTGTTTGCTGGTCCTCCCAATCTGATAAACTAGAATAATCTATCAACAGAGACTCTATCCAGCCATTCAGTTATTTAATAGACCTCTATCAGGTTGCCTGTAAGTCTGAACAAAGAACAAGGAACAGTACAGCACAGGAACAGGCCATTCGGCCCTTCAAGCCTGCGCCAATCTTGATGCCTGCCTCAACTAAAACCTTCTGCACTTCCGGGGACCGTATCCCTCTATTCCCATCCTATTCATGTATTTGTCAAGATGCCTCTTAAACGTCGCTATTGTACCTGCTTCCACCACCTCCCCCGGCAGCAGGTTCCAGGCACTCACCACCCTCTGTGTAAAGAACTTGCCTCGCACATCCCCTCTAAACTTTGCCCCTCGCACCTTAAACCTATGTCCCCTCGTAACTGACTCTTCCACCCTGGGAAAAAGCTTCTGACTATCCACTCTGTCCATGCCGCTCATAACTTTGTAAACCTCTATCATGTCGCCCCTCCACCTTCGTCATTCCAGTGAAAACAATCCGAGTTTTTCCAACCTCTCCTCATAGCTAATGCCCTCCAGACCAGGCAACATCCTGGTAAACCTCTTCTGTACCCTCTCCAAAGCCTCCACGTCCTTCTGGTAGTGTGGCGACCAGAATTGCACGCAATATTCTCAGTGTGGCCTAACTAAAGTTCTGTACAGCTGCAGCATGACTTGCCAATTTTTATACTCTATGCCCCGACCAATGAACGCAAGCATGCCATATGCCTTCTTGACTACCTTATCCACCTGCAAAGCCACTTTCAGTGACCTGTGGACCTGTACGCCCAGATCTCTCTGCCTGTCAATACTCCTAAGGGTTCTGCCATTTATTGTATACTTCCCACCTGCATTAGACCTTCCAAAATGCCTTACCTCACATTTGTCCGGATTAAACTCCATCTGCCATTTCTCCGCCCAAGTCTCCAACCGATCTATATCCTGCTGTGTCCTCTGACAATCCTCATCACTATCCGCAACTTCACCAACCTTTGTGTCGTCCGCAAACTTACTAATCAGACCAGCTACATTTTCCTCCAAATCATTTATATATACTACAAAGAGCAAAGGTCCCAGCACTGATCCCTGTGGAACACCACTAGTCACATCCCTCCATTCAGAAAAGTACCCTTCCACTGCTACCCTCTGTCTTCTGTGACCGAGCCAATTCTGTATCCATCTTGCCAGCTCACCTCTGATCCCGTGTGACTTCACCTTTTGTACCAGTCTGCCATGAGAGACCTTGTCAAAGGCTTTACTGTAGTCCGTATAGATAACATCCTCTGCCCTTCCTTCATCAATCATCTTCGTCACTTCTTCAAATACTTAATCAAATTAGTAAGACAGGACCTCCCCTTCACAAAACCATGCTGCCTCTCGCTAATAAGTTCGTTTGTTTCCAATTGGGAGTAAATCCTGTCCCGAAGAATCCTCTCTAATAGTTTCCCGACCACTGACGTAAGGCTCACCGGCCTATAATTTCCTGGATTATCCTTGCAACCTTTCTTAAACAAAGGAACAACATTGGCTATTCTCCAGTCCTCTGGGACCTCACCTGTAGGCAATGAAGTTGCAAAGATTTCTGTCAAGGTCCCAGCAATTTCTTTGCTTGCCTCCCTCAGTATTCTGGGGTAGATCCCATCAGGCCCTGGGGACTTATCTACCTTAATGCTTTGCAAGACACCCAACACCTCCTCCTTTTTGATAATGAGATGATTGAGACTATCTACACTCCCTTCCCTAGGCTCATCATCCACCAAGTCCTTCTCCTTGGTGAATACTGATGCAAAGTACTCATTTAGTACCTCGCCCATTTCCTCTGGCTCCACACATAGATTCCCTTCTCTGTCCTTGAGTGGGCCAACCCTTTCCCTAGTTACCCTCTTGCTCTTTATATACGTATAAAAATCCTTGGGATTTTCCTTAATCCTGTTTGCCAATGACTTTTCATGACCCCTTTTAGCCCTCCTGACTCCTTGCTTAAGTTTCTTCCTACTGTCTTTATATTCCTCAAGGGATTCGTCTGTTCCTAGCCTTCCAGCCCTTACAAATGCTTTCTTTTTCTTTTTGACTAGGCTCACAATATCCCGCATTATCCAAGGTTCCCGAAACTTGCCAAACTTATCCTTCTTCCTAACAGGAACCTGCTGGTCCTGGATTCTAATCAGCTGACGTTTGAAAGACTCCCACATGTCAGTTGTTGATTTACCCTCAAACAGCCGCCCCCAATCTAAATTCTTCAGTTCCTGCCTAATATTATTATAATTAGCCTTCCCCCAATTTAGAACCTTCACCCGAGGACTACTCTTATCCTTATCCACAAGTACCTTAAAACTTATGGAATTATGGTCACTGTTCCTGAAATAGTCCCCTACTGAAACTTCGACCTCCTGGCTGGGCTCATTCCCCAACACCAGTTCCAGTACGGCCTCATCCCTCGTTGGACTATCTACATACTGTTTCAAGAAGCCCTCCTCAATGCTCCTTACAGATTCTGCCCCATCCAAGCCCCGAGCACTAAGTGAGTCCCAGTCAATAAGGGCGGCACAGTGGCACAGTGGTTGGCATCGCAGCCTCACAGCTCCAGGGACCCGGGTTCGAGTCTGGGTACTGCGTGTGCGGAGTTTGCAAGTTCTCCCTGTGACCGCTTGGGTTTTCGCCGGGTGCTCCAGTTTCCTCCCACAGCCAAAGACTTGCAGGTTAATAGGTAAATTGGCCATTGTAAATTGCCCCTAGTGCAGGTCAGTGGTAGGGAATATGGGATTGTTGCAGGGTTAGTATAAATGGGTGGTTGTTGGTCAGCACAGACTCGGTGGGCCGAAGGACCTGTTTCAGTGCTGTATCTCTAAATAAAATAAAAATATAGGGGAAGTTAAAATCACCCACCACCTTTACATCTTTCCAAAAGCTGTCTACATATCTGCTCCTCTACCTCCCGCTGGCTGTTGGGAGGCCTGTAGAAAACCCCCAACATCGTGACTGCACCCTTCCTATTCCTGAGCTCCACCCATATTGCCTCGCTGCATGACCCCTCTGAGGTGTCCTCCCGCAGAGCAGCTGTGATATTCTCCTTAACAAGTAAATGCAACTCCCCCACCCCTTTTACATCCCCCTCTATCCCGCCTGAAGCTTCTAAATCCTGGAACATTGAGCTGCCAATCCTGTCCTTCCCTCAACCAAGTCTCTGTAACAGCAACAACATCATAGTTTCAAGTACTAATCCAAGCTCTAAGTTCATCTGCCTTACCTGTTATACTTCTCGCATTGAAACAAATGCACTTCAGACCACCAGTCCCGCTGTGCTCCACAACATCTCCCTGCCTGCTCTTTCTGTTCGTCTTACTGGCCTTATTTACTAGTTCCCCCTCATTTATTTCACTAGCTGTCCGACTGCTCTGGTTCCCATCCCGCTGCCACACTAGTTTAAACCCTCCCGAGTGACGCTAGCAAACCTTGCAGCCAGGATATTTGTGCCCCTCCAGTTTAGATGCAACCCGTCCTTCTTGTCCAGATCCCATCTGTCCCTGAAGAGATCCCAATGGTCCAGATATCTGAAACCCTCCCTTCTACACCTGCTGTTCAGCCACGTGTTTAGCTGCACCATCTTCCTATTTCTAGCCTCACTGGCACGTGGCACAGGGAGTAATCCCGAGATTACAACCCTCGAGGTCCTGTCTTTTAACTTTCTACCGAACTCCCTAAACTCCCCCTGCAGGACCTCGTCACTCTTCCTGCCTATGTCATTGGTACTGATTTGTACTACAACCTCTGGCTGTTTACCCTCCCCCTTCAGAATGCCCCCTGTCCGTTCAGAGACATCCTTGACCCTGGCACCAGGGAGGCAACATACGATCCTGGAGTCTCTTTCATGTCCACAGAAGTGCCTATCTGTGCCCCTGACTATAGAGTCCCCTATAACTATTGCTCTTCTACGCTTTGTCCCTCCCTGCTGAACAACAATGCCGGCTGTGGTGCCACTGCTCTGGCTGCTGCTGTTTTCCCCTGATCGGCCATCTCCCCCAACAGTATCCAAAATGGTATACTTGTTGGAGAGGGGGATAGTCACAGGGGATTCCTGCACTGACTGCCTGCCCCTTCTAGCGGTCACCCATCTATCTGCCTGCACCTTGGGTGTAACCACTTCTCTAAAACTCCTGTCTATGACGCCCTCTGCCACCTGCATGCTCCTAAGTGCATCCAGTTGCCGCTCCAACCGATCCATGTGGTCTGTGAGGAGCTGCAACTGGGTACACTTCCTGCAGATGTAGTCGTCCGGAACGCTGGAAGTGTCACGGACCTCCCACATCACACAGGTGAAGCACTTCACCCCTCTAACTGACATTTCTAGCACTAATTAATAAATTAATTTAAAATAAATAAATACTGATTAAATCCTGACTAAATTGTTATAACTATATGGTCCCTTGTGCTAGATTCCTACTATAAATATTAAATGCTAACTAAATACAGTAATCTCCTCCCTCTGGTTTAGTTACTCTACTTATTAATTAGTTAATTAGGGTTTTAATCAATTTTTTTCAATGTTTTATTTTCAAATTCAGTAAAAAAGTTCCCTACCAGCCAATCAGGTCACAGCTTTCCTGTGACGTCACTTTCAGTTTTTTTTTTACCAGAGGTAAGTTTTTTTATACTTACCGGTCCGGAACGCTGCGCTCCGAGTCTTCTCCCAGTCAGCTGTGCTCTTTGGAAGCTCTCGGCTCCCCTCACTCTGAGGACAGATAGGAAATGAAAGGAGCTCCTCACTCACTCCTTCTCGAGCTTCCTCACTTACCAAGCTTCCACTGTAGCACTCTAATGCAACCCAAGGCAGCACTCCAGTGCAAACAAAACCTGTGCTGCTCTAAAATAAATAGACAAATGTCCTTGACCTTGTCTCAGTAGCTCAGGTTCCCTAAGATAGGAATCATACCTGAAGATTTCCTCTGTACCTTTTCCAATGGCACTATATCATTCACCATGTGGGGGAACCAAGACTGGGCACAGTATCCAGATGTGGTCTGACCAGTGACCTGTACAGTGTCAAAGTGGTGCCTTCTCTTTTATACTGAGTGGTTCTATTAATATAACCCAGTACTTTGGTAACTTGAGCAATGATTCTTTGCATTGGTCATTAACCTTCAGTGATCTGTGTACAATAACACCAAGATCTTTTTTCCCTCTCTCACTCTCTCACTATTGATGCTTCCGAATGATTCCTGTGTTCTCTGATTGCCCGATCAATATGTGTGGCACTACATTTAACTAAATTAAATGCCATTTCCCATGTTTGCTTCACTCTCCTGGCACATCTACAATGTTTTTGGATTTGATTGCCCTCCTCGACCGTTTTAACCGTTGTACATATGTTAGTGTCATCTGCAAACCTACTTCGCATCCTCCCAACGCCACTGTCCAGGTCATTAATACAGACGGTGAAGAAGTAGCAGGTCTAGGACCAGTCACTTGTAACATGTCTTCAAGCTGAATCACATCTGTTAATTATAACATTTTGGCTGCAGGATTGAAGACAATTCCTAATCCAGAGTTTCAAATTTCTACTGATACATCAAGATTCCATCTTCTGAAGTAACCTAGTGTGAGAAACCTGATCAAAGACTTTCTGAAAGTCCAAGTAGACGATGTGCACAGGATTTCCCTCATCCACCATCCCAATGACTTCCTCAAAAAAAACTCTGCAAAATTTGTTGGGCAGAAGCTATTTTCTCAGAAGCTCAGTTATGAATTTCTATTGGTCCCTTCATTTCCCTGTAAACATAAAGGACATTTCTTCTGATCCCATTAACATCTTCCCAATAAGGGATGTCAGGCTGATAGGCCTGTAGTTCCCTGGCTCTGATTTGTCTCCTTTTAAACTGTAGGGAAAGAGGTGGAGAAATGTGAAACATTAAAATGTTATCATTTCACAGCAAAGAATGAGACATCAGAGTGTGTTTGATCCAATCTGAGAATATATGTTAATGTTCACACAATAGAACATTAATCTGTGGAGAAATGTGAGGAAAAGACAATGTTCAGAGTGACTGGAAAGTTAGTTATTGGCCAACTTCCTAATGACAGTGAAAGAGAGAATCTCATTCTACTCAAAGAATAATCCTTTAACTCTGGAGTTGTTTTTGAACCCAATGTAATGACTAACAGAAACATATTTTTAATTTCCCAAGCCTGCATTATAGGAATTCAAGACCAAAACAAAACAATGCAGTATAATTATTGGTAGAACAGTTCAGATGAACTGTGAATTTTTTCTGCTTTAACATTACACTGAGTGAAGTGCGCAGTAGTTCAATTTCTAATTCTAATCAGTAACATGACTGGACTGTTATAAAAACACAATCAATGAATGTATGTGTAAAACTGCTGAATAATTGTTAGCTTCCAGTCACCTGTAATTTTAATTAGGAGCATAGGAACAAAGGAGCAGGAGTAGGTCATTCTGCCCATTGAGCCTGCTCCACCATTCAGTTAGATCATGGCCGATCATTTACCTCAATACCACTACCCTACGTTATCTCCATATCTCTTGATGTTATTAGCATCCGGATAGCTATCAATTTCTGTCTTGAACATGCTCAATGATTGAACTTTCACAGCCCTCTGGAGTAGAGAATTCCAAAGATTTCCTACCCTCTGCGTGAAGAAATTCCTCCTCAAATCAGTCTTAAATGGCCTATCTTATTCGGAGACTAGGTCCCCCGGTTCTAGACTCACAAGCCAGGAGACACATCCTACCTACATCCACCCTGTCACACCCTGTAAGAATTTTGTATGTTTCAATGAGATCACCTCTCATTTTTTGAAAATCTAGATAATACAAACCCAGTTTCCTCAATCTCTTCTCATAAGACAGTGTCCCAGGGACAAGTCTGGTGAATCTGCATTGTACTCCCTCTATGGCAAGTTTATCCTTCCTTCAATGAGGATACAAAAACTGTGCACAATATTCCAGGGTTGGTCTCACCAAGGCTCCATACAGTTGCAGCAAGACATTTTTACTCCTGTATTCTCATCCTCTCACAATGAAGGCCAACATACCTTTTATCTTCCTAATTGCTTGCTGCACCTGCATGCTCGCTTTTAATGACTCATGAACAAGGACACCAGGTCCTTTTCGACATGAACATTTCCCAACCTCTCACCATTTAAGAATTACTCTGTTGTACTGTTTTTTCTACGAAAGTGGATAACTTCATACCTATTCACATTGTAGTCACCAAGGTGGGAGTAATGCAGTGCTAATTCAGTCCCACTACTTCACGGGTCACAACATACTAGTAAAGTTTCCTTCCTACTGAAAATTAGCCAAATTAAACACTTTATTTATCCCCCAGAATAAAGTACACCAAACCAGGTTTCTTTAAACAACAACAAAATTAACTATTTACTAATAAACTAAATCTTAAACAGTAATGGGTTAAATCTGTATGCATAAAAAGATTTCATAGCTTCTTATTCTTCCTAGCCCTCATGCACACACACATGCATTCAAAAATCGGTTAACTGGGGGAAAAAGCTTTTTGATGTTCAACTATTTCTTAGCAATAATGAGATAGTTGGTGGTCACGGGCTGGTAGGATATTTCTAGATCGGAGAGGGATCCCAGAGTCGAATAGTCAGATGCTACTCGAAGTCTCTCCTGGCGGGTTTGATGAACAGTCTGTGATGGGTAGGCGTTCAAGGTAATTCATCTGCAGCAGGCATCAAACGGGTCTTTCAGCAAAGGATGCAGCAACAGCTCTACCGAAATTTTAAAGTAACAGTCTAGCAATAGAAGCTTTCTTGAAATTTCAAGATCTCCCAAAACACAAACAACAGGAATCACTCTTGAGGCAGAGATTTTCCTGAACGTGGAGGCAATAGCAATTTGCTACCTTTAACAATGCAGGGCTTCCTCTTAGCAAAGGAGCCTTTCTCCATAGAGAGCAGCAACTCCTCTTTCTCTGGGTCTTTTCCTCTCCAGGGCTGTTTTTCTCTCTCCAGGTCGAACACAGCCACAACTCAGATGTTGGGTTCCCTTTCTTAAGAGAGACAAGTCTTCTTTTCAGGGAGAGGTCTTTTTCTGGTCTGCAAAAAGAAAAACGAACAAAAAAAAACAACTGCCTGCCAGTTTGTTCTGCCTCCTGCCTGCCCAGCACTGGTCGCTCACAAAGCAAAAGTGAAACTGAACTCTTAACAGTAAGTCAGGTGACCTGTCATTTCCCTTGCTGTTGTTTGGAAACAGGTTGCCTTGCAATCTATGCCCACCCAGTTCAGCATTCAGTGCTCTCAGAGAGAAATCCTTTTTTCTCCTAGTCTTTCAAAACACAAAACTCCAAGTTTTCTTTTGAAAAACAAAGCACTTGTAACACCTCCGCCCTTGGCGAAATGAAACACCATTCCTGAATGCGTTTCATTACAACGTAAAACAGAAATTGGAAAAAACAGTATAAACACATTTTCGCATTCATACCCATCATTCATTCTACTGGTAGTTAACACAATTTTTCTTTGTAGCTTTGTTGCTCCTGGAACTGAAATAAGGTTAAATTTCTGACAAAGCATTGGCGATAACATCGTTTTTTTCCCCAAAATGTGTCCAATCTTCAAATGATAAGGCTGTAACAATAAACGTTATCTTTATATTCTGGCATTTTGGTTTAAACATTTTTTTTTTTACAAAGGTTGTTTCCATCAGCCAATTGCAACCTTCCAAACATAGTCTCCCGGTTTTTTCATGTTTTGTTTCCAAGTATTCCTAAAGACCAGCACCTCAGCAAGATTACCTGCATCATTAGGAACACTGGCCACTACTGGGTTCACTAGTCTCTGAAATTTTTTTTTGAGTCATGAATCTGCGTGGTATCACTTGACACTGGAAAACCCCGTCCATTGTAACAAAAACAGCTTCTTTCTGAGCTTGGGGTGTCAAAGGAATTTGCCAGTATCTCTCGAACCAAATTTACCTCTAAGACAAATGGCACTGCCCACTCTGTAAATAGTCTTCCAAGTGAGAAATTGAGCAAGTCTGCCTTCATTACTGCATTGACTTTGCTGTAGCCTATGCAAAGTTGGGTTGACCTGTCAGGTTTAAACATGAATAACTATTGGTGAACTCCAGCTGCTTTGACTCCATTCAGTCACTTTGTTTTCTAGCATGGGTTTCTGCTTTTACTTGAGCCTGTTTGTCTGGACTTAAGCGGTAAGGATAGTGTTTAATAGTGTTTTATAGGCTAAAATAAAAGCAAAATACTGCAGATGCTGGAAATCTGAAATAAAAACAAGAAATGCTGGAAATACTCAGCAGGTCTGGCAGCATCTGTGGAGCGAGAAGCAGAGTTAACATTTTAGGTCAGTGATCTTTCGTCAGAACTAGCAATGGGAAGAAATGGAATAGGTTTTAAGCAAATAAAGCAGGGGTGGGGCAAGAGATAACAAGTTTTATCGGAATGGATTCCACTATATCCACATCATGTGTGGCTAAGGTTGTACATCCTGGCTTATCCTGACGGACTCTTAAACGCTGTGAAAAGTCTTGTTAGGTCTTCACGTTGTTCTGTCTGTAAGTACAAAAGCATGTTGTCCAATTTTCCTTGCCATTCTGTATTAGCTAACTGGACAGCAGGAGGTTCAATCTGAAAATTGTCTAGGCCTGCTTCTACCTCATCCTCACTATCCTTTTCCTTCTCAATAGTCCCCATTACCTAGCATACCTGTACTGGTTTATCCTCCTCCCTGTGGTAATATTGCATCAACATATTGATATCAAACAGCCAATTCTTTTCCGGGTGATCACGGGTGTCAATCAAGTAATTTACCGTACCCACTCTTTTCACAACTTTATACTGAACCTGCTTTTAATAGTTCACCCTGTAAAGGTAATAATACTAATACTTCATCCCCTAGTTGAAAATTTTGGGTCTTTGCATTCTTGTCCGCCCATTTTTTTATATTGGCTTGGGATGATTTCAGGACACGTTACAAGCTTTTGTGAGCCTTTCCTGGAACATGGTCGCGTATCGAAGGTTCATTCCTTTGTTTGAAGAATCTGTCTTTGATGAGTCTTATTTCTTGTCTGCGGGCAGGCAGTGGTGTAGTGGCATTGTCACTGGACTAGTAACCCAGAGACTCAAGGTATTTTTCTGGGGACATGGGTTCGAATCCCATCACAGCAGAAGGTGAAATGTGAATTAAAAGCTAGTCTAATGATGGCCATGAAATCATTGTCGATTGTTGTAAAAACCCATCTGGTTCACTAATGTCCTTTAGGGAAGGAAATCTGCTGTCCTTGCCTGGTCTGGCCTACATGTGACTCCAGACCCACAACAATGTGGTTAACTCTTACATGCCCTCTAAAATCGCCTAGCAAGCCACTCAGTTGTACCTAACCGCTACAAAGTCAATAAAACAGAATGAAACCAGACAGACCACCCGGCATTGACCTAGGCATCGGAAATTACAACAGCAAACCCAGCCCTGTCGACCCTGCAAAGTCCTCCTTAATAACATCTGGGGACTTGTGCCAAAATTGGGAGAGCTTTCCCACAGACTAGTCAAGCAATTACCTGACATAGTCATACTCACGGAATCATACCTGACAGATACTGTCCCAGATACTGCCATCACCATCCCCGGGTATGTCCTGTCCTACTGGCAGGACAGATCCAGCAGAGGTGTTGGCACAGTGGAATACAGTCGGAATGGAATTTCCTTGGGAGTCCTCAACATCGACTGCGGACCTGATGAAGTTTCATGGTATCAGGTCAAACTCGGGTAGGGAAACCTCCTGCTGATTACCACCGATGTTGAACCAGTACCCCCCATGTTGAACACCACTTGGAGGAAACACTGAGGATGGCAAGGGCACAGAATGTACTCTGGATGCGGGACTTCAATGTCCATCACCAAGAGTGGCTCGGTTACACCACTACTGACCGAACTGGCCGAGTCCTAAAGGACATAGCTGCTAGACTGGGTATGCAGCAGGTGGTGAGGGAACCAACAAGCAGGAAAAACATACTTGACCTTGTCCTCACCAATCTGCCTGCCACAGATGCACCTGTCCATGACAGTATTGGTAGGAGTGACCTCTGCACAGTCCTTGGGGAGATAAAGTTCTGCCTTCACATTGAGGAGACCCTCCATCGTGTTGTGTGGCACTACCACTGTGCTAAATGGGATAGTTTTCAAACAGATCTAGCAATGCAAAACTGGGCATCCATGGGGTGCTGTGGGCCATCAGCAGCAGCAGAATTGTACTCAATCACAATCTGTAACCTCAAGACCCGGCATATTCACCACTCTACCATTACCATCAAGCCAGGAGACAAAACCAGGTTCAATGAAGAGTGCAGGAGGGCATGCCAGGAACAGCACCAGACATAACTCAAAATGAGGTATCAACCTGGTGAAGCTACAAATGATTCTGTGATTATGAATATCTTAGGCTGATGCCTGACAAGTCTGTGAGACAGCTCTCTGAATTTTGGCACAAGATGTTGGTGAAGAGGAGTTTACAGGGTTGACTGGGCTGGTTATGCATGTGGTGTCAGGAGCCTCCGTCAACACCAGGTGGTTTGTCTGGTTTTATACTGCTTACACTTTTTTTTACCAATTTGACAGAACTGAGTAACTTGCCAGGCCATTTCAGCCAGCAGTTCACAGTCAGCCACATTGTTGTGTGTCTGTAGTCACCTAGAACCAGCCTGGATAAGGAGGGTGAATTTCTTTCCCAAAACGACATTAGTGAACCAGGTGGGTTTTCATGACAATCTGGTAGATTTCCTGCACAAAATTCTTGATACTAGCTTTATTCCAGATTTATTTACTGAACAGAATTTACATTCCCCAGCTGCCATGGTTGTATATATCTCTGGGTCAGTGGTCCAGGCCTCTGGCTTACTAGTCCAGTGACATAACTGTGTTACTCTACCCTTGGTGAAACACAGAGACCTCAGAGTTTTGTCAGGCTGGAGGTGGTTACAGAGATAGTGAGGGTCCAGGCCATGGAGGGATTTGAAAATAATGAGAATTTTTAAATTGATACGTTGCCGAACTGGGAGCCAATGTCCAGCCAGATAAACTGCTCATTGTCTGATACAATAACAGTGGGATTACTGACAATTCACAGTATAACCCACTTGTGTCCGATGTCAAATTTCCCATTTCTGGAGAAGGTAAGCACCGCTGATGGTTTTAAAAATTAATCCAGTGGAATCTCTACTGTTGTATAACCAGGATCACGTGGGGATTTGTAATGAGATTTCTAATCGTACAGGGCAGGACAGATCATGTTAACCATCAGAGGGAAAATATCACCTGTGTAGGCATCTCCCTGTTCAGTAAATGTTAGAATCAAATCAGGATTTAAAACTTCTTTTCACCATTCTTCACTTTCAGGTGAAGTTTTCATTAACTGAGTTTTAATTTATACACACACCTCTATTGAAGCTGTGAATTAAATCTTGCAACTTTATTGACTAATAAAATGTTTTTCAGAAGTTGTTTTTATATCAATACAGCTAACATTGAAAACCACTTTCTGTCTGTTCTATTTGAAGATGTTCAACAGAAACACAAGGAAACACTCCGGGTACAAACTGAAACACTGAGAGTGAACACTATCCTAATAAAGGAGAAGGTTAAGATTTTCCAGCTGCTTGATCGATACGCTGAGCTAACGGTCATTTCTACTGTTCGAGATCGGACACTTGTAGAACATGAACTGCTGGCAAGAGGCCGAGACCATGAAGAGTGGAGAGAGAAACATCTCCAGAAAGAACTGGAAAAAATCCGAACTGATCAATTATTCCAGAGCAGTTTTTCCTGGGGAAAATCCAAATCTGGGAGTTCAGCAGCAGTGAGTGGAGTCCCGGGGATTGGAAAAACAACAATGGTACAAAAGATTGTTTATGACTGGGCCACTGGGAAAATATACCCAAACTTTCAATTTGTTTTCAGTTTTAAATTCCGGGATTTGAATACTATTAACTGTAGAATAAACCTGAGGAATCTGATACTGGATCTGTATCCTTACTTTGGGAATGATCTGGGAGAGCTCTGGAAGAATCCAGAGGGATTGCTGTTTATATTTGATGGTTTGGATGAATTCAAGGACACGATCGATTTTACTGACAATCGGAGAAATACAGAACCTCAGTACATGTGCACAGATCCCGAATGCTGGTGTGAAGTGTCTGACATTGTGTACAGTTTAATACAACACAAGCTGCTCCCAGGATGTTCAGTGTTAGTGACCAGTCGTCCCACTGCATTACATTTATTGGAAAAGGCTGAGATCAGTGTCTGGGCTGAAATCCTGGGATTTGTTGGTAATGAACGGAAGGAATATTTCAACAAGTTTTTTGAAGATCAGACGGTGGCAGCAGCTGTTTTCAAACACGTGGAGGAGAACGAGATCCTGTACACCATGTGCTACAACCCTTCCTACTGCTGGATCCTCTGTCTGTCACTGGGTCCCTTCTTTACACAAAGAGACAGGAAACAGCAGCAAGTTCCCAAGACCATCACCCAGCTATATTCCTACTATATTTACAACATTCTGAAAAACCATAGCCGAGAGATTGAAAACCCCCGTGATGTGTTACTGAAGATCGGTGAGATGGCCTTCACAGGAGTCTCCAGGAAGAAGATTGTGTTTAGAAATGGAGATTTGATCAAGTACAATCTGCAACCTTCCCAGTTCCTGTCTGGATTCCTGATGGAACTTTTGGAGAGAGATGATTCTGTCCAGAGTGTGGTTTACACATTCCCGCACCTCACCATCCAAGAGTTTGTGGCTGCACTCGCACAATTCCTGACTGCAGGCCGCGGGGACATCCGGAATCTCCTCAGTGACGCCCGCAGGATGCAGGATGGAAGATTTGAGATATTTCTGCGTTTTGTTGCTGGTCTCTCCTCCCCACAGGCAGCTCGACCCCTGGAGGAGTTTCTGGGTCAATTTCTTCATCAAACAACCTGCCAAGTGATTGACTGGGTGAAGGAGAAAGTTAAAGAACAGATTGGAAACACAGGGCGTGAAACTGGTAAAAGGAAGCTCCTGAACACATTGCACTACCTGTTTGAGTCTCAGAATAAAGCTCTGGTTCAGGACACAGTGGGATCTATGGAAATACTTAGATTTAGTAAATTGCAACTGACCCCAATTGACTGTGCGGTCCTGTCTCACGTTATTGGTCTCTGTGATACCATAAAGAACATTGATCTACATAACTGCAACATTCATTGTGAAGGACTCCAGCGGCTGGGACCCATACTGCACAAATTCCGGGTGTTGAGGTAACTGTTTATTTGTCTCTAACTGTTGAAGTGTTGAACAGTCACAGATTGTGTTGTTGCTCTGTAATGAAGGGAAAGAAACAGTTCTGTTGACCCTCAAACTCGGGTGTCAACTGACGTGGCGGACAAAAGACACCAGCACGAGATACTTCGTATAAACACTTTTATTGAGAATTAAATCACTTAGCTACTTGTTATTTCACTTGTTAAACTACTTGTTACAATAAATCACAAGACTCACGGCTTGGACTTCAATACTACCCGTTGTGAGGTGAGGTGATCAGTCTCCCTCTGATGGGTTCTCTTCACTGAAGTGGACTCAGGGTTCCCTTTCCGTGATGGTCCTGCAGGTCTTCTCCTTTCGGGGCTCCTCGCCTCCCCTTCTTATCCAGTTTCTCCCAGCATTGTGAATGTTCTTTGTCACGTACACTCAGGGCCTGGAGTCGTCTGTCTGCTTAGTTTTAAAATCAAAATACATCTGCTGGCCTTCCTTCTTATCTGTAACCTTGTTACCACAGCATCCCACAGTCTCATTGAATGTTTTATCACCCACTGCCTAGCAGGCTGGAAAATAATGACTTCAGCTGCTTCACAGCTCCTTCTCCTTGTGTAAAGCTGGTAACTTTTCCCTTCATGCCTTGCACAGTTTTAGTTGTTAACCTTCGGCTGCAGTTCAGTTGAACCAGAGAGAAACAGATTTAACACAACAATGATAAATAATAAGAGGATTGTTTAGTTTTACCATCAGGACTGGAAAATCTAAAATGGATCCTTGTGAACCATCAGGGATTTTACAATCTGTATGGAATCAGTAAATACAGGTCACTGAAAGGGTCTGATAATTTAATTACAATAAATCATCATTAATAAGGCTGGACAACAGAATGTAAATATAAAATATAAACCAGCAGAACAGAAAATTAATGTCAAATATTTTCCACATCCACCATTTTAACTAGAAACAGGACAGAAACCCGAGTTTAAATAATTAACATTAGATATTTAATCCAATCCCATGCAGGATGTGTATGTCGAGGGAGACGTTCCCTGGATTGGGAGTATTGGGGAAACAGGAATTATTTTAGCTGTAAATGTTTAGAATTATTCACTGACTAGTGGGGTACCGCAGGGATCAGTGCTTGGGCCCCAGCTATTCAAAATATATGTTAATGACTTGGGTGAGGGAACTAAATGTAACATTTCCAAGTTCGCAGACAACACAAAGCTGGAGGGGGAATGTGAGCTGTGAGGACAGTCCAAAAAGGCTCCAATGTGATTTGGACAAGTTTGGCGAATGCATGGCAGGTGCAGTATAACGTGGATAAATGTGAGGTTATTCACTTTGATTGTAAAAACAGAAAGGCAGATTATTTGAATGGTGATCGATTGGGAAAGGGGGAGTTGCAACGAGACCTGGGTGTCCTTGTAAACCAGTTGCTAAAAGCAAGCATTCAGATGCAGCAAGCAGTTAGGAATGCGAATGGTATGTTGGCTTTCATTGCAAGAGGATTTGAGTACAGGAGCAAGGATGTCTTACTGCAGTTATACAGGGCCTTGGTGAGACCACATCTGGAGTATTGTGTGCAGTTTTGTTCTCCTTATCTGAGGAAGGATGTTCTTGCCATGGAGGGAGTGCAAAGAAGATTTACTAGGCTGATTCCTGGGATGGCAGGATTGACGTATGAGGAGAGATTGGGTTGACTGGGCCTATATTCACGAGAGTTTAGAAGAATGAGAGGGGATCTCATAGTAACCGATAAAATTCTAACAGGACTAGACAGGCTCGATGCAGGGAGGATGTTCCCAATGGCTGGGGAGTCCAGAACCAGGGGTCACAGTCTCAGGATACGGGGTTTGCCATTTAGAACTGAGATGAGGAGAAATTTCTTCACTCAGAGGGTGGTGAACCTGTGGAATTCTCTACTGCAGAAGGCAGTGGAGGTCAAGTCATTAAATATATTCAAGAAGGAGATAGATACTTTAGTGCCAAAGGGATCAAGGAATATGGGGAGAAAGTGGGAACAGAGTACTGAATTAGACCATCAGCCATGATCTTTTCTGAATGGTGGAGCAGGGCTGAATGGCCGAATGGCCGACTCCTCCTATTTTCGATGTTTCTCACTGTAAAAAAAAAAGTTACTCCTCATGTACCCCCTGTATGTTTACTCAAAAACTTAAACTTTGTCCAGTCCTTGTACCATCAGCTAATGGGAACAAATATTCTTTGTCTCCCTTATCTAAACCTGTCGTAATCTTGTACACTTGTGTCTGCGTGGGTTTCCTCCGGGTGCTCTGGTTTCCTCCCACAGCCAAAAGACTTGCAGGTTGATAGGTAAATTGGCCATTATAAATTGCCCCCAGTATTGGTAGGTGGTAGGGGAATATTGGGACAGGTGAGGATGTGGTAGGAATATGGGATTAGTATAAATGGGTGGTTAATGGTCGGCACAGACTCGGTGGGCTGAAGGGCCTGTTTCAGTGCTGTATCTCTAAATCTAAATCAAAAATCTCTATCAGAACCCCTCTCAACCTTCTTTTCTCCAGGGCATTTTACCAGCAGTGGGAACCTCAGTGGCACTGCCACCCACCGGGCAGCCAATTGAGGCAATTAAGTGCCCAATGAAGAGGCATCTCCCACCCTCACTGATATGGGGAGAGTGCCAGGTAAATCCTCCTTTATGGCTGCTCCATGGTCCATGAAGAGGCCTCCTGCTCACAATGGTCACCCTCGTGGCTACAGCACCAATGATGGAAGATGAATTTCCCTCTCCTCCCGATCGCTGAGATCTGTCTGCCTGGCATCGGCAGAGTTAAAGTCTGAATTGGCTGCTGCTGTTAAAATGCTGCCCCAGGGTCCCGTCACCCACTGACACTGGGTCAGGTCCCGTACCCACCGGCACGGGGTTGGGTCCCGCCACCCACCGACACTGGGTCAGGTCCCGCCACCCACCGACACGGGGTCGGGTCCCACCACCCACCGACACAGGGTGAGGTCCCGCCACCCACTGACACGGGGTCGGGTCCCACCACCCACCGACACGGGGTCGGGTCCCGCCACCCACCGACACGGGGTCGGGTCTCGTCACCCACCAGCACGGGGTCCGGTCTCACTTTCTATCCTGGAGACAGGATTTCTTTGCTGATGATAAAATTCAGTCCTTATTCTCCATCGACATCCCGTGTGGTTTTCTGTTGAATTGTTTTCGTGATTTCCTCATGGACTGTCTACTCGAACTTGCTAAAATCCTGGTTTTATAATCTTGCTGGAAAAATACAGTTTGTACTTTTCCACACACTTTACCTCTTTCTCATAGTTTCAAACAGATTGTTACTACAACATCTGATACTTACAACAGCTTCTCACAGATTTTCAAGACCTTGCAACTGTCTTATCTTTAACTTTCTAGACAGTCTGCTGAATAAGACGTTTTGAATGCAGTCACCCTTACCATCATGCTGTTGATCAGTCTATTTAACAGTTCCTTTGTTAAATTAATACCTGAAACAAACTCAGATCCTTTAGCAGATAATTAATCCTTAAAACTGGCATCGAAAAATCCACAATCCTTCCGGTGTTTGGATTCCCAGCTCAGGTTTGTGCAGTGATTGGTGGACCAGACCAGGAATGTATGTGATCATAGAACCACAGAAAAATTACAGCACAGAAGGAGGCCATTAAACCCGTCATGTCCCTGCCGGCCAAAAACTATCCTCCCAATTTAATTTCACCTTTCAGCAACTGGTCCATAGCCCCGCAGGTTACAGCACTTCAGGTACATGTCCAGGTACGTTTTAAAAGAATTGAGAGTTTCTGCCTCCACCACCATTCCTGGCAGTGAATTCCAGACACCCACCACCCTCTGGGTGAAAACAGTTTTCCTCATGTCCCTCTAATCCTTCTACCAATCTCTTAAATCTGTGCCTCCTGGTAATTGACCTCTGCGCTAGTGGAAACAGGTCCTTCCTGTCTACTCTATCGAGGCCCCTCATAATTTTGTACACCTCAATTAAATCACCCCTCAGCCTTCTCTTCTCTGAGGAAAACAGTCCTAACTTCCCCAATCTATCTACATAACTGACGTTCCTCATCCCTAAAACCATTCTTTTTAATCTTTTCTGTACTTTCTCCAAAGCCCTCACGTCTTCCCTCAAGTGTGGTGCCTAGAATTGGACACAATACTCCAGCTGAGGCTGAAGTAGTGTCTTACACAGTCATTTGCTGTGATCTGGATTGCACTGCCTGAAATGACAGTGAAACAGATTTAATCATAACTTTCAAAAGGGAATACTTGAAAGGAAAGATTTGCAGGAGGATAGCATCAGGTGAATTGCTCATTCAGAGGGCTGGTACAGACACGATGGGCTGAATGGCTTCCTTCTGCACTGTAACAATTCTGTGATTCTGAAATTGTCCATTTTGGAAGGAGGAATAAAAGAAGCATATTATCTAAATGGTGAGAGATTGCAGAGCTCGGAGATGCAGAGGGGTCTGGGTGTCCTAGTGCATGAATCACAAAAAGTTAGTATACAGGTACAGCAAGTAATTAGGAAAGCTAATAGAATGTTATCCTTTATTGTGAGGGGAATTGAATACAAAAGTAGAGAGGTGATATTTCAGTTATACAGGGTATTGTTGAGACCACATCTGGAGTAATGTGTAGAGTATTGGTCTCCTTATTTAAGGAAGGATGGAAATGCATTGGAAGCAGTTCAAAGAAGGTTTACTAGAGTAATATCTGGAATGGGTGGGTTGTCCTGTGAGGAAAGGTTGGACAGGCTAGACAACTTATCCGCTGGAAGTTTAGAAGAGTAAGAGGCGACTTGATTGAAACATATAAGATTCTGATGGGTCCTGACAAGGTGGATGTGGAAAGGATGTTTCCTCTTGTGGGAGAATCTAGAATCAGGGGTCACTGTTTAAAAATAAGGGGTCGCCCATTTAAGACAGAGATGAGAATTTTTTTTTCTTTCAGGTTCGTGAGTCTTTGGAACTTTCTTTCTCAGAAGGCGGTGGAAGCAGAGTCTTTGAATGTTTTTACGTCAGAGGTAGATAGATTCTTCATTCGCAAGGGGGTGAAAGGTTATTGAGGATAGGCAGGAGATCAGCCATGATCCTATTGAATGGAGCAGACTCGAGGGGCTGAGTGGCCTATTCCGCCGACTAATTCTTATGTGAGGAGAACAACCCCAGATTTTCCAATCTAACCTTGTAGCTGAAATCCCCCACCCCTGGAACTGTTCTGTTAAATCTCCACTGCACCCTCTCAGGGACCCTCACATCCTTCCTAATGTGTGGTGACCAAATCTGGACATAATACTCCAATTGTGGCCTAACCAGAGCTTTATAAAGATGCTACATAACTTCCCTGCTTTTGTACTCAATACTTCTATTTATGAGGCCCGAGATCCCTTGGAGGAAGCACTGGGGGTGGCAAGGGCACAAAATGTACTCTGGGTGGGGGAATTCAATGTCCATCACCAAGAGTGGCTCGGTAGCACCACTACTGACTGAGCTGGCCGAGTACTAAAGGACATAGCTGCTAGACTGGGTCTGCGGCAGGTGGTGGGGAAACCAACACGAGGGAAAAACATACTTGACCTTGACCTCACCAATCTGCCTGCCGCAGATGCTTCTGTCCATGATTGTATTGGTAGGAGTGACCACTGCACAGTCCTTGTGGAGACGAAGTCCCCCCTTCACAATGAGGATATCCTCCATCGTGTTGTGTGGCACAATCACTGTGCTAAATGGGATACATTTCAAACAGATCCAGCAATGCAAAACTGGACATCCATGAGGCGCTGTGGGCCATCAGCAGCAGCAGAATTGTACTCAACCACAATCTGTAACCTCATGGCCCGGCATATCCCCCACTCTACCATTAACATCAAGCCAGGAGACCAACCCTGGTTCAATGAAGAGTGCAGGAGGGCATGCCAGGAGCAGCACCAGACATACTTCAAAATGAGGTGTCAACCTGGTGAAGCTACAACCCAGGACTATCCGTGTGCCAAACTGCATAAGCAGCATGCAATAGACAGAGCTAAGCGATCCCATAACCAACGGATCAGATCTAAGCTCTGCAGTCCTGCCACATCCAGTTGTGAATGGTGGTGGACAACTAAACAACTAACTGGAGGAGGTGGTTCCACAAATATCCCCATCCTCAATGATGGGGGAGCCCAGCATATCAGTGCGAAAGATAAGGTTGAAGCATTTGCAACAATCTTCAGCCAGAAGTGCCGAGTCAATGATCCATCTCGACCCCTTCCTGAAGTCCCCAGCATTACAGAGGTCAGACTTCAGCCAATTCGATTCACTCCGCGTGATATCAGCACCATTCGCGACTCCTCAAATACTGAAGCAGTCTGTGTAGAAATGCAGCAAGACCTGGACAATATCCAGGTTTCGGCTGATAAGTGGCAAGTAACATTTGTGCCACACAGGTGCCAGGCAATGACCATCTCCAACAAAAGAGAATCTAACCATCTCCCCTTGACATTCCATCGCTGAATCCCCCACTATCAACATCCTGGGGCCTACCATTGACCAGAAACTGAACTGGAGTAGCCATATAAATACCGTGGCTGCAAGAGCAGGTCAGAGGCTAGGAATACTGCAGCGAGTAACTCACCTCCTGACTCCCCAAAGCCTGTCCATCATCTACAAGGCACAAGTCAGGAATGTGATGGAATACTCTCCACTTGCCTGGATGTGTGCATCTCCAACAACACTCAAGAAGCTCAACACCATCGCAGCCCCTTGATTGGCACACCATCCACAAACATTCACTCTCTCCACCACCGACGCACATTGGCAGCAGTGTGTACCATCTACAAGATGCACTGCAGCAACGCACCAAGGCTCCTTAAACAGCACCTTCCAAACCCGCGACTTCTACCACCTCGAAGGACAAGGGCAGCAGATGCATGGGTACACCACCACCTGCAAGTTCCCGTCCAAGTCACACATCAACCTGACTTGGAACTATATTGCCGTTCCTTCACTGTCGCTGGATCAAAATCCCGGAACTATCTTCCTAACAGCACTGTGGGTGTACCTACCTCACATGGACTGCAGTGGTTCAAGAAGGCAGCTCACCACCACCTTCTCAAGGGCAATTAGGGATGGGCAATAACTGCTGGTATAGCCAGTGATGCCCACATCTCATGAATGAATAAAAAACATTTTAAAAATCCCATAAACTTTGTTAACGACTTTCCCAATATGTCCTACCTTGTTCAAAGACCCATGCACATGAACCCCCAGGCCCCTCTGTTCCTGCACAGTCTAGAACTATGCCATTAAGTCTATATTGCCTCTCCCTATCCCTTCTGTCAAATGCATCACCTCACACTTCTCTGTATGACATTCCATCTGCTATTTGTCTGCCCATTCTGATAGCCTATCAATGTCCTGATGCAGGCGATTGGTATCATCCTCATAAGAACATTAGAAATAGGAGCAGAAGTAGGCCATTCAGCCCCTCAAGTCTGTTCTGTCATTCAATAAGATCATGGCTCATCTAATTGTGGCCTTATCTCTGCTTTTCTGTCAGCCCCCAATAAACCTTGACTCCCTTGTCAATCAAAAACTTGTCTAACTCAGCCTTGAATATATTCAATGATCCAGCCTCCACTGCTCTCTGGGGAAGAGAATTCCAAACACTAACAACCCTCGGAGAAGTTGTTCCTCCTCATCTCCGTCTTAAATGGGAGGACCCTTAGTTTGAACCTGTGCTCCCCCCCCTCCCCTGCCCCCCCCAGTCCTACATTCCCCACTCGGGGAAACATCCCCTCAGCATCTACCCTGTCAAGTCCCCTCAGAATCTTATATTTTTCAATTCGATCACATCTCAATCTTCTAAACTCCAATGAGTATACGTCCAACTTGCTCAACCTTTCCTCATAAGACAAACCCCTTTTGAACCCTTTTTCTCTGCAGGGTATCAACTGATGTGACAGACAAAGATACACTAAAACCAAAGTCTCGTATAACTTCACTTTATTTGTACTAGAATCACTTAAAGCATACAAAAACTTACAACAGTTTTATTTAGACACCAAATAAGTACAAATCTCACTTCTTGTACAAGATACTACCCGTCAACACAGAGGTGATCAGTCTCTTGTCACGGTTGATCACTGAGCCTCCAGACTCAGGGTCCTGTCTTGGAGAGTTGTTCACGGCTTCTCACCGAGGATACCCTCCAGTTTTAACCCTTATATATTCTTTGAAGGCTCCTTGTTCAACCCATGACTCACATGATCTTGTTTTGCACAAATCTTTAAGCATTATCTCATCTTTGGACAGCATTAGCCATTTAGCCACCTGGACAGAAGTCCAGACTTGTTTACAATAACCACTGTTCATTCCCCTATATCAGTTCCTCTTTTATCTATTCTTGTTCAACACTCTAGTCTAATGGTCACATATCCCTAACCACAAGCTTCGACATGTCTGTTAGCTTACTTCAGCAAGTTCTGCACTTATCTTTAGCTGCCTTAGAGCATGCTGGGTATAAAGTGTTACTTGACCAACTTTTCAGGGCCTACACCCTCATTCAGGAATTAGCCTAGTGACCTCTGAACTACTTCCAATGCAAGTGTGTCCCCCCTTAAATAAGGTACCAAAACTGTACAGAGTACTGCAGATGCGGACACAACAATGCCCTGTACTGTTGTAGCAAGACTTGCCTATTTTTATACGCCATCCCCTTTGCAATGAAGGCCAACATTTATTTGCCTTCCTAATTACTTGGTGTTCCTGCATGCTGACTGTTTGTGAGTCATGTACAAGGTCACCCAGGTCCTTCTGGACCACAGCATTCTGTAGTCTCTCTCCATGTAAATAATTGTATTCCTGCTAAAGTGGACAACTTCACATTTCTCACATTATACTCCATCTGCCATCAGGAATAAAGTGATTTACATGGAGAGAGACTGCAGAATGCTGTGGTCCAGAGGGACCTGGGTGACCTTGTACATGACTCACAAACAGTTTTTGCCCACCCACTTAACGTATCGATATCCCTTTGCAGACTCCTCACAACTTGCTTTCATACCTATCTTCATATCATGAGCAAATTTGGCTGCAATACATTCAGTCTCTTCATCTAAGTCATTAATATAGATTGTAAGTAGTTGAGACCTCAGCACTGATCCCTGTGGCACTCTGCTAGTTACAGTTTGCCATCCTGAAAATGACCCATTTATCCCGACTCTCTCTTTCCTGTCACTTAGCCAGTCCTCTATCCATGTTAATATATCACCCCCAATACCAGGAGCTCTTATCTTGTGCAGTAACCTTTTATGTGGCACCTTATCGAATAACTTTTGGAAATCCACATACACTACATTTACTGGTTCCCCTTTATCCACCCTGCTTGTTACATCCTCAAAGAACTCTAATAAATTTGTCAAACACGATTTCCCTTTCACAAAACCATGTTGACTCTGCCTGACTGTATTGTGATTTTTCCAGATATCCTGCTACTACCTCTTTAAATAATGGATTCTAGCATTTTCCCAACGATAGATGTTAGGCTAACTGGCCTGTAGTTTCCTGCTTTCTGTCTCTCTCTTTTCTTGAACAGAGGTGTTATACTTGTGTTTTTTCTGATCCACTGGGAGCTTTCCAGAATCGAGGGAATTTTGGAAGATTAAAACCAATGCATCCACTATCTCTGCAGCCACTTCCTTTAAGACTCTCAGGTGCAGGCCATCAGGTCCAGGGGACTTGTCAGCCTTTAGTTCCATTAGTATTCCCATTACTTTTTCTCCAGTGAGAGTGATTGTTTTAAATTCCTCCCTCCCTTTTGCCTCCTGATTTTCACTGTTTTCCACATCTCCAAGTTTGGTATCATTGGCAAATTTTGAAATTCTACTCTGTATTCCAATATCCAAGTCATTTGTATATATCAAAAAAGCAGTGGTCCCAGTACTGACTCCTGTCTACCATCCTCAACTCTGAAAAACAACAAGGCTCATAGATTTTACAAATCTATGCTGGCTCTCCTTAATTAACATAAACCTCTCCAAGTGCTGATCAATGTTTTTTCCCTGATTATTGTTTCTAAAACCTTACCCACCACTGATGTTAAACTGCCCGTCCTGTAGTTACTACGAATGTCCTTACACCCTATTTTGAGTCAGTGTGTCATATTTACCACTTTCCAATCCTCTGGCACCTCCCCTGTATCTAGGGAAGATTGGAAGATTATAACAAGCCCTTCTGCTCTCTCCACCCCACCTCCCTGAGCAACCTGGGATGCAAGCCATCCGGACCAGACGACCTATCCACTCCAAGCAAAGCCAGCCTTTCTAGTCCATCCGGCCGAGCAATTTTCACCCGTCCATTACTTCCAGCATCTCCATTTCTGCTATTTTGTCAGCATTATCTTCCTTAGCAGACACCAATACAAAGTACTCATTAGGTATTTTAACCTTACCCTGTGTCTCTAAACATATATCACCTTCTTAGTTACTAATAGTCCCCACCCTGCCTCTGAGTACCCTCTTACCATTTACATGCTGGTAGAAGATTTTTGGATTCCCTTTTATATTAACTGCCATTCTATTCTCATCTTCTCTCTTTGCCAGTCTTACTTTGCTCTTCACTTCCCCTTTCAACTTATTGTATTTGTCCTGGTTCTGTCATGAAGAATCCAGCTGACATGAATCATACACCCTTTTCTTGTTTCAGTATATTCTCTATCTCGTTCATCATCCCAGGAGTCCTGGCTTTGGTTCCACTAACTTTTACCCTTGTTGGAATGGACTGAACCTGTACCTGAAACATCTCCTCCCATTGGAGACTGCTGAGAATGACAACACATTGGAGAGCAGTCCAGACCATGGCACCAATGAGCAAGGGACTGCACAGGGGGGAACAGCAAAGTGTAGAGTGGTTATAGGAGATTCCATAGTCAGGTATTTCTGTAACTCTCATTGTGAGTCCCACATGGTGTGTTGCCTCCCTAATGCCGGGGTAAAGGAGAGAGTGTCGAATAGTTTGCAGGGGGAAGGAAGCGAGCTAGAAGTTGTGGTACACATCAGTACCAATGACATAGAGAGGGCAGGTATTGAGGTCCTATAGTCTGATTTTCAGGAGCTCAGGGGGAAGTTAAAAAGTCAGACCGCGAAGGTAATCTTTCTTTCTTTGGCCTCCTTGTCTCGAGAGACAATGGGTAAGCACCTGGAGGTGGTCAGTGGTTTGTGGAGCAGCGCCTGGAGTGGCTATAAAGGCCAATTCTAGAGTGACAGACTTTTCCACAGGTGCTACAGATAAAATTGGTTGTCGGGGCTGTTACACAGTTGGTTCTCCCCTTGCACATCTGTCTTTTCTCCTGCCAACTACCAAGTCTCTTCGACTCGCCACACTTTAGCCCCGCCTTTACGGCTGTCCGCCAGCTCTGGCGATCACTGACAAATGAATCCCATGACTTGTGATCAATGTCACAGGACTTCATGTCGCGTTTGCAGACGTCTTTAAAGCGGAGACATGGACGGCCGGTGTGTCTGATACCATTGACAAGCTCGCTGTACAATGTGTCTTTGGGGATCCTGCCATCTTCCATGCGGCTCACATGGCCAAGCCATCTCAAGGGCCGCTGGCTCAGTAGTGTGTACAAGCTGGGGATGTTGGCCACCTTGAGGACTTCAGTGCTGGAGATACGGTCCTGCCACCTGATGCCAAGTATTCTCCGGAGGCAGCAAAGATGGAATGAATTGAGACGTCGCTCTTGGCTGACATACGTTGTCCAGGCCTCACTGCTGTAGAGCAAGGTACTGAGGACACAGGCGTGAAACACTCGGACTTTTGTGTTCCATGTCAGTGTGCCATTTTCCCACACTCTCTTGGCCAGTGTGGACATAGCAGCGGAGGCCTTTCCCATGCGCTTGTTTAATTCTGCATCTAGAGACAGGTTACTGGTGATAGTTGAGCCTAGGTAGGTGAACTCTTGAACCACATCCAGAGTGTGGTCACCGATATTGATGGATGGAGCATTTCTGATGAACTGTCCCATGATGTGTCGGTTTCTTGAGGCTGATGGTTAGGCCAAATTCGTTGCAGGCAGCCGCAAACCTGTCGATGAGTCTCTGCGAACACTCTTCAGTGTGAGATGTTAATGTCGCATCGTCAGCAAAGAGGAGTTCCCTGATGAGGACTTTCCGTACTATGGTCTTCGCTCTTAGACGGGCAAGGTTGAACAACCTGCCACCTGATCTTGTGTGGAGGAAAATCCTTCTTCTGAAGACTTGAATGCATGTGAGAGCAGCAGGGAGAAGAAGATCCCAAACAGTGTAGGTGCGAGGACACAGCCCTGTTTCACGCCACTCAGGATAGGAAAGGGGTCTGATGAGGTGCCGCGATGATGAATTGTGCTTTTCATATTGTCATGGAATGAGGTGATGATACTTAGTAACTTTGGTGGACATCCGATCTTTTCTAGTAGTCTGAAGAGACCACGTCTGCTGGTGAGGTCAAAGGCTTTGGTGAGATCTGTGAAAGCAACGTAGAGGGGCATCTGTTGTTTGCGGCATTTCTCCTGTAGCTGGCAAAGGGAGAACAGCATGTCAATGGTGGATCTCTCTGCACGAAAGCCACACTGTGCCTCAGGGTAGACACGCTCAGCCAGCTTCTGAAGCCTGTTTAAAACGACTTGTGCGAAGACTTTCCCCACTATCCCGAGCAGGGAGATTCCACGGTAGTTGTTGCAGTCACCGCGGTCACCCTTGTTCTTGTAGAGGGTGATGATATTGGCATTGCGCATGTCCTGTGGTACTGCTCCCTCATCCCAGCACAGGCAAAGCAGTTCATAGAGTGCTGAGAGTATAGCAGGCTTGGCACTCTTGATTATTTCAGTTGTAATGCCGTCCTTCCCAGGGGCTTTTCCACTGGCTAGAGAATCAATGCCATCACTGAGTTCCTATTTTGTTGGCTGTTTGTCTAGCTCATCCATGACTGGCAGAGACTGGGCTGTATTGAGGGCAGAATCAATGACAACATTTTCCCTGGAGTACAGTTCTAGGTAGTGCTCCGCCCAGCGGTCCATTTGCTTGTGTTGGTCAGTGATCGTGACCACTGATTTAGACTTGAGGGGGGCGATCTTCTTGATATTTGGCCCAAAAGCTCTCTTAATGCTATCATACATTCCTCTGATGTTTCCGGTGTCGGAGGCCAGCTGAATACGTCTGCATCGGTGTTGCCAGTAGTCATTTGCACAGCACCTGGCTGCTCTTTGTGCAGCGCTTCTGGCTACTTCAACTGCTACGGATGTTAACTCGCTGGGGGCTTTCTTGTAGTTCAGCAGTGCAATGCGCTTAGCGGCTATGACAGGTTCTAGCTCTTCAAAGTGAGATTGAAACCAGTCTGCATTCTACTTCTCACGTTTGCCAAAGGTAGTCATTGCTGAGTCATAGATGGCATCTCTGATGTCGGCCCACTTGGTCTCTGCATCCCCTGTCGGAGTGTTTTGAAGGGCTTTTTCAAGTGAATTTATAAACTTATGTAACATCTGTGGATAAGAAATTCTGTTAATGTTGATGCGTGGGCGGTCCTTCTGCTTGGAGTAATGTAGCTTCTTTGTTTTGAGTCTAACTTTGCTGCACACCAGGGAGTGGTTGGTGTCACCGTCCGCACTGTGGAAGCTGCATGTGATTTGGACACTGCTTATAGAGACTCGCCTTGTGACGATGAGGTCCAGCTGATGCCAACGACGTGATCTTGGGTATCTCCATGAAACCTGGACACCCAAATCCCTCTGTACTGCAGTTCTGCAATTTCTCTCCATATAAGTAATATACTGCTTTTCAATTCTTCCTGCCAAAGTGGACAAGTACACATTTTCCCACATTATACTCCATCTGCCAAATGTTTGCCCACTCACTTAACCTATCTATATCTCTTTGTAGACTCTTTATTTACTTCATTGACTGGAAAGTACTTTGAGACGTCCGGTGGTCACGAAAAGCGCTATAGAAATGCAAGTCTTTTTCTTTATATGGAGACATTAGATCAGGTGACCAAAAGCTTGGTCAAAAGTAGGTTTGAAGGAGTGTCCTATTGGAGGAAAGTGATCTGGGGAGGGTATTCCAGAGCTTGGGGCCTAGAAAACTGAAGGTCACCAATGGTGGAGCGATTAAAATCAGGGATGTACAAGAGGCCAGAATTAGAGGAGCACAGATATCTCGGAGAGTTGTGGGGCTGGAGGAGATTACAGAGATAGAGAGATTAAGAAGGATTACATGAATTACAAAAACATGTTTAGACATGTGTGTATAAGCACAAAGTGTGGTGAATCAGTTTGTTGAACTTCAAATACAAACAGCATGTGGGAATATGAAATAAAAACAGAAAGTGCAGTCAATACTCAGCAGGTCTGGCAGCATCTGTGGAGAGAGAAGCAGAGTTAACGTTTCAGGTCTGTGACCTTTCATCAGAACTGATGTAAAGATAGGGAAGGATAAAAGGGAAGTGTGGTGACAGTACTGATTAGGGAAGACATTGTCCCTCTGTCTCTCCACACTCTTTAGAACTATGGCATTAAGTCTATATTGCCTCTCCCTCCCCATTCTGCCAAAATGCATCACCTCACACTTCACTGTATTAAATTCCATCTGCCACTTGTCTGCCTATATTACTAGTCTATCACTGCCCTGTTACAGTCGATTGGTGACATCCTCACGGTCTGCTCCATCTCAGAGTTTGGAATGTTCAGTAAATTTTGAAATTTTACTGTGTTACAACATTCAAGTCATTTAGAAATGTCACAAATAAAATCAGTGCACCAGCACTGACCCTTGGGGAACATCAATGTCTATCATCCAGTAGTCTGATAAACAACCATTTACCACCACTCACTGGTTTCCATCCTTAAACCAGTTTTTTTGTCTAAGCTGACACTGACCTTTCTATTCCAGGCACCTCGATTTTTTTTTTATTAACCAGCCTTTTATGTGCAACTTTGTCAAAAGCTATTTTAAAATCCATATCGAGAACGTCCACCGAATTCCCCTCATCAACCTTCTCTCTTACATCATTAAAAACATTCAGTTAGATTAGTCAAACATGATCTGCCTTTTACAAATCCGTACTGACTCTCCTTAATGAACTCAAACCTCTCCAAATACCTGTTAATAATTTCCCTGATCATTGGTTCCAAAATCTGACCCAACAGTTAAACTGTCTGTTCTATAGTTACTACACATGTTCTTACAAACTTTCTTGAACAAGGGTGTCACATCTGCCACTCTCCAATCCTCTTGCAGCTTCCCCATATCTTGGTGAAGATTGGAAGTTTAGGGAAAGCCCTTCCATATCTCCCATCCATTACCCCTACCATCTCCACTTCAACCGCTATTTTGTCACATTCCACTTCCATAGTAAACACCGATACGAAATATTCATTTCATGTTCTAGCCTTGCCCTGCACCTCTGAGCATATATCACCCTCTTTGACCCTAAGAGTCCTCACTCCACATCTTACTACCCCCTGAAGCCCTTAATGTGATTGGTAGAAGGATTAGAGGGCACATGAGGAGAAACGTTTTCACCCAGAGGGTGATGGGTGTCTGGAATTCACTGTCAGGAATGGTGGTGGAGGCAGAAACTCTCAATTCTTTTAAAAGGTACCTGGACATGTACCGAGGGTGCTGTAACCTGCGGGGCTGTGGACCAGGTGCCAGAAGGTGGGATGAGTTTAGGTGGATTGCTTGTTTGGCCAGCACGGACACGATGGGCTGAATGGCCTCCTTCTGTGCTGTACTTTTTCTGTGTTTCTATGTTTCTTACCATTTACAAACCATTAGAAGATTTTTGGGTTCCCTTTTATGTTAACTGCCATTCCATTCTCAGATGACCACACACATCAGAGCCACAGCAATCTCCCGCACGGCAGCTCATTTAAATAGCCGGTACGGCCTCCCCCGACAACGTGGAGAGGGTGAGCTGTCTGACATCGTCAATGGTGTCAGATATCTGTGCACAGGCACTGCCGCCATCTTTCAAGGGCAGCCAGTTCTGCCGCCAATTTGAATTTTTAAAGAAGTATCCCCGCCCCCAAAATTAACCAAATAAAATTGTAACGCCCCTTTCCCACCCCCAATAAGAATTACATTAACTATTTGCCCTTTCCCTGCACACAACACTTACCTTTGAAATGTGACCTTTCACCCCTGCCCCCCAGACTGTACAATGTTTAAAGTTCATCCCTTCCCACAATCCCCTATACTGATGATGATTATTTGACCCCGTCCCCCCCATCACTGCTCCCCCCCCACACGAAAAATCTTAATTCCCCCACCCCACCCCGCACCAGTGTCCTGCCTGCTTTTCCCAGACGGGGAAGTGAAGGTGTGGGAGTGCCGGCTGCTGCACTGGAGATCGTGGTGGGCCCGGAAGATTCGAGGTAAGTTTATTTCAATCTATTCATTATAATATTTAAATGCAGGTCCCGTTGCCCAGCGACAGGGGTGCCGTCACAGAGCCTTGTCACCACCAGGAGGATCAGGCCGGGCCCTCCCGGAGTCGGGCTCCATGGTGAGCCTCTGCCAGAAGCATCTTCCGGCCTTCCCCACCATGGAGCCTGAAATCAGGGGCTCTGTAAAATCCAGCCCATTGTGTTTGGCCTGCTTTGCGCTTGAAGAATTCACCTGACATGCTTCATACACTGTTTTTTTATTTTGTCATATTCTCTATCTCCCTCATTATCCAAGGAGCCCTGGCTTTGTTTCCCCGACCTTTCCAGCTTGTTGGAATGTACTTAGCCCATTCTCCGTGATGTCCTTTACCCCAGTACCAGGGAGGTAACACATCATACAGGACTGACCAATCTGAATTCACTGTTTGATTTGTGGGTGACTATCTTACATTGATGGCCTCTAGTTTTGCTTTTCCCCACAAGTGGAAACATTCTCTCTGTATCTCCTCTATCGAAACCTTTCATACTTTTAAACACCTCTATTAGGTCACCCCTCAGCCTGCTCTCTTTTTAGAGAAAAGAGACCAGCCTGTTCATTCCCTCCTGATCGGTATTCCCTACATTTCTGGTATCATCCTTGTAAATATTTTGCACCCTCTCCAGTGCCTCCATATCTTTTTTATAATATTGTGAACAGAATTGTCTGCAGTATTCCAGGTGTGGTCCAACCAGGGTTTGACACAAGTTTAGCATAACTTCTATACTTTTCAATTCTACCCCCTAGGAATAAACCTTAGTGCTTGGTTTACTGTTAACCTGTGTAACTACTTTTAGTGATTTGTGTATTTGTACTCCCAGGTCCCTTACCTCCTCTGCCCCATTTAGATTCTTATTTTGTAAGTAATATGTAACCTCCTTACTTTCCAAAATGTGATGTCTCACATTTATCTATGTTGATATTAATTTGTCAATTACATGTCCATTCGGCAAGTTTGTGAGTATCTTCATGTAATTTGTTGCTATCCTCCTCAGATTAACTATCCCCCCAACCCCAAGTTTGATGCCATCTGAAGATTTAGAAATTGTGTTTTTGATTCCAAAGTCTAAATCATTAATATAAATTGTAAAACAGTGATCCCAGCACTGATCCATGTGCAACACCACTTTCCACCTTCTGCCATTCTGAGTAACTACTCTTTATTCCTATTCTCTGCTTTCTGTTTTGAAGCCAGCTAGCTGTCCATTCTGCTTGTTCCCTTATCCTGCAATCTCTGACCTTATTCATTAGTCTGTTCTGTGATACCTTATCGAAGACTCTTTGAAAATCTGGATAAATTGCATCTACTGCATTAACATTGTCTACTTTCTCTGTCACCTCTTCAAAAAATTCAACATGGTTGGTTAAGCAAGACTTTCTCTTTAAATCCATGCTGACCTTTCATTATTATATCTTTGTTTTCGAGATATTCTTCTATTCCCACCTTTAGTAGAGATTCCATTATTTTTTACCACTGATGTTAAGCCAACTGGTCTATAGTTCCCTGTACATGTTCTATCTCCTTTCTTAAATATCGGTATAATGTTAGCTATCGGCCAGTCTTCTGACACTACACCTTTCTCTAAAGAATGATTAAAAATGTGTAGTAATGTCTCTGCTATCTCTTCCCTAGATTCTTTTAAAATGTGTGGATGTAATCCATTTGGACCAGGGGTTTTTATCCTCTGAGTTTGATTAGTTTATTTAAAACTTCACCTTTTTATTTTCAATGCTGTTACCTGATTTCTAATCTGTCCACCTATCCTGTTTTCCTGGTAAATATTGAAGCAAGGTCATTATTTAATATTTCTGTCATTTCTCTATCATTGTCTGTTGTGATATAATCCTGACCATCAATAATTGACCCTATTTCCATCATGATTTTCCTTTTTTTATTTATATGCCAATAAAATATTTTACTATTTGCTCCTTGATAATTTAATTGTTCCCTTTTGTCCTTTTTAAAACAAAATTCTAATCTCTTTGTCGTGCTCTCCCCTGCTGCTCATGTACTTAATGTCTGTCTTTTTCCAAGACCTCATTTTTCTTTATCTGATGTCTTTATTTATCCATGGTAACTCATTAGTGTTTCACTTGTTCTTGTCTTTTTAGCAGAATATATTTTTCCTGGACTATGTCGAACATGGTTTTAAATGTTTCCCATTGCTGTTCTATATCACTGTTTGACAATATTGTTGTCAGTTTTATTTTCCTCGGCTCTATTCTCAGCCCCTCAAAATCCACTTTTCTCCAATCTATTCCCTGGTCTTTGTCATACTTACCTCCTTCTCAATTATTATCTTAAAGTATATAATATTAATGTTCACTATTGTCTCGATGTTCCCCTACTTTTACTTCTTTTATCTCCTCTGGCTCATTCCCCATTACTGGATCCAGTAGGGAATCCTCCCTTGTTGAGCTTCTTACATATTGGGTTAGAAAGGAGTCTTGTACACATTGTAGGAACTCCATTCCCTATTTCCTTTACATATCTCTTCTGGCCAATGAATCTCATGTTAGTTGAAATTCCTCATTATTATTATTCCATGTTTTTTATTCATTTCCCTAATTTCTTTGTATACTTCTTCCTGACTTTCCTTCCACTATTAGGTGGTCCATAGACTATCCCTGTGAATGTGGTTGATCCTTTATTATCTTTTATCTTTATCCATGTGGATTCTATTTCTGTCTTGCTGATGGCCGTGTCACTTTTTGCTCCTGCCATTGTTTTCAGTATTAAGTACAGCTACTCCACCTCCCCAATTTCCTCTCTCTCTTTTCTAAGTAGTTTATATCCTGCAATGTTTAATGCTCAGTCCAGATTTTTCCATAGCTATGTCTCAGTAATCCCTAATATGGTTCCTCACAATGTAGTATTGTCTCCAGTTCCCCTGTTTTATTACACTGTGTGTATTGCTGTGTGAAAAGTTTAACTCAGTTGTAATAACAGTTCCTCTTACTTTTTTTAACCATCTTTTTATAATCACACTCCATAATTCTATTTACCTCCTTTCCATCGATGTCCTCTCTTTTTTTTTCTTTCCAATACTCCGCTTTTCTGATTTGTTTACATTCAGGCTGATTTCATTTTCTGTTCATCCCTCCCCATCTCCCCCACACCCCCACCCTGTCCCGTCTTATTAGTTTAAAACCTTTACCACCTCCCTATTTACCCTTTCCACTCGGATACAGGTCCCATCCTGGTTCAGGTGCAGTCTGTAAACTCAGTACAATTCCTTCCTGTGCTGGTACCGGTGCCAGTGTTTCATTTAAAGATTAGAGATAGATTAGAGATACAGCACTGAAACAGGCCCACCGAGTCTGTGCCGAACATCAACCACCCATTTATACTAATCCTACACGAATCCCATATTCCTACCAAACATCCCCCACCTGTCCCGAGATTTCCCTACCACCTACCTATACGAGTGACAATTTATAATGGCCAATTTACCTGTCAACCTGCAAGTCTTTTGGCTTGTGGGAGGAAACCGGAGCACCCGGAGAAAACCCACGCAGACACAGGGAGAACTTGCAAACTCCACACAGGCAGTACCCGGAATCGAACCCAGGTCACTGGAGCTGTGAGGCTGCAGTGCTAACCACTGCGCCACTGTGCCGCCCCAAAGGAACCCCTCTTTCCCACACCAGCTCTTTAGCCACACTTTAATTCTCCTGATCTGACTGTTTCTTTGCCAATTTGCATGTGGATTGGGAAATAATCCAGTGATTATTGCCCTTGAGGTCCTGCTTTTTAATTTAGCTCCTAACACCTGATATTCCCTCAGCAGGATCTCCTCCCGGTTCCTACATATGTCGTTTGTTCCAACATCGACCACGACAACTGGATTATTCCCTCCCCTTCCAAATTGCTCTCCTGCCACCATAAGATATCCCTTACCCTGGCACCTTGTAGACAACGCACCCGACAGGATTCTCATTCGTGTCTGCAGAGGACACTATCCATCCCTCTAATTATAGAAATCCTTATCACTACCGAGAGAGTGTGGGAAAATGGCGCACTGATACGGAACTCAAATGTCCAAGTGTTTCACGCCTGTGTCCTCAGTACCTTGCTCTACGGCAGCGAGGCCTGGACAACATATGTCAGCCAAGAGCGACGTATCAATTCATTCCATCTTCACTGCCTCCGGAGAATCCTTGGCATCAGGTGGCAGGACCATATCTCCAACACAAAAATCCTCGAGGCGGCCAATATCCACAGCATATACAGCCTACTGAGCCAGCGGCGCTGGAAATGGCTTGGCCAAATGAGCCACATGGAAGATGGCAGGATCCCCAAGGACACATTGTACAGCGAGCTCGACACTGGTATCAGACCCACCAGCTGTCCATGTCTCCGCTTTAACGACGTCTGCAAACGCGACATGATGTCCTGTGACAGTGATCACAAGTCGTGGCAGTGAGTTGCCAGCGATCGCCAGAGCTGGCGGGCAGCCATAAAGGCGGGGCTAAAGTGTGGCGAGTCGAAGAGACTTAGCAGGAAAAAAGACAGAAGCGCAAGGTGGAGAGCCAACTGTGTAACAGTCCCGGCAACCAATTTTATCTGCAGCACCTGTGGAAGAGTCTGTCGCTGTAGAATTTTCCTTTATAGCCACTCCAGGCGCTGCTTCACAAATCACTGACCACCTCCAGGCGCTTACCCATTGTCTCTCGAGACAAGGAGGCCAAAGAAGATATCACTACCACATTCTCTTCTGTTCTTTTCCCCCTTGGACAGTCTTCTGAGCCACAGTACCTTGGTCTACATTGTGACTGTCCTCCCCACAGTCTTTCTCCTTGTCCTCACAGGTAACAAGTACATTGTACCTTTTGGACAACACCTGTGTTTGAGGGACCTCCTTCTCAATCTCTCCTCAGTCCTCACCACGCTGCTCCCTAATGGTTACACCCTCTTCTTGAACCTGTGATTTTCTCTGAGCTGTGACTGTGTTCTGGATAAAACTGAAGAAATTCCTCCCCCTTCCTTATGTTTGGGAATGTCTCCAACTCACATTCCAGCCCATTGACTCTGAGCTGGAATGACAAAAGACGGAGACATTTCCTGCTGGTGTGGGAATGCGGGACAGTCTCGCTATCCACAAACTCCCACATCCTACAGTCCCAACACATAGCCTGCCCTGTCATCTCTAGTCTTTTATAATTAATTTGCTTATTGATAACCTGAATAAATGTAATTAGGTCTTTAAAAACAATTCACAATAAATGTATTAAATAATTGATTTATCTGATTAATTTAATAAAGTAATAGATTTATTTCCCCAAGCAATACTTTATTCAAATGCTGTCACTTGGAGAGACAAAAACACACTGTAATACTCAACAACCAATCACCTACCTTCTGTCCTGTTACTTCCCTCTTTGATGTTTATTGACAGCTCCTGAATATCTGAGGAGTTCTACAGTGTGAGATTCATTGTCAGTGAAAGGAAAATCTGTTTGTTAATTTCCTCAAGGCTTTTTAAGTATTTCCTGTAACATTCAACAGAAAGTGAATTGTATCCGGTCCAGGGTTTGATTCAGTTTGTTTCTCACTCTCTGTCTGTTTGTGTTTAGCCTGGGTTCCAATAAACTGGGAGATTCAGGAGTGAAACTACTGTCTGCGGCTTTGAGGAACCCGGACTGTAAAATACAGAAACTATGGTAAGTACCAGACTGTGTGAGATTGTGTTTATAATAATTTGGTATCTGACACTGTACATTGCTATTAATATCAGTAATGGTGTTATTAATAAACACTGTGCATTATTATTAGTATCAGCAATGGTGTTATTACTAAGCACTACATATTACTCTAGTAATAACACCATCAGTAATAATGTTATTAATAAACACTGGGGATTTACTCTGATGCCTGTTATTTCTCCATCTTTGATCCCAGGCTGGAAAGAAACAATCTCACAGATTCTTGTATCGAAGATCTCTCGTCCGCTCTCAGTACAAAGCGGTCACTGACGGATCTGAACCTGAGTGATAATAAACTGGGAGATTCAGGAGTGAAACTACCGTTTGAGGCTCTGAGGAACCCAGACTGCAAAATACAGGGACTGGAGTAAGTGCTAATTATATATTAATTGTGTTCAGGTAGTGGGCAGTAACTGGGGTTTCACTTGAGCATGTATAAAGAGACACTTATTGATATTGTGGTGTGGTTGAGTGAGGAGGTGTATGTTTGTAATGCTAAACTCTAAATTAATGTAAGACTGAGTAAAGATTAGCTCCAGTAATATTCTTCACCAACTGGATTTCCAGAGTAGAATATGATAACAGAGAATGGGCGCCTCAAGGTGAAGGTCAAAGGCTACGAAAAAAAGGCTTCGTTTGCTGACAATGTAACCACTAGGTGGCGCTGCACTGGCACATGTGTAAATGCAGCCTGCTGCACTGAAACGTCACTGTCTGCGGCGTTCGGGTACCTGCCAGGATAAAGATGGCGCTGCTCAAATAATCACAGAAAGGAAACCTAAACCCATGGCAGCACACAATCACTGGACAGGGAGCTCGGGCGAAGCGGGGAGTGGGTGTGGGGGGGGAAGGGGCGAGAGGGGGGGGGGCAAGCGGGTGGGGGAAGTAGCGGAGAGTGGGCGGGGTGGGGAAGCGTGTGGCCAGAGAGAGGATGGGGGGCGGTGAGGACTGGGCGGGGGGGGAGGAACGGGCAGGGGCGGAGGGGGGATGTGATGGGGAGTAGGGTGGGGAGTGTGGAGCAAGGGGATAGGGAGTGGGGAGAGTGGGGGTGGGGAACGAAGGCAGGGTGGGGAGTGGGGAACGAAGGCAGGGTGGGGAGCGGGGAACAAAGGGAGGGTGGGGAGCGGGGAACGAAGAGGGGGTGGGAGTGGGAAGCGAGGGGAGGTGAGGAGCGGGTTGGGGGCGAGCAGGGAGCGAGTGAGGAAGGTCGAGTGCAGGTGGCGGGAGCAGGGAGGGAATGGGTGAGCAGAGGGAAGGGGGTGTGAGTGGGAGGGGGGAAGTAGGGAGTGAGTGGGCGAGGTTGGAGGAAGCGGGGTGTGAGCAGCCTGCAGTCAGTGGCCGGGGAGGTGGGGAGGAGGAGTGCGCAGTCGCAGTCGCACCCGCCGCCACCAAGTTCTTTGGGCTGCTCGCCCCCACCTTCCTCCTTACTCTCTCCCTGCTTCTCGCTCCCTTTCTCACCGCTTCCCCCTCGCTCTCTTCCCACCTCCACCTTGCTCTCTCTCCACTTCCCCCCACCGCACTCTCCGCACTCCCGCCATCGCACTCTCCGCAGTCCCCCATCTCGACACTCTCCCTCTCCGCACTCCACCCTCTTCACCCCATTGCACCTCCCCCCCGCATTCTCTGCACCTCCCCCCCGCATTCTCTGCACCTCCCCCTGCACTCTCTGCACTTCACCCCGCACTCTCCGCACTTCACCCCGCACTCTCCGCTCTTTCCCCCGCTCTCTCCTCCCTTCCCCTGCACTCTCCTCCCTTCACCCCGCTCTCTCCCCCTTCCCCCCGCTCTCTCCCCCCTTCCCCCCGCTCTCTCCCCCTTCCCCCCGCTCTCTCCCCCTTCCCCCCGCGCTCTCCCCTGCCCCCCGCTCTCTTCCCTGCCCCCTGCTCTCTTTCTTGCCCCCCGCTCTCTTCCTTGCCCCCCGCTCTCTCCCCTGCCACCCGCTCTCTCCCTGCCCTCCGCTCTCTCCCCTGCCCTCCGCTCTCTCCCCTGCCCTCCGCTCTCTCCCCTGCCCCCCGCTCTCTCCCCTGCCCCCCCGCTCTCTCCCCTTCCCCCCGCTCTCTCCCCTTCCCTCCCGCTCTCTCCCCTTCCCCCCCCGCTCTCTCCCCTTCCCCCACGCTCTCTCCCGCCTTTCCCCCCGCTCTCTCCCCCTTTTCCCCTGCTCTCTCCCCCTTTTCCCCTGCTCTCTCCCCCTTTCCTCCTGCTATCTCCATCGCTCTCTCGCCGCTTCCCCCCTCTCCCTGCTTCCCCCCTCATCTCTCCCCCTTTCCCCCCGCTCTCTCCATCGCTCTCTCCCCGCTTCCCCCTCTCCCTGCTTCCCCCTCGCTCTCTCCCCCTTCCCCCCTTTCACACCGCTTCCCCCCTCGCTCTCTCCCCCATTTCCCTCCCCTCACTCTCTACCCGCTTCCCCCGCCCCCTCCCCCGCTTTCTCCCCATTCCCCCGCGTTACGTGATGACATCTTCTGCCCATGCACCAACCAGTCCTGGCAATGCGGAATGCCACACACGTGCAGAGAGTAGGAGCCCGTTTGCACATGTGTACAGCTCGGTGTAGTCTGATGATGTCAGGCTGCTCAATTCAACACAAAACAAGAACAATTGAACCCGAACTGCCTCACCCCTCAATAGCAGCGATCACCACTTCCACCCCCCGTCAAATACACCACTCCCTCCCGCGATTGCTGCTTCTCTTTCCCGCTCCCTCCCACACACAACCTCCTGCCACTCCCGACTGCTCACCACTCCATTTCACCATTCTCTCCTGTACCCGTCTGCTCGCTGTTCCCTCCCGCTGCTCGATCCCCACCTCACCACCCAGAGAAGCAGCGGGGGTGCTGGGGCTGTGTGTGTGGGTGACAGAAGTGAGAACGGCAGGAAGTGAGTGGCGGGATGGAGCAGCAGAAATGGCCGGGGTAGTTGGAGGGTGTGGATGGGGATTTAGCAGCGAGGCAGGATGGAGCAGCGAGTAGTCGGGAGTGACGAGCAGGCGGGCACGGGAGAGAACAGTGGGAGAGAGTGAGGAAGAGAAGCAGCGACTGAGGCGTGATGGTGGGAGGGAGTGGGGTACTGTTGGAGGGATAGAGATTGTGAACACGGCCATTGAGGGGTGAAGCAACACTCGGACATTATTACGTCTGATGTCATTACGTGGTGACGTTGACACACACGTGCACAGACCCATACTGGCAAGCTGACAAATGTTCAGACACAGTGATGACGTCAGTGATCGATCTGCACATGCTCTGCATTGTCGGGAGATATTCCGAAAAAAATAACAGACAAAAAACTACAATCCTAGCAGCAATGATCAGAAATAGCCGAAAGCAAGTGTAAATTGTTGGGCTTTGATTACCCTCCGATGTTCTCGGAATCTGAACCATATGACCGGGTGAGGTGAAAGTGATTGTTCTTGATATCGAGGCAGCATTTAACCAAGTGTGACATCAAGGAGCCCGAGGCAAATTGAAGTTAGTGGGAATCAGGGGGAAAACTCTCCACTGGTTGGTGTTATGAGCGAGGATGGAGGAGTGCACTGTCTTTCTCTAGTTCCACTTCTCCACAGGTCACAACATATATTTAAATGTTTTACCCAGTTACTGATACAGCCAATTATATACTTCATCTATTTCAGTTTCTGAATAAAAATCTACCAACCAAGTTTCTTTAATAATAAACAAAATTATTAATTTATTATAAAACAAGACTCATTTCATAAAGATACAAAGGTTATTAACACACAGGTTGAAATGCGAGAGTATAAATATATTCCCTTCGAACATCAACACTTACAAGTTTCACACCATTTAAAAAACACTCTGCTTTTCTATTTTTACAACCAAAGTGAATAACTTTACACTTCCCTACATTATATTCCATCTACCATTCTCAACTGCTCAGATACTGAAGTAGTCCATGTCCCCATGAGGCCAGACCTGGACAACATCCAGGCTTGGGCTGATAAGTGCTAAGTAACATTCATGCCAAACAAGTGCCAGGCAATGCCCATCTTCAACAAGAGAGAATCTAACCATCTCCCCTTGACATTCAACGGCATTAACATCACTGGATCCCCCACTATCAACATCCTGGGTGTTACCATTGACCAGAAACTGAACTGGAGCAGCATTATAAATACTGTGTCTACAAGAGCAGGTCTGAGGCTGGAAATTCTACAGTGAGTAGTCAACCCCCTGACTCCCCAAACCTGTCCACCATCTACAAGGCACAAATCAAGAGTGTGATAGAATACTGTCTACTTGCCTGAATGAGGGCAGCTCCAACAACACTCAGGAAGTTCAACACCATCCAGGATAAATGCAGCCCACTTGATCGACACCCCATTCACCACCTTAAACATTCACTCCCTCCACCAGGGACGGACAATAGCAGCAGAGTGTACCAGATACAAGATGCACTACAGCAACTCACCATGCCTCCTTCAACAGCACCTTCCAAACCCACGACCTCTTCCACCTCGAAGGAAAAGGCAGCAGATGCGTGGGAAGTTTTCCTCCAGGCCACACACCATCCTGACTTGGGAATATATCACCGTTCCTTCACTGTTGCTGGATCAACATCCTGGAATTCCCTCTCTAACAGCATTGTGGATATACCTGCACCAGATAGACTGCAGAGGTTCAAGAAGGCAGCTCACCACCACCTTCCCAAGGGCAATTAGGGATGGACAACAAATACTGGTCTTTCCAGTGACGCCCACATCCCACAAAACAAATAAGTATAAAAAATAACCAGTGGAAGAATGAAGTGGAGATGTGGATATGGGTTGTGTCCCGATGAGAAATCTGGAGAAATGTGTGTTTAAGTTCCCATCCCTAGGTGACCCAAAGAACATGAAACTAGTCATTTTTAGCGATGGTTCACATGCTAATCTTCCTGATGGGTATTCTAGTGCAGCTGGTTTCATAATATTACTGATGGGTGAAAATGGGAGATACTGTCCTTCAGCTTGGGAAGCTCCGAAAATAAAAAGGGTTGTTAAAAGTACTTCAGCTGATTGACACACTGACCCTTGTGGAGACAGTGGATATGGGATTCTATTTGTCAAATATTGTAAGTGAGATTCTATACAAGGGGTTTACTGAAGATCACATACTCATTGAATGTTATGTAGATAATTGTTCATTGTTGGCTGATGCACATTCTACTAAAAGTGTCAGAAAAGGTTCCAGATCGACCTTGCTGGCTTGAAAGAAATGCCGGTTTAGTCTGAAAGAACGAGTTTGTGATGCAGAGGTTATGATAGATACACAACTCCAGCAGTCTCTGTCCATTCTAATTCATCCTTCCAATGCCATAGCGCCCGAGGCAGGAGGGCCATGAGTCATGGTCGGCCCCAACCCTGGCGTTAAAGTCCCCCAGCAGGAACAAATGTTTGGTATTAGGAATGCTACTAATGACATTATGGAATTCCTTGTAGAACTGGTCTTTAACTTCAGGTGGGGAGCAGAGTATTGGAGCTTAGATGCTGAGTAGGTGTACTGGACCAGAGACAGTGAGCAGTCCAATGGACAGTATGCATTCTGAGCCATTTGAAGGTGGCTCTATCATGCTGAGCAAAGAGTTTCTGATGGCGAAGCCCACTCCATGTTGTCTTGGTTCTTCAGGATCCCTACCCTGCCAGTAGAAGGTGTAGTCTTACTCTCTTAGAGATCCGCTCGCAGGCAGGCGTGTCTCCTGAAGTGCTGCAATGTCTACATTGAGTCTACTGAGCTCATTGTCAATGATGGCGGTCTTCCGAGAATCGTTGGTTTGTGTAAGGTTTTCCGACAGGCCAGGACATATAGTTCTGACGTTCCAGTTTTCAAAACGAAGGGCTAGTACCTTCTTTCCCTTTTTTTGGTCGTGCTGTTTGGTGCAATGTTACAGTTCACTTGTCAGGCAATGACCCTGAGCTCCAAGCACCCATTGAAGCAAGTGGACTGTGGCAGGACAGAGCCTTAGTGACCAGGGGCTGCCTGGTTTGAGGCGGGCAGAAGGGGGTGCGAGTGGGAAGGGGGGAAGAGGGCACGAGGGGGGAGGGGGTGCGAGGGGGAGTGGGTGTGAGTGTGAGGGGGAGGGGGTGGGGTAAGTGGTGCGAGGGGGTGGGGGAAGGGGTGTGAGGGGGAAGAGGTGGGGGAAGGGGTGCGAGGAGGAAGGGGGTGGGGATGGGGTGCGAGGGGGAAGGGGGTGGGGGAAGGGTGAGCGAGGAGGGAGTGGGGGAAGGGTTGCGAGGAGGGAGGCGAGGGGGAAGTGAGGGGCAGTGGTTGTGTGGGGGAAGGGGGTGAAAGGGGGAGGGGAGTGGGGAGGGGAGTGGGAAGGTGGTGCGAGGGGGGAAGGGGGTGCGAGGGGGGAAGTGAGGGGCAGTGGTTGTGTGGGGGGAAGGGGGTGCAAGGGGGAGGGGAGTGGGAAGGTGGTGCGAGGGGGGAAGGGGGTGCGAGGGGGGAAGGGAGGGAAGAGGGGAGGCGTCTGGCGGAGGTCGCGGCCCTGGCCAGCGGGCCAGCCCACAACCTCCTCCATGTTGCCGTCCTCCAGGCTGACTCTGCCCTCCTGGTCGCCATCCAGCTCACGGTGGAACTTCTTTCCCGGCTCCCAGCTGTGACGGTGGAAGGGTGACCGAGGCCGGAATGTGGTCCTGAGTCTCGGCGACCACCTCATGGGCACTCGGGTCACCTGCTCCTCCCCATCGAGCTCCCAGTAGATGAATGAAGGGTTCACTGAAATAGCTGAACATTAAAGCTGCTCTTGTACATTCTTGTGTATTCCAGCCTGAATTTCTCTCTCACCTGCTCTCCCTGGCTGCAGCTCTTAGTCCAGTCTTTCCTGTTTAGTTTGTTCAAATCCCATCTACTTTGTGGAAATGGTGAAGAACCTTTCAATATCTTTACTAATTCATATTATTAATTATTATATAATTATTATTTATTAATATCAGTAATAGTGTTATTAATGAACACTGGAGATTTACACTGATTCCTGTTATTTCTCTCTCTGATCCCCAGTCTATCGGATGTCAGTCTCACAGATTCTTGTGCCTCTGCTCTCAGTACAAACCAGTCACTGAAGTATCTGGACCTGAGATCAAACTCCTTCACAGATCGATCTGTCCCCGCTCTCCGCCGCCTCATACTGAACTGCAGGAGTCTGGAGCGAATCCAGTGAGTGTTTGTGTTAATGTTTAATGTAATAAATAAAATATAAATGGGATTCAGTCACTCTTATCAGTAATATCTCTAATTATTATTGAAATATTAATCCCAGTCTCCCTGTTATTTACACTATTGTTCAATCTGTTTATTTCCTGTTTAATCTTTAATCTGTTTCAGGTTGCGGGGGAATGAGTTCAGTTCAAATGGAGTGAATCAGTTGAAGTCGCTGCAGGATACAAGACCCAGACTGAATGTGGATGTGTGAGCGTTTCAATTTGTAAACATCACTGGTCTCTCTATATGAACATTTTCGGCCAATTTTCTGTCCTTCCCCTTTAATTGGCCGCGCTCCAGGTTTAAATCCTATTGGCTGTTTCACTGTTTCTGGTTCGAGCTGAGCGAGTGTCATCTCCCATTGTGACATCAGAGGCCCAGCAACAGGGTCACGTGACTCAGCCGCCCGGCCCCACAGCGCTGCTTCTGCAGGATATCTGGGACTGAATGTTCCCCAATGGGGCACTGGGGAAATGTACAGACAGGAAGGGCGGCACAGTGGCGCAGTGGTTAGCACCGCAGCCTCACAGCTCCAGGGACCCGGGTTCGATTCCGGGTACTGCCTGTGTGGAGTTTGCAAGTTCTCCCTGTGTCTGCGTGGGTTTTCTCCGGGTGCTCCGGTTTCCTCCCACAAGCCAAAAGACTTGCAGGTTGATAGGTAAATTGGCCATTATAAATTGTCACTAGTGTAGGTGGTAGGGAAATATAGGGACAGGTGGGGATGTTTGGTAGGAATATGGGATTAGTGTAGGATTAGTATAAATGGGTGGTTGATGTTCGGCACAGACTCGGTGGGCCGAACGGCCTGTTTCAGTGCTGTATCTCTAATCTAATCTAAGGAAGGGTCCAGGGTGGGGCTCAGTCTGGGCTGCAGTGGGACACTGGTAATTACACTCAATATCCCTGAGTTTGGCAATTACATTATCCAGGGTTCACACTCAGTATCAGGACCCAGTGACCCTGCTGGGAAGTGAACCTGTGTGTGTTCAGGATGGAGACAGGCTCTGTTCAGCTTGGATAGATCCCACCGTCCAATAGATACCAATACCCAGTGTCTGGGGTCACCCAGAGAGAATATCCTATTGGGGAGGTTCCTGAAACTGGTGCACCCAGGATGGGTCAGCACTGCGAGAGGAGAAATGGGGAAAGTGCCAGTCGGGAATCCCACTGTTCTGTCTGGCTGATGGTGAGCATTTGTAGTGTTTAAGGATCCTGAACTTAATGTGTTTCTGGCACCAACATGGGAGCAGATACTGGTGTTACCATGGAAATTAAACATTGTGTACTTACTGTGGACTGAATTTTCAAACGGAATCACCTGAGACTGTAAACCATGAGATTGTGAAAAGGTGCAATGACCCTGTGAAACATCCTGAGGAAACTGAGGGGTCGATGAACGGACTTGTTACCTGTACTCACCTGGATTTGTATAATGACTTCCACTTGGAAATGTTTTATTAAACTTCACCTCTGTATCACTGCCTCCTGGATGATGTAACAGTACTGAGGAGAATTGTTATTGTGTGATGTTGAATTAAATGATACATTATCTTAACAAGTACATCTCAGGACTTCTTACCAACTTCAAATTTGAGAATAGTAGGGAAGTGTTGCTACAGCTGTTCAGGGCATAAGTTAGAGCACATCTGGAGTACTGTGGACTGTCTTGGTCTCCTTACTTAAGAAATTATATAATTGCATCAGAAGTAGTTCAGAGAAGGTTCACTAGGCTGATTCCTGGATGAAGGGGTTATCTTATGAGGAAAGGTTGAACAGGTTGGGTCCATACCCACTGGAGTTTAGAAGAATGAGAGGTGATCTAATTGAAACATCTCAGGTCCTGAGGGAACTGGACAGGGAGGATTCTGAGAGGATGTTTCCACTTGTTGGGGAGACTAGAATTAGGGGACACAGTTTAAAAATTAGGGGCATCCCATTTAAAACTGAGATCAGGAGAAATGTTTTTCTCTCAGAGGGTGGTTGCATGCAAGACTACGGGTCAAGTGCTGCAAAATGGGATTAGAATTGATGGCTGGCACAGACACGATGAGCCGAATGGCCTGTTTCTGTGCTGTATAACCCGATGACCTCATGTCTCTATGAACATCCAAGAGTGCTGGACATTAAGTACAACAGCAACCAGCCTCTGAGGTTATAACTTAGTCAGACATTGTTTATTCATTCAGGGGATGTGGGCGTGGTTAGAAAGTCAAACGTTTATTTAATCATTCCTAATTGTCCCTGAGGAGGTGGTAATGAGCCAGCTTCTTGAACTGCTGCAGCGCGTGTTACTCATATGTTACTCCAATCGTGCTGTTTGATAGGGAGCTCCAGGATTTTGACCCAGTGACAATGAGCGAACAGTGTGTGCTTGGAAGGAAACTTGGAGGTGGTGTTATTCCCATGTGCCTGTCTGCTTTGTTCTTTATCTGCTATCGGTCGCAGGTTTGAAATGTGTTGTCAAAGTATCCTTGGTGAGTTGTTGCAGTGCATCTTGGAGATAATGCACAACAAAAGCAGGTTGCGTTGCTGGTGGAGAGAGTTAATGTTTATTGGATGCCAATCATGCAGGCTGTTTCTTGGTCCTGGATGGTGTTGAGTTCCTTGAGTGTTGTTGGAGCTGCACTCATCCATACTTCTGACTTGTGCCTTCTCGGTAGTGGAAAGGTTTTGATAGTCAGGAGGAGAGTCATTTGCTGGTCCAGTTAAGTTCCTGATCAATGACAACGCCCAGGATGTTGATGGTGTGAGATTCCACCATGGTAATTTCATTGAAAGACAAGGGTAGATGGGTAGACTCTCTCAATTTGAAGGTACTCATTGCCTGCCAGTTGTGTGGCACAATTTTGCTGAACACTTTTCAGCCCAAGTCGGAATGTTCAGGTTTTGCTTCATGCAGGACATGGACTTCTTCAGTGTCTGAATGGTTGAGAATGGAATTGAGCACTTTTTAATCATCACCGAACATCCCCACTTCTGACCTGATGAAGGAGGGAAGGTCAGAAGCAGCAGACTATGATTGGGTGTAGGACACTACCCTGAGGAACTCCTGCAGCACGTGCTAGGGCTAATATGATTGGCCTTCAACAACCAGAAACATCTTTTATGCCAGGAATGACATCAGGCAGTGGATAGATTTCCCCGATTCCCACTGACTTATATTTTACCATGGCCCCTTATTACCACACTTAGTGAAATGCTGCCTTGATGACAGGAGCAGTCACTCTCACCTGACCTCTGGAATCCAACTCTTTTGTTTGTTTGGACCAAGGCTGCAATGAGGTCTGGAGCTTACCAGTGTTGACAGAATCCAAGCAGGACATCAGTGAGCAGGTTTTCGGTCAGTAAGTTTCTGGATATATACTTGAGGTGCTGGAACCAGCAGGGCTATGGACCAAGAACTGGAAAGTGCCATTTAGACTGCATAACACTTTTTCTGAAGGCACAAAAACATTATGGTTTGAATGGTCTCCTTCAGAACCATAATGTTTTCCATCTTCTAGGTTTCTATAAAGCCCAGGGAATGGACTGAAGCAGATCCCAGTAAAGGCGATGGTCCAAGATATAAAACCGAGAGGAATGAACTGAAATGGGCCATAACACAGAGCATTGTCTGGGATATAAACCCCAGGGGATGGGCTGAATCTGGTCAGAAAAGAGGGGACATTCTGGGAATGGGGTTTGGTATGGTTAGTGTGGTTTACAGAAAATGACACATTTGCACTTCTATGAGTGAAAACACAGCTGTGTCAGATGAATGGACTTTGAGAGAACAAAAAACTTCAAGCGTAACAAACAGACAGACAACGTGTAATCCAGGGAGGATGGGCCCAGGGAGATCAGACAGTGTGTAACCCGGGGAGGATGGACCCAGTGAGATCAGATAGTGTGTAACCCGGGAAGGATGGACCCAGTGAGATCAGACAGTGTGTAACCCGGGAAGGATGGACCCAGTGAGATCAGACAGTGTGTAACCCGGGGAGGATGGACCCAGTGAGATCAGATAGTGTGTAACCCGGGAAGGATGGACCCAGTGAGATCAGACAGTGTGTAACCCGGGAAGGATGGACCCAGTGAGATCAGACAGTGTGTAACCCGGGGAGGATGGACCCAGTGAGATCAGATAGTGTGTAACCCGGGAAGGATGGACCCAGTGAGATCAGACAGTGTGTAACCCGGGAAGGATGGACCCAGTGAGATCAGACAGTGTGTAACCCGGGGAGGATGGACCCAGTGAGATCAGATAGTGTGTAACCCGGGAAGGATGGACCCGGTGAGATCAGACTGTGTGTAACCCGGGGAGGATGGACTCAGTGTGATCAGACAGTGTGTAACCCGGGGAGAATGGACTCAGTGTGATCAGACAGTGTGTAACCCGGGGAGGATGGACTCAGTGTGATCAGGCAGTGTGTAACCCGGGGAGGATGGACCCAGTGTGATCAGACAGTGTGTAACCCGGGGAGGATGGACCCAGTGAGATCAGACAGTGTGTAACCCGGGGAGGATGGACCCAGTGAGATCAGACAGTGTGTAACTCGGGGAGGATGGACCCAGTGTGATGAGACAGTGTGTAACCCGGGGAGGATGGACCCAGTGTGATCAGACAGTATGTAACCCGGGGAGGATGGACCCAGTGAGATCAGACAGTGTGTAACCCGGGGAGGATGGACCCAGTGTGATCAGACAGTATGTAACCCGGGGAGGATGGACCCAGTGAGATCAGACAGTGTGTAACCCGGGGAGGATGGTCCCAGTGTGATCAGACAGTGTGTAACCCGGGGAGGATGGACCCAGTGAGATCAGACAGTGTGTAACCCGGGGAGGATGGACCCAGTGAGATCAGACAGTGTGTAACCCGGGGAGGATGGTCCCAGTGTGATCAGACAGTGTGTAACCCGGGGAGGATGGACCCAGTGAGATCAGACAGTGTGTAACCCGGGGGAGGATGGACCCAGTGTGATCAGACAGTGTGTAACCCAGGGAGGATGGTCCCAGTGTGATCAGACAGTGTGTAACCCGGGGAAGATGGTCCCAGTGTGATCAGACAGTGTGTAACCTGGGGAGGAGGGACCCAGTGAGATCAGACAGTGTGTAACCCGGGGAGGATGGACCAGTGTGATCAGACAGTGTGTAACCTGGGGAGGATGGACTCAGTGTGATCAGACAGTGTGTAACCCAGGGAGGATGGACCCAGTGTGATCAGACAGTGTGTAACCCGGGGAGGATGGACCCAGTGTGATCAGACAGTGTGTAACCCGGGGAGGATGGACCCAGTGTGATCAGACAGTGTGTAACCCAGGGAGGATGGACCCAGTGAGATCAGACAGTGTGTAACCCGGGAAGGATGGACCCAGTGAGATCAGACAGTGTGTAACCCGGGGAGGATGGACCCAGTGAGATCAGATAGTGTGTAACCCGGGAAGGATGGACCCAGTGAGATCAGACAGTGTGTAACCCGGGAAGGATGGACCCAGTGAGATCAGACAGTGTGTAACCCGGGGAGGATGGACCCAGTGAGATCAGATAGTGTGTAACCCGGGAAGGATGGACCCGGTGTGATCAGACAGTGTGTAACCCGGGGAGGATGGACTCAGTGTGATCAGACAGTGTGTAACCCGGGGAGGATGGACCCAGTGAGATCAGATAGTGTGTAACCCGGGAAGGATGGACCCGGTGTGATCAGACAGTGTGTAACCCGGGGAGGATGGACCCAGTGTGATCAGATAGTGTGTAACCCGGGAAGGATGGACCCGGTGTGATCAGACTGTGTGTAACCCGGGGAGGATGGACTCAGTGTGATCAGACAGTGTGTAACCCGGGAAGGATGGACCTAGTGAGATCAGACAGTGTGTAACCCGGGAAGGATGGACCCAGTGAGATCAGACAGTGTGTAACCCGGGGAGGATGGACCCAGTGTGATGAGACAGTGTGTAACCCGGGGAGGATGGACCCAGTGTGATCAGACAGTATGTAACCCGGGGAGGATGGACCCAGTGAGATCAGACAGTGTGTAACCCGGGGAGGATGGACCCAGTGTGATCAGACAGTATGTAACCCGGGGAGGATGGACCCAGTGAGATCAGACAGTGTGTAACCCGGGGAGGATGGACCCAGTGTGATCAGACAGTGTGTAACCCGGGGAGGATGGACCCAGTGAGATCAGACAGTGTGTAACCCGGGGAGGATGGATCCAGTGAGATCAGACAGTGTGTAACCCGGGGAGGATGGTCCCAGTGTGATCAGACAGTGTGTAACCCGGGGAGGATGGACCCAGTGAGATCAGACAGTGTGTAACCCGGGGGAGGATGGACCCAGTGTGATCAGACAGTGTGTAACCCAGGGAGGATGGTCCCAGTGTGATCAGACAGTGTGTAACCCGGGGAGGATGGTCCCAGTGTGATCAGACAGTGTGTAACCCGGGGAGGAGGGACCCAGTGAGATCAGACAGTGTGTAACCCGGGGGAGGATGGACCCAGTGTGATCAGACAGTGTGTAACCCAGGGAGGATGGTCCCAGTGTGATCAGACAGTGTGTAACCCGGGGAGGATGGACCCAGTGAGATCAGACAGTGTGTAACCCGGGGGAGGATGGTCCCAGTGTGACCAGACAGTGTGTAACCGGGGGAGGATGGACCCAGTGTGATCAGACAGTGTGTAACCCGGGGAGGATGGACCCAGTGTGATCAGACAGTGTGTAACCCGGGGGAGGATGGACCCAGTGTGATCAGACAGTGTGTAACCCGGGAGGATGGACCCAGTGTGATCAGACAGTGTGTAACCCGGGGGAGGATGGACCCAGTGTGATCAGACAGTGTGTAACCCGGGGGAGGATGGACCAGTGTGATCAGACAGTGTGTAACCCGGAGAGGATGGACCCATTGTGATCAGACAGTGTGTAACCTGGGGAGGATGGACCCAGTGTGATCAGACAGTGTGTAACCCGAGGAGGATGGACCCAGTGAGATCAGACAGTGTGTACCCCGGGGAGGATGGACCCAGTGAGATCAGACAGTGTGTAACCCGGGGAGGATGGACCCAGTGTGATCAGACAGCGTGTAACCCGGGGGAGGATGGACCCAGTGAGATCAGACAGTGTGTAACCCGGGGAGGATGGACCCAGTGTGATCAGACAGCGTGTAACCCGGGGGAGGATGGACCCAGTGTGATCAGACAGTGTGTAACCCAGGGAGGATGGACCCAGTGTGATCAGACAGTGTGTAACCCGGGGAGGATGGACCAGTGTGATCAGACAGCGTGTTACCCGGGGGAGGATGGACCAGTGAGATCAGACAGTGTGTAACCCAGGGAGGATGGACCCAGTGTGATCAGACAGTGTGTAACCCGGGGAGGATGGACCAGTGTGATCAGACAGTGTGTAACCCGGGGAGGATGGACCAGTGAGATCAGACAGTGTGTAACCTGGGGAGGATGGACCCAGTGTGATCAGACAGTGTGTAACCCGGGGAGGATGGACCCAGTGTGATCAGACAGTGTGTAACCCGGGGAGGATGGACCCAGTGTGATCAGACAGTGTGTAACCTGGGGAAGATGGGCCCAGTGTGATCAGACAGTGTGTAACCCGGGGAGGATGGACCCAGTGTGATCAGACAGTGTGTAACCGGTGGAGGATGGACCCAGTGTGATCAGACAGTGTGTAACCCGGGGAGGATGGACCCAGTGAGATCAGACAGTGTGTAACCCGGGGAGGATGGACCCAGTGTGATCAGACAGCGTCTAACCTGGGGAGGATGGACCCAGTGTGATCAGACAGCGTGTAACCCGGGGAGGATGGACTCAGTGAGATCAGAAAGTGTGCAATATAAGAACATAAGTAATAGGAGCTGGAAATGTTCGCAATAACCTGCACCCGCCATACAGCAGCCTAAAAGGTACCATGCAGACCTTTTGTTGCAACTAACATGTGAGTGCGGCCGTGCTGAAAAAAATGCTTGTGAAACCAAGCCACACAGAACAACTCAGGTTTACATTGAACAGCTGAAGTAGGTCATTTATCTCTCAGACCCTCCTTTGCCATTCAACGATATCATGGCTGATCTTCTACTTCAGCTCCTCCTTCCAGCATTTCCTCCAAAACCCTGAATTCCATTATTATCCTCCAATCTATACTCAACGACTGAATACCCATAACTCTCTGGGTTACAGAATTCCAAAGATTCACAACTCTTGAATGAAGAGATTTCTCATCATCTCAGTCATAAATAACTGAGCCCTTATTCTGCGATGATGACCCAGTATTCCAGAGTCACAAGCCAGGGGCAACATTCTGTCAGCGTTTACCCTTTCAAGCCCTTTAAGAATGTTATCTGTTTCAATTCGTTTACCTTTCATGCTTATAAACTCCAGGGCTTATAACCCAGCCTACTCAGTCTCTGCTTATAGTGTTAATTGCATGTTAGTTTTGTTTAGTTGTGTGCAGGTAGTGAGCATTAATTAGTGATTCACTTAACTCCCTATTAATGGACACAGACTAAAACAATTTCGGGGGTAGGAGGTGTATGCTTGCAATATATAGCTCTGCAAATAAATATATAAATGCCTAAGGATCTATTCAAGTTCTATACTTCATCGACTTGCTTTCTGGAGCAGAATACATAAGACAATTCTCTCATTCCAGGAACCCTAACTTGAGAACATAAATTGTTCTGACTCTTGGCAAGTATTTCCTTCCTTGGGTACGTAAACGAAAGCTGCACACTGTATTCCAAGTGTAGCCACATCAATGCCCTAGTAAGACTTAATTACTGTTATACTCCAATCCCTTCGCAACCAAATAAAACATATGTTCTTCAAGAGAAGGAAATCCGCCGGCCTTGCCTGGTCCGGCCTACATGTGACTCCAGACTCACAGAAATGTGGTTCACTTTTAACTGCATCCCCACTCCCCGAAGTGACCTTGTGAGCTATTCAGTTTTCAAGTACAATTGGGGATGGACAATGATTGCTGGCCTAGCCAGCGATGCTTCCATCTCATGAAAGAATAATAACAATAGTCATATTAATAATATAATTTGTCTTTCTACCTGCTTGCCGTACCTTCAAGTTAACTTTCTATGCTTCAAATACAAGGATGCCTCGGTCGTTCTAACTGCAAACATTTCCCAGTCTCTCACAATTTAAAACATTTTTTTCTGAAGCAAATGGAGGACATGAGACTTTGCCACATTGAATTACATCTGCCATGTTTTTGCCTACTCACTCAATCTGTCTACATCCCTGTGCAGCCTCTTTGCTTCCTGCTCACCGCTTAATTTCCACTTAACTTTGTTTCATCAGTGAACTTGAATATGTTCCTTTCAGTACTGTCACCCAGCAGGGAATGCATGATAATAAACTGATCTCTGGTTGTATTTTGTGGGTTGGACCAGCTACAGATGTGCCGGGTTAGGGCACTGCACAGCCGGGACCACAGAACCACCCCTCCCCTGTACACTGTGGTGGATTATTTAATTTATGCTGATGCCAGTGAGCCTGAGAGTCAAAGAGTCATAGAAAGATACAGCACTGAAACAGACCCTTTGGCCCACCGAGTCTGTGCCGACCATCAACCACCCATTTATACTAACCCTACATTAATCCCACATTCCCTACCACATCCCCACAATTCCCCTACCACCTACCTACACTAAGGGCAATTTACAATGGCCAATTTACCTATCAATCTGCAAGTCTTGTGCATTGGTGACAAACATCAGCAAATTCCGGGTGCGCTGCCATTGGTTAATGGACAGAAAGTCCTGGGCAGAGAATCCACCATTCTCTGGTGTACAGTGTCCATGCCAAAAGCACCAACTCGGAAAAAAACAATCTTTATGGTCCCTGTCATTTTTTTTATTCGTTCATGGGATACGGGCATCGCTGGCTCGGACAGCGTTTATTGCCCATCATTATATTGATAATACACTGCATGTTTCTGTTGTGCCAGCCATGTTACTGAAGTAATATGCATTTCATATCCAACTGTCAAAATAAACGGACAAGTCGCAACCAAAAGCTGAGTTTTGCTATTCGATTATTTCCCAGTATTCCATCTATTTCTCGATTGAACACTTACTATTGGATTTAATGATTGATTGAATGTAAACTGGTCATCAAAATTATAACAATGTTATTTTCGTAGTGAACATTTTTAAACCTGACTAAAGTAATTATTTTGCATTGTCAGAATTAAGGGTTCTCAAACAGTATATTACAGGTAAGAGAGTAGCTAAAGTGAATATTGGTCCTTTGGAGGATGAGACTGGGGAGTTAATAGAGGAGAACACAGAAATGGTGGAGACACTAACTTGGTTTTTTGCCACAGTTTTCGTGGTGGAGGACACTAGTAGCATCCCAATGGTAACAGGAAATGCAGAGGTTATAGGAAGAGAGGAACTTAGAAAAATCATCATCACTAGGCAAAAAGTACTAAGAAAACTATTGGGATTGAAGGCAGACAAGTCCCCAGGGCCTGATGGCCTACATCCTAGGGTCTTAAAGGAAGAGGCAGTGGAGATAGTGGATCCATTGGTTATAATATTCCAAAATTCTCTGGGATGTGGGAAAGGTACCAGTGGATTGGAAAAAAGCTAATGTAATGCCTTTATTCAAAAAGGGAGGGAGGCAGAGAGCAGGAAATTATAGACCAGTTAGTGTAACATCTTTCGTTGGGAAATTGTTAGAATTCATTATTAAGGAAGTAATAACAGGATATTTAGAAAGTCAAAATGCAATCCATCAGAATCAGCATGGTTTTATGAAGGATAAATCGTGTTTGACTAATTTGCTACAGTTCTTCGAAGCTGTAACAAGTAAAGTGGATAATGGGGATCCTGCAGATGTAGTATATCTGGACTTCCAGAAGGCATTTGATAAGGTGCCGCACAAAAGATCAAAACACAAGATAAGATCACATGGGGTTAGGGGCAATTTATTAGCTTGGATAAAGGATTGGCTAACCAACACAAAACAGAGAGTCAGGATAAATGGGTCTTCTTCTGGTTGGCAAGATGTAACTAGTGGCATGTCACAGGGTTCGGTCCTTGGGCCCCAACTATTTACAATATATCTGAATGACTTGGATTCAGGGATAGAAGGTACTATAGCCAAATTTGCAGATGGCACTTAAATAGGTGGAATAGTATGTTGCAATAAATAAATAAGAAATGTACAAATGAATATGGATAGGTTAGGTGAATGGGCCAAAATTTGGCAGGTGGAGTTTAACGTGGATAAGTGTGAGGTTATCCACTTTGGTCGGAAGAATAGAAAGGCAAATTATTATCTAAATGGAGAGAAACTTCAGAATGCTTTGGTGCAGAGGGATCTGGGTGTCCTCGTGCATGAATCACAGAAAACCAATATGCAGGTAAAGCAGATAATAAGGAAGGCAAATGGAATTTTGGCATTTATTGCTAATGGAATAGAATATAAATGCTGCAACTGTACAAGGTATTAGTGAGACCGTACCTGGAGCACTGCATACAGTTTTGGTCCCCTTATTTGAGGGGGGATGTAGTTGCATTGGAGGCAGATCAGAGGAGGTTCACTAGATTGATTCCAGAGATGAGGGGGTTGTCTTTTGAAGAGAGATTGAGCAGTTTGGGCCTTTACGCTCCAGCATTTAGAAGAATGAGAGGAGGTCTAATTGAGGGATATAAGATGATTAAGAGGATTGACAAAGTATACGTAGAGAGAATGTTTCCTCTTGTGGGCAATATAGAACGAGAGGTCATAGTTTTAGGATAAGGGCTAGCAGATTTAAAACAGAGATGAGGAGAAATTACTTCTCTCAAAGGGTTGTGTGTCTGTGGAATTCACTACCCCAGAGTGCGGTGGATGCTGGGACATTGAGTAAATTTAAGGAGGAGATAGACAGGTTTTTTTAATTAGTAAAGGGTTGAAGGGTTGTGGAGAACGGGCAGGAAATTGGAGTTGAGGTGGAGATGAGATCAGCCATGATTGTATTGAATGGCGGAGCAGGCTCGAGGGGCTGAATTGCCAACTCCTGCTCCTAGTTCTTATGACCTTATGACCTTACGTCATTAATGCAGATTGTGAATAGCAGAGGCCCAGGTACTGATTCTTGTTTCCCCCTGTTAGTTACAATTTGCCAACCTGAAAATGTCCCATTTATTCCTACTCTCTGTTTTCTTTCCATGAACAGCGCTCACCCATGCTAATATATTAACCCACAATTCAATGAGTCCTAATTTTGTGTTGTAACCTTTTGTGTGAGATCATTTTTGAAAATCCAAATAGTTTACGCCCATCTTATCCCTCTGACTAGTTATATATTTCAAAAGCTGAGATTTGTCAAACACAATTTCCTGTCATAAATCCATGTTGAAGCTGCTTACTCATATTATGATTTATACATGCCCAGTTGTAATGTCCATAATAATAGATTCTAGAATTTTGACTACTAATGATGCCCAGTTATGGGGCTATAGCTGCCCATTTACACTCTTCCTGTACTCTTAAAAAATGGCATTATGTTTGGTACTTTTTAATCCTTGCGAATCTTTCTACAATCTAAGGAATTCTGGAAGATCAAAATCAGTGTATCCACTATTTCTAGAGTTACCTCTTTTAAAGGCCTAGGAGGCAAGTTGTCAGCTGTCGGGTATTTTAACCATCTAGTCCCATTAATTTGTCCAGTGATACTTCTGTAATTACACTGATTTCTGTAAGTTCCCATTCATGTTAGACTCTTGATTCATTGTTCTCCATCATAATGCCACCTGTCTCTGTCTCTAATGGGCCAATGTTTACTTTCAAGAATCTTTTCCTCTTAACCTACCTATCGAAATCTTTGCAATCTCTTTTGTGTCTCTGCCCAGACTACTCTCATATTCTCTTTTCTCTTTCCTTATCAATTTATTTATCATCCTTTGCTGAATTGCAAATCCCCCACCCCGAAAATCCTCAGGCTTCATACTCTTTTTGTCAACATTACAAATCTCTTCCCTTGATCCATTACTATCTAACAACTCCTCTTCTAAGCCACAGTTTTTATGCCATAAAGGAATGTATATTTGTTGCAAATTATGCATTCATCTATTAAATGCTAGCCATTGTTTGTCTATCATTATACCTTTTCATATATTTTTCAATCTTCTTTTACCAACTCTCCCCTCGTACCTATGTGATTTGTTTTGTTTTAGATTTAAGACCTTAGTTTTAGACTTAACTAAATCACTTTCAAACTCAGTTTAAAACTATATCGTATCACGGTTACCCTTTCTTAAAGATCTCTGTACTACAAGTTTATTGATTAACTCGTTCTCGTTGCACAATACTAGATACAAAATAGCAGTTTCTCTAGTTTGTTCATCCACATTCTGATCAAGAAAACTATCTTTTATAAATACCATGAACTCATGCTCCACATTATTCCTGCAAATGTGGTTTGCAGAGTCTGTATGAAGATTAGAATTCCCCATGATTACTGTATTGTTCCATTTATTATCCCATCCTCTCAGCCATCGGCACTCCTGGTATTTTATTATAACAATTACATTTTTGCGTTAGGACTTGTTGAAACTAAAACCTGCTGCTTGCGCGGTGAGGAAGCATTTTTATCTGAATGTCTGAATGTGAGATTAGAAATCGCTGTTTACATTTCGAGACCATCTGTTGAATCGTGTTCGTATTTAAAAAGACCGCCTAAAATCAGCAACATCAATTGAAATGTGGGGAGAAAATCATTTGGATGGAAGCACAGTATGGGCAGTGTTGCACTGGCCGTTTGTTATACCTGCCACACCGTACACCGTTCCCTTGAAGTCAGTGGAGCTGAATATGGGGCTGGGTGTTCACCAGCGGCCGATGTGAAATAATCCATTTTGCACCTCTGCTCAAGTCGATTTTCTACTCTTAACGCACTCAAGTTCACCAACGTGCCATGTGTATCATTATATTTTGTAGTGAAACCGACCCATGGTATATTTGAGAATTTGTGACCGTGTACTTGCTATTTTTGTTTATTTGATTTATTAACAATTTACAATGGGATGTGAAAGTCACTGCCAATGCTGGCCTTGATTGTCGATCGCTCATTGCCTTGATACAATTGAATGACTTTCTCAACAACTTCAGACAGCAGTTAACTGGAGTCATAGGGAATACCGGATAAGGACCACCGTTTCTCTTTACTTTCACCAATATGACAGCTTCGTGATCATTTTTGCTGATTATTTTTATTATTTCGAGACTGAAACTTATTGCAAATACTCAACTGGAAATGGTGAGATGTGAACTCACATTCTCTGGATTATTAGCCAAAAGCTCTGAATTGCCAGCCCAGACACATAACCACAACATGACCATAATAATGGACATCATTATTTATTGTGGCAAAATGTTTCTGTCAAAGTCATTTTGAAATACTTCTCATCACATTACACGAATAAAAGTCGGGAGCTCAACAGATCAGCAATGTCTCCATCACATCTCACTATGTTTAAATTGTGGAATGTTTTAAAGAGTCAATTTCTAACTGCATGATGCTGCAGACTACACTAACCATTTCATTGAACTTTGTTGAGCTGCGTGAAGCACATTGCAGGATGTTAATTGTCATAACACTAGCAGGTTATTTAACTTCGCTGTACACCGCTAAGCGGATGGAAATTCTGGACATAATTTTAACTTTGGACGAGGGCCTGCACCATTTAATGGAAGTAAATGGAAGAAAGTGGGTTTGGTCGCTAGGTATGGGATCAGTCGTTATTAGTTGCGGAACCTCCAAAGCTGAAGGAACTGACTAATTTGAACATTGGCCAGTGGTATAACTGGGTGATAATGAATTAGCCGCCGATTATACACCATGCCTGATATCCGATTCTGCTCACTCCAAATCGATCTCGCCAGTTTTACAGCATTTACAGCAGTTTTACAGCTAACAAGTTTTGACTTTTTTTTTGGTTTTTCAGTAGATTTGTTGGGAATTTATAATAGTGGGAATGGAGGTTAAGGCAGTTGTATGTTCCTCCTGCAGAATGTGGGAGGTAAGGGTCGCCAAGAGTATCCCTGCTGAATGCATCCGCGGGAAGTGCACCCAACTCCAGCTCCTCACAGACCGCGTTAGGGGACTGGAGCTGGAGCTGGATGAACTTCGGATCATTCGGGAGGCGGAGGGGATTATTGAGAGGAGTTATAGGGAGGCAGTCACACCTCAGGTAAAAGAAGTAGGCAGATGGGTTACCGTCAGGGGAAGGAGAGGGAACCAGCAGGCAGTGCAGGGATCCCCTGTGGCCGTTTGCCACAACAACAGGTATACCGTTTTGGATACTGTTGCGGGGGACGACTTACCAGGGGTAAGCAATGGGGTGCAGGTCTCTGGCACAGAGTCTGTCCCTGTTGCTCAGAAGGGAAAGGGGAAGAGGAGCAGAGCATTAGTCATTGGGGACTCCATAGTTCGGGGAACAGATAGGAGGTTCTGTGGGAACGAGAGAGACGCACGGTTGGTGTGTTGCCTCCCAGGTGCGAGGGTACGTGATGTCTCGGATCGTGTTTTTGGGATCCTTAAGGGGAGGGGGAGCAGCACCGAGTCGTGGTCCACATAGGCACCAACGACATAGGTAGGAAGAGAGATGGGGATTTAAGGCAGAAATTCAGGCAGCTAGGGTGGAAGCTTAGAGCGAGAACAAACAGAGTTGTTATCTCTGGGTTATTGCCTGTGCCACGTGCTAGCGAAGAGAGGAGGAATAGTGAGAGAGAGGAGTTGAACACGTGGCTGCAGGGATGGTGTAGGAGGGAGGGTTTTGGTTTCCTGGATAATTGGGGCTCTTTCTGGGGTAGGTGGGACCTCTTCAAACAGGATGGTCTTCACCTGAACCAAAGGGGTACCAATATCCTGGGGGGGAGATTTGTTAGTGCTCTTCGGGGGAGTTTAAACTAATTCAGCAGGGGAATGGGAACCTAAATTGTAGTTCCAGTGTACAGGATGTTGAGAGTAGTGAGGTAGGGGATAAGGTTACAGGGACGCAAGAGGGCACTGGCAAGCAAGAACTTGGTTTAAAGTGTGTCTACTTCAACGCCAGGAGCATCCGGAATAAGGTGTCTGAGCTTGCAGCATGGGTTGGTACCTGGGATCTCGATGTTGTGGCCATTTCGGAGACATGGGTAGAGCAGGGACAGGAATGGATGTTGCAGGTTCCGGGATTTAGATGTTTCAGTAAGAACAGAGCAGATGGTAAAAGAGGGGGGGTGGGGTGTGGCATTGTTAATCAAGGAGAGTATTACGGTGGCAGAAAGGACGTTTGAGGACTCGTCTACTGAGGTAGTGTGGGCCGAGGTTAGAAACAGGAGAGGAGAGGTCACCCTGTTGGGAGTTTTCTATAGACCTCCGAATAGTTCCAGAGATGTAGGGGAAAGGATAGCGAAGATGATTCTCGACAGGAGCGAGAGTAACAGGGTAGTGGTTATGGGGGACTTTAACTTTCCAAATATTGACTGGAAATACTATAGTTCGAGTACTTTAGATGGGGCTGTTTTTGTCCAGTGTGTGCAGGAGGGTTTTCTGACACAGTATGTAGACAGGCCAACCAGGGGCGATGCCACATTGGATTTGGTACTGGGTAATGAACCCGGCCAGGTGTTAGATTTAGATGTAGGTGAGCACTTTGGTGATAGTGATCACAATTCGGTTAGGTTTACCTTAGCGATGGGCAGGGACTGCAGGGCAAGAATTATAGATGGGGGCAAGCAAATTATGATGCGATTAGGCAAGATTTAGGATGCGTAGGATGGGGAAGGAAACTGCAGGGGATGGGCACAATCGAAATGTGGAGCTTATTCAAGGAGCAGCTAATGCGTGTCCTTGATAAGTATGTACCTGTCAGGCAGGGAGGAAGTTGTCGAGCGAGGGAGCCATGGTTTACCAAAGAAGTTGAAGCGCTTGTCAAGAGGAAGAAGAAGGCTTATGTTAGGATGAGACGTGAAGGCTCAGTTCGCGCACTTGAGAGTTACAAGCTAGCCAGGAAGGATCTAAAGGGAGAGCTAAGAAGAGCAAGGAGAGGACACGAGAAGTCATTGGCGAATAGGATCAAAGAAAACCCTAAGGCTTTCTATAGGTAAATCAGGAATAAAAGAATGACTAGAGTTAGATTAGGGCCAATCAAGGATAGTAGTGGGAAGTTGTGTGTGGAATCAGAGGAGATAGGGGAAGCGTTAAATGAATATTTTTCATCAGTATTTACAGTAGAGAAAGAAAATGTTGTCGAGGAGAATACTGAGATTTAAACTACTAGGCTAGATGGGATTGAGGTTCACAAGGAGGAGGTGTTAGCAATTTTGGAAAGTGTGAAAATAGATAAGTCCCCTGGGCCAGATGGGTTTTATCCTCGGATTCTCTGGGAAGCCAGGGAGGAGATTGCAGAGCCTTTGTCCTTGATCTTTATGTCGTCATTGTCGACAGGAGTAGTGCCAGAAGACTGCAGGATAGCAAATGTTGTCCCCTGTTCAAGAAGGGGAGTAGAGACAGCCCTGGTAATTACAGACCTGTGAGCCTTACTTCGGTTGTGGGTAAAATGTTGGAAAAGGTTATAAGAGATAGGATTTATAATCATCTTGAAAAGAATAAGTTCATTTGCGATAGTCAGCACGGTTTTGTGAAGGGTAGGTCGTGCCTCACAAATCTTATTGAGTTTTTCGAGAAGGTGACCAAACAGGTGGATGAGGGTAAAGCAGTGGATGTGGTGTATATGGATTTCAGTAAGGCGTTTGATAAGGTTCCCCACGGTAGGCTACTGCAGAAAATACGGAAGTATGGGGGTTGAAGGTGATTTAGAGCTTTGGATCAGAAATTGGCTAGCTGAAAGAAGACAGAGGGTGGTGGTTGATGGCAAATGTTCATCCTGGAGTTTAGTTACTAGTGGTGTACCGCAAGGATCTGTTTTGGGGCCACTGCTGTTTGCCATTTTTATAAATGACCTGGATGAGGGTGTAGAAGGGTGGATTAGTTAATTTGCGGATGACACGAAGGTCAGTGGAGTTGTGGATAGTGCCGAAGGGTGTTGTAGGGTACAGAGGGACATAGATAGGCTGCAGAGCTGGGCTGAGAGATGGCAAATGGAGTTTAATGCGGAAAAGTGTGAGGTGATTCACTTTGGAAGGAGTAACAGGAATGCAGAGGACTGGGCGAATGGGAAGATTCTTGGTAGTGTAGATGAGCAGAGAGATCTTGGTGTCCAGGTACATAAATCCCTGAAAGTTGCTACCCAGTTTAATAGGGCTGTTCAGAAGGCATATGATGTGTTAGCTTTTATTAGTAGGGGGATCGAGTTTCGGAGCCACGAGGTCATGATGCAGCTGTACAAAACTCTGGTGAGGCCGCACCTTGAGTATTGCGTGCAGTTCTGGTCACCGCATTATAGGAAGGATGTGGAAGCTTTGGAAAGGGTGCAGAGGAGATTTACTAGGATGTTGTCTGGTATGGAGGGAAGGTCTTACGAGGAAAGGCTGAGGGACTTGAGGTTGTTTTCTTTGGAGAGAAGGAGGAGGAGAGGTGACTTAATAGAAACATATAAGATAATCAGAGGGTTAGATAGGATGGATAGTGAGAGTCTTTTTCCTCGGATGGTGATGGCAAACACGAGGGGACATAGCTTTAAGTTGAGGGGTGATAGATATAGGACAGATGTCAGAGGTAGTTTCTTTACTCAGAGAGTAGTAGGGGCGTGGAACGCCCTGCCTGCAACAGTAGTAGACTCGCCAACTTTAAGGGCAATTAAGTGGTCATTGGATAGACATATGGATGAAAATGGAATAGTGTAGGTCAGATGGTTTCACAGGTCGGTGCAACATCGAGGGCCGAAGGGCCTGTACTGCGCTGTAATGTTCTAATTCTAATATTAATATCTTGCAGATCCTTGTTTCCGCTAGTCCCTTGATTCTCCATTATTTCTGGGAGGTTTTTAGTATTTTCCTCCATGAAGACAGGCACAAAGTATTTGTTTAGTTTCTCTACCATTTCTTTATTCCCCATTATAATTTCTCCTGACTCCATTTGTATTGGACCCACATTTGTTTTTGCTAATCTTTTCCTCTTTACATAACTATAGAAGCTTTCACAGTCCATTTTTATGTTTCTCATAAGTTTACTTTCATTTTTTTTTTCCTCTTCCTTAATCTTTTTCTTGGTCCTCTGCAGAATTCGAAAATGCTCACAATCCTCAGGCATACCATTTTTCAGGGCAACTTTATACGCCTCTTCCTGTGATCTAATCCAATCGTTGATTTCTTTTGTTAGCCACGGTTGGATCACTTTCCTTGCTGCGTTTATTTGCATGAACAGAATGTACTTTGTTGTAAACTATGTATTAGTTCTTTAAATGTTAGCTATTGCCTATCTACCATCATACCTTTTAACGTAGTTTCCAAATCTACCATAGCCAATTTTCCCCTCATAGTTTCCTTTGTTTAGATTTAAGACCCTAGTTTCTGATTGTTTAACATCACTTTCAAACTGATTGTAAAATTCTATCATGTCATGGTCATTCTTTCCTAAAGCCTCCTTTACACCAAGATTTTTAATTATCCCTTTCTCATTGCACAATACTCAATCTAAAATAGCCCATTCCCTAGTTGGTTCCTCAATGTACTGCTCTGGAAAACCATCTTGCATACATTCCAAGAATTTTTCCTCCACAACATTAGTACAAATTAGGTTTACCCAGTCTATATGTAGATTGAAATTCCCCATGATTCCTGTATTATACTTGCCCTCTTTAATTAAGAGAACTACCCCATCACCTTTTCCCATCTTCCTGTCCTTCTTGAATGTCACATACCCTTTGATATTCAGGTCCCAGCTTTGGTTTCCTTGTAGCCACGTCTCTCTAATTGCTATCAGGTCCAACATATGAATTTCTATTTTAGCTGACAGTTCATCTGTCTTTATTGTAAGTACTCCAAGCATTCAGATACAGAACCTTTAATTCATTTTGTTTTTACTGTTTTTGTAAACTCTGGCACTAGCCGCTGGCACACTTTTAAGTTTGCAATCACTATCCCTTCCAACCATACTCTGATTATCATTACCTTCATTGCTACCTTGATCTATTGTCTTGTCATTTCCCTTTAATTTAGTTAATCTTCCCCTACATGATCCCACCCCCCCTCCCCCCAACACTATTTAGTTTAAAGCCCTCTCTACTTCACTAGTTATGTGACTCACTGGAACACTGGTCCCAGCATGGTTCAGGTAAACAAAAACAAAAAGTGCTGGAAATACTCAGCAAGTCTGGCAGAATCTGTGGAAAGAGAAGCAAAGTTAATGTTTCAGGTCTGTGACCTTTCATCAGAACTGGTAAAGGTTAGAAAAGAATTAGGTTTGAAGCAAGTGAAGGGGACGGGTGTGTGGGAGAGAACAAAGAGGAAGGTGTTTGATAGGGCAGGAGAGATGAAATAACAACGCTGTCCTGGGACAAAGGCAAAGAGTGTATTAATGCTTGTGGTGAAAGACAAAGCATTAGTCCAGTGAGACTGTTAATAGCTGAATAATGAGCAGCTCAGACCACATGAAAAGCAGGCACAGGGTTATTAAATAAAATATTTTAAAAAGGCCAGTCATGTTCTGAAGTTATTGAACTCAATGTTCAGTCTGCATGGCTGTAGAGTGCCTAATCGAAAGATCAGGTGCTGCTCCTCGAGCTTGCGTTGATGTTCACTGGAACACTAGAGCAGGCCAAAGACAGAAATGTTGGCATGAGAGCAGGGGTCGGGGGTGGGGGGGGGGGGGGGGGGGGAGGGGGGAGTGTTAAAATGGCAAGCAACCGGAAGCTCACGACCCTCATGCTTTCAGACTGAGCAGAGGTGTTCAGCAAAGTGGTCACCCCATCTGTGTTTGATCTCCCCAATGTAGAGCGGACCACATTGTGAGCAGCGAATACAATATACCAAATTGAAAGAAGGACAAGTAAATCGCTGCTTCACCTGAAAGGAGTGTTTTTGGGCCTTGGATTCAGGTAGAGTTTGTCCCAGCAGGACAGCTCCCACTTTCCCCAGGATTGGTGCTAGTGCCCCACAAACTGGAACCAATTCTCCCACACCAATCTTTGAGCCAAGCTTATAACTCTCTAATCTTATTAATCCTACGTGGCTCGATTAATAATCTAGAAATTTTTACCTTTGAGGTTCTGATTTTTAATTTAGTGTCGAGCTCCTCATACTCCCTATGTAGAAGTTCTTTCCTAGTCCTATCTATATCGTTGGTACCTACATGGACATACGAATTAGGAGCAGGAGGAGGCCACTTGGCCCCTCGAGCCTGCTCCGACATTCTTCAAGATCAAGGCTGAGCCCATCTACCCCCAAGATCCTGTCACCCCCCCGCCTATCAAGAATCTATCTACCTCTGCCTTAAAAATATTCAAAATCTTGCTTCCACCGCCTTTTGAGGAAGAGAGTTCCAAAAACTAATGACCCTCAGAGAAATAATTCTCCTCATCTCTGTCTTAAATGGGCGACCCCTTATTTTTAAACAGTGAATTCTCGTTCCAGATTCTCCCACAAGAGGAAACATCCTTTCCACATCAACCCTGTCAAGACCCCTCAGGATCTTACATGTTTCAATCAAGTTGCCTCTTACTCTTATAAACTTCAGCAGATACAAGCCTAGCCTGTCCAACCTTTCCTCAAAAGACAACTCACCCATTCCAGCTATTAATCTCGTAAACCTTCTCTGAACTGCTTCCAATGCATTTACATCCTTCCTTCAAAAAGGAGACCAATACTGTACATAGTATTCCAGATGTGGTCTCACCAATGCCCTGCATAACTGTAGCAAAACCTCCTTACCTTTGTATTCAATTCCCCTCATAATAAACGATAACATTCTAATAGCTTTCTGAATTAATTGCTGTACCTGCATTCTAACATTTTGCGTTTCATGCACTAGGACACCCAGATCCCTCTGCATCTCAGAGCTGTGCAATCTCTCACCATTTAGATAATAGGCTTTGTTTTTATTCTTCCTGTAAAAATGGGCAATTTCACATTTTCCACATTCTACTTAATTTGCCAGATCTTTGCCCATCACATAACCTAGCTATATCCATTTGTAGTCACCTTTTGTCCTCTTCACAACTTACTTTCTGTCCCTATCTTTGTGTCATCAGCAAATATAGCAACCAGACCTAGGGGTCCATCATCCAATCCAAGTCATTTATATAATTTGTAAAGCGTTGAGGCCCAGCACTGATCACTGTAGCGCACCACTCGTTACATCTTGCCAACCAGAAAATGACACATTTATGCCTCTGTTTCCTGTTAGCTAGCTAATCTTCTATACATGCCAATATGTTACCCCCTACACCATGAGCTTTTATTTTCCGCAATAACCTTTGATGCGTCACCTTGTCAAATGCCTTCTGGAAATTTGAGTACAATACATCCACTGGTTTCCCTTTATCCACAGCACATGTTACTTCTTCAAAGTACTCGAATTGGTTAAACATGATTTCCCTTTCACAAAACTATATTGACTGCCTGATTACCTTGAATTTTTCTATGTGCCCTGCTGTAACATTTTTAATAATAGCTTCTAACATTTTCCCTAAGACAGATGTTAAACTAACTGGCCTGTTGTTTTCGACTTTCTGTCTCCCTCCCATTTTTAAATAAAAGGAGTTACATTCACTATTTTCCAATCTAATACAACCTTCGCCAAATCTAGGGAATTTTGGAAAATGAAAACCAATGCATCAATAATCTTCCTAGCCACTATTTAGGATCTAGGATGAAGTCCATCAGGACCCTGGGACTTGTCAGTCCACAGTTCCAACAGTTTGCTCGGGACTACTTCCCTGGTGATTGTAATTTTATTGAGTTCCTCCCTCCCTTCCATTTCCTGATTTACAACTATTTAGATTAGATTAGAATAGAGATACAGCACTGAAACAGGCCCTTCGGCCCTCCGAGTCTGTGCCGAACATCAACCACCCATTTATACTAATCCTACACTAATCCCATATTCCTACCAAACATCCCCACCTGTCCCTATATTTCCCTACCACCTACCTATATTAGTGACAATTTATAATGGCCAATTTACCTACCAACCTGCAAGTCTTTTGGCTTGTGGGAGGAAACCGGCTGATTCCTGGGATGAAGGGGTTGTCTTATCAAGAATGGCTAAACAGGTTATGCCTTTATTCATTAGAGTTTAGAAGAATGAGAGGTCATCTTATTGAAACATATAAGATTCTAAGGGGGTTTGGCATGCTGGATGTTGAGAAGATGTTTCCACTGGTGGGGGAATCTCGAACTAGGGGACATAATTACAGAATAAGGCGTCACACATTTAAAACTGAGATGCAAAGGAATTTCTTCTCTGAGGGTGGTGAATCTCTGGAATTCTCTGCCTCAGAGAGTTGTGGAGGCTAGATCACTAAATGGATTTAAGGAGGAGGTAGATAGATTTTTGAAATCTCAGGGAGTCAGGCCCGAAAGAGGAGTTGAGGCCTGGGACAGATGAGCCATGATCTTATTGAATGGCAGGGCAGGCTTGAGGGGCTGAATGGCCTACTCCTGCTCCTTTTTCTGATGTTCTTATGTTACTTGTATCCTCTATAGTGAAGATCAGTGAAAAATACATCCTCAATTCATTTGTCATCTCCTTAGTTTCCATGTGGTTAACTCTTACATGCCCTCTGAAATGGCCAAGCAAGCCACTCAGTTGTAACTAACCGCTTCAAAGTCTATAAAAAGGAATGAAACCGGACAGACCACCCGGCATCAACCTAGGCACCGCAAACGACTACGGCAAACCCAGCCCTGTCGACCTTGCAAAGTGCTCCTGACTAGCATCTGGGGGCTTGTGCCAAAGTTGGGAGAGCTGTCCCACAGACTAGTCAAGCAACAGCCTGACATTGTCGTACTCACGGAATCAATCCTAACAGACAATGTCCCAGACACTGCCATCACCATCCCCGGGTACATCCTGTCCCACCGGAAGGACAGACCCAGCAGAGGTGGTGGCACAGTGGTATACAGTCTGGAGGGAGTTGCCCTGGGAGTCCTCAACATCGACTCCGGACCTCACGAAGTCTCATGGCATCAGGTCAAATATGGGCAAGGTAACCTCCTACTGATTACCACCTACCGCCCCCGCTTCAGCTGATGACTCAGTACTCCTCCATGTTGAACAACACTTGGAGGAAGCACTGAGGGTGGCAAGGGCACAAAATGTACTCTGGGTGGGGGACTTCAATGTCCATCACCATGAGTGGCTCGGTAGCACCACTACTGACCGAGCTGGCCGAGTCCTAAAGGACATGGCTGCTAGACTGGGTCTGCGGCAGGTGGTGGGGGAACCAACACGAGGCAACAACATACTCGACCTCGTCCTCACCAATCTGCCTGCCGCAGATGCATCTGTCCATGACAGTATTGGAAGGAGTGACAATCACACAGTCCTTGTGGAGACGAAGTCCCGCCTTCACATTGAGGATACCGTCCATCGTGTTGTGTGGCACTATCACCGTGTTGAATGGGATAGATTTTGAACGGATCTAGCAATGCAAAACTGGGCATCCATGAGGCACTGTGGGCCATCAGCAGCAGCAGAATTGTACTCAACCACAATCTGTAACCTCATGGCCCGGCATATCCCCCACTCTACCATTACCATCAAGCCAGGAGACCAACCCTGGTTCAAAGAAGAGTGCAGGAGGGCATGCCAGGAGCAGTACCAGGCATACCTCAAAATGAGGTGTGAACCTGGTGAAGCTACAACCCAGGACTACTTGCATGCCAAACTGCATAAGCAGCATGCGATAGACAGAGCTAAGCGATCCCATAACCAACAGATCAGATCTAAGCTCTGCAGTCCTGCCACATCCAGCCGTGAATGGTGGTGGACAATTAAACAACTAACTGGAGGAGGTGGCTCCACAAATATCCCCATCCTCAATGATGGGGGAGCCCAACACATTAGTGCGAAAGATAAGGCTGAAACTTTTGCAACAATCTTCTGCCAGAAGTGCCGAGTTGATGATCCATCTCGGCCTCCTCCTGAAGTCCCCAGCATCACAGATGCCAAACTTCAGCCAATTCGATTCACTCCACGTGATATCAAGGAACGACTGAAGGCACTGTATTCTGCAAAAGCTATGGGGCCTGACAACATTCCGGCAATAGTACTGAAGACCTGTGCTCCAGAACTTGCCGCGCCCCTAGCCAAGCTGTTCCAGTACAGCTACAACACTGGCATCTACCCTGCAATGTGGAAAATTGCCCAGGTATGTCCTGTGCACAAAAAGCAGGACAAATCCAACCTGGCCAACTACCACCCCATTAGCCTACTCTCAATCATCAGTAAAGTGATGGAAGGTGTCATCTACAGTGCCATCACGCGGCACTTTCTTAACAACAACCTGCTCAGTGATGCTCAGTTTGTGTTCTGCCAGGGCCACTCAGCTCCTGACCTCATTACAGCCTTGGTTCAAACATGGACAAAAGAGCTGAACTGAAGAGGTGAGGTGAGAGTGACTGCCCTTGACATCAAGGCAGCATTTGACCGAGTATGGCATCAAGGAGCCCTGGCAAAACTAAGGTCAATGGGAATCAGGGGAAAACCCTCCGCTGGCTGGAGTCATACCAAGCGCAAAGGAAGATGGTTGTGGTTGTTGGAGGTCAATCATCTGAGCTCCAGGACATCGCTGCAGGAGTACCTCAGGGTAGTGTCCTAGGCCCAACCATCTTCAGCTGCTTCATCAATGACCTTCCTTCAATCATAAGGTCAGAGGTGGGGATGTTCGCTGATGATTGCACAATGTTCAGCACCACTCACGACTCCTCAGATACTGAAGCAGTCTGTGTAGAAATGCAACAAGACCTGGACAATATCCAGGCTTGGACTGATAAGTGGCAAGTAATATTCGCGCCACACAAGTGCCAGGCAATGACCATCTCCAACAAGAGAGAATCTAACCATCTCCCTTTGACATTCAACGGCATTACCATCACTGAATTCCCCCACTATCAACACCCTAGGGGCTACCATTGACCGAAAACTGAACTGGAGTAGCCATATAAATACCGTGGCTACAAGAGCAGGTCAGGGGCTAGGAATCCTGAGGCAAGTAACTCACCTCCTGTCTCCCCAAAGCCTGTCCACCATCTACAAGGCACAAGTCAGGAGTGTGATGGAATACTCTCCACTTGCCTGGATGGGTGTAGCTCCAACAACACTCAAGAAGCTCAACAGCATCCAGGACAAAGCAGCCCTCTTGATTGGCACCCCATCTACAAACATTCACTCCCTCCACCACCGACGCACAGTGGCAGCAGTGTGTACCATCTGCAAGATGCACTGCAGCAATGCACCAAGGCTCCTTAGGCAGCACCTTCCAAACCCACGACCTCTACCAACTAGAAGGACAAGGGCAGCAAATACATGGGAACACCACCACCTGCAAGTTCTCCTCCAAGTCACACACCATCCTGCCTTGGAACTATATCGCCATTCCTTCACTGTCGCTGGGTCAAAATCCTGAAACTCCCTTCCTAACAGCACTGTGGGTGTACCTACCCCACATGGACTGCAGCGGTTCAAGAAGGCAGCTCACCACCACCTTTTCGAGGGCAATTAGGGATGGGCAATAAATGCTGGCCTGGCCAGCGACGCCCACATCCCGTGAATGAATAAACATTTTTTTTTTGCAGTTTACAGCTGTCAACTTTACTATCAACTACACGGCCAATTGTTGTGTTGTCTGCAAATTTCCCAATCATGCCACCCACCTTTAAGTCCAAGTCATCAATATATACCAAAAACAGCAAGGGACACAACACTGAACCCTGTGGAACGCCATTGGAAACTGCTTTCCATTCACAAACAAATCTGTCGACCATTACCCTTTGTTTCCTGTCACTAAGCTAATTTTGGACCCAATTCGCCACATTCCCCTGTATCCCATGGGCTTTCATTTTACTGACCAGTATGCCATTTTGGACCTTGTCAAATGCCTTACTAAAATCCATGTAGACCACATCCACTGCACTACCCTCATCAATCTCCCTTGTTCCTTCGTCAGAAATTTAATCAAGTTATTAAGACACGATATTCCCCTAACAAACCCATGCTGACTATCCCTGATTAATCTAAATTAAAAGCAAAATACTGTGATTGCTTGAAAACTAAAATAAAGACAAGAAATGCTGGAAATACTCAGCAGGTCTGGCAGCATCTGTGGAGAGAGAAGCAGAGTTAACGTTTCAGGTCAGTGACCCTTCTTCAGAACTGGCTATCCCTGATTATTCCACGCCTTTCTAAGTGGCAGGTTACCTTGTCTCTCAGAATTGATTCTAATAATTTACCCACCACCGAGATCAGACTGACCAGTCTTTAATTATTTGGCATATTCCTCACACCTTTTTTAAACAATGGTACAATGTTCACAGACCTCCAATCTTCTGGTACTTCACCTGTATCTTGTGAGGATTTGAAGATGATCCACAGAGCTTCTGCTATTTACTCCCCGGCTTCCTTTAACAACCTGAGATACAATCCATCTGGCTCTGGCGATTTAACCACCTTCAAGGATTTCAGACACTCTCGTACTTCCCTCATTATGTTTATCATATCAAATATTTCACACGCATCCTCTTGTACTACAATGACTGCATCATCCCTGTCCTTTGTAAAGATAGAGACAAAAAACTGATTAAGAACCCTGCCCACACCTTCTGCATCCATGCATACGTTCCCTTGTACATCTCTGATAGACCCTACTCTTTCTGTTATCCTTGTTCTCTTAATGTACTGAAAATATATTTGGGTTTTCCTTCATTTTGCCTACCAATATTTTTTCATGCCCTCTCTTTACTTTCGTAATTTTCGTTTCTACTTCACCTTTCTATACTCCTCTAGACTTTCTACAGTATTAAGATTTTTGTGACCGTAATAAGATTTCTTTTCCTGCTTCATCTTGCCCTGTTTGCTTCTAGATACCCAGAGTGCTCAGGAGTTGGCCGTACCACCCTTTATCTTTGTGGGGACATGTCTACACTGTGCCTGTAGAATCTCGCTTTTGAATGTGTCCCACTGGTTTGCCAATAATTTCCATTCAAGTAGTCCACTTTCGCCAGATCACCTCTCATCTTCATAAATGTTGCTTTCCCTAATTTAGAGCTTTGTCTCCTGTTTTATCTTTGCCCTTTTCCATGATTACACTAAGACTAACTGTATTCTCGTCACTGTCTCCAAATGGTCACCCACTGCTACTTCCTCCACGTGTCCAGCTTCATTACCGAAGACGACATCTAGAATCGCACTCCCTAAAAATAAATTTTCTTGAATGCAGTTCAAGAATTTTGTGCCCTCTGTGCCTTTCACACTGTTTGTATCCCAGTCCATATTAGGGTAGTTGAAATGCCCAAATATTATTGCCCTCATGTTGTTGTACTCAAACATTCACCTACGTATTTGTTCTTCTATCTCCATTTCTCCATATGGGAGTCCACAGTACACTTCTAGTACTGTGGCAGCCCCTTTTGTATTTCACAGCTCAACCCATATGACATCATTGGATGAAGCATTTAGCATATCATCTCTCCTCACAGCTGTTATTGATTCCTTAACCAATAAAACGCTGCACCACTTCCAAGTTCCCTTCCAAACCACATACCTTTCATTCACTGTCGCCGGGATAAAATCCTGTAGCTTCCTTCCTAACAGCACTATGAACATGCCTTCACAAATGGACAGCAGCCTTTCAAAAAGGTGTCTCACCATCACCTCCTCCTCCTGGACAATTAAAAATGGTCAACAGAAGCTGGGATTTCCAGCCACGCCATATCCTGTGAATGAATAAAAAGTGTCTCACCAATGTATAACCTTAGGGTCTCGTTGCTGTTGTGCTGAAAGCTCAGCCTCCTTTGATACTGATTTATAATGATAGGTTAATTGCCTGGACAAGCTTCGCTACATAATTTTGTTAAGTAACTACCCATTAGTGTTTTAGTACTCAGTTGCCAGATAAATCTTTTTATATGTGTTAATGCCTATTAAGCTTCTGTGTGCCTAACTTTAGTTTTCAGTTCTGAATTGCGATCGTTAAATTTGTTTAGTGCATGATGTAGGGTTGGATTTTCCTTCATTGTTTTGGAGAAATTCTCTCATTATGATGATTGATGATAACTTAGAACATAGAACAGTACAGCACACTTGATTGATGGGTCATAAATTGCATTCTTTTTGATCCAAACTGGGTTCAAAGAAACAGAGGTCATGAACGGAGTCAAACATCATTCATCCCTCCACCTCTACTGGGAGTAAACCACCCAACCCAATCTCCTCCCACCAATCCCAGACAATTCCTTAATCAGGAGTTAAAGGAAGGAATGTGAGATCTGTCTGATTTTTCAACTGTTATCTTTCAGGATACCAAAACTCAGCTTTCTTACAACAGGATCTCCACAGTTTAGGATAGTACTTGGATTCAGAGCACATGATATTCCGTGCGCCTGAGGCTGTGTATGGGCTCGGTATATACAATACGATGAGAATTCCATTATTTGAACTTCAAGAAAGTGCAGCTAACTGAATTGCCAGGGTTTTTTTCTTTTTATTTATGAAAGGAGGGACAGGTGCCACAGACTATCCCATTACAAACTGTCAGGAGAAAATTGTGAATTTCTGTCATACCATTAAGTATTAGAATTCTCATTCTCTTCTACTACACTGAAGTATATGGCCTGCCAAGACTATTCCATTTCTAAATTCACAGTTTGTAGATTGTTATGATGCGGAACATACTGCCTGAAGGGGTGGTAGAGGCAGGAACCCTCACAACACTTAAGGAGTATTTAGACGAGCACTTGAAACGCCAGAGCATGCAAGGGCCAAGTGCTGGAAAATGGGATGAGAATAGATAAGTGCTTGATGGCCGAGACAGACATGATGGGCCGAATAGCCGGTCTCTATGCTGTTTAACTCTATGACTCTATTGAACCCCTGTCGCCGTGATGAAATTGAGAAAAAGAACTTTGTCCATCTCCTTATTATCTTAAAACCGACATTTATTTGAAGGAATCCTGTGTTCTGATGACATAAAGCGCAATTTTGTGTAATTTCTTCAAAGCTGGAATTGTGAATTCCTGGAATTTCTGCAAACGATGCGGAATTATGGGGTGGAGTGGGAAGTCTGGCACTGCACAGAGAGGTAGTTACATATTGAAAGTAGACTATTTACCGAAAGCAACCTGCAAGGTAATGGTGTCTATTGAAGCTCTGGCATCTTCTTGTTAACAGATGATTAAATATGTTCTGTTTAATATAATCTCAATGGGGTTGACAGTATCTTAGTAAAGAAAATGAAAATCATGCCATATCGGTAATACAATAAAAGCATTGATATATTCTGGGTGGGATTTGATCATTTGTCTATCTGTACTGATTCTTGGATTACAGCATTACTCTCATCTTTCCACAGACATTTAAATTCTCTGCTTCAAATATACATCTGTTTTCCCCTTAACTATTCTCTGCGGCAAAACATTCCATTCTCCAACAACCTTTGCATATTTTTCTGCGAATCCCTCCGCTTATTTACTTTGTGACCATGTTACGCTGATCCCCTTTACCAGTGACTGAACAACAGGGCAGAATAATCTTGCTCTCTTCATTTTGCAAAATGGTCCTATATGCATTCCTTTAGGATTTGATTTCGGACACTGGGACAGAATAGTAATACTATTGCTCATGGTACTTTTATCAACTGAACAAAATAAAAACAGCAAGCTCTATCTATGATGAGTGAGAGACACCAGTCAGTGTACAATTAACATTTCAATTCAGTATCTGGGGCAAAAGAGGCAAAACATCACATTGATCAGTGTCGTGTTCTGACAGTTTCCTCCATTTGAAAACTTATCCTGTGACAAGATCCCCGTAGCACTTGTCAATGAGGAATGACATCAGATAGTGAGATGCACTCCTGCAATGCTCGCACCAAGCTTCCCAGAATGTTACCGGTATTGACCATCGCAGCAGTTATGTTTCTACACCAAATGAAGCCTGACATAGAACATAGAACATAAAACATTACAGCGCAGTACAGGCCCTTCAGCCCTCGATGTTGCGCCGACCTGTGAAACCATCTGACCTACACTATTCCATTTTCATCCATATGTCTATCCAATGACCACTTAAATGCCCTTAAAGTTGGCGAGTCTACTGCTGTTGCAGGCAGGGCGTTCCACGCCCCTATTACTCTCTGAGTAAAGAAACTACCTCTGACATCTGTCCGATATCCATCACCCCTCAACTTAAAGCTATGTCCCCTCGTGTTTGCCATCACCATCCGAGGAAAAAGACTCTCACTATCCACCCTATCTAACCCTCTGATTATCTTATATGTCTCTATTAAGTCACCTCTCCTCCTCCTTCTCTCCAACGAAAACAACCTCAAGTCCCTCAGCCTTTCCTCGTAAGACCTTCCCTCCATACCAGGCAACATCCTAGTAAATCTCCTCTGCACCCTTTCCAAAGCTTCCACATCCTTCCGATAATGCGGTGACCAGAACTGCACGCAATACTCAAGGTGCGGCCGCACCAGAGTTTTGTACAGCTGCAGCATGACCTCATGGCTCCGAAACTCGATCCCCCTACTAATAAAAGCTAACACATCATATGCCTTCTGAACAGCCCTATTAACCTGGGTAGCAACTTTCAGGGATTTATGTACCTGGACACCAAGATCTCTCTGCTCATCTACACTACCAAGAATCTTCCCATTAGCCCAGTGCTCCACATTCCTGTTACTCCTTCCAAAGTAAATCACCTCACACTTTTCCGCATTAAACTCCATTTGCCATCTCTCAGCCCAGCTCTGCAGCCTATCTATGTCCCTCTGTACCCTACAACACCCTTCGGCACTATCCACAACTCCACCGACCTTCGTGTCATCCGCAAATTAACTAATCCACCCTTCTACACCCTCATCCAGGTCATTTATAAAAATGGCAAACAGCAGTGGCCCCAAAACAGATCCTTGCGGGACACCACTAGTAACTAAACTCCAGGATGAACATTTGCCATCAACCACCACCCTCTGTCTTCTTTCAGCTAGCCAATTTCTGATCCAAAGCTCTAAATCACCTTCAACCCCCATACTTCCATATTTTCTGCAATAGCCTACCGTGGGGAACCTTATCAAACGCCTTACTGAAATCCATATACACCACATCCACTGCTTTACCCTCATCCACCTGTTTGGTCACCTTCTCAAAAAACTCAATAAGATTTGTGAGGCACGACCTACCCTTCACAAAACCGTGCTGACTATCGCAAATGAACTTATTCTTTTCAAGATGATTATAAATCCTATCTCTTATAACCTTTTCCAACATTTTACCCACAACCGAAGTAAGGCTCACAGGTCTATAATTACCAGGGCTGTCTCTACTCCCCTTCTTGAACAGGGGACAACATTTGCTATCCTCCAGTCTTCCGGCACTACTCCTGTCGACAATGACGACATAAAGATCAAGGACAACGGCTCTGCAATCTCCTCCCTGGCTTCCCAGAGAATCCGAGGATAAAACCCATCTGGCCCAGGGGACTTATCTATTTTCCCCCTTTCCAAAATTGCTAACACCTCCTCCTTGTGAACCTCAATCCCATCTAGCCTAGTAGTTTGAATCTCAGTATTCTCCTCGACAACATTTTCTTTCTCTACTGTAAATACTGATGAAAAATATTCATTTAACTCTTCCCCTATCTCCTCTGATTCCACACACAACTTCCCACTACTATCCTTGATTGGCCCTAATCTAACTCTAGTCATTCTTTTATTCCTGATTTACCTATAGAAAGCCTTAGGGTTTTCTTTGATCCTATTCGCCAATGACTTCTCGTGTCCTCTCCTTGCTCTTCTTAGCTCTCCCTTTAGATCCTTCCTGGCTAGCTTGTAACTCTCAAGTGCGCGAACTGAGCCTTCACGTCTCATCCTAACATAAGCCTTCTTCTTCCTCTTGACAAGCGCTTCAACTTCTTTAGTAAACCACGGCTCCCTCGCTCGACAACTTCCTCCCTGCCTGACAGGTACATACTTATCAAGGACACGCATTAGCTGCTCCTTGAATAAGCTCCACATTTCGATTGTGCCCATCCCCTGCAGTTTCCTTCCCCATCCTACGCATCCTAAATCTTGCCTAATCGCGTCATAATTTGCTTGCCCCCATCTATAATTCTTGCCCTGCAGTCCCTGCCCATCGCTAAGGTAAACCTAACCGAATTGTGATCACTATCACCAAAGTGCTCACCTACATCTAAATCTAACACCTGGCCGGGTTCATTACCCAGTACCAAATCCAATGTGGCATCGCCCCTGGTTGGCCTGTCTACATCCTGTGTCAGAAAACCCTCCTGCACACACTGGACAAAAACAGCCCCATCTAAAGTACTCGAACTATAGTATTTCCAGTCAATATTTGGAAAGTTAAAGTCCCCCATAATCACTACCCTGTTACTCTCGCTCCTGTCGAGAATCATCTTCGCTATCCTTTCCCCTACATCTCTGGAACTATTCGGAGGTCTATAGAAAACTCCCAACAGGGTGACCTCTCCTCTCCTGTTTCTAACCTCGGCCCACACTACCTCAGTAGACGAGTCCTCAAACGTCCTTTCTGCCACCGTAATACTCTCCTTGATTAACAATGCCACACCCCACCCCCCCTCTTTTACCATCTGCTCTGTTCTTACTGAAACATCTAAATCCCGGAACCTGCAACATCCATTCCTGTCCCTGCTCTACCCATGTCTCCGAAATGGCCACAACATCGAGATCCCAGGTACCAACCCATGCTGCAAGCTCACCCACCTTATTCCGGATGCTCCTGGCGTTGAAGTAGACACACTTTAAACCAAGTTCTTGCTTGCCAGTGCCGTCTTGCGTCCCTGTAACCTTATCCCCTACCTCACTACTCTCAACATCCTGTACACTGGAACTACAATTTAGGTTCCCATTCCCCTGCTGAATTAGTTTAAACTCCCCCCGAAGAGCACTAGCAAATCTCCCCCCCAGGATATTGGTACCCCTTTGGTTCAGGTGAAGACCATCCTGTTTGAAGAGGTCCCACCTACCCCAGAAAGAGCCCCAATTATCCAGGAAACCAAAACCCTCCCTCCTACACCATCCCTGCAGCCACGTGTTCAACTCCTCTCTCTCCCTATTCCTCCTCTCTTCGCTAGCACGTGGCACAGGCAATAACCCAGAGATAACAACTCTGTTTGTTCTTGCTCTAAGCTTCCACCCTAGCTGCCTGAATTTCTGCCTTAAATCCCCATCTCTCTTCCTACCTATGTCGTTGGTGCCTATGTGGACCACGACTTGGTGCTGCTCCCCCTCCCCTTAAGGATCCCAAAAACACGATCCGAGACATCACGTACCCTGGCACCTGGGAGGCAACACACCAACCGTGCGTCTTTCTCGTTCCCACAGAACCTCCTATCTGTTCCCCGAACTATGGAGTCCCCAATGACTAATGCTCTGCTCCTCTTCCCCTTTCCCTTCTGAGCAACAGGGACAGACTCTGTGCCAGAGACCTGCACCCCATTGCTTACCCCTGGTAAGTCGTCCCCCGCAACAGTATCCAAAATGGTATACCTGTTGTTGTGGGAAACGGCCACAGGGGATCCCTGCACTGCCTGCTGGTTCCCTCTCCTTCCCCTGACGGTAACCCATCTGCCTACTTCTTTTACCTGAGGTGTGACTGCCTCCCTATAACTCCTCTCAATAATCCCCTCCGCCTCCCGAATGATCCGAAGTTCATCCAGCTCCAGCTCCAGTCCCCTAACGCGGTCTGTGAGGAGCTGGAGTTGGGTGCACTTCCCGCAGATGCATTCAGCAGGGATACTCTTGGCGACCCTTACCTCCCACATTCTGCAGGAGGAACATACAACTGCCTTAACCTCCATTCCCACTATTCTAAATTCCCAACAAATCTACTGAAAAACCAAAAAAAAAGTCAAAACTTGTTAGCTGTAAAACTGCTGTAAATGCTGTAAAACTGGCGAGATCGATTTGGAGTGAGCAGAATCGGATATCAGGCATGGTGTATAATCGGCGGCTAATTCATTATCACCCAGTTATACCACTGGCCAATGTTCAAATTAGTCAGTTCCTTCAGCTTTGGAGGTTCCGCAACTAATAACGACTGATCCCATACCTAGCGACCAAACCCGCTTTCTTCCATTTACTTCCATTAAATGGTGCAGGCCCTCGTCCAAAGTTAAAATTATGTCCAGAATTTCCATCCGCTTAGCGGTGTACAGCGAAGTTAAATAACCTGCTAGTGTTATGACAATTAACATCCTGCAATGTGCTTCACGCAGCTCAACAAAGTTCAATGAAATGGTTAGTGTAGTCTGCAGCATCATGCAGTTAGAAATTGACTCTTTAAAACATTCCACAATTTAAACATAGTGAGATGTGATGGAGACATTGCTGATCTGTTGAGCTCCCGACCTTTAGTCGTGTAATGTGATGAGAAGTATTTCAAAATGACTTTGACAGAAACATTTTGCCACAATAAATAATGATGTCCATTATTATGGTCATGTTGTGGTTATGTGTCTGGGCTGGCAATTCAGAGCTTTTGGCTAATAATCCAGAGAATGTGAGTTCACATCTCACCATTTCCAGTTGAGTATTTGCAATAAGTTTCAGTCTCGAAATAATAAAAATAATCAGCAAAAATGATCACGAAGCTGTGATATTGGTGAAAGTAAAGAGAAACGGTGGTCCTTATCCGGTATTCCCTATGACTCCAGTTAACTGCTGTCTGAAGTTGTTGAGAAAGTCATTCAATTCTATCAAGGCAATAAGCGATCGACAATCAAGGCCAGCATTGGCAGTGACTTTCACATCCCATTGTAAATTGTTAATAAATCAAATAAACAAAAATAGCAAGTACACGGTCACAAATTCTCAAATATACCATGGGTCGCTTTCACTACAAAATATAATGATACACATGGCACGTTGGTGAACTTGAGTGCGTTAAGAGTAGAAAATCGACTTGAGCAGAGGTGCAAAATGGATTATTTCACATCGGCCGCTGGTGAATACCCAGCCCCATATTCAGCTCCACTGACTTCAAGGGAACGGTGTACGGTGTGGCAGGTATAACAAACGGCCAGTGCAACACTGCCCATACTGTGCTTCCATCCAAATGATTTTCTCCCCACATTTCAATTGATGTTGCTGATTTTAGGCGGTCTTTTTAAATACGAACACGATTCAACAGATGGTCTAGAAATGTAAACAGCGATTTCTAATCTCACATTCAGACATTCAGATAAAAATGCTTCCTCACCGCGCAAGCAGCAGGTTTTAGTTTCAACAAGTCCTAACGCAAAATGTAATTGTTATAATGAAATACCAGGAGTGCCGATGGCTGAGAGGATGGGATAATAAATGGGACAATACAGTAATCATGGGGAATTCTAATCTTCATACAGACTCTGCAAACCACATTTGCAGGAATAATGTGGAGCATGAGTTCATGGTATTTATAAAAGATAGTTTTCTTGATCAGAATGTGGATGAACCAACTAGAGAAACTGTTATTTTGTATCTAGTATTGTGCAACGAGAACGAGTTAATCAATAAACTTGTAGTACAGAGATCTTTAAGAAAGGGTAACCGTGATACGATATAGTTTTAAACTGAGTTTGAAAGTGATTTAGTTAAGTCTAAAACTAAGGTCTTAAATCTAAAACAAAACAAATCACATAGGTACGAGGGGAGAGTTGGTAAAAGAAGATTGAAAAATATATGAAAAGGTATAATGATAGACAAACAATGGCTCACATTTAATAGATGAATGCATAATTTGCAACAAATATACATTCCTTTATGGCATAAAAACTGTGGCTTAGAAGAGGAGTTGTTAGATAGCAATGGATCAAGGGAAGAGATTTGTAATGTTGACAAAAAGAGTATGAAGCCTGAGGATTTTCGGGGTGGGGGATTTGCAATTCAGCAAAGGATGATAAATAAATTGATAAGGAAAGAGAAAAGAGAATATGAGAGTAGTCTGGGTAGAGACACAAAAGAGATTGCAAAGATTTCGATAGGTAGGTTAAGAGGAAAAGATTCTTGAAAGTAAACATTGGCCCATTAGAGACAGAGACAGGTGGCATTATGATGGAGAACAATGAATCAAGAGTCTAACATGAATGGGAACTTACAGAAATCAGTGTAATTACAGAAGTATCACTGGACAAATTAATGGGACTAGATGGTTAAAATACCCGACAGCTGACAACTTGCCTCCTAGGCCTTTAAAAGAGGTAACTCTAGAAATAGTGGATGCACTGATTTTGATCTTCCAGAATTCCTTAGATTGTAGAAAGATTCGCAAGGATTAAAAAGTACCAAACATAATGCCATTTTTTAAGAGTACAGGAAGAGTGTAAACGGGCAACTATAGCCCCATAACTGGGCATCATTAGTAGTCAAAATTCTAGAATCTATTATTATGGACATTACAACTGGGCATGTATAAATCATAATATGAGGAAGCAGCTTCAACATGGATTTATGACAGGAAATTGTGTTTGACAAATCTCAGCTTTTGAAATATATAACTAGTAAGAGGGATAAGATGGGCGTAAACTATTTGGATTTTCAAAAATGATCTCACACAAAAGGTTACAACACAAAATTAGGACTCATTGAATTGTGGGTTAATATATTAGCATGGGTGAGCGCTGTTCATGGAAAGAAAACAGAGAGTAGAAATAAATGGGACATTTTCAGGTTGGCAAATTGTAACTAACAGGGGGAAACAAGAATCAGTACCTGGGCCTCAACTATTCACAATCTGCATTAATGACGTAAGGTCATAAGGTCATAAGAACTAGGAGCAGGAGTTGGCAATTCAGCCCCTCGAGCCTGCTCCGCCATTCAATACAATCATGGCTGATCTCATCTCCACCTCAACTCCAATTTCCTGCCCGTTCTCCACAACCCTTCAACCCTTTACTAATTAAAAAAACCTGTCTATCTCCTCCTTAAATTTACTCAATGTCCCAGCATCCACCGCACTCTGGGGTAGTGAATTCCACAGACTCACAACCCTTTGAGAGAAGTAATTTCTCCTCATCTCTGTTTTAAATCTGCTAGCCCTTATCCTAAAACTATGACCTCTCGTTCTATATTGCCCACAAGAGGAAACATTCTCTCTACGTATACTTTGTCAATCCTCTTAATCATCTTATATCCCTTAATTAGACCTCCTCTCATTCTTCTAAATGCTGGAGCGTAAAGGCCCAAACTGCTCAATCTCTCTTCAAAAGACAACCCCCTCATCTCTGGAATCAATCTAGTGAACCTCCTCTGATCTGCCTCCAATGCAACTACATCCCCCCTCAAATAAGGGGACCAAAACTGTATGCAGTGCTCCAGGTACGGTCTCACTAATACCTTGTACAGTTGCAGCATTTATATTCTATTCCATTAGCAATAAATGCCAAAATTCCATTTGCCTTCCTTATTATCTGCTTTACCTGCATATTGGTTTTCTGTGATTCATGCACGAGGACACCCAGATCCCTCTGCACCAAAGCATTCTGAAGTTTCTCTCCATTTAGATAATAATTTGCCTTTCTATTCTTCCGACCAAAGTGGATAACCTCACACTTATCCACGTTAAACTCCACCTGCCAAATTTTGGCCCATTCACCTAACCTATCCATATTCATTTGTACATTTCTTATTTATTTATTGCAACATACTATTCCACCTATTTAAGTGCCATCTGCAAATTTGGCTATAGTACCTTCTATCCCTGAATCCAAGTCATTCAGATATATTGTAAATAGTTGGGGCCCAAGGACCGAACCCTGTGACATGCCACTAGTTACATCTTGCCAACCAGAAGAAGACCCATTTATCCTGACTCTCTGTTTTGTGTTGGTTAGCCAATCCTTTATCCAAGCTAATAAATTGCCCCTAACCCCATGTGATCTTATCTTGTGTTTTGATCTTTTGTGCGGCACCTTATCAAATGCCTTCTGGAAGTCCAGATATACTACATCTGCAGGATCCCCATTATCCACTTTACTTGTTACAGCTTCGAAGAACTGTAGCAAATTAGTCAAACACGATTTATCCTTCATAAAACCATGCTGATTCTGATGGATTGCATTTTGACTTTCTAAATATCCTGTTATTACTTCCTTAATAATGAATTCTAACAATTTCCCAACGAAAGATGTTACACTAACTGGTCTATAGTTTCCTACTTTCTGCCTCCCTCCCTTTTTGAATAAAGGCATTACATTAGCTTTTTTCCAATCCACTGGTACCTTTCCCACATCCCAGAGAATTTTGGAATATTATAACCAATGGATCCACTATCTCCACTGCCTCTTCCTTTAAGACCCTAGGATGTAGGCCATCAGGCCCTGGGGACTTGTCTGCCTTCAATCCCAATAGTTTTCTTAGTACTTTTTGCCTAGTGATGATGATTTTTCTAAGTTCCTCTCTTCCTATAACCTCTGCATTTCCTGTTACCATTGGGATGCTACTAGTGTCCTCCACCACGAAAACTGTGGCAAAAAACCAAGTTAGTGTCTCCACCATTTCTGTGTTCTCCTCTATTAACTCCCCAGTCTCATCCTCCAAAGGACCAATATTCACTTTAGCTACTCTCTTACCTGTAATATACTGTTTGAGAACCCTTAATTCTGACAATGCAAAATAATTACTTTAGTCAGGTTTAAAAATGTTCACTACGAAAATAACATTGTTATAATTTTGATGACCAGTTTACATTCAATCAATCATTAAATCCAATAGTAAGTGTTCAATCGAGAAATAGATGGAATACTGGGAAATAAGCGAATAGCAAAACTCAGCTTTTGGTTGCGACTTGTCCGTTTATTTTGACAGTTGGATATGAAATGCATATTACTTCAGTAACATGGCTGGCACAACAGAAACATGCAGTGTATTATCAATATAATGATGGGCAATAAACGCTGTCCGAGCCAGCGATGCCCGTATCCCATGAACGAATAAAAAAAATGACAGGGACCATAAAGATTGCTTTTTTCCGAGTTGGTGCTTTTGGCATGGACACTGTACACCAGAGAATGGTGGATTCTCTGCCCAGGACTTTCTGTCCATTAACCAATGGCAGCGCACCCGGAATTTGCTGATGTTTGTCACCAATGCACAAGACTTGCAGATTGATAGGTAAATTGGCCATTGTAAATTGCCCTTAGTGTAGGTAGGTGGTAGGGGAATTGTGGGGATGTGGTAGGGAATGTGGGATTAATGTAGGGTTAGTATAAATGGGTGGTTGATGGTCGGCACAGACTCGGTGGGCCAAAGGGTCTGTTTCAGTGCTGTATCTTTCTATGACTCTTTGACTCTCAGGCTCACTGGCATCAGCATAAATTAAATAATCCACCACAGTGTACAGGGGAGGGGTGGTTCTGTGGTCCCGGCTGTGCAGTGCCCTAACCCGGCACATCTGTAGCTGGTCCAACCCACAAAATACAACCAGAGATCAGTTTATTATCATGCATTCCCTGCTGGGTGACAGTACTGAAAGGAACATATTCAAGTTCACTGATGAAACAAAGTTAAGTGGAAATTAAGCGGTGAGCAGGAAGCAAAGAGGCTGCACAGGGATGTAGACAGATTGAGTGAGTAGGCAAAAACATGGCAGATGTAATTCAATGTGGCAAAGTCTCATGTCCTCCATTTGCTTCAGAAAAAAATGTTTTAAATTGTGAGAGACTGGGAAATGTTTGCAGTTAGAACGACCGAGGCATCCTTGTATTTGAAGCATAGAAAGTTAACTTGAAGGTACGGCAAGCAGGTAGAAAGACAAATTATATTATTAATATGACTATTGTTATTATTCTTTCATGAGATGGAAGCATCGCCGGCTAGGCCAGCAATCATTGTCCATCCCCAATTGTACTTGAAAACTGAATAGCTCACAAGGTCACTTCGGGGAGTGGGGATGCAGTTAAAAGTGAACCACATTTCTGTGAGTCTGGTGTCACATGTAGGCCGGACCAGGCAAGGCCGGCGGATTTCCTTCTCTTGAAGAACATATGTTTTATTTGGTTGCGAAGGGATTGGAGTATAACAGTAATGAAGTCTTACTAGGGCATTGATGTGGCTACACTTGGAATACAGTGTGCAGCTTTCGTTTACGTACCCAAGGAAGGAAATACTTGCCAAGAGTCAGAACAATTTATGTTCTCAAGTTAGGGTTCCTGGAATGAGAGAATTGTCTTATGTATTCTGCTCCAGAAAGCAAGTCGATGAAGTATAGAACTTGAATAGATCCATAGGCATTTATATATTTATTTGCAGAGCTATATATTGCAAGCATACACCTCCTACCCCCGAAACTGTTTTAGTCTGTGTCCATTAATAGGGAGTTAAGTGAATCACTAATTAATGCTCACTACCTGCACACAACTAAACAAAACTAACATGCAATTAACACTATAAGCAGAGACTGAGTAGGCTGGGTTATAAGCCCTGGAGTTTATAAGCATGAAAGGTAAACGAATTGAAACAGATAACATTCTTAAAGGGCTTGAAAGGGTAAACGCTGACAGAATGTTGCCCCTGGCTTGTGACTCTGGAATACAGGGTCATCATCGCAGAATCAGGGCTCAGTTATTTATGACTGAGATGATGAGAAATCTCTTCATTCAAGAGTTGTGAATCTTTGGAATTCTGTAACCCAGAGAGTTATGGGTATTCAGTCGTTGAGTATAGATTGGAGGATAATAATGGAATTCAGGGTTTTGGAGGAAATGCTGGAAGGAGGAGCTGAAGTAGAAGATCAGCCATGATATCGTTGAATGGCAAAGGAGGGTCTGAGAGATAAATGACCTACTTCAGCTGTTCAATGTAAACCTGAGTTGTTCTGTGTGGCTTGGTTTCACAAGCGTTTTTTTCAGCACGGTCGCACTCACATGTTAGTTGCAACAAAAGGTCTGCATGGTACCTTTTAGGCTGCTGTATGGCGGGTGCAGGTTATTGCGAACATTTCCAGCTCCTATTACTTATGTTCTTATATTGCACACTTTCTGATCTCACTGAGTCCATCCTCCCCGGGTTACACGCTGTCTGATCACACTGGGTCCATCCTCCCCAGGTTAGACGCTGTCTGATCACACTGGGTCCATCCTCCCCGGGTTACACACTGTCTGATCTCACTGGGTCCATCCTCCCCGGGTTACACACTGTCTGATCTCACTGGGTCCATCCTCCCCGGGTTACACACTGTCTGATCACACTGGGCCCATCTTCCCCAGGTTACACACTGTCTGATCACACTGGGTCCATCCTCCCCGGGTTACACACTGTCTGATCACACTGGGTCCATCCTCCCCAGGTTACACACTGTCTGATCTCACTGGGTCCATCCTCCCCGGGTTACACACTGTCTGATCACACTGGGTCCATCCTCCCCGGGTTACACACTGTCTGATCACACTGGGTCCATCCTCCCTGGGTTACACACTGTCTGATCACACTGAGTCCATCCTCCCCAGGTTACACACTGTCTGATCACACTGGTCCATCCTCCCCGGGTTACACACTGTCTGATCACACTGGGTCCATCCTCCCTGGGTTACACACTGTCTGATCACACTGGGTCCATCCTCCCCGGGTAACACGCTGTCTGATCACACTGGGTCCATCCTCCCCCGGGTTACACGCTGCTTGCTCTCACTGGGTCCATCCTCCCCGGGTTCCACACTGTCTGATCTCACTGGGTCCATCCTCCCCAGGTTACACACTGTCTGATAACACTGGGTCCATCCTCCCCGGGTTACACACTGTCTGATCACACTGGGTCCATCCTCCCTGGGTTACACACTGTCTGATCACACTGGGTCCATCCTCCCCGGGTAACACGCTGTCTGATCACACTGGGTCCATCCTCCCCCGGGTTACACGCTGTTTGCTCTCACTGGGTCCATCCTCCCCGGGTTCCACACTGTCTGATCTCACTGGGTCCATCCTCCCCGGGTAGCACGCTGTCTGATCACACTGGGTCCATCCTCCCCGGGTTCCACACTGTCTGATCTCACTGGGTCCATCCTCCCCGGGTAACACACTGTCTGATCTCACTGGGTCCATCCTCCCCGGGTAACACGCTGTTTGCTCTCACTGGGTCCATCCTCCCCGGGTTACACACTGTCTGATAACACTGGGTCCATCCTCCCCGGGGTACACACTGTCTGATCTCACTGGGTCCATCCTCCTCGGGTTACACACTGTCTGATCACACTGGGTCCATCCTCCCCAGGTTACACAATGTCTGATCACACTGGGTCCATCCTCCCCCGGGTTACACACTGTCTGATCACACTGGGTCCATCCTCTCCGGGTTACACACTGTCTGATCACACTGGGTCCATCCTCCCCCGGGTTACACACTGTCTGATCACACTGGGTCCATCCTCCCGGGTTACACACTGTCTGATCACACTGGGACCATCCTCCCCCGGGTTACACACTGTCTGATCACACTGGGTCCATCCTCCCCGGGTTACACACTGTTTGATCACACTGGGTCCATCCTCCCCCGGTTACACACTGTCTGGTCACACTGGGACCATCCTCCCCCGGGTTACACACTGTCTGATCTCACTGGGTCCATCCTCCCCGGGTTACACACTGTCTGATCACACTGGGACCATCCTCCCTGGGTTACACACTGTCTGATCACACTGGGTCCATCCTCCCCCGGGTTACACACTGTCTGATCTCACTGGGTCCCTCCTCCCCGGGTTACACACTGTCTGATCACACTGGGACCATCCTCCCCGGGTTACACACTGTCTGATCACACTGGGACCATCCTCCCTGGGTTACACACTGTCTGATCACACTGGGTCCATCCTCCCCCGGGTTACACACTGTCTGATCTCACTGGGTCCATCCTCCCCGGGTTACACACTGTCTGATCACACTGGGACCATCCTCCCCGGGTTACACACTGTCTGATCTCACTGGGTCCATCCTCCCCGGGTTACACACTGTCTGATCTCACTGGGTCCATCCTCCCCGGGTTACACACTGTCTGATCACACTGGGACCATCCTCCCCGGGTTACACACTGTCTGATCTCACTGGGTCCATCCTCCCCGGGTTACACACTGTCTGATCACACTGGGTCCATCCTCCCCGGGTTACACACTGTCTGATCTCACTGGGTCCATCCTCCCCGGGTTACATACTGTCTGATCACACTGGGTCCATCCTCCCCGGGTTACACACTGTCTCATCACACTGGGTCCATCCTCCCCGGGTTACACACTGTCTGATCTCACTGGGTCCATCCTCCCCGGGTTACACACTGTCTGATCTCACTGGGTCCATCCTCCCCGGGTTACACACTGTCTGATCACACTGGGTCCATCCTCCCCGGGTTACACACTGCCTGATCACACTGAGTCCATCCTCCCCGGGTTACACACTGTCTGATCACACTGAGTCCATCCTCCCCGGGTTACACACAGTCTGATCACACTGAGTCCATCCTCCCCGGGTTACACACAGTCTGATCTCACTGGGTCCATCCTTCCCGGGTTACACACTGTCTGATCACACCGGGTCCATCCTTCCCGGGTTACACACTATCTGATCTCACTGGGTCCATCCTCCCCGGGTTACACACTGTCTGATCTCACTGGGTCCATCCTTCCCGGGTTACACACTGTCTGATCTCACTGGGTCCATCCTTCCCGGGTTACACACTATCTGATCTCACTGGGTCCATCCTCCCCGGGTTACACACTGTCTGATCTCACTGGGTCCATCCTTCCCGGGTTACACACTGTCTGATCTCACTGGGTCCATCCTTCCCGGGTTACACACTATCTGATCTCACTGGGTCCATCCTCCCCGGGTTACACACTGTCTGATCACACTGGGCCCATCTTCCCCAGGTTACACACTGTCTGATCACACTGGGTCCATCCTCCCCGGGTTACACACTGTCTGATCACACTGGGTCCATCCTCCCTGGGTTACACACTGTCTGATCACACTGAGTCCATCCTCCCCAGGTTACACACTGTCTGATCACACTGGTCCATCCTCCCCGGGTTACACACTGTCTGATCTCACTGGGTCCCTCCTCCCCGGGTTACACACTGTCTGATCACACTGGGACCATCCTCCCCGGGTTACACACTGTCTGATCACACTGGGACCATCCTCCCTGGGTTACACACTGTCTGATCACACTGGGTCCATCCTCCCCCGGGTTACACACTGTCTGATCTCACTGGGTCCATCCTCCCCGGGTTACACACTGTCTGATCACACTGGGACCATCCTCCCCGGGTTACACACTGTCTGATCTCACTGGGTCCATCCTCCCCGGGTTACACACTGTCTGATCACACTGGGACCATCCTCCCCGGGTTACACACTGCCTGATCACACTGAGTCCATCCTCCCCGGGTTACACACTGTCTGATCACACTGAGTCCATCCTCCCCGGGTTACACACTGTCTGATCACACTGAGTCCATCCTCCCCGGGTTACACACAGTCTGATCTCACTGGGTCCATCCTTCCCGGGTTACACACTGTCTGATCACACCGGGTCCATCCTTCCCGGGTTACACACTATCTGATCTCACTGGGTCCATCCTCCCCGGGTTACACACTGTCTGATCTCACTGGGTCCATCCTTCCCGGGTTACACACTGTCTGATCTCACTGGGTCCATCCTTCCCGGGTTACACACTATCTGATCTCACTGGGTCCATCCTCTCCGGGTTACACACTGTCTGATCTCACTGGGTCCATCCTTCCCGGGTTACACACTGTCTGATCTCACTGGGTCCATCCTTCCCGGGTTACACACTATCTGATCTCACTGGGTCCATCCTCCCCGGGTTACACACTGTCTGATCTCACTGGGCCCATCCTCCCTGGATTACACGTTGTCTGTCTGTTTGTTACGCTTGAAGTTTTTTGTTCTCTCAAAGTCCATTCATCTGACACAGCTGTATTTTCACTCATAGAAGTGCAAATGTGTAATTTTCTGTAAACCACACTAACCATACCAAACCCCATTCCCAGAATGTCCCCTCTTTTCTGACCAGATTCAGCCCATCCCCTGGGGTTTATATCCCAGACAATGCTCTGTGTTATGGCCCATTTCAGTTCATTCCTCTCGGTTTTATATCTTGGACCATCGCCTTTACTGGGGTCTGGTTCAGTCCATTCCCTGGGCTTTTCGAAACCTAGAAGATGGAAAACATTATGGTTCTGAAGGAGACCATTCAAACCATAATGTTTTTGTGCCTTCAGAAAAAGTGTTATGCAGTCTAAATGGCACTTTCCAGCTCTTGGTCCCCAGTACGCAAACTCCAAGTGTCACTACGTGCTGAGGTTCTATCTGTCCCCGGTGTTGCGAAGGATGGGCCTGGTCACATTGCCGCGGAACGCTCCGTGCAGTTGGGCGGCGCCGTACCACCTATCCTTCGTGGAGCAGTTTCTGCGGAAAAACACCTTTGACCACCGGTCCATCAGGCAGTGGTCTGCACGGAATGTCCTCAAGGCCCTACGGGAAAAGGAAACGGTGGATCCTGTCGGATGGTTCCCCGAGCAGACCGTCAAAGTCATTTGGCGGAATGCCTCATCACCAGAACTTTCAAACAAGCACCAAGACGTAGCTTGGCTGGTGGTGAGAAGGGCCCTCCCCGTCAGATCCTTCATGCACACCCGAAGTCTCGCCCCCTCCGCACAGTGCCCCCGCGTTGGCTGTGGTGGGGAAGAGACGGTCGCCCACCTCCTCCTGGAATGTGCCTTTGCAAAGCAGGTGTGGAAAGAGATGCAGTGGTTTTTGTCAAGGTTCATCCCAAGCAGCTCTGTAACACAGGAGTCTGTGCTCTACGGGCTGTTCCCAGGGACGCACACCGAGACAAACATCAACTGCTGCTGGAGGACTATCAATTCGGTGAAAGACGCCCTTTGGTCTGCCCGAAACTTGCTGGTCTTCCAGCGCAAAGAGTTGTCCACCGCCGAATGTTGCAGACTGGCACATTCCAAGGTCCAGGACTACGTGCTGAGGGACGCACTAAAGCTTGGGGCAGCCGCAGCAAAGGCTCAATGGGGAAAGACCACAGTGTAAGGTTCCCCCACCAAGCTGGACTGAGGGGCTGGATCCATGGGAAACCCCTCGAACTGTATCGTTAATATTCTGAATTGCTGTAAATGTAAAACTGTAATTGACAGGACAATTGAGAAACGGAAGGGTTGGGAAGAAACTCATGACAGTATTGAAGGAAACTGATCTCCCTTGCAATGTTTGTATTTTTTGGTGCTGTTTGGAAACTGTTTGGCAATGTAATTTTTACAGATTTTTATGAATAAAGTATATTTTGGAAATAAAAAAAAAAAAAAAACTCAAGGAACTTGACACCATCCAGGACCAAGAAACAGCCTGCATGATTGGCATCCAATAAACATTAACTCTCTCCACCAGCAACGCAACCTGCTTTTGTTGTGCATTATCTCCAAGATGCACTGCAACAACTCACCAAGGATACTTTGACAACACATTTCAAACCTGCGACCGATAGCAGATAAAGAACAAAGCAGACAGGCACATGGGAATAACACCACCTCCAAGTTTCCTTCCAAGCACACACTGTTCGCTCATTGTCACTGGGTCAAAATCCTGGAGCTCCCTATCAAACAGCACGATTGGAGTAACATATGAGTAACACGCGCTGCAGCAGTTCAAGAAGCTGGCTCATTACCACCTCCTCAGGGACAATTAGGAATGATTAAATAAATGTTTGACTTTCCAACCACGCCCACATCCCCTGAATGAATAAACAATGTCTGACTAAGTTATAACCTCAGAGGCTGGTTGCTGTTGTACTTAATGTCCAGCACTCTTGGATGTTCATAGAGACATGAGGTCATCGAGTTATACAGCACAGAAACAGGCCATTCGGCTCATCGTGTCTGTGCCAGCCATCAATTCTAATCCCATTTTGCAGCACTTGACCCGTAGTCTTGCATGCAACCACCCTCTGAGAGAAAAACATTTCTCCTGATCTCAGTTTTAAATGGGATGCCCCTAATTTTTAAACTGTGTCCCCTAATTCTAGTCTCCCCAACAAGTGGAAACATCCTCTCAGAATCCTCCCTGTCCAGTTCCCTCAGGACCTGAGATGTTTCAATAAGATCACCTCTCATTCTTCTAAACTCCAGTGGGTATAGACCCAACCTGTTCAACCTTTCCTCATAAGATAACCCCTTCATCCAGGAATCAGCCTAGTGAACCTTCTCTGAACTACTTCTGATGCAATTATATAATTTCTTAAGTAAGGAGACCAAGACAGTCCACAGTACTCCAGATGTGCTCTAACTTATGCCCTGTACAGCTGTAGCAACACTTCCCTACTATTCTCAAATTTGAAGTTGGTAAGAAGTCCTGAGATGTACTTGTTAAGATAATGTATCATTTAATTCAACATCACACAATAACAATTCTCATCAGTACTGTTACATCATCCAGGAGGCAGTGATACAGAGGTGAAGTTTAATAAAACATTTCCAAGTGGAAGTCATTATACAAATCCAGGTGAGTACAGGTAACAAGTCCGTTCATCGACCCCTCAGTTTCCTCAGGATGTTTCACAGGGTCATTGCACCTTTTCACAATCTCATGGTTTACAGTCTCAGGTGATTCCATTTGAAAATTCAGTCCACAGTAAGTACACAATGTTTAATTTCCATGGTAACACCAGTACCTGCTCCCATGTTGGTGCCACAAACACGTTAAGTTCAGGATCCTTAAACACTACAAATGCTCACGATCACCCAGACAGAACAGTGGGATTCCCGACTGGCACTTTCCCCATTTCTCCTCTCGCAGTGCTGACCCATCCTGGGTGCACCAGTTTCAGGAACCTCCCCAATAGGATACTCTCTCTGGGTGACCCAAGACACTGGGTATTGGTATCTATTGGACAGTGGGATCTATCCAAACTGAACAGAGCCTGTCTCCATCCTGAACACACACAGGTTCACTTCCCAGCAGGGTCACTGGGTACTGATACTGAGTGTGAACCCTGGATAATGTAATTCCCAAACCCAGGGATATTGAGTGTAATTACCAGTGTCCCACTGCAGCCCAGACTGAGCCCCACCCTGGACCCTTCCTGTCTGTACATTTCCCCAGTGCCCCATTGGGGAACATTCAGTCCCGGATATCCTGCAGAAGCAGCGCTGTGGGGCCGGGCGGCTGAGTCACATGACCCTGTTGCTGGGTCTCTGATGTCACAATGGGAGATGACACTCGCTCAGCTCGAACCAGAAACAGTGAAACAGCCAATAGGATTTAAACCTGGAGCGCGGCCAATTAAAGGGGAAGGACAGAAAATTGGCCAAAAATGTTCACAGAGAGACCAGTGATGTTTACAAATTGAAACGCTCACACATCCACATTCAGTCTGGGTGTTGTATCCTGCAGCAACTTCAACTTATTCACTCCATTTGAACTGAACTCATTCCCCCGCAACCTGAAACAGATTAAAGAGTAAACAGGAAATAAACAGATTGAACAATAGTGTAAATAACAGGGAGACTGGGATTAATATTTCAATAATAATTAGAGATATTACTGATAAGAGTGACTGAATCCCATTTATATTTTATTTATTACATTAAACATTAACACAAACACTCACTGGAGTCGCTCCAGACTCCTGCAGTTCAGTATGAGGCGGCGGAGAGCGGGGACAGATCGATCTGTGAAGGAGTTTGATCTCAGGTTCAGATACTTCAGTGACTGGTTTGTACTGAGAGCAGAGGCACAAGAATCTGTGAGACCGACATCCGATAGACTGGGGATCAGAGAGAGAAATAACAGGAATCAGTGTAAATCTCCAGTGTTCATTAATAACACTATTACTGATATTAATAAATAATAATTATATAATAATTAATAATATGAATTAGTAAAGATATTGAAAGATTCTTCACCATTTCCACAAAGTAGATGGGATTTGAACAAACTAAACAGGAAAGACTGGACTAAGAGCTGCAGCCAGGGAGAGCAGGTGAGAGAGAAATTCAGGCTGGAATACACAAGAATGTACAAGAGCAGCTTTAATGTTCAGCTATTTCAGTGAACCCTTCATTCATCTACTGGGAGCTCGATGGGGAGGAGCAGGTGACCCGAGTGCCCATGAGGTGGTCGCCGAGACTCAGGACCACATTCCGGCCTCGGTCACCCTTCCACCGTCACAGCTGGGAGCCGGGAAAGAAGTTCCACCGTGAGCTGGATGGCGACCAGGAGGGCAGAGTCAGCCTGGAGGACGGCAACATGGAGGAGGTTGTGGGCTGGCCCGCTGGCCAGGGCCGCGACCTCCGCCGGACGCCTCCCCTCTTCCCTCCCTTCCCCCCTCGCACCCCCTTCCCCCCTCGCACCACCTTCCCACTCCCCTCCCCCTTGCACCCCCTTCCCCCCACACAACCACTGCCCCTCACTTCCCCCTCGCCTCCCCCCTCGCACCCCCTTCCCCCTCGCACCACCTTCCCACTCCCCTCCCCACTCCCCTCCCCCTTTCACCCCCTTCCCCCACACAACCACTGCCCCTCACTTCCCCCTCGCCTCCCTCCTCGCAACCCTTCCCCCACTCCCTCCTCGCTCACCCTTCCCCCACCCCCTTCCCCCTCGCACCCCATCCCCACCCCCTTCCTCCTCGCACCCCTTCCCCCACCTCTTCCCCCTCACACCCCTTCCCCCACCCCCTCGCACCACTTACCCCACCCCCTCCCCCTCACACTCACACCCACTCCCCCTCGCACCCCCTCCCCCCTCGTGCCCTCTTCCCCCCTTCCCACTCGCACCCCCTTCTGCCCGCCTCAAACCAGGCAGCCCCTGGTCACTAAGGTTCTGTCCTGCCACAGTCCACTTGCTTCAATGGGTGCTTGGAGCTCAGGGTCATTGCCTGACAAGTGAACTGTAACATTGCACCAAACAGCACGACCAAAAAAAGGGAAAGAAGGTACTAGCCCTTCGTTTTGAAAACTGGAACGTCAGAACTATATGTCCTGGCCTGTCGGAAAACCTTACACAAACCAACGATTCTCGGAAGACCGCCATCATTGACAATGAGCTCAGTAGACTCAATGTAGACATTGCAGCACTTCAGGAGACACGCCTGCCTGCGAGCGGATCTCTAAGAGAGTAAGACTACACCTTCTACTGGCAGGGTAGGGATCCTGAAGAACCAAGACAACATGGAGTGGGCTTCGCCATCAGAAACTCTTTGCTCAGCATGATAGAGCCACCTTCAAATGGCTCAGAATGCATACTGTCCATTGGACTGCTCACTGTCTCTGGTCCAGTACACCTACTCAGCATCTAAGCTCCAATACTCTGCTCCCCACCTGAAGTTAAAGACCAGTTCTACAAGGAATTCCATAATGTCATTAGTAGCATTCCTAATACCAAACATTTGTTCCTGCTGGGGGACTTTAACGCCAGGGTTGGGGCCGACCATGATTCATGGCCCTCCTGCCTCGGGCGCTATGGCATTGGAAGGATGAATTAGAATGGACAGAGACTGCTGGTGTTGTGTATCTATCATAACCTCTGCATCACAAACTCGTTCTTTCAGACTAAACCGGCATTTCTTTCAAGCCAGCAAGGTCGATCTGGAACCTTTTCTGACACTTTTAGTAGAATGTGCATCAGCCAACAATGAACAATTATCTACATAACATTCAATGAGTATGTGATCTTCAGTAAACCCCTTGTATAGAATCTCACTTACAATATTTGACAAATAGAGTCCCATATCCACTGTCTCCACAAGGGCCAGTGTGTCAATCAGCTGAAGTACTTTTAACAACCCTTTTTATTTTCTGAGCTTCCCGAGCTGAAGGACAGTATCTCCCATTTTCACCCATCAGTAATATTATGAAACCAGCTGCACTAGAATACCCATCAGGAAGATTAGCATGTGAACCATCGCTAAAAATGACTAGTTTCATGTTCTTTGGGTCACCTAGGGATGGGAACTTAAACACACATTTCTCCAGATTTCTCATCGGGACACAACCCATGTCCACATCTCCACTTCATTCTTCCACTGGTTATTTTTTATACTTATTTGTTTTGTGGGATGTGGGCGTCACTGGAAAGACCAGTATTTGTTGTCCATCCCTAATTGCCCTTGGGAAGGTGGTGGTGAGCTGCCTTCTTGAACCTCTGCAGTCTATCTGGTGTAGGTATATCCACAATGCTGTTAGAGAGGGAATTCCAGGATGTTGATCCAGCAACAGTGAAGGAACGGTGATATATTCCCAAGTCAGGATGGTGTGTGGCCTGGAGGAAAACTTCCCACGCATCTGCTGCCTTTTCCTTCGAGGTGGAAGAGGTCGTGGGTTTGGAAGGTGCTGTTGAAGGAGGCATGGTGAGTTGCTGTAGTGCGTCTTGTATCTGGTACACTCTGCTGCTATTGTCCGTCCCTGGTAGAGGGAGTGAATGTTTAAGGTGGTGAATGGGGTGTTGATCAAGTGGGCTGCATTTATCCTGGATGGTGTTGAACTTCCTGAGTGTTGTTGGAGCTGCCCTCATTCAGGCAAGTAGACAGTATTCTATCACACTCTTGATTTGTGCCTTGTAGATGGTGGACAGGTTTGGGGAGTCAGGGGGTTGACTACTCACTGTAGAATTTCCAGCCTCAGACCTGCTCTTGTAGACACAGTATTTATAATGCTGCTCCAGTTCAGTTTCTGGTCAATGGTAACACCCAGGATGTTGATAGTGGGGGATCCAGTGATGTTAATGCCGTTGAATGTCAAGGGGAGATGGTTAGATTCTCTCTTGTTGAAGATGAGCATTGCCTGGCACTTGTTTGGCATGAATGTTACTTAGCACTTATCAGCCCAAGCCTGGATATTGTCCAGGTCTGGCCTCATGGGGACATGGACTACTTCAGTATCTGAGCAGTTGAGAATGGTAGATGGAATATAATGTAGGGAAGTGTAAAGTTATTCACTTTGGTTGTAAAAATAGAAAAGCAGAGTGTTTTTTAAATGGTGTGAAACTTGTAAGTGTTGATGTTCGAAGGGAATATATTTATACTCTCGCATTTCAACCTGTGTGTTAATAACCTTTGTATCTTTATGAAATGAGTCTTGTTTTATAATAAATTTATAATTTTGTTTATTATTAAAGAAACTTGGTTGGTAGATTTTTATTCAGAAACTGAAATAGATGAAGTATATAATTGTCTGTATCAGTAACTGGGTAAAACATTTAAATATATGTTGTGACCTGTGGAGAAGTGGAACTAGAGAAAGACAGTGCACTCCTCCATCCTCGCTCATAACACCAACCAGTGGAGAGTTTTCCCCCTGATTCCCACTAACTTCAATTTGCCTCGGGCTCCTTGATGTCACACTTGGTTAAATGCTGCCTCGATATCAAGAACAATCACTTTCACCTCACCCGGTCATATGGTTCAGATTCCGAGAACATCGGAGGGTAATCAAAGCCCAACAATTTACACTTGCTTTCGGCTATTTCTGATCATTGCTGCTAGGATTGTAGTTTTTTGTCTGTTATTTTTTTCGGAATATCTCCTGACAATGCAGAGCATGTGCAGATCGATCACTGACGTCATCACTGTGTCTGAACATTTGTCAGCTTGCCAGTATGGGTCTGTGCACGTGTGTGTCAACGTCACCACGTAATGACATCAGACGTAATAATGTCCGAGTGTTGCTTCACCCCTCAATGGCCGTGTTCACAATCTCTATCCCTCCAACAGTACCCCACTCCCTCCCACCATCACGCCTCAGTCGCTGCTTCTCTTCCTCACTCTCTCCCACTGTTCTCTCCCGTGCCCGCCTGCTCGTCACTCCCGACTACTCGCTGCTCCATCCTGCCTCGCTGCTAAATCCCCATCCACACCCTCCAACTACCCCGGCCATTTCTGCTGCTCCATCCCGCCACTCACTTCCTGCCGTTCTCACTTCTGTCACCCACACACACAGCCCCAGCACCCCCGCTGCTTCTCTGGGTGGTGAGGTGGGGATCGAGCAGCGGGAGGGAACAGCGAGCAGACGGGTACAGGAGAGAATGGTGAAATGGAGTGGTGAGCAGTCGGGAGTGGCAGGAAGTTGTGTGTGGGAGGGAGCGGGAAAGAGAAGCAGCAATCGCGGGAGGGAGTGGTGTATTTGACGGGGGGTGGAAGTGGTGATCACTGCTATTGAGGGGTGAGGCAGTTCGGGTTCAATTGTTCTTGTTTTGTGTTGAATTGAGCAGCCTGACATCATCAGACTACACCGAGCTGTACACATGTGCAAACGGGCTCCTACTCTCTGCACGTGTGTGGCATTCCGCATTGCCAGGACTGGTTGGTGCATGGGCAGAAGATGTCATCACGTAACGCGGGGGAATGGGGAGAAAGCGGGGGAGGGGGCGGGGGAAGCGGGTAGAGAGTGAGGGGAGGGAAATGGGGGAGAGAGCGAGGGGGGAAGCGGTGTGAAAGGGGGGAAGGGGGAGAGAGCGAGGGGGAAGCAGGGAGAGGGGGAAGCGGGGAGAGAGCGATGGAGAGAGCGGGGGGAAAGGGGGACAGATGAGGGGGGAAGCAGGGAGAGGGGGGAAGCGGCGAGAGAGCGATGGAGATAGCAGGAGGAAAGGGGGAGAGAGCAGGGGAAAAGGGGGAGAGAGCAGGGGAAAAGGGGGAGAGAGCGGGGGGAAAGGCGGGAGAGAGCGTGGGGGAAGGGGAGAGAGCGGGGGGGGGAAGGGGAGAGAGCGGGAGGGAAGGGGAGAGAGCGGGGGGAAGGGGAGAGAGCGGGGGGGCAGGGGAGAGAGCGGGGGGCAGGGGAGAGAGCGGAGGGCAGGGGAGAGAGCGGAGGGCAGGGGAGAGAGCGGGTGGCAGGGGAGAGAGCGGGGGGCAAGGAAGAGAGCGGGGGGCAAGAAAGAGAGCAGGGGGCAGGGAAGAGAGCGGGGGGCAGGGGAGAGCGCGGGGGGAAGGGGGAGAGAGCGGGGGGAAGGGGGAGAGAGCGGGGGGAAGGGGGAGAGAGCGGGGTGAAGGGAGGAGAGTGCAGGGGAAGGGAGGAGAGAGCGGGGGGAAAGAGCGGAGAGTGCGGGGTGAAGTGCGGAGAGTGCGGGGTGAAGTGCAGAGAGTGCAGGGGGAGGTGCAGAGAATGCGGGGGGGAGGTGCAGAGAATGCGGGGGTGAGTGCAATGGGGTGAAGAGGGTGGAGTGCGGAGAGGGAGAGTGTCGAGATGGGGGACTGCGGAGAGTGCGATGGCGGGAGTGCGGAGAGTGCGGTGGGGGGAAGTGGAGAGAGAGCAAGGTGGAGGTGGGAAGAGAGCGAGGGGGAAGCGGTGAGAAAGGGAGCGAGAAGCAGGGAGAGAGTAAGGAGGAAGGCGGGGGCGAGCAGCCCAAAGAACTTGGTGGCGGCGGGTGCGACTGCGACTGCGCACTCCTCCTCCCCACCTCCCCGGCCACTGACTGCAGGCTGCTCACACCCCGCTTCCTCCAACCTCGCCCACTCACTCCCTACTTCCCCCCTCCCACTCACACCCCCTTCCCTCTGCTCACCCATTCCCTCCCTGCTCCCGCCACCTGCACTCGACCTTCCTCACTCGCCCCCTGCTCGCCCCCAACCCGCTCCTCACCTCCCCTCGCTTCCCACTCCCACCCCCTCTTCGTTCCCCGCTCCCCACCCTCCCTTTGTTCCCCTCTCCCCACCCTGCCTTCGTTCCCCACTCCCCACCCTGCCTTCATTCCCCACCCCCACTCTCCCCACTCCCTATCCCCTTGCTCCACACTCCCCACCCTACTCCCCATCACATCCCCCCTCCGCCCCTGCCCGTTCCTCCCCCCCCGCCCAGTCCTCACCGCCCCCCATCCTCTCTCTGGCCACACGCTTCCCCACCCCGCCCACTCTCCGCTACTTCCCCCACCCGCTTGCCCCCCCCTCTCGCCCCTTCCCCCCCCACACCCACTCCCCGCTTCGCCCGAGCTCCCTGTCCAGTGATTGTGTGCTGCCATGGGTTTAGGTTTCCTTTCTGTGATTATTTGAGCAGCGCCATCTTTATCCTGGCAGGTACCCGAACGCCACAGACAGTGACGTTTCAGTGCAGCAGGCTGCATTTACACATGTGCCAGTGCAGCGCCACCTAGTGGTTACATTGTCAGCAAACGCAGCCTTTTTTTCGTAGCCTTTGACCTTCACCTTGAGGCGCCCATTCTCTGTTATCATATTCTACTCTGGAAATCCAGTTGGTGAAGAATATTACTGGAGCTAATCTTTACTCAGTCTTACATTAATTTAGAGTTTAGCATTACAAACATACACCTCCTCACTCAACCACACCACAATATCAATAAGTGTCTCTTTATACATGCTCAAGTGAAACCCCAGTTACTGCCCACTACCTGAACGTAATTAATATACAACTAGCACTTACTCCAGTCCCTGTATTTTACAGTCCGGGTTCCTCAGAGCCTCAGACAGTAGTTTCACTCCTGAATCTCCCAGTTTATTATCATTCAGGTTCAGATCCGTCAGTGATTGGTTTGTACTGAGAGCGGACGAGAGATCTTCGATACAAGAATCTGTGAGATTGTTTCTTTCCAGCCTGGGATCAAAGATGGAGAAATAACAGGCATCAGAGTAAATCCCCAGTGTTTATTAATAACATTATTACTGATGGTGTTATTACTAGAGTAATATGTAGTGCTTAGTAATAACACTATTACTGATACTAATAATAATGCACCGTGTTTATTAATAACACTATTACTGATATTAATAGTAATGCACAGTGTTTATTAATAACACTATTACTGATACTAATAATAATGCACAGTGTTTAGTAATAACACTATTACTGATACTAATAATAATGCACAGTGTTTATTAATAACACTATTACTGATATTAATAATAATGCACAGTGTTTAGTAATAACACTATTACTGATACTAATAATAATGCACAGTGTTTAGTAATAACACTATTACTGATATTAATAATAATGCACAGTGTTTAGTAATAACACTATTACTGATACTAATAATAATGCACAGTGTTTAGTAATAACACTATTACTGATACTAATAATAATGCACAGTGTTTATTAATAACACCATTACTGATATTAATAGTAACGTACAGTGTCAGATACCAAATTATTATAAACACAATCTTACACAGTCTGGTACTAACCACAGTTTCTGTATTTTACAGTCCGGGTTCCTTATCCGGTATTCCCTATGACTCCAGTTAACTGCTGTCTGAAGTTGTTGAGAAAGTCATTCAATTGTATCAAGGCAATAAGCGATCGACAATCAAGGCCAGCATTGGCAGTGACTTTCACATCCCATTGTAAATTGTTAATAAATCAAATAAACAAAAATAGCAAGTACACGGTCACAAATTCTCAAATATACCATGGGTCGGTTTCACTACAAAATATAATGATACACATGGCACGTTGGTGAACTTGAGTGCGTTAAGAGTAGAAAATCGACTTGAGCAGAGGTGCAAAATGGATTATTTCACATCGGCCGCTGGTGAATACCCAGCCCCATATTCAGCTCCACTGACTTCAAGGGAACGGTGTACGGTGTGGCAGGTATAACAAACGGCCAGTGCAACACTGCCCATACTGTGCTTCCATCCAAATGATTTTCTCCCCACATTTCAATTGATGTTGCTGATTTTAGGCGGTCTTTTTAAATACGAACACTATTCTATAGATGGTCTCGAAATGTAAACAGCGATTTCTAATCTCACATTCAGACATTCAGATAAAAATGCTTCCTCACCGCGCAAGCAGCAGGTTTTAGTTTCAACAAGTCCTAACGCAAAAATGTAATTGTTATAATAAAATAGCAGGAGTGCCGATGGCTGAGAGGATGGGATAATAAATGGGACAATACAGTAATCATGGGGAATTCTAATCTTCATACAGACTCTGCAAACCACATTTGCAGGAATAATGTGGAGCATGAGTTCATGGTATTTATAAAAGATAGTTTTCTTGATCAGAATGTGGATGAACCAACTAGAGAAACTGCTATTTTGTATCTAGTATTGTGCAACGAGAACGAGTTAATCAATAAACTTGTAGTACAGAGATCTTTAAGAAAGGGTAACCGTGATACGATATAGTTTTAAACTGAGTTTGAAAGTGATTTAGTTAAGTCTAAAACTAAGGTCTTAAATCTAAAACAAAACAAATCACATAGGTACGAGGGGAGAGTTGGTAAAAGAAGATTGAAAAATATATGAAAAGGTATAATGATAGACAAACAATGGCTAGCATTTAATAGATGAATGCATAATTTGCAACAAATATACATTCCTTTATGGCATAAAAACTGTGGCTTAGAAGAGGAGTTGTTAGATAGTAATGGATCAAGGGAAGAGATTTGTAATGTTGACAAAAAGAGTATGAAGCCTGAGGATTTTCGGGGTGGGGGATTTGCAATTCAGCAAAGGATGATAAATAAATTGATAAGGAAAGAGAAAAGAGAATATGAGAGTAGTCTGGGTAGAGACACAAAAGAGATTGCAAAGATTTCGATAGGTAGGTTAAGAGGAAAAGATTCTTGAAAGTAAACATTGGCCCATTAGAGACAGAGACAGGTGGCATTATGATGGAGAACAATGAATCAAGAGTCTAACATGAATGGGAACTTACAGAAATCAGTGTAATTACAGAAGTATCACTGGACAAATTAATAGGACTAGATGGTTAAAATACCCTACAGCTGACAACTTGCCTCCTAGGCCTTTAAAAGAGGTAACTCTAGAAATAGTGGATACACTGATTTTGATCTTCCAGAATTCCTTAGATTGTAGAAAGATTCGCAAGGATTACAAAGTACCAAACATAATGCCATTTTTTAAGAGTACAGGAAGAGTGTAAACGGGCAACTATAGCCCCATAACTGGGCATCATTAGTAGTCAAAATTCTAGAATCTATTATTATGGACATTACAACTGGGCATGTATAAATCATAATATGAGTAAGCAGCTTCAACATGGATTTATGACAGGAAATTGTGTTTGACAAATCTCAGCTTTTGAAATATATAACTAGTAAGAGGGATAAGATGGGCGTAAACTATTTGGATTTTCAAAAATGATCTCACACAAAAGGTTACAACACAAAATTAGGACTCATTGAATTGTGGGTTAATATATTAGCATGGGTGAGCGCTGTTCATGGAAAGAAAACAGAGAGTAGGAATAAATGGGACATTTTCAGGTTGGCAAATTGTAACTAACAGGGGGAAACAAGAATCAGTACCTGGGCCTCTGCTATTCACAATCTGCATTAATGACGTAAGGTCATAAGGTCATAAGAACTAGGAGCAGGAGTTGGCAATTCAGCCCCTCGAGCCTGCTCCGCCATTCAATACAATCATGGCTGATCTCATCTCCACCTCAACTCCAATTTCCTGCCCGTTCTCCACAACCCTTCAACCCTTTACTAATTAAAAAAACCTGTCTATCTCCTCCTTAAATTTACTCAATGTCCCAGCATCCACCGCACTCTGGGGTAGTGAATTCCACAGACTCACAACCCTTTGAGAGAAGTAATTTCTCCTCATCTCTGTTTTAAATCTGCTAGCCCTTATCCTAAAACTATGACCTCTCGTTCTATATTGCCCACAAGAGGAAACATTCTCTCTACGTATACTTTGTCAATCCTCTTAATCATCTTATATCCCTCAATTAGACCTCCTCTCATTCTTCTAAATGCTGGAGCGTAAAGGCCCAAACTGCTCAATCTCTCTTCAAAAGACAACCCCCTCATCTCTGGAATCAATCTAGTGAACCTCCTCTGATCTGCCTCCAATGCAACTACATCCCCCCTCAAATAAGGGGACCAAAACTGTATGCAGTGCTCCAGGTACGGTCTCACTAATACCTTGTACAGTTGCAGCATTTATATTCTATTCCATTAGCAATAAATGCCAAAATTCCATTTGCCTTCCTTATTATCTGCTTTACCTGCATATTGGTTTTCTGTGATTCATGCACGAGGACACCCAGATCCCTCTGCACCAAAGCATTCTGAAGTTTCTCTCCATTTAGATAATAATTTGCCTTTCTATTCTTCCGACCAAAGTGGATAACCTCACACTTATCCACGTTAAACTCCACCTGCCAAATTTTGGCCCATTCACCTAACCTATCCATATTCATTTGTACATTTCTTATTTATTTATTGCAACATACTATTCCACCTATTTAAGTGCCATCTGCAAATTTGGCTATAGTACCTTCTATCCCTGAATCCAAGTCATTCAGATATATTGTAAATAGTTGGGGCCCAAGGACCGAACCCTGTGACACGCCACTAGTTACATCTTGCCAACCAGAAGAAGACCCATTTATCCTGACTCTCTGTTTTGTGTTGGTTAGCCAATCCTTTATCCAAGCTAATAAATTGCCCCTAACCCCATGTGATCTTACCTTGTGTTTTGATCTTTTGTGCGGCACCTTATCAAATGCCTTCTGGAAGTCCAGATATACTACATCTACAGGATCCCCATTATCCACTTTACTTGTTACAGCTTCGAAGAACTGTAGCAAATTAGTCAAACACGATTTACCCTTCATAAAACCATGCTGATTCTGATGGATTGCATTTTGACTTTCTAAATATCCTGTTATTACTTCCTTAATAATGAATTCTAACAATTTCCCAACGAAAGATGTTACACTAACTGGTCTATAGTTTCCTACTTTCTGCCTCCCTCCCTTTTTGAATAAAGGCATTACATTAGCTTTTTTCCAATCCACTGGTACCTTTCCCACATCCCAGAGAATTTTGGAATATTATAACCAATGGATCCACTATCTCCACTGCCTCTTCCTTTAAGACCCTAGGATGTAGGCCATCAGTCCCTGGGGACTTGTCTGCCTTCAATCCCAATAGTTTTCTTAGTACTTTTTGCCTAGTGATGATGATTTTTCTAAGTTCCTCTCTTCCTATAACCTCTGCATTTCCTGTTACCATTGGGATGCTACTAGTGTCCTCCACCACGAAAACTGTGGCAAAAAACCAAGTTAGTGTCTCCACCATTTCTGTGTTCTCCTCTATTAACTCCCCAGTCTCATCCTCCAAAGGACCAATATTCACTTTAGCTACTCTCTTACCTGTAATATACTGTTTGAGAACCCTTAATTCTGACAATGCAAAATAATTACTTTAGTCAGGTTTAAAAATGTTCACTACGAAAATAACATTGTTATAATTTTGATGACCAGTTTACATTCAATCAATCATTAAATCCAATAGTAAGTGTTCAATCGAGAAATAGATGGAATACTGGGAAATAAGCGAATAGCAAAACTCAGCTTTTGGTTGCGACTTGTCCGTTTATTTTGACAGTTGGATATGAAATGCATATTACTTCAGTAACATGGCTGGCACAACAGAAACATGCAGTGTATTATCAATATAATGATGGGCAATAAACGCTGTCCGAGCCAGCGATGCCCGTATCCCATGAACGAATAAAAAAAATGACAGGGACCATAAAGATTGCTTTTTTCCGAGTTGGTGCTTTTGGCATGGACACTGTACACCAGAGAATGGTGGATTCTCTGCCCAGGACTTTCTGTCCATTAACCAATGGCAGCGCACCCGGAATTTGCTGATGTTTGTCACCAATGCACAAGACTTGCAGATTGATAGGTAAATTGGCCATTGTAAATTGCCCTTAGTGTAGGTAGGTGGTAGGGGAATTGTGGGGATGTGGTAGGGAATGTGGGATTAATGTAGGGTTAGTATAAATGGGTGGTTGATGGTCGGCACAGACTCGGTGGGCCAAAGGGTCTGTTTCAGTGCTGTATCTTTCTATGACTCTTTGACTCTCAGGCTCACTGGCATCAGCATAAATTAAATAATCCACCACAGTGTACAGGGGAGGGGTGGTTCTGTGGTCCCGGCTGTGCAGTGCCCTAACCCGGCACATCTGTAGCTGGTCCAACCCACAAAATACAACCAGAGATCAGTTTATTATCATGCATTCCCTGCTGGGTGACAGTACTGAAAGGAACATATTCAAGTTCACTGATGAAACAAAGTTAAGTGGAAATTAAGCGGTGAGCAGGAAGCAAAGAGGCTGCACAGGGATGTAGACAGATTGAGTGAGTAGGCAAAAACATGGCAGATGTAATTCAATGTGGCAAAGTCTCATGTCCTCCATTTGCTTCAGAAAAAAATGTTTTAAATTGTGAGAGACTGGGAAATGTTTGCAGTTAGAACGACCGAGGCATCCTTGTATTTGAAGCATAGAAAGTTAACTTGAAGGTACGGCAAGCAGGTAGAAAGACAAATTATATTATTAATATGACTATTGTTATTATTCTTTCATGAGATGGAAGCATCGCCGGCTAGGCCAGCAATCATTGTCCATCCCCAATTGTACTTGAAAACTGAATAGCTCACAAGGTCACTTCGGGGAGTGGGGATGCAGTTAAAAGTGAACCACATTTCTGTGAGTCTGGAGTCACATGTAGGCCGGACCAGGCAAGGCCGGCGGATTTCCTTCTCTTGAAGAACATATGTTTTATTTGGTTGCGAAGGGATTGGAGTATAACAGTAATGAAGTCTTACTAGGGCATTGATGTGGCTACACTTGGAATACAGTGTGCAGCTTTCGTTTACGTACCCAAGGAAGGAAATACTTGCCAAGAGTCAGAACAATTTATGTTCTCAAGTTAGGGTTCCTGGAATGAGAGAATTGTCTTATGTATTCTGCTCCAGAAAGCAAGTCGATGAAGTATAGAACTTGAATAGATCCATAGGCATTTATATATTTATTTGCAGAGCTATATATTGCAAGCATACACCTCCTACCCCCGAAACTGTTTTAGTCTGTGTCCATTAATAGGGAGTTAAGTGAATCACTAATTAATGCTCACTACCTGCACACAACTAAACAAAACTAACATGCAATTAACACTATAAGCAGAGACTGAGTAGGCTGGGTTATAAGCCCTGGAGTTTATAAGCATGAAAGGTAAACGAATTGAAACAGATAACATTCTTAAAGGGCTTGAAAGGGTAAACGCTGACAGAATGTTGCCCCTGGCTTGTGACTCTGGAATACAGGGTCATCATCGCAGAATCAGGGCTCAGTTATTTATGACTGAGATGATGAGAAATCTCTTCATTCAAGAGTTGTGAATCTTTGGAATTCTGTAACCCAGAGAGTTATGGGTATTCAGTCGTTGAGTATAGATTGGAGGATAATAATGGAATTCAGGGTTTTGGAGGAAATGCTGGAAGGAGGAGCTGAAGTAGAAGATCAGCCATGATATCGTTGAATGGCAAAGGAGGGTCTGAGAGATAAATGACCTACTTCAGCTGTTCAATGTAAACCTGAGTTGTTCTGTGTGGCTTGGTTTCACAAGCGTTTTTTTCAGCACGGTCGCACTCACATGTTAGTTGCAACAAAAGGTCTGCATGGTACCTTTTAGGCTGCTGTATGGCGGGTGCAGGTTATTGCGAACATTTCCAGCTCCTATTACTTATGTTCTTATATTGCACACTTTCTGATCTCACTGAGTCCATCCTCCCCGGGTTACACGCTGTCTGATCACACTGGGTCCATCCTCCCCAGGTTAGACGCTGTCTGATCACACTGGGTCCATCCTCCCCGGGTTACACACTGTCTGATCTCACTGGGTCCATCCTCCCCGGGTTACACACTGTCTGATCACACTGGGCCCATCTTCCCCAGGTTACACACTTTCTGATCACACTGGGTCCATCCTCCCCGGGTTACACACTGTCTGATCACACTGGGTCCATCCTCCCCGGGTTACACACTGTCTGATCACACTGGGTCCATCCTCCCTGGGTTACACACTGTCTGATCACACTGAGTCCATCCTCCCCAGGTTACACACTGTCTGATCACACTGGGTCCATCCTCCCCGGGTTACACACTGTCTGATCTCACTGGGTCCATCCTCCCCGGGTTACACACTGTCTGATCACACTGGGCCCATCTTCCCCAGGTTACACACTTTCTGATCACACTGGGTCCATCCTCCCCGGGTTACACACTGTCTGATCACACTGGGTCCATCCTCCCCGGGTTACACACTGTCTGATCACACTGGGTCCATCCTCCCTGGGTTACACACTGTCTGATCACACTGAGTCCATCCTCCCCAGGTTACACACTGTCTGATCACACTGGGTCCATCCTCCCCGGGTTACACACTGTCTGATCACACTGGGTCCATCCTCCCTGGGTTACACACTGTCTGATCACACTGAGTCCATCCTCCCCAGGTTACACACTGTCTGATCACACTGAGTCCATCCTCCCCAGGTTACACACTGTCTGATCACACTGGGTCCATCCTCCCCGGGTTACACACTGTCTGATCACACTGGGTCCATCCTCCCCGGGTAACACGCTGTCTGATCACACTGGGTCCATCCTCCCCCGGGTTACACGCTGTTTGCTCTCACTGGGTCCATCCTCCCCGGGTTCCACACTGTCTGATCTCACTGGGTCCATCCTCCCCAGGTTACACACTGTCTGATCACACTGGGTCCATCCTCCCCGGGGTACACACTGTCTGATCTCACTGGGTCCATCCTTCCCGGCTTACACACTGTCTGATCACACTGGGTCCATCCTCCCCAGGTTACACACTGTCTGATCACACTGGGTCCATCCTCCCCGGGTTACACACTGTCTGATCACACTGGGTCCATCCTCCCCGGGTTACACACTGTCTGATCACACTGGGTCCATCCTCTCCGGGTTACACACTGTCTGATCACACTGGGTCCATCCTCCCCCGGGTTACACACTGTCTGATCACACTGGGTCCATCCTCCCGGGTTACACACTGTCTGATCACACTGGGTCCATCCTCCCCCGGGTTACACACTGTCTGATCACACTGGGTCCATCCTCCCCGGGTTACACACTGTTTGATCACACTGGGTCCATCCTCCCCCGGTTACACACTGTCTGGTCACACTGGGACCATCCTCCCCCGGGTTACACACTGTCTGATCTCACTGGGTCCATCCTCCCCGGGTTACACACTGTCTGATCACACTGGGACCATCCTCCCTGGGTTACACACTGTCTGATCACACTGGGTCCATCCTCCCCCGGGTTACACACTGTCTGATCTCACTGGGTCCCTCCTCCCCGGGTTACACACTGTCTGATCACACTGGGACCATCCTCCCCGGGTTACACACTGTCTGATCACACTGGGACCATCCTCCCTGGGTTACACACTGTCTGATCACACTGGGTCCATCCTCCCCCGGGTTACACACTGTCTGATCTCACTGGGTCCATCCTCCCCGGGTTACACACTGTCTGATCACACTGGGACCATCCTCCCCGGGTTACACACTGTCTGATCTCACTGGGTCCATCCTCCCCGGGTTACACACTGTCTGATCTCACTGGGTCCATCCTCCCCGGGTTACACACTGTCTGATCACACTGGGACCATCCTCCCCGGGTTACACACTGTCTGATCTCACTGGGTCCATCCTCCCCGGGTTACACACTGTCTGATCACACTGGGTCCATCCTCCCCGGGTTACACACTGTCTGATCTCACTGGGTCCATCCTCCCCGGGTTACATACTGTCTGATCACACTGGGTCCATCCTCCCCGGGTTACACACTGTCTCATCACACTGGGTCCATCCTCCCCGGGTTACACACTGTCTGATCTCACTGGGTCCATCCTCCCCGGGTTACACACTGTCTGATCTCACTGGGTCCATCCTCCCCGGGTTACACACTGTCTGATCACACTGGGTCCATCCTCCCCGGGTTACACATTGCCTGATCACACTGAGTCCATCCTCCCCGGGTTACACACTGTCTGATCACACTGAGTCCATCCTCCCCGGGTTACACACAGTCTGATCTCACTGGGTCCATCCTTCCCGGGTTACACACTGTCTGATCACACCGGGTCCATCCTTCCCGGGTTACACACTATCTGATCTCACTGGGTCCATCCTCCCCGGGTTACACACTGTCTGATCTCACTGGGTCCATCCTTCCCGGGTTACACACTGTCTGATCTCACTGGGTCCATCCTTCCCGGGTTACACACTATCTGATCTCACTGGGTCCATCCTCCCCGGGTTACACACTGTCTGATCTCACTGGGTCCATCCTTCCCGGGTTACACACTGTCTGATCTCACTGGGTCCATCCTTCCCGGGTTACACACTATCTGATCTCACTGGGTCCATCCTCCCCGGGTTACACACTATCTGATCTCACTGGGTCCATCCTCCCCGGGTTACACACTGTCTGATCTCACTGGGTCCATCCTCCCCGGGTTACACACTGTCTGATCACACTGGGTCCATCCTCCCCGGGTTACACACTGTCTGATCACACTGGGTCCATCCTCCCTGGGTTACACACTGTCTGATCACACTGAGTCCATCCTCCCCGGGTTACACACTGTCTGATCTCACTGGGTCCCTCCTCCCCGGGTTACACACTGTCTGATCACACTGGGACCATCCTCCCCGGGTTACACACTGTCTGATCACACTGGGACCATCCTCCCTGGGTTACACACTGTCTGATCACACTGGGTCCATCCTCCCCCGGGTTACACACTGTCTGATCTCACTGGGTCCATCCTCCCCGGGTTACACACTGTCTGATCACACTGGGACCATCCTCCCCGGGTTACACACTGTCTGATCTCACTGGGTCCATCCTCCCCGGGTTACACACTGTCTGATCTCACTGGGTCCATCCTCCCCGGGTTACACACTGTCTGATCACACTGGGACCATCCTCCCCGGGTTACACACTGTCTGATCTCACTGGGTCCATCCTCCCCGGGTTACATACTGTCTGATCACACTGGGTCCATCCTCCCCGGGTTACACACTGTCTGATCTCACTGGGTCCATCCTCCCCGGGTTACATACTGTCTGATCACACTGGGTCCATCCTCCCCGGGTTACACACTGTCTCATCACACTGGGTCCATCCTCCCCGGGTTACACACTGTCTGATCTCACTGGGTCCATCCTCCCCGGGTTACACACTGTCTGATCTCACTGGGTCCATCCTCCCCGGGTTACACACTGTCTGATCACACTGGGTCCATCCTCCCCGGGTTACACACTGCCTGATCACACTGAGTCCATCCTCCCCGGGTTACACACTGTCTGATCACACTGAGTCCATCCTCCCCGGGTTACACACTGTCTGATCACACTGAGTCCATCCTCCCCGGGTTACACACAGTCTGATCTCACTGGGTCCATCCTTCCCGGGTTACACACTGTCTGATCACACCGGGTCCATCCTTCCCGGGTTACACACTATCTGATCTCACTGGGTCCATCCTCCCCGGGTTACACACTGTCTGATCTCACTGGGTCCATCCTTCCCGGGTTACACACTGTCTGATCTCACTGGGTCCATCCTTCCCGGGTTACTCACTATCTGATCTCACTGGGTCCATCCTCTCCGGGTTACACACTGTCTGATCTCACTGGGTCCATCCTTCCCGGGTTACACACTGTCTGATCTCACTGGGTCCATCCTTCCCGGGTTACACACTATCTGATCTCACTGGGTCCATCCTTCCCGGGTTACACACTGTCTGATCTCACTGGGTCCATCCTTCCCGGGTTACACACTATCTGATCTCACTGGGTCCATCCTCCCCGGGTTACACACTATCTGATCTCACTGGGTCCATCCTCCCCGGGTTACACACTGTCTGATCTCACTGGGTCCATCCTCCCCGGGTTACACACTGTCTGATCACACTGGGTCCATCCTCCCCGGGTTACACACTGTCTGATCACACTGGGTCCATCCTCCCTGGGTTACACACTGTCTGATCACACTGAGTCCATCCTCCCCGGGTTACACACTGTCTGATCTCACTGGGTCCCTCCTCCCCGGGTTACACACTGTCTGATCACACTGGGACCATCCTCCCCGGGTTACACACTGTCTGATCACACTGGGACCATCCTCCCTGGGTTACACACTGTCTGATCACACTGGGTCCATCCTCCCCCGGGTTACACACTGTCTGATCTCACTGGGTCCATCCTCCCCGGGTTACACACTGTCTGATCACACTGGGACCATCCTCCCCGGGTTACACACTGTCTGATCTCACTGGGTCCATCCTCCCCGGGTTACACACTGTCTGATCTCACTGGGTCCATCCTCCCCGGGTTACACACTGTCTGATCACACTGGGACCATCCTCCCCGGGTTACACACTGTCTGATCTCACTGGGTCCATCCTCCCCGGGTTACATACTGTCTGATCACACTGGGTCCATCCTCCCCGGGTTACACACTGTCTGATCTCACTGGGTCCATCCTCCCCGGGTTACATACTGTCTGATCACACTGGGTCCATCCTCCCCGGGTTACACACTGTCTCATCACACTGGGTCCATCCTCCCCGGGTTACACACTGTCTGATCTCACTGGGTCCATCCTCCCCGGGTTACACACTGTCTGATCTCACTGGGTCCATCCTCCCCGGGTTACACACTGTCTGATCACACTGGGTCCATCCTCCCCGGGTTACACACTGCCTGATCACACTGAGTCCATCCTCCCCGGGTTACACACTGTCTGATCACACTGAGTCCATCCTCCCCGGGTTACACACTGTCTGATCACACTGAGTCCATCCTCCCCGGGTTACACACAGTCTGATCTCACTGGGTCCATCCTTCCCGGGTTACACACTGTCTGATCACACCGGGTCCATCCTTCCCGGGTTACACACTATCTGATCTCACTGGGTCCATCCTCCCCGGGTTACACACTGTCTGATCTCACTGGGTCCATCCTTCCCGGGTTACACACTGTCTGATCTCACTGGGTCCATCCTTCCCGGGTTACTCACTATCTGATCTCACTGGGTCCATCCTCTCCGGGTTACACACTGTCTGATCTCACTGGGTCCATCCTTCCCGGGTTACACACTGTCTGATCTCACTGGGTCCATCCTTCCCGGGTTACACACTATCTGATCTCACTGGGTCCATCCTTCCCGGGTTACACACTGTCTGATCTCACTGGGTCCATCCTTCCCGGGTTACACACTATCTGATCTCACTGGGTCCATCCTCCCCGGGTTACACACTGTCTGATCTCACTGGGCCCATCCTCCCTGGATTACACGTTGTCTGTCTGTTTGTTACGCTTGAAGTTTTTTGTTCTCTCAAAGTCCATTCATCTGACACAGCTGTATTTTCACTCATAGAAGTGCAAATGTGTAATTTTCTGTAAACCACACTAACCATACCAAACCCCATTCCCAGAATGTCCCCTCTTTTCTGACCAGATTCAGCCCATCCCCTGGGGTTTATATCCCAGACAATGCTCTGTGTTATGGCCCATTTCAGTTCATTCCTCTCGGTTTTATATCTTGGACCATCGCCTTTACTGGGATCTGCTTCAGTCCATTCCCTGGGCTTTATAGAAACCTAGAAGATGGAAAACATTATGGTTCTGAAGGAGACCATTCAAACCATAATGTTTTTGTGCCTTCAGAAAAAGTGTTATGCAGTCTAAATGGCACTTTCCAGTTCTTGGTCCATAGCCCTGCTGGTTTCAGCACCTCAAGTATATATCCAGAAACTTACTGACCGAAAACCTGCTCACTGATGTCCTGCTTGGATTCTGTCAACACTGGTAAGCTCCAGACCTCATTGCAGCCTTGGTCCATACAAACAAAAGAGTTGGATTCCAGAGGTCAGGTGAGAGTGACTGCTCCTGTCATCAAGGCAGCATTTCACTAAGTGTGGTAATAAGGGGCCATGGTAAAATATAAGTCAGTGGGAATCGGGGAAATCTATCCACTGCCTGATGTCATTCCTGGCATAAAAGATGTTTCTGGTTGTTGAAGGCCAATCATATTAGCCCTAGCACGTGCTGCAGGAGTTCCTCAGGGTAGTGTCCTACACCCAATCAGAGTCTGCTGCTTTTGACCTTCCCTCCTTCATCAGGTCAGAAGTGGGGATGTTCGGTGATGATTAAAAAGTGCTCAATTCCATTCTCAACCATTCAGACACTGAAGAAGTCCATGTCCTGCATGAAGCAAAACCTGAACATTCCGACTTGGGCTGAAAAGTGTTCAGCAAAATTGTGCCACACAACTGGCAGGCAATGAGTACCTTCAAATTGAGAGAGTCTACCCATCTACCCTTGTCTTTCAATGAAATTACCATGGTGGAATCTCACACCATCAACATCCTGGGCGTTGTCATTGATCAGGAACTTAACTGGACCAGCAAGTGACTCTCCTCCTGACTATCAAAACCTTTCCACTACCGAGAAGGCACAAGTCAGAAGTATGGATGAGTGCAGCTCCAACAACACTCAAGGAACTCGACACCATCCAGGACCAAGAAACAGCCTGCATGATTGGCATCCAATAAACATTAACTCTCTCCACCAGCAACGCAACCTGCTTTTGTTGTGCATTATCTCCAAGATGCACTGCAACAACTCACCAAGGATACTTTGACAGCATATTTCTTTTTTTTTTATTTCCAAAATATACTTTATTCATAAAAATCTGTAAAAATTACATTGCCAAACAGTTTCCAAACAGCACCAAAAAATACAAACATTGCAAGGGAGATCAGTTTCCTTCAATACTGTCATGAGTTTCTTCCCAACCCTTCCGTTTCACAATTGTCATGTCAATTACAGTTTTACATTTACAGCAACTGAGAATATTAACGATACAGTTCGAGGGGCTTCCCATGGATCCAGCCCCTCAGTCCATCTTGGTGGGGGAACCTTACACTGTGGTCTTTCCCCATTGAGCCTTTGCTGCGGCTGCCCCAAGCTTTAGTGCGTCCCTCAGCATGTAGTCCTGGACCTCGGAATGTGCCAGTCTGCAACATTCGGTGGTGGACAACTCTTTGCGCTGGAAGACCAGCAAGTTTCGGGCAGACCAAAGGGCGTCTTTCACCGAATTGATAGTCCTCCAGCAGCAGTTGATGTTTGTCTCGGTGTGCGTCCCTGGGAACAGCCCGTAGAGCACAGACTCCTGTGTTACAGAGCTGCTTGGGATGAACCTTGACAAAAACCACTGCATCTCTTTCCACACCTGCTTTGCAAAGGCACATTCCAGGAGGAGATGGGCGACCGTCTCTTCCCCACCACAGCCAACGCGGGGGCACTGTGCGGAGGGGGCGAGACTTCGGGTGTGCATGAAGGATCTGACGGGGAGGGCCCTTCTCACCACCAGCCAAGCTACGTCTTGGTGCTTGTTTGAAAGTTCTGGTGATGAGGCATTCCGCCAAATGACTTTGACAGCATATTTCAAACCTGCGACCGATAGCAGCTAAAGAACAAAGCAGACAGGCACATGGGAATAACACCACCTCCAAGTTTCCTTCCAAGCACACACTGTTCGGTTATTGTCACTGGGTCAAAATCCTGGAGCTCCTTATCAAACAGCACTATTGGAGTAACATATGAGTAACACGCGCTGCAGCAGTTCAAGAAGCTGGCTCATTCCCACCTCCTCAGGGACAATTAGGAATGATTAAATAAATGTTTGACTTTCCAACCACGCCCACATCCCCTGAATGAATAAACAATGTCTGACTAAGTTATAACCTCAGAGGCTGGTTGCTGTTGTTCTTAATGTCCAGCACTCTTTGATGTTCATAGAGACATGAGGTCATCAAGTTATACAGCACAGAAACAGGCCATTCGGCTCATCGTGTCTGTGCCAGCCATCAATTCTAATCCCATTTTCCAGCACATGACCCGTAGTCTTGTATGCTATGGCGTTTCAAGTGCTCATCTAAATACTTCTTAAACTTTGTGAGGGTTCCTGCCTCTACCATCCCTTCAGGCAGTGTATTCCTGATTCCAAACACCCTCTGGGTGAATTTGTTTTCCTCAAATTCCCTCTAAACCTCCTGCCCCTTACCTAAAATCTATGCCCCCTGGTTATTGACCCCTCTGCTAAGGGAAAAAGTCTCTTCCTATCTAACCTATCAATGCTCCTCTTAATTCTGTGTCCCTCAATCATGTCCCCCCTCATCCTTCTCTGTTCTAAGGAAAGCAACCCTAGCCTTTTCAGTCTCTCTCCACAGCTGAAATGCTCCAGCCCAGGCAACATCCTGGTGAATCTCCTCTGCACATTCTCCAGTGCAATCACATCCTTCCTATAGTGTGGTGCCCAGAGCTGTACACAGTACTCCAGCTGTGGCCTAACTAGGATTTTATACAGTGCCATCGTAACCTCGCTGCTCTTATATTCTATGCCTCGGCTAATAAAGACAAGAATCCTATATGCCTCCCTAAACACCTTATCTACCTGTGCTGCTGTCTTCAGTGATCTATGGACAAGTGCATCAATGTCCCTCTGACCTTCTGTACTTCCTAGAGTCCTACCATCCATTGTATATTCCATTGGCTTGCTAGTCCTCCCAAAATGCATCACCTCACACATCTCAGGATTAAATTCCATTTGCCACATCTCCGCCCATCTTACCAGCCCATCAATATCTCCCTGTAATCTAAGGCTTTCCTCCTCACTATTTATGACACCACCAATTTTTGTGTCATCTGCGAACTTCCTTATCATACCTCCTATATTCACTCTAAATCATTAATATACACTACAAACAGCAGGGGTCCCAGCACCGATCTTTGTGATACACCACTGGTCACAACCCTCCATTCGCAAAAACAACCCTCAACCATTTACCTCTGTTTCAGGCCACTAAGCCAATTTTGGATCCAATTTGCCAAGTTGACCTGGATCCCATGAGCTCTTACCTTCTTAACCAATCTCCCATGCAGGACCTTACCAAAAGCCTTACTGAAGTCTGTGTAGGCAACATCAACTGCTTTATCTTCATCTACACATCTAGTCATCTCCTCGAAAAATTCAATCAAGTTGACACGATCTCCCTCTGACAAAGCCATGCTGACTATTCCTGATTATTCCCTGCTTCTCCAAGTGGATATTAATCCTGTCCCTCAGAATTTTATCCAATAGTTTCCCAACCACTGATGTTAGACTCACCGGCCTGCAATTACCCAGTCTGTCCCTGCTACCCTTGTTGAATAATGGTACCACATTTGCTGTCCTCCAATCCTCTGGCACCTCTCCGATGGCCATAAAGGATCTGAAAATTTGTGTTAGATAGAGCCTGGGTTTTTTCAGGACTCAGAGAGAAATGTTTCTGTTTTCCAGCAAATTTTGAGGGGAAAGAAAAAAAATGTGGCCCTTCCAGAACTTTCCATTGCTCCTTCTTTGGCCTCTACAGCATCTCCCACTTCTTCCTGCCGCTATTGGCAGCTATTCCTTCAGTGTTTTGGGCCCAAACCTCGCTGCCTCTTTCTCATACTTTAAGATGCTCCTTAAAGCCTATCTCATTGACCAATCTGTTGGTCATCTGTCCTCATATCCCCATAAGTGGAACAAAGGCAGTTTCCTCTGAACAATGTTTACAAGAAGTTCTGCACTAAACTCTCAACATCAAGATTGGCTGGATGGAAGCTCTCAATTTCTTCAAAGAGGCCCACTTTCTCCGGATCAAACCGCTCTCCCTGAAAATTGTGGTGAATTCAGGAGAAATATCCCAGCTAATCCCATATCTCCATCAGTCTGAGAGATCAACCTCTACACTGAATATCACTTTGATGTCACTATCAGCAAAAGAAAAGTCGTTGTTATCTCAAATATTTTGTCTGAAAAATCTGGTCACAGCTGATTCAGTCGGAACTTTCAAAAGGGAACAGGATATATACTTCTAGCGGAAAACATTGCAGCAATGTCGGGGAAGAGCAGGAGAGTGGGACTCATTGGCAGTGAGTCAAAACCTCCTTAAAAAGTGTTCAAAGCCACAGGTTGCCAGAAAGGGAGTCAACGTTTTAAGAAGTATATAACAACAAATTAACTTATAGAAATAAGACCTCCATGAATCTGTAGCCCAGTCTGCGGTGCACAAAGGAGAGAAATAGAGAAAACAAATTGTGTACAAGTTACATGACCAGATGCCATGCACGGACCACAAAGTTTGCTCTACATCACAGATCATTCTTTGAAAGAGTCAGCACAGACAGTGATGGGTGGAATGCTGTTCCGATTGATTCTCTGGCCCCTATTTTGCAGTCAGCAGTGAAGTTACTGTGCTTGCCACTGACCTCGACCAAAAATGTCAACTTCCCAAACTTTATGATCCAGGTGAAAATTGTAATGGGATTCCCAGATGATTTCCTCAGGATGTGGGTCCCACCAGATCTCTCCAGCATAGTTCAATGTAATTGTAAATGTTAGAGCACGGCCAGGAGTGAAGAGGAGACAGGCTCACGGAATCAGCCAAAACTAACAGCAGCATAAGGCATGTCCCAAAAGTTACCTGGAGCTGACAGGAAGGTGAGTAGTGTTTACCTAACCTATTAAGTCCTTTTCCCCCCTAAAACTGGTGAGTAAAACTTTTATAAACGTTGATTTTTTTAAATTTTCCAAAACATTTAAAAAACGTTTAAATAAATGGCAAAGTGTATGGGACAGTTTGTAAAAAAAACATTGAGCTGACATAAACAACAGTTTTTAGAGGTGTGCGAAATAATTAACAGTCATTAAAAGACATGGACGGAAACAAGAAATAGAGGGAACCAGAAAAAGTAATATGTTGACTTGGAAGGAGGTGGCATGGAGAGTCGACGAATGGCAGAGGAGTTTGATTCATGAAACATGATCTATTAGAGCCGAGGAGCGCCAGGAGACAGACAGCAGCAATGGCTGAGGAGTGGCGGGAGCCAGGAAACATCGAGGGCTGAGGAGTAGCTGGAGCCAGCAAGCAGCGATACCCGAGGAGCAGTGGAAGCAAGGGTGTGGCGATGACAGAGGAGTGGAAAGGGCTGGTGAGTGGCAGGAGCTGGGACAGGGCCCAGGACCCGAGTTGAATGTTGAGGCGGGCATTACTGGGAGGGTCCGATGTTAAGGCTGGGTTTCACTGAGGGAATTTGATATTGAGGTGACTTTTTATTTCTCAGCGGGTTGAATGTTGAGGTGGGCAGTACTGGAGGTGTTAATGTTGAGGTACTCTCAAACCCAGACAAGAAGTTTTTAACAGCGAAAAATGGAATGTGAGGACACCCGACCAGAGTGGGAAAATAGACATCTGCATGAAAGAGTTGTTTGGACTCAACATCAATAATTTAGAAGAAGGGTCACTGACCCGAAACGTTAACTCTGCTTCTCTTTCCACAGATGCTGCCAGACCTGCTGAGTGGTTCCAGCATTTCTTGTTTTTATTTCAGATTTCCAGCATCCGCAGTATTTTGCTTTTAGATTTTCTGATGATCAGTGAAAGAAACAAGAACAGCATCAAGAAAGCCTTCACTTGCCCAAGTACAGCCATTAATTCAGATCATTGCCTGCTTGTAATGACGATGAAGAGGGGCAGTAACTGCAGTGAGAGAGGGACACCAGGAGATGGAGATGGTGAGAGGGGGCAGTAACTGCAGTGAGACGGGGACACCAGCAGATGGAGATGGTGAGAGGGGGCAGTAACTGCAGTGAGAGAGGGACACCAGCAGATGGAGATGGTGAGAGGAGGCAGTAACTGCAGTGAGACGGGGACACCAGCAGATGGAGATGGTGAGAGGGGGCAGTAACTGCTGTGAGAGAGGGACACCAGCAGATGGAGATGATGAGAGGAGGCAGTAACTGCAGTGAGACGGGGACACCAGCAGATGGAGATGGTGAGAGGAGGCAGTAACTGCAGTGAGACAAGGACACCGGGAGATGGAGATGGTGAGAAGGGGCAGTAACTGCAGTGAGACAAGGACACCGGGAGATGGAGATGGTGAGAGGGGGCAGTAACTGCAGTGAGACAAGGACACGAGGAGATAGAGATGGTGAGAGGGGGCAGTAACTGCTGTGAGAGAGGGACACCAGCAGATGGAGATGGTGAGAGGGGGCAGTAACTGCAGTGAGACAAGGACACCAGGAGATGGAGATGGTGAGAGGGGGCAGTAACTGCAGTGAGACGGGTACACCAGCAGATGGAGATGGTGAGAGGGGGCAGTAACTGCAGTGAGACAGGGACACCAGCAGATGGAGCTGGTGAGAGGGGGCAGTAACTGCAGTGAGATGGGGACACCAGCAGATGGAGATGGTGAGAGGGGGCAGTAACTGCAGTGAGATGGGGACACCGGGAGATGGAGATGGTGAGAGGGGGCAGTAACTGCAGTGAGACAGGGACACCAGCAGATGGAGATGGTGAGAGGGGGCAGTAACTGCAGTGAGATGGGGACACCAGCAGATGGAGATGGTGAGAGGGGGCAGTAACTGCAGTGAGATGGGGACACCAGCAGATGGAGATGGTGAGAGGGGGCAGTAACTGCAGTGAGACAAGGACACCAGGAGATGGAGATGGTGAGAGGGGGCAGTAACTGCAGTGAGACAGGGACACCAGCAGATGGAGATGGTGAGAGGGAGCAGTAACTGCAGTGAGATGGGGACACCGGGAGATGGAGATGGTGAGAGGGGGCAGTAACTGCAGTGAGACAGGGACACCAGCAGATGGAGATGGTGAGAGGGGGCAGTAACTGCAGTGAGATGGGGACACCAGCAGATGGAGATGGTGAGAGGGGGCAGTAACTGCAGTGAGATGGGGACACCAGCAGATGGAGATGGTGAGAGGGGCCAGTAACTGCAGTGAGACAAGGACACCGGGAGATGGAGATGGTGAGAGGGGGCAGTAACTGCAGTGAGACAAGGACACCAGCAGATGGAGATGGTGAGAGGGGGCAGTAACTGCAGTGAGACAAGGACACCAGGAGATGGAGATGGTGAGAGGGGGCAGTAACTGCAGTGAGACAAGGACACCAGTAGATGGAGATGGTGAGAGGGGCATTAACTGCAGTGAGACAAGGACACCAGCAGATGGAGATGGTGAGAGGGAGCAGTAACTGCAGTGAGACGGGGACACCAGCAGATGGAGATGGTGAGAGGGGGCAGTAACTGCAGTGAGACGGGGACACCAGCAGATGGAGATGGTGAGAGGGGGCAGTAACTGCAGTGAGACGGGGTCACCAGCAGATGGAGATGGTGAGAGGGGGCAGTAACTGCAGTGAGACAAGGACACAGGGAGATGGGGATGGTGAGAGGGGGCAGTAACTGCAGTGAGACGGGGACACCAGCAAATGGAGATGGTGAGAGGGGGCAGTAACTGCAGTGAGATGGGGACACCAGTAGATGGAGATGGTGAGAGGGGGCAGTAACTGCAGTGAGATGGGGACACCATTCCCACTGACCGAGAGAGAGAGAGAAACCCACACCGAGACACATATATTCACATTGACCAACTTAGACAGGTAAACACAAACACTTCCCTCTGTGTAAATAATGTTTTTACAAACATCAAAATCTCTCTTTTTATCCTTTCATATTTCACTCTTGGGGTTTAAATTTACTGTCAATCTGATTTCACAGGGACCAGAAGTTTTGCTTTCCTTTTCCTGGGGGTTAGGGGGTTATGGGTCAATGCCAGTATCTGTGCAGTCTGTGACCCCTGACCCAGCGTTGTGACCCCGAGGGGGAACAGGGAGGGGGTTAGTCCCAACCTCTTAAAGGGACCCCGCACCGCCAGAACTGCTCCTCAGATTTAAACCTTCGAGTGAGTCAGGAGGAGTTTGAACAAGGATGGGAACAAAGTGACATTGAATCTTCAAATATTTATTCATTCAGTGATGTTAATAAACAGCAAATTATCTGTCAAGCCCAAATTCACACAAGTAAAATTGTGAATTCGGATTAATAATTTTAAAGGAGAAACTATTGTTAGTTAATTCCATTTAATTTGCTAAAAATGATCATCACTACCTTGTTTAGTTCAGTATTTAATATTAATAAAGCCCTTAGGAAGAGAGGAGGAGGCCATTTGGCCCCTCGAGCCCGTCCTATCTCTTTGAGATATTTTATTCCTCACCCTCTCCCTTACTGTGTGTGTCTCTCTCTGTCCCTCAGCCAGTCTCTCTCTCTCGTCCTTACCTGTCTCTCTCCCTCCCTCACCCTGTCTCTGTCTATCTCTCTCTCACCCCGTCTCTCTCTCTATCTCTGTATCTTTCTTTCTCTCTCTCTCCCAAACCCATCTCTCTCTCTGTCTCTCCCTCACCCCATCTCTCTCTCTCTCTCTCTCTCTTACCCCATCTCATTCTCTCTCTCTCTCAGAACAGGACCATCGAATCATAGAGTACTATAGCACATTAGGAGGTGATAGGATCAGTAATCTTAAATGAGAAACTATTGTCAATTAATTCCATTTTATTTATTCAAAATTATCATCACAACCTTGTATATTAGTAAAGCCCTGAGGAAGATAGGAGGAGGCCGTTCGGCCCCTCAAACTTGTTCCATCCCTTTGGGATATTTTATTCTTCACCCTCTCCTTCACCCGGTCTCTCTCTCTGTCCCTCAGCCAGTCTCTCTCTCTCTCTCCCCCGCCCCCACCCCCCTCAGTCGGTCTCTCTCTCTCTCTCTCCACCAGTCTCTCTCTCCCCGTTTCTCTCTCCCTCCCTCCCACTCTCTCACTTGCCCTCCCTCTCTCCCTCCCACTCGCTCTCTCTTTCTCCCCCTCCCGCCCCCTCTCTATCTCTCTCGCTCTCTCTCTGTCCCTCTTTCTCTCTCTCTCTGTCTTTATTTCAGTTCTTTCAGATATATGGATAGATTGGAGAGCTTGAGTTGTTCTCCATAGGCCCTTCCTATCCACTGTATCTAGGCTCTTCACAATTTTATACACCTCCATTAAATCTCCCCTCAGCCTCCTCTGTTCCAAAAAAAATAACTCCAGCCTGTCCAATCTTTCTTCACAGCTACAATTCTTAATTCCTGACAACATCCTCTATAAATCTCCTCTGTATCCTCTCTCCTACAATCACATCCTTCCTGTAATGTGCTGACCAGAACTGTATGCAGTACTCTAGCTGTGGTCTAACTAGTGTTTTATGCAGTTCCAGCATAACCTCCCTGCTCTTATATTCTATACATCGGCCAATAAAGGAAAATACAATCGAAAATCCTGTGAGTAAAACAATCCCTATTGTTAAAAAAAAATGATAACAATTGTCACAGTGCAACACAAGTGTGATTTATTAAACTTTAACACAACAGAGTTTGTTACTCAGCCGTGTAAAGTGTATTGCACTGTTACTGACCTTTACTCCAGTCCCTCAATCCCACTTCATCTCTGGGAGATTGTTATAAGATTCACCCCATCCTTTCAAACATAAATATTACCCACATCAAACCAGAGCAATTAGAAATTGTATACAGCGGCTGATAGCTAGTAACAAGACTGAAGACATTCTCACGACCAGAAATTATTACATCTCCAACCGAGACAAATATATATCTTTATTTATATTAATATCCATCCGTCCATCTGAATGGAGTCAAATGGAGGCCAGGCCTCTCCCATAACAACATTGTTTAACCATTTCACTTTTTATGACAGACTGAAAGCTTTCACCTATCTGGTCTCTATTTTACTCCAATTCTCTGTCTGATATTAATTAGTTGTTTATTTCTGTAGGATCTGCGATGACCTCTCCCATGACAGAGAATCCTGTGACAAGAACATCAGGTGAAACCTTTCTCTCCTGAAATCCCTGTTTCCTGTTTGTTTCTTGCTGTCTTGTTGCCAATTCTGTCTGGAGGGAGCTGAGTGAAAAGGCTGAGGGGATTTGCGGGGAAGGAGGTTTTTCAATCTCAAACTGTACCGGAGCAAGTGGAACTCTCTTCCACAAACGGCAATTGATGCTGAGCCACTTGTTAATGTTTAAATCTGAGTTTGATAGATTATTGTTAACCAAAAGTATTAAGTGATAAGGGGCCAAGACGGGTATATGGTCTTAGATCACAGATCAGCCATGAGCTTGTTTAATGACAGAACAGGGTTGAAGGGCTAAATGGCCTCCTTCTCTTCCTATGTTCTGTGACAAAATTACTGCGATCACTCTCTGTGTCTCACTCACCCTCTCGGTCTGTGTTTTCTCTCTATCTGCCTGTCTGACTCTCTCTCCTCTCTCAGAACGTAAAGACCAGACATCAGTCAGACATTTTAGGTTTGTTCTGTGTTCTCTGTTCAAAGTCACGAGGGGTCCAGACAGGTTAAAAGTTTGGGACAGTTCTGGCAGTGCAGGGTCCCTTAATCTGAGGCAAAATTTTGTGGATGCTGGAAATCTGGAAACCATCTCTCTGTCTCTCTCCCTCCCTTTCGCTTTCTCTCTCCCTCCCTCCCTCTCTCTGTTTCTGTCACTCTCTCACTCCATGCCTCTGTCTGCCCTCTCTTACTCTCTCTGTCTCCCTTGCTCTGTCTCTGCCTCTCTCTCTGTCTCGCTCTCTTCTCCCTCTCTGCCTTTCTTTCACTCCCCTCCCTCTATTTCTCTCTCTCTCTCTCCCTACATGTCTCTCCCTCCCTCTCTTTCTTGCTCCCTCTCTCTGTATGTCTGTCTCTTTACCCCTCCCTCACTTCGTCTCCCATTCCCTCCCTCTCTGTCTCTCTCTCTCTCCCTCCCTCCCACTCTATGTCTCTCTCTCACCCTCCCTCTCTCTGTCTCTCTATGCCCCCCTCTCTCTCTCTCTCTCCCTCCCTCACTCTCTACATCTCTCTTTCTCTCTTTCCCCCTTTGTCTCTCTCTGCCTCCCTCTCTGTCTCTCTATGCCTCCCTCACTTCGTCTCCCTCTCTCTGTCTCTCTGTTTATCTCTCCCTCCCTCTCACTGTCTCGATGTCTCCTTCTCTTTGTCTCTCCCTCCATCCCTCCCTCTTTCTCTCTCTCCCTCCCTCTCTGTCTCTCTCTCCATCTCACTCTGTCTCCTTCTCTCCATCTCTCTCTCTCTCTTTCCCTCCCTCTCTCTGTTTCTGTCACTCTCTCACTCCATGCCTGCCTGTCTCCCTGCTCTGTCTCTCTCTCTCCCTGTTCTGTCTCTCTCTCCCTCTCTTTTCCCTCTCGCTCGCCCTCTATCTCGCTCTCCCTCTCTCTGTTTCTGTCACTCTCTCACTCCATGCCTGTCTGTCCCTCTTGCTCTGTCTCTCTCTCCCTCTCTTCCTCTCTCGCATCCTCTTTCTGTCTCTCTCTCTCTCTCTCCCTCTCCCTCTGTCTCTCTCTCTCCCTGTTCTGTCTCTCTCTCCCTCTCTTTTCCCTCTCGCTCGCCCTCTATCTCGCTCTCCCTCTCTCTGTTTCTGTCACTCTATCACTCCATGCTTCTGTCTCGCTCCCTCTCTACCTCTCTCTGTCTCCCTTGCTGTGTCTCTCTCTCACTCTGTCTCACTCTCTTTGATGTGTCACCTCTCTCTCTATCCCACCCTCTCTCTGTCTCTCTATGCCTCCCTCTCTCTCTATCTCTCCCTCCCTCGCTCTCTCTAGCGCTCCCTCCCTCGCTCTCTCTAGCTCTCCCTCCCTTGCTCTCTCTTTCTCTCCCTCCCTCTCTATGTCTCTCCCCCACCCTCTCTCTGTCTCTCTCTATGCCTCCCTCACTTCTGTATCTAACATTGACCAAGAGACAGAACACAGAGAGTAGTGGTGAACGGTTGTTTCAGACTGGAGGGAGGTATAGAGTGATGTCCCCCAGAGGTTCATATGGAACCACTGCTCTTGCTGATGTATATTAATGACCTGACTTGGGTTCACAGGGCAGAACATCAAAGGAGTGTGAGCTGTGAGGAGGATGCAGAGAAACTCCAGTGTGATTTGGACAGGTTGAGTGAGTGGGCAAATACATGGCAGATGTGGATAAATGTGAGGTTATCCATTTTGGTGGCAAAAAACAGAAAGGCAGCTTATTATCTGAACAGCGATAAATTGGGAAAGGGGGAGGTGCAGCGAGACCTGGGCGTCCTTGTGCACCATCGCTGAAGGTAAGCATGCAGGTGCAGCAGGCAGTTAAGAAGGCAAATGGTATGTTGGCCTTCATAGCGAGAGGATTCGAGTACAGGAGCGAGGATGTCTTGCTGCAATTATACAAGGCCTTGGTGAGACCACATCTGGAGGATTGTGTGCAGTTTTGGTCTCCTTATCTGAGGAAGGATGTTCTTGCTCTGGAGGGAGTGTAAAGAAGGTTTACTAGACTGATTCCTGGGACTGACGTATGAAGAGAGATTGGGTTGATTAGGCTTGTATTCGTTAAAGTTTAGAAGAATGAGAGGGGATCTCATAGAAACCTGTAAAATTCTAACAGGACTGGACAGACTAGATACAGGAAGGATGTTCCCGATGGCGGGGGGAGTCCATGACCAGGGGTCACAGTCTAAGGATAAGGTGTAAGCCATTTAGGACTGAGATACGGAGAGATTTCTTCACCCAGAGAGTGGTGAACCTGTAGAATTCTCTACCACGGAAAGCAGTTGAGGCCAAATCATTAAATATATTCAAGAAAGAGTTAGATATAGATCTTAGGGCTAATGAGATCAAGGGATACAGGGAGAAAGTGGGAAGAGGTTACTGAGTTTGGATGATAAGCCGTGATGATATTGAATGGCGGAGCAGGCTCGAAGGGCCGAATGGCCTACTCCTGCTCCTATTTTTCTCTGTTTCGATAACACAAAACTTTGGAAATGTAGTAAAGAGAGAAGAGAATAGTAGCAGACTTCAGGAAACTATTGGCAGTCTGGTGAATTGGACAGACACACGGCTGGTTAACTTCAATGCTGAGAAATGTGAAGTGATGGATTTTAGAAGGAAGACTGTGGGACAGGCTCTTTTCTTCTTCTTTTGGGCCTCCTTATCTCGAGAGACAATGGATACGCGCCTGGAGGTGGTCAGTGGTTTGTGAAGCAGCGCCTGGAGTGGCTATAAAGGCCAATTCTGGAGTAACAGGCTCTTCCACAGGTGCTGCAGAGAAATTTGTTTGTTGGGGCTGTTGCACAGTAGGCTCTCCCCTTGCGCCTCTGTCTTTTTTCCTGCCAACTACTAAGTCTCTTCGACTCGCCACAATTTAGCCCTGTCTTTATGGCTGCCCGCCAGCTCTGGCGAATGCTGGCAACTGACTCCCACGACTTGTGATCAATGTCACACGATTTCATGTCGCGTTTGCAGACGTCTTTATAACGGAGACATGGACGGCCGGTGGGTCTGATACCAGTGGCGAGCTCGCTGTACAATGTGTCTTTGGGGATCCTGCCATCTTCCATGCGGCTCACATGGCCAAGCCATCTCAAGCGCCGCTGACTCAGTAGTGTGTATAAGCTGGGGATGTTGGCCGCTTCAAGGACTTCTGTGTTGGAGATATAGTCCTGCCACCTGATGCCAAGTATTCTCCGAAGGCAGTGAAGATGGAATGAATTGAGACGTCGCTCTTGGCTGGCATACGTTGTCCAGGCCTCGCTGCCGTAGAGCAAGGTACTGAGGACACAGGCCTGATACACTCGGACTTTTGTGTTCCGTGTCAGTGCGCCATTTTCCCACACTCTCTTGGCCAGTCTGAACATAGCAGTGGAAGCCTTACCCATGCGCTTGTTGATTTCTGCATCTAGAGACAGGTTACTGGTGATAGTTGAGCCTAGGTAGGTGAACTCTTGAACCACTTCCAGAGCGTGGTCACCAATATTGATGGATGGAGCATTTCTGACATCCTGCCCCATGATGTTCGTTTTCTTGAGGCTGATGGTTAGGCCAAATTCATTGCAGGCAGACGCAAACCTGTCGATGAGACTCTGCAGGCATTCTTCAGTGTGAGATGTTAAAGCAGCATCGTCAGCAAAGAGGAGTTCTCTGATGAGGACTTTCCGTACTTTGGACTTCGCTCTTAGACGGGCAAGGTTGAACAACCTGCCCCCTGATCTTGTGTGGAGGAAAATTCCTTCTTCAGAGGATTTGAACGCATGTGAAAGCAGCAGGGAGAAGAAAATCCCAAAAAGTGTGGGTGCGAGAACACAGCCCTGTTTCACACCACTCAGGATAGGAAAGGGCTCTGATGAGGAGCCACCATGTTGAATTGTGCCTTTCATATTGTCATGGAATGAGGTGATGATACTTAGTAGCTTTGGTGGACATCCGATCTTTTCTAGTAGTCTGAAGAGACCACGTCTGCTGACGAGGTCAAAGGCTTTGGTGAGATCAATGAAAGCAATGTAGAGGGGCATCTGCTGTTCACGGCATTTCTCCTGTATCTGACGAAGGGAGAACAGCATGTCAATAGTCGATCTCTCTGCACGAAAGCCACACTGTGCCTCAGGGTAGACGCGCTCGGCCAGCTTCTGGAGCCTGTTCAGAGCGACTCGAGCAAAGACTTTCCCCACTATGCTGAGCAGGGAGATTCCACGGTAGTTGTTGCAGTCACCGCGGTCACCTTTGTTTTTATAGAGGGTGATGATGTTGGCATCGCGCATGTCCTGGGGTACTGCTCCCTCGTCCCAGCACAGGCATAGCAGTTCATGTAGTGCTGAGAGTATAGCAGGCTTGGCACTCTTGATTATTTCAGGGGTAATGCTGTCCTTCCCAGGGGCTTTTCCGCTGGCTAGGGAATCAATGGCATCACTGAGTTCCGATTTGGTTGGCTGTATGTCCAGCTCATCCATGACTGGTAGAGGCTGGGCTGCATTGAGGGCAGTCTCAGTGACAGCATTCTCCCTGGAGTACAGTTCTAGGTAGTGCTCAACCCAGCGGTCCATCTGTTTGCGTTGGTCAGTGATTATGTCCCCCGATTTAGATTTGAGGGGAGTGATCTTCTTGATGGTTGGCCCAAGAGCTCTCTTCATGCCATCATACATTCCTCTGATGTTTCCGGTGTCTGAGGCCAGCTGAATATGACTGCATAGGTGTTGCCAGTAGTCGTTTGCGCAACGCCTAGCTGTTCTTTGTGCAGTACTTCTGGCTGCTTTAAGTGCTGCGGATGTTAAATCGCTGGGGGCTTTCTTGTAGTTCAAAAGTGCAATGCGCTTAGCGGCTATGACAGGTTCCAGCTCTTCATTATGAGATTGAAACCAGTCTGCATTTCTCTTCGCACTTTTGCCGTAGGTGGTCAAAGCTGACTCATAGATGGCGTCTCTGATGTGGGCCCACTTGGTCTCAGCATCCCCTGTGGGAGTGTTTTGAAGGGCTGTTACAAGTGAATTTAGAAATTTTTGTAACAGCTGTGGGTGAGAAATTCTGCTCGTGTTGATGCGCGGGTGGCCCTTCTGCTTGGAATGATGCAACTTCTTTGGTCTGAGTCTAACCTTGCTGCACACCAGGGAGTGGTCGGTGTCGCAGTCCGCACTGTGGAAGCTGCGTGTGATTTAAACCCTAACAGAAAATCCGGAGCGGAACCCCGTAGGCGGTCATGTGTCACCTTTGGCATGTTTCCGGCAGTTCCTGCAGCCATACTGGTGCCAAACGTCGTGTCCTGCACTCCTTTGGACCCCACCAGAAAGGCCGAGAGGGGGGTTTTGACGACTGGGCAACTCTCAACCTCCATAAATTTGCCCAGGCATGCGCCATGGAGAGGTCACTCCATAGTTGCCTCACAGCGACTGAAACAACACGGAAGGCAGCAGTTACGGGTTATAAGTCCAGATAAATTGGCGTAGAAACTGGGCGCCACGGGTTGCCTTTGTCGGTGGGAGAGGTCAGTGCACCTCACTGGACAGCTACCGCCCGCCTCAAACCGGGCAGCCCCCGGTCAATAAGGTTCTGTCCCGCCACAGTCTGCCTGCTTCAATGGGTGCTTGGAGCTCAGGGTCATTGCCCGAAAGGTGGACTGATACACCGCACCAAACAACATGAAAAAAGGAAAGAAGGTACCAGCCCTTCGCTTTGCAAGCTGGAACGTCAGAACTATGTGTCCTGGCCTGTCGGAAGACCTTACACAAATCAACGATTCTCGGAAGACCGCCATCATTAACAACGAGCTCAGTAGACTCAATGTGGACATTGCAGCACTTCAGGAGACTCGCCTCCCCGCGAGTGGCTCTCTAGCAGAGCAAGACTACACCTTCTTCTGGCAGGGCAGGGATCCTGAAGAACCAAGACAGCATGGAGTGGGCTTCGCCATCAGAAACTCCTTGCTCAGCATGATAGAGCCTCCCTCAAATGGCTCGGAACGCATACTGTCCATCCGACTGCTCACCACCTCTGGTCCAGTACACCTACTCAGCATCTATGCTCCAACACTCTGTTCCGCACCTGAAGCTAAAGACCAGTTCTATGAACAACTCCATAACATCATTAGCAGCATCCCCAACACCGAACACCTATTCCTGCTGGGGGACTTTAATGCCAGGGTTGGGGCCGACCATGACTCATGGCCCTCCTGCCTTGGGCGCTATGGCGTTGGAAGGATGAATGAGAACGGGCAGAGACTGCTTGAGTTGTGTACCTATCATAACCTCTGCATCACCAACTCGTTCTTTCACACTAAACCCTGTCACCAGGTTTCATGGAGGCACCCGTGGGACAGGCAATATAAACTAAATGGTACAATGTTAAAACGGGTACAGGAACAGAGAGACTTGACTTTCTACCCACAGTACGTTACACATACTGGAGCAGGCAGTCTCTCTGTCTCTCTCTGTCTTTCCATTTCGCTCACTCTCTTTCTCTTTCAATACCTATCCTGACTTTTCTCTGAATACTTCTTGGTTGAGTAGGCTCCTGAAATATTTCAGTCTCAATGTTTAAAATACAGCTGACGTTTCTTTCTTTCAATTCAGACATTCCTGCATTGTGGAACTGTCAGTTATCTGTGCAGAGACAGGATATCAGGGTGTTTGAATGAAGTTGAAGATTTTGTTTGATTGAATATGCTGTGAATTCGATTGTGGATTGCGTCCCTTGCAGATACACACAACTGAAGGTCTTTACAGTAGGTGTCCTGAGAGATTGAAGTGGTTCACAATGTCTGACTAACATTAGACACATGAAAGAAAAAGATTGGGGACAATATACGATAGCGACGTTTAAGAGGCATCTTGACAAACACATGAATAGGATGGGAATAGAGGGATATGGTCCCCGGAAGTGCAGAAGGTTTTAGTTTAGACAGGCATCAAGATCAGCGCAGGCTTGGAGGGCCGAATGGCCTGTTCCTGTGCTGTACTGTTCTTTGTTCTTTGTTCTAATATGCAAAAGCTGAGACAGTCAGTCAACAGTAGGAAGGTGAATGTCTTTTGTGAACTTGAATTTCTCTGAAAATAAAAAATAAATCTGGAATAATAAATCCTCCAAGATGAAATGATTCCCTCTCACTGCTCTGACACTGATTTACCTTCAAGTAGGTTTTCCCAGTCCACTTTTTCTAACTCGCCTTCCAGTGGCCCAGCTTCATTCCCGAAAACTAAGTGTAGAACTGATCCATCTCTTGTTGGCCTTGCTACGTATTGGCCTAAAATAGTTTCCCTGAATGCATTTGAAGAATTCTGCATCCTCGCTACCTTTTACACTAGCCTCAGTTATCAATGCACTAGTTAGGACTGCACTAGACCCCATCTTACACATGGCCTTGTCTCTGTTATAAAAATTGGGTTAAAATGTGAGAGGTGTATGTGGCCCCGCCCTCCATTTTACACATCTGGTGAGAACACCCTCCATTTTATACACAAGATCATAAGAAATAGGATTAGGAGTAGGCCATTCAGCCCCTCGGGCCTGCTCTGCCATTCAATAAGATCATGACTGATCTGATAGTGGCCTTAACTCTATTTTCCTGCCTATCCCCTGCCCCCATAACCTTTGACTCCCTTGTTGCTCATAAATCTGTCTAACTGAGCCTTGAATATATTCAATGACACAACCTCCACTGCTCTCTGGGGAAGAGAATTCCAGAGTCTAAACAACTGCTGAGAGAGAAAAATTCCTCCTCATCTTTGTCATAAATGAGAGACTCCTTATTTTTAAACTGTGCCCCCTAGTTCCAGACTCCCCCACAAGGGGAACATCCTCCCAGCATCCGCCCTGTAAAGTCCCCTCAGAATCTTGTATGTTTCAATAAGATCACCTCTCATTCTTCTAAACTCCAATGTGTACAGGCCCAACCTGGTCAATCATTCCTTATAGGACAACCCCTTCATCCCAGGAATCAGTGTAGTGAACCTTCTCTGAACTGATTCCAATGCATCCAGGCCTGACCATTTATTCACTTTCAAAACTGCCAAAAACCTTAATATTTCCCTCTCACTCTGTTTATCCCATCCAATATTTCACACCCTCCTCTTTAACTGCACTGTCCGCATCATTCCCCATCTTTTATGAAGCCAGACATAATGTATTCATTAAGAACCATGCCCACATCATCCACCTCCACAGGTAGGAAGAAGGAGGAGAGGCAATCTAAATTAAAGGATACAGTTATAAAGGGGCTAACGTTATATGCCTCTTCCTTTGCTCTGATATAATACTGGAACAATTTACTGAGCTTCTGTCAAGGTCCATTCACATTCTTTATCTGTGTCTCTGTCTCAGAGAGATGGTGAAAAAACTATTGATGTGTTTCGTTCAGTTCAGTTTGATGTCAATGTTTCCCCAGGATATTGATGCTGGTGGATTCAGCGATGGGATAATGCTTTGAATGCCATGGGGAGGTGGTTGGATTCTCTCGTATTGCAGATGGTCATTGCCTGGCACTTGGGTAACGTGAATGTTAATTGCCACTGGTCGGCCCAAGCCTGAATGTTGTCCGGGTCTTGGTGCATGTGTCTCTGGATTGCTACATTATCTGAGGCAAAATACTGTGGATGCTGGAAATCTGGAAACCATTGAGCTGAATCACTAACTCTGTTTCTCTCTCCACAGATGCTACTTGCCCTGCTCAGTATATCAAGCATTTTCTGCTGGGATCTCAGTTGAAGATGGTTGGGCTGAGGACATTACCCTGAGGAACTCCTGCAGTGATGGCCTAGGACTGAGATGATTGACCTCCAACAACCACAACCATCTTCCTTAGTGCATGGTATGATACCAACCAGCACAGCGTTTTCCCCCTGATTCCCACTGACTTCAATTTTACTCAGGCTCCTCGATGCCACACTCAGTAAAATGCTGCCTTGATGTCAAGGTCAGTCTTTCTTCCCAGTAGCAGACAGGTGTGAATCATTTCCTTTGACCCGTTGTGTACTGAACATGCTCTGCTTCCTCACAGCCTGATACAGGACTGTACACGTCCGATTAATGTAGCCCATCAAACACTCCATTGAATGCCGGAACAGGGTTGTGGGGTTAAATTGCATCCTCCTCTTCCAATATCCGATGTTAAATATCATTCTTTCACTCTCAGTCACCCTGTCGGTCTGTGTCTCTCTGTTTCTGTCTCTCTCTGTCTCTGTTTCGGACAGTGTAGAGTGAGATTCACTCTGTATCGACCCCATGATGTCCCTGACCTGGGAGTGTTGGATGGGACAGTGTAGAAGGAGCATTACTCTGTATCTAATCCATGCTGTACCTGTCTGGGGAATGTTGATGGGAAAGTAGAAACAGAGAGGTCTGGGACCAGGGTCCTCATGGGGAGGACTTAATGGTGCCTCATAATAAACCAGTTAGCAATACTAGTGCTCCATGGATGAAAGGGGCTGTGGCTGAGTGGATATGACATTGGCTGAGAGAGTGGACAATGGTTGTTTCAGACTGGAGGGGGTATACAGTGGAGGCTTATATGAGGACCACTGTTCTTTTTGATATATACAAATGACTTGGACTTGTGTTTACAGGGCATAACTTCAATGTTTGCCAACATTTGTGTCATCTGCAATGTAATAAACAGGGAAGGGAGTAGTAGCAGACTTCAGGAGGATAGAGGCAGTCTGGTGAAATGGAACACACAAGAACAAAATAAATCGGAGCAGGAGAAGGCCATTCGGCCCCTTGAGCCTGCTCTGCCATTCAATGGCTGATCTGATTGTGACCTCAACTCCACTTTCCTGTCTGCCCCCATAACCCTTGACTCCCTAATTGATCAAAAATCTATCTAACTCAGCCTTGAATATATTCAATATCCAGCCTCCACTGCTCTCTGGGGAAGAGAATTCCACAGACTAACCACCCTCTGAGAGAAAAACATTTCTCCTCATCTCAGTTTTAAATGGGATGCCCCTAATTTTTAAACTGTGTTCCCTAGTTCCAGACTCCCCAACAAGTGGAAACATCCTCTCAGAATCCTCCCTGTCCAGTTCCCTCAGGACCTGAGATGTTTCAATAAGATCACCTCTCATTCTTCTAAACTCCAGTGAGTATTGGCCCAACCTGTTCAACCTTTCCTCGTAAGATAACCCCTTCATCCAGGAATCAGCCGAGTGAACCTTCTCTGAACTACTTCTAATGCAATTATATAATTTCTTAAGTAAGGAGACCAAGACAGTCCACAGTACTCCAGATGTGCTCTAACTTATGTCCTGTACAGCTATCGCAACACTTCCCTACTTTTATATTCTATTCACCTTGCAATAAACAACAACATTCCATTTGCCTTCCGAATCACTCGCTGTACCTGCATAGTAACATTTTGTGATTCATGTACCAGGACACCCAGATCCCTCTGTACTGTACAGATCTGCAGTCTCTCTCCATTTAAATAATAGACTGCTTTTTATTCTTCCTGCTAAAGTGGACAAGCTCACATTTTCCCACATTATACTCCATCTTTTTTGCTCACTCACTTAACCTATCGAAATCTCTTTGTAGACTCTTTATGTCCTCTTGACAGCTTACTATCCAACCTATCATTGGACAGACACATGGCAGGTTACTTCAATGCTGAGAAATGTGAAATGATGCATTTTGGAAGGAAGACTGAGTGATATAAACTAAATGGTACAATGTTAGAATTGGTGCCAGGACAGAGAGACCTGGGATTTCATCTATGTTACCTTTTCTACCATAAAGCTCAATTTGGGGCTTGGAATCTGTGAGTTGTAACTAGCTCCTCATCCTGAAATGTGTCGGGAAATGTGTCAAAAGCTGTTTCCATTCAGACATTCCTGCATTGTAGAAATGTGAGATATCTTCACAGAGACAGGAAATAGGGGTGTTTGAATGGACTTGCAGGTTTTGGTTGATGAGATAAGGTGAGAATTTGATTTGTATCCCTTGCAAATACACAGAATTGAAGGTATTTACAATTCACCACATGAAGGGAACAATATACAAAACCTGAGACAGTCAGACAATAGCAGTAGGAAAGTGAATCTCTTTTTAATGGTTTTAATTTGAAGGCCTGAGCTGATGATTGAAAAAAGCAGGAGTTCAAATCCCACACTAACTGCTGGGAACTTGAATTCTGATTTTTTCTTTGAAAAAACATAAATCTGGAATTAAAAACCTCTAGGATGGAATGATTCCCTCCTGTCTGCTGGTACAAAGCCTGTGTGTGTCTCAGTTTTACTGTATTTATTAATGATTGAAGATGATGGGGTAGAATGCCACATTCCCAGGTTTGCCATTGACACAGAAATAGGCAGCATTGTCAGCAGTGTAGCTAGAAGCATAAATTTACTAAGAGATATTAATGTCTCACGTGAATGAGCAAAACTGTGGTGGATGGATTTCAATGTCAGCAAAAAAGAACAGAACAGAAACTTTATAGATATGAAAAACTAGAAACACTGGAGGTGCAAAGAGACTTGGCGGGGGGTGGGGGTGGGGGGGGGGTTCCATGTCCATTTGAGTGCAGTGTAGATTTACCAGAATGATAACTGGACTCCAAGGGTTAATTACGAGGTGATATTACACAAGCTAGGTATGTATTCCTTCGAATTTAGGTGGGTCAGGGCTGATTTGATCACTGTTGTTGAAATATTAAAGGGAATTGATGGGGTAGTTTGGGTAAAACTATTTCGGTAGGTTGGGGAGTCTGGGACAAGTGAGCATAGTCTAAAAATGAGAGGCAGACATTTCAGGAGTGAAGTTAGGAAACACTTCTCCACACAAAAGGTGGTATTCGTTTGGAAATGTCTTCTGCAAATACTCATTGATGCAAAATCAATTGTTTATTTTTAAATCAAAGATTGACTTTATTGAATTCCTTCTGGAAATTTAAAAATACTTCTGTCGCTCTTTGTCCCTCAGTCACTCTGTCTGTGTGTGTGTGTTTCTGTCTGTCTGTGTGTGTTTCTGTGTCTGTATTTGTGTGTGTGTCTCCAACAGTTGCTCTCTGCTCTCTCAGAACCTCAGTAAAACTATACATACATCTGTTTACCATTTTAAGTCATAGATTGTGCATAGATCTTTGAATGTGGCAGGGCATATTGAGAGAGTAGTTAGTAAAGTATGTGGGATCTTGGGATACAAAAGCAGGGAAGTTTTGGTGAAACTTTATAAAGCTCTGGCGAGGCCCCAACTGGAGAAAACTGTGTCCAGTTCTGGTCACCACACTTCAGGAAGGATGTGAGGGTCCTTGAGAGGGTGCAGAGGAGATTTACCAGACTGGTTCCAGGGATGGAGAATTTAGTTACAAGGTTAAGGTGGAAAAGCTGGGTTAGTTTTCTTTAGAACAAAGGAGATTGAGGGGAGATTGAGGGGAGATTTAATAGATGTGTATAAGATTATAACAGGCTTCGATAAGTTAAACAAGGAAAAGCTGTTCCCATCAACAAATGTTACAAGGACTTGGGGACACAGATTGAAAGTTTTGTGCAAAAGATGCCGGGGGGAATATGAGGAAACACTGTTTTACACAGGGTGGTAATGACCTGGAACTCACTGCCCACAAGGGTAGTGGAAGTGGAGACGATCAATGACTTCAAGAGGAAGTTGGATGGTCACCTGAGAGAAATAGACTTGCAGGGCTACGGGGATCGAGCCAGGGAGTGGGACTGACAGCATAGCTCTGTGGAGAGCTGGCATGGACTCGATGGGCTGAATGTCCTCCTTCTGTGTTGGAAATGACTAAATCACTGTAAGACTCAGTGGTAATGAATGGAGTGGACGGAGAACCACAGTCTGATATTTTAAGCAGCGACTTACGGACACAAGGTGTATTGTATTAACTTACAATGCTTACTGTTATAACCTTGTAATGTATCACCATAACTGCTAGACTAACCTTTTTACATGTGTGAAATTCAGTGGTTCAATCCATATCATATTTTAGTTGAATTATTTGAAGTAACACAAAACCCTGAAATGTAAATACTGAACTCAGTAAGTGTAAGGTGCGGTGCCCAAGAGATCAGAAAGATTACTCACCCTTGGCTGAATGTTTTCAGAGTAATTTAAATAAAGCAGTCAGTTTAACAAGTAATAAAAGCAGAAAATACAGGTAACATTCCCCGGTTTAGGTAATATCTGGGATTTCACACTTTGCCTTAGTTTGTCAAGTAAGCCGTTTTCAGGGCTGACTAAAGGTCTCTGTACGAATAGACCAGCTTTAACAATAATAAGAGGCCAATCAACCTGCCGTCTCTTAATTCAATTTACTCACATTTGTTTCCTAACCCTTTCTGCCTTTTTACTGACACATATTCTCCCTCTCGCTAATAGAGAATAAATGTGTCTGAAATCAACAATTCTAAAAGGCCCGAAACCTTCCGTTGTATAAATCCTCCTGGGGCATAAATGAACAGTATATTAATCTCATCTCTGTGATTATAACAACTCAAACATGACCACTAGGAGTTCATTCAATCCCTCTGTGTCTTAAACCCATTGACCAGCCTTTACACATTGTCTAACTCATCAGTCAGGTCCATCAATATGTTTTCACTTTTCAAATACACCCTCAGCATCCACAGTCGTTTCGGTGAGGATCCAGATTTCCACTTTTCTTATTGGGAGAAGTGCTTCCTGACATCACCCTGATCAGCCTGGATCTGATTGTAACTTTATAACCCTGGTTAAAAGTAAACTTCAACAGAGATGCAGTAGAGTGTGAAAACAGGTGACCTGCTGTGTGAGAAGTAAAAGATAAACACCTTCGCAGAATCTCAGAGGCTCAGATATAGGTAGTGCCGAGGCAAATTAGCTGGATGTTAAGGCCACATCATTTCTACTTGCTTTTACCAGGTGTTCACATTCGAGCTGATAGGAGTCCGAGTGTGGGAAGTCAGAGATTTTGAGAGTCTGACCTGGTTTGGGTGGACAGATCGTTTCCTAATTGGACAATTCAAACAATAGTGAGGTCACGATTGAATGAACTCAGTCTCCAGAGGCTTTTCTATGACCAGAAAATATAAGAAGGGATTCCATGGTCAAAACTCTCTGAAACTATTCTCAAATTTGAAGTTGGTAAGAAGTCCTGAGATGTACTTGTTAAGATAATGTATCATTTAATTCAACATCACACAATAACAATTCTCATCAGTACTGTTACATCATCCAGGAGGCAGTGATACAGAGGTGAAGTTTAATAAAACATTTCCAAGTGGAAGTCATTATACAAATCCAGGTGAGTACAGGTAACAAGTCCGTTCATCGACCCCTCAGTTTCCTCAGGATGTTTCACAGGGTCATTGAACCTTTTCACAATCTCATGGTTTACAGTCTCAGGTGATTCCGTTTGAAAATTCAGTCCACAGTAAGTACACAATGTTTAATTTCCATGGTAACACCAGTACCTGATTGTGTCCCCTGATTTAGATTTGAGGGGGGCGATCTTCTTGATGGTTGGCCCAAGAGCTCTCTTAATGCCATCATACATTCCTCTGATGTTTCCGGTGTCTGAGGCCAGCTGAATATGACTGCATAGGTGTTGCCAGGAGTCGTTTGCGCAGCGCCTGGCTGTTCTTTGTGCAGTGCTTCTGGCTGCTTTAAGTGCTACGGATGTTAAATCGCTGGGGGCTTTCTTGTAGTTCAACAGTGCAATGCACTTAGCGGCTATGACAGGTTCCAGCTCTTCATTATGAGATTGAAACCAGTCTGCATTTCTCTTCGCACTTTTGCTGTAGGTGGTCAAGGCTGACTCATAGATGACGTCTCTGATGTGGGCCCACTTGGTCTCAGCATCCCCTGTGGGAGTGTTTTGAAGGACTGTTACAAGTGAATTTAGAAATTTTTGTGACAGCTGTGGGTGAGAAATTCTGCTCGTGTTGATGCGCGGGTGGCTCTTCTGCTTGGAATGATGCAACTTCTTTGGTCTGAGTCTAACCTTGCTGCACACCAGGGAGTGGTCGGTGTCGCGGTCCGCACTGTGGAAGCTGAGTGTGATTTGAGCACTGTTTAAGGAGGGTCGCCTTGTGACGATGAGGTCTAGCTGGTGCCAATGACGCGATCTTGGGTGCCTCCATGAAACCTGGTGACAGGGTTTAGTGTGAAAGAATGAGTTGGTGATGCAGAGGTTATGATAGGTACACAACTCAAGCAGTCTCTGCCCATTCTCATTCATCCTTGGAACGTCATAGCGCCCAAGGCAGGAGGGCCATGAGTCATGGTCGGCCCCAACCCTGGCATTAAAGTCCCCCAGCAGGAACAGTTGTTCGGTATTAGGAATGCTGCTAATGATGTTATGGAGTTCCTCGTACAACTGATTTTTAGCTTCAGGTGGGGAGCAGAGTGTTGAAGCATAGATGCTGAGTAGATCTACTGGACCAGAGGTGGTGAGCAGTCGGATGGACAGTATGCGTTCCGAGCCATTTGAGGGAGGCTCTATCATGCTGAGCAAGGTGTTTCTGATGGCGAAACCCACTCCTTGCTGTCTTGGTTCTTCAGGATCCCTACCCTGCCAGAAGAAGGTGTCGTCTTGCTCTGCTAGAGATCCACTCGCGGGGAGGCGAGTCTCCAGAAGTGCTGCAATGTCTACATTGAGTCTCCTGAGCTCGTTGTTAATGATGGCGGTCTTCCGAGAATCGTTGATTTGTGTAAGGTCTTCCGACAGCCCAGGACACATAGTTCTGACGTTCCAGCTTGTAAAACGAAGGGCTGGTACCTTCTTTCCTTTTTTCGTGTTGTTTGGTGTGGTGTATCAGTCCACCTTTCGGGCAATGACCCTGAGCTCCAAGCACCCATTGAAGCAAGTGGAATGTGATGGGACAGAACCTTATTGACCGGGGGCTGCCCTGTTTGAGGCGGGCGGTAGCTGTCCAGTGAGGTGCGATGACCTCTCCCACCAACAAAGGCAACCCATGGCGCCCAGTTTCTACGCCAATTTATCTGGACTTATAACCCGTAACTGCTGCCTTCCGTGTTGTTTCAGTCGCTGTGAGGTGACTATGGAGTGACCTCTCCATGGCGCATGCCTGGGCAAATTTATGGAGGTTGAGAGATGCCCAGTCATCAAAACCCCCCTCTCGGCCTTCCTGGTGGGGTCCAAAGGAGTGCAGGGCACGACGTTTGGCACCGGTATGGCTGCAGGAACTGCCAGAAATATGCCAAAGGTGACACATGACCGCCTTCGGGGTTCCGCTCCGGATTTTCTGTTAGGGTCCTGAAATCACTCTGCCACATTGTGGGCAGCTAGTCTGGCTCAGTTGGTACCAGTTGCTCTGAGTCAAAATTAGCCTTGGTCTCTCCCGAGATGTCCACAAGGCAGTGGGGTTGCTAGGGCCCCTACACAGGTGTAGGATGATGCCGGTGGGAGGAGGGGATGCGAGGGGGAGGGGTGGAGGGAGGGGGTGTGAGGGGGAGCCGGGAAGGGGGATGTAAGGGGGTGGGGGGTTGCAGGGGAAGGGGGTGCAGGGGGAAGGTGGTGCGAGGGGGGCGCTGGGACGGGGTTGTGAGGGGGTGAGCTGAGAGGGTGGAGCAGGGAAGGGGACGGGGGGTGGGGGTGGAAGGGGGGGAAGGGGGAGGGGAAGGGTGGGGAAAGCGGGTGCAGGTAATAAGCCATTTCCTCAGTGCCCACCATCGACGTCTGGAAAGTTCATCCACGTTCTTCAGGAGGTGAAGCATCTTTTGACAGACTTACAAAGGTGATTATATTTGCTAAGGGTTTTTTTGCAGTGGTTTAAATAAAGGCATGCAGCATTGGCGACAGTGCGCTGCAGATGCTCTCCGAGCCATCTCCCGCGGGCGCTTTGAAGTTGCGGCCGGGGGGGCCGTTCGTGGATTTTTTGGGTGTTCGGGGCACCTTTTCTCAGGACTTCTCTCGGGTCCCGCTGCTCCTTCTTCACCTCAATGGACTTACCGCATGCCGTGGCTGCAGACACTCTGGGCGGTGAAGACAGCAGGATCGGAGATTGAAGTATCGACAGCTGTGCTCGTCAGTTTCATCCGGATCAATTTTGTTGAGAAAACAAAGAGTAGGTGTGGCTGGGGGAGGGCAGTGGGCCCAGGTAACATACACTAAACTAACTGTTAACTTTTAGATAGGGCTAAAATGAACTGATTTAAAGAGCCAGGGGAGTTTAAGAGGGTAGATTGTGGGAGAAAACACTAGGAATGGGAGCAGATGGCCATGGATAGAGTTGAACAGCAAGGGAGCTTCCTGGGGAGCTTACTAGCCATTTATCAGCCCAAGTCTGTATGTTGCCCAGATATGTTTAGAGATACAGCACTGAAACAGGCCCTTTGACCCACCAAGTCTGTGCCAACCATCAACCCCCCATTTATACTAATCCTATACTAATTCTATATTCCTGCCACATCCCCACCTGTCCCTATATTTCCCTACCACCTACCTATACTAGGGGCAATTTATAATGGCCAATTTACCTATCAACCTGCAAGTCTTTGGCATGTGGGAGGAAACCAGAACACCCAGAGGAAACCCACGCAGACACAGGGAGAACTTGCAAACTCCACACAGGCAGTACCCAGAATTGAACCCGGGTCGCTGGAGCAGTGAGACTGCGGTGCTAACCACTGCGCCACTGTGCCGCGGATGCATATGAACACAGACTACCTCACTATCTGAGGTGCTCTGAATGGTGTTGAATATTGTACATCCTTCAGAGAACATCTGAGCTATGCCTTTAGGGTGGAGGGATGTGCAAGCGGCTGAAGATGGTTGGGCTGAGGACACTATCCTGAGGAACTCCTGCAGTGATGTCCTGGGACTGAGATTTATTTATTTATTTTTTATTTCGAGATCCAGCACTGAAACAGGTCCTTTGGCCCACCGAGTCTGTGCCGACCAACAACCACCCATTTATACTAACCTTACATTAACCCCACATTCCCTACCACGTCCCCACCATCTACCTACACTAGGGGCAATTTAAAATGGCCAATTTACCTATCAACCTGCAAGTCTTTGGCTGTGGGAGGAAACCGGAGTACCAGGTGGACACCCACGCAGTCACAGAGAGACCTTGCAAACTCCACACAGGCAGTACCCAGAACTAAACCCGGGTCACTGGCGCTGTGAGGCTGCACTGCTAACCACTGCGCCACCCTTTATGATTGACTTCAGACAGCTACAGCCATCTTGCTTTGTGTTAGGCATGACTCCAAGTGCAAATGCTTCCCCAATTCCCATTGGCTCCAGTTTTACTAGGGCACCTTGATGCCACAAATGGTAAAATGCTGCCTTGATGTCAAGCGCAATCACTCTCACCTAATCTCTGGAGTTCAACTCTTTTTTCCATGTTTGCACTGCAGCTGTAATATGCTCAGGAGCTGAGTGGTCCTTGTGGAACCCAAACTGAGTGTCATTGAGCTGGTTATTGCTGAGAAAGTGCTGCTTGTTAGCACTGTCAACAACACCTTCCATTACTTTGTTGATAATTGAGAGTAAACTGATGAGGCAGTATTTTTACGGATTGGATTTGTCCTGTTCTTTTGTATTCACGACATACCTGGGCAATTTTCCACACTGCCGGGTAGATGCCAGTCTTGTAGTTGTACTGGAGCAAATTGGCTGGAGGCACGGCTAGTTCCAGAGCACAAGTCTTCAGTACTATTACTGGAATATTGTCAGAGCCAATAGCGTTTGCAGTATCGAATGCCTTCAGGTGTTTCCTGACATCAGGTGGAGTGAATCAAATTGGCTGAAGACTGGCAGCTGTGATGCTGGGGACATCAGGAGAAGGCCGAGATGAATCAGCCAATGGCAGTTCTGCCTGAAGATGGTTGCAAATGTTTCAGCCTTGTCTTTTGCACTGATGTGCTGGGCTCCCCTGGCATTGAGGATGGGATATTTGTGGAGCCCCCTCCTGTTTGTTGTTTAATTGTTCACCACCATTCATGACAGACAGGACTGTGGAGCCTGCTTAGCTTAGCTCTGCCTATTGTATGCTGCTTCCGTTGTTTCGTATGCATGTAGTTCTGTGTTGTAGCTTCACCAGGTGGCCACCTCATTTTTAGGTATGGCTGGTGCTGCTCTTGGAATACTCTGCTGCACTCTTCATTAAACCAGGGTGGGGGAGTCCAGAACCAGTGGTCATAGTCTAAGGATACAGGGAAAATCTTTCAGGACTGAGATGAGGAGAAATCTCTTCACCCAGAGAGTGGTGAGCCTATGGAATTCACGATCACAGAAAGCAGCTGAAGTCAAAACATTGTATGTTTTCAAGAAAGAGTTAGATACAGCTCTTGCGTCGAAAGGGATCAAAGGGTATGGGGCAAAAGCGGGAACAGGTTACTGAGTTGGATGATCAGCCATGATCATCATGAATGGCGGAGCAGGCTCGAAAGGCTGAATGGCCTACTCCTGCTCCTATTTTCTATGTTTCTATGTTTCATGCTCCACATTATTACTGCAAATATGGTTTGACCATTCTGTATGAAATTTAGAATTCTCCATGATTACTGTATTAGCCCATTTATTTTCCCATGCTCTCAGTCATAGGAACTCCTGGCAATTTATTCAAACAATTATCTGTTGAATCAGAACTTGTTGAAACTAAAACCTGCTGCTTGTGCGATTTCGAAGCATTTTTATCTGAATGTCTCCATTACATAAAGTTAATGTTTGATGTGGTTCAGTCAGATCTACTGATGGATGGTTGAACCAGTTGTGCACCAGATACATTTGAATCCCAAAGATGGAGGTCGGACCAGAAGGAATTTACCGGGATCCGGGTCATCACTGGGGGAGGGGTAGATCGACAGCAATAGAAATATTATGTCAAATGCCGAGCCAATAGTTGGTAACTTAAAATTATAATAGTAAATTACTGAGGGGAGAGTTTGGTGCAGTGACAGACACAAGCAGAAGTGGTGTTGGAAGTGGGTTGTGAAGGATATGTGTATTTGATTGAAGATGACTTTGTTTGTTGTTGAGACAATTGTAGACAGGCCAGTGAGATGACCAGATATAGTGGGAACAAAAGGAACAGCAGGAGGTCATTTAGTCTATTGCGCCTGTTCTGAAATTCAATGAAGTCATAAAGTCATATACAGCACAGAAGGAAGGTATTCGGCCCATCAAGTCCATGCTGGTTCTCGCAGAGCAATCCAGTCAGTCCAACTTCCTGGCTCGATATCTGTAACCCTGGAAGTCTATCTAATTTCATTTTGAAATTATCTGCTTCCACCACCTTTGTGGGCAGCAGGTTCCAGGTCATTGTGTAAAAATGTTCTTCCTCACATTCCCTCAGCATCTCTTGCCCCAAACCTTTAATTTGTATCCCCTAGGTCTTGTACCATCAATTAATGGGAACAGCTTTTCCTTGTTTAACTTATCTAAGCCTGTCATAATCTTGTCTATCGCTATCAAATCTCCCCTCAAGCTCCAAGGAGACCAGCCACAACTTTCCCAACCTAACCTTGTGACTAAAATCCCTGGAACCATTCTGGTAAATGGCTGATTTACAACCTAGCTCCATGTGCCCACCTTTGCCCCAGATTCCTTTAATATCTTTGGAAAACAAAAACCTCTCAGACTCAGTTTTAAAATTAACAACGGATTTATCATCAATTGCTGTTTGTGTGAGAAAGTTCCAAACTTCTACCATCCTTTATGTGTTGAAGTGTTCCTTAATTTTAGTCCTGAACTGCCTGGCTCTAAATTTTAGACTATACTGCCGAATCTGAGAATCCCAACCAGCAGAGTTTCTATTTATCCTATCAATTCCCCTTTATCTCTTGAAATCTTCAATCAAATCACCCCTTAACCTGCAAAATTCCAGGAAATGCAAGACAGTTTGTGTAATCTATCCTTGTAATTTAAACTTGGACCCAAGGTATAATTCTGGTAAATCTACCCTCCGCTCCCTCAAGACAAATATATCCTTCCTCAGGTGTGGTGTCCAGAACTGCTCACAATTCTCCAGGTATGGTCTAATCAGGGCGTTGCATAGCTGAAGCATGACTTCAATCTCAATGTATTCTAGTCGTCACAATATAAAAGGTTAGCATTTGATTAGCTCTTTTCATTATTTTCTGTAGCTGTTCATGTCATTTTAACAATTGTTGCACATAGATCCCCAAGTCTCTTTGAGCCTCAACTGTTTCTAACTATCACTCATTTAGAGTTTACATGTTCTATCCTCTTTAGGTCTAAAGTTGGTGACACCAAACAGTTCTTTACATTGAAATCCACTTTCCAGAGATTGTCCATTTACTTACTATATTCACAACTGTTGGTAATTTGATATTACTAGCTACGTTGCTTATTATGCCACCTATCTTTGTGTCATCACAACTTTGGCTGTCGATGAAATTTGAAGTAACAGTCAATTAACCATTTAATCCCTTCCCAAATGATACAAAGTGATAACCTGATTGGTGACAGTGGTTATATTTTATTCAGGATAAATTAGACTTGCCACAGGCTAATAGCTGAGCAGCAGTATCAAAGCACCATCACCATTATTGCCCTGTGCAGAAGCACAATGAGGCAGCGTTAATAAGTAATCTCATAGTAAAAGATCTGCTGGGGAAAGAGTGATCACAATACAATTGAATTCCATTTTAAATTTGAGTGACATTCGCCAGTCTCAAAAAAGAATCTTAAACTTAGACAAAGCCAATTACACAGGTATGATGGGAGAGCTGACTCAGGTTGATTGGATAAACGGAGTAATCACAATGGCGGTAAAAAAAACAGTGGAAACATTTAAAGAAACATTTCAAACTGTTCAAAAAAAAATACGTTCCATTGAAGAACAAAAACTCAGCTCGTAAGCTCTATCCATGCTTTACTATAGAAGTTAAGAATAAAATTATATTCACGGAGTGATGCTTGAAAACACAGAGCGTGAGCAGAGTGGCAGGGAATGAATCACTGAAGCAGCAATGCGGGAGTGAGCAGCCGAAGGGCGGCGGGGGAAGGGGCAAGGCCTGGAGTGAACAGCTGAGGGAAGGCAGCAGCGAGGTGGGGGTGGCGGGGCGGGGTGGTGGTGGTGGTGCGTGCAGATGGGTGTGGGAGGTAACGTTGAAGAGAAGCGTGATGGCAGGAAGGAGTGGGGTAATGTTGGGGGTGAGATGGAAGCGGCAATTGCAGCCATTGAGGACGTTTGGCTTTAATTTTTTTTTTGTGACAAATTGATCAGCGCCATTTGTCTGACTGGAAGCTGCCTGAGACATGGTAGTGACGAGGCTGCATTTGCGCATCCGCCAGTACCGCGCCACCTAGTGGTTGCGTTTTCAGCAAATGCAGCCATTATTAAATGGAGCCCATTCACATTTAAAGTAAGTCTTGTGCTGGGTGTATGGCTTTTAATAAGTTTCTGGAATATAGGAGTGAGATTACATTTGTTTATTGAGCACTCAGTACATGCAATAGTATGTAAACATAGAGGTGAAATGTATAAATTACAGCCACACTAGATGACGGATGCTTGGGGATTAAATATTGCGACCATTCTGAATTCAGTGCCTTTGGCTTTTAAAAAATTCAAATGCTCATTACAAACTAATCGTTTTGATGTGTTTCTCTCAGTCCACCATGTGGAATTCCAGACCATTCTGTGTTACATTATTATATCAAAGTTAAAATTCAGCTTCATTTAAGGAGAATTTAATTTACTTATTCTTTATGAGTTATGATAATCTTCCTTACTGAACGAGCTGTTTTTACATTGGTCTAACCAATATTATAACGCTAGTTCTCTATCTCACCGGTACTTTCAATTTTGGTCGATATCATTGCAACTCTATGAAGTGAAAGGTGAAATTATCAATCTAACTTTGTCTCTTTATCATTGATGTCAATTCAAATGATGAAGTATGACATATGTTTCCTTTGCAGAACTAGGACCTTCGCACAAGATTTCCATTGATTGACGTTCTCTGAAATTTATGAATCGGAATACAACAGCAAGTTTTCAATTATGCTTCTCACTTCCTGAAACTGACCACTGTAGGTTCAGTCCTGGTCTAAGAATCCAATGGTACTTCAGGGTAACGTACTTCCCTGTTTAATAGGCAAAGACTAAATATTGATAATTCTAAAATATAAAGAAAAGAACACAGCATAATATTGTCAGACTTCAGCACAGTATGATTAACCATCAGCTCAAAGTGTCCCAATCACTTGGCTTTAGAATATTTAAGGACATCTCTAAACAACATTTCATCAACATCATATGACAATCTCGAAGTATTCAATTGCACAGATCCCTACCCAGGTCTTTACATATTAAACTGCCCAGAGCCACAGTACAGATTTCTTGTCATGGTGTTGTCAGCGTGACAGGCCATGTTTTGGGCCCGTTCTTCGGAGCATCCTCATCATGCATGTCTCAGATTGGTTGTTTCAGGTGCACTACTGCACACAGCGATTCCCAAGATCATCCAGCATGAGACATCCGATACACATCCTTCCTCTCCTTTCTGGTTATCTTTCTTAGATCCAGGGGTCTGAACTTGTTTGATTACAATCTCTGCTGGATGAACTTGATGTTTCCAGTAGAGGGCAAGCTTTCAAATATATTCTTCTCTGCTCAGCAAAAGCAAGAACACAACCATCTGCCAGAGAAAACTAACAATTAAATACCTTAACTGCACTTTACTGACTTTTCTGCATTGCATTTCATCTGCCACGTGTCTCTCCATTCAACCAGACTGCCTTTGTCCTCTTCAAATCTCTCTCTGCCCTCCTCACAGTTCACAGTACGTCGAAGTTTCATGTCCTCAACAAGCTCTGAAATGTTGATTTGCACACCCAAGTCTAAGTTATTTACATATATCAAGAATAGCAGTGACCCTAGCATTGACCCCTGGGGACCCCCCACTCTATACCTCTCTCCAGCCCGAAAAGCAACCACCACCGGTATATTGTTTGCTGCCACGGAGCCAACTTTATATCCATGCTGCCACTGTTCCATGGGCTGTCACTTTTCTCACAAACCTGTTTTGTGGTACTTTGTCAGAAGCATTTTGAAATTTCATGTACACCACATCTACCTCATTACCCTCATTACTCTCGGTCACGAGATCAATATATTTATCCACTCTAGTCAAAATCGATTTGCCGTTAACAAATCCTTGCTGCCTTTACTTAATTAATTTACAGTTGTCCAAGTGGCTGTTAACTTTCTTCCGGTTTATCTTTTCTAAAAGCATTCCCATCACCGAGATGAACTGACTGGCCTGTATTTGCTGGGCTTATCATTGCACCATTCTTTGAACAAGTATGTATAATTTACAATTCTCCAGTCTTCCAGCACCAGCCCTGTATCAGGAGACAGTGGCCCATTCTACTGGTCCAGGTTACAATGGTGGTGAATCTGATGGGGAGACCAGAGTCAGCAATATTCTTACCAAAACTTAGAACCATTTCCCATAGCCACGACTGTAATACATTGTTTATTCACTAAAGGGAACATTTTCATTCAATTAAACAGATGTATCTCATTCCAGTGCCTGCGGTCTGAGGATGGTAATTGAAGATCAATCCTGAATATTATCTTTGAAGACTGAGAGGAATATTCGCTGCTTTAGCAGGAAACGATTCTGTTCATCCGGGGAAAGCAGAAGACATCAAACACACGGCAGAAAATGTAAGCAATGTTTTCTCATACTTGCTCATTTTCATAACAACAATCCTATTCCGTAAAACATAAAGAATGTCATTCTAAAACTGAACACGGGGTCGAACTAAACTCTAGTTAGGACAGGACGTTTTGCTTGGATTCTTTTTTTCATTTTGAAAACAATCTCACAGCCAGTGTCCACGGAGATTTCATCACCTTCTTCAGCTCTTCCCTGAATTTAGTTTGAGTAGCGGCATAAATACACGTATTTGTGCAGGAACTCAAATACTGAAGCATAACTCCGGTTTGAGTGGCGATGTATGCAGGAGATGTATAATCGGGTCGGTAATGCACGGCTATGCTGCTCGTTGCATGGCTCACGGCAGACGGTAGATTTAACAATATAAAACTGGCCGATACAGTGAACAGTAAAATAATGGATTTCTTTCTATTCTCCATCTCTTGATCTCTCGGACTTTCACTGCTGTGAGTTCGGAGTCCCCTGCGCGCTCTACTGGTTATTAAAATACGTCTGACTGTCAAAACGTTTAACAGTAATATCAGAGCAAAGGGAAGCCATGTATAAATGATATTCTGTAAGAGGAGGTACGCTGCACCTGCAGGCGATGAAATAAAAGCCACACTGGGGCGGATAAACCAGTGAATATTGTTAATTATTTGCTTATGTTCGTACACAAACCAAAAGGGGATGGTCTGTGAATATATCAGGATGGAAAGGGTTGTTAATACTGCCGCTGCAGTTCTCACGGTGCAATACTTTCTTTTTAACTGCTGACAGCATATAGCTACAAGTCGATCAAATGTGAAGGAGACTGTAAACCACATCGACATACCGTGGTTGGTACAAAGCATGTAGATCATGAACTTACAGACGGCAGTGTAGGAGAGGAATGAATGTGGAAAGCGTTTACTCAAAATATTATACCCGATTATATTAAAGAGCATGACCAGTAGATCTGCTGTTGCCATGGCCACCATGTAGACAGAAATACACTTGGAGAGGCCGCAATTTCCTCTGGAGAGAATGACAATTGTCAATAGGTTTGCTGCAAGAAAGAGGGAGAAGATTTAAGTTACGGAGACAGGCAGACACTTTCAAGAGCATGTTGTGAGCAAAATGACATATGTGTGTTTGTACTTAGACTGAATCTTATTTATAATATTGACAAGCATTGACAGCTTTTCTTTCAAACCAATAAATGATTATAATCTCACTACCCTTCCAGCATACTTCATTCAGACCATATCAAGGCCACAGGACGAGGTTTGCCCAGAGGCCGTAGCATGAATGGCAACGGAAAGCAACCCCCATCACCACCCAGTCACAGAGGGTGTATTGGCTTTGGGCGGGAGTGTAAACCAGAATTATCAGATCAGTGTCCATCATTCTTCTCTGCCAGTATAATTTCCACAGCAAATTGAGCTCCATTACTATAATCTGCGGCCCAGGTCAAGCCAGAGTACCTCACAGAGACAGACAGTACTGTTATAAATAATAGTCCATTCGAGGGAAACTTTAGATGGCTTTATAAATTGTTAATATTTAGCTGTCAATAAATTGATGGATTTCCATACATAAATTCAAACACATATTTTATTCCTGTGTTCAACAGTAAAGTCATCTTGCAATGAGGCTTGGGCCGTTTGATTCTGCAGCCCAGTTTGATATGATACCAGTGCGGTCCCATGCGGCGATAGATGGAGTTTTAAATTAGCTTCTTCAGTTTATTTGGAGATAGGAATCTCGCTAACAGCATCAGATGTCTGCAGTATTCAGTACAATTTCCAAACCATTATTGCAAGGACATGAATTCAAAAAGAACTTTTAGCTGAGACAAAACATTCAATTTAGTTCAATCTTCGGCACGTTTTCCATTTCAAATGGCTCGAAGGAGCTGCTCGGGAACGGAGCGGGAGCTGGTGGAAGAAGAAAGGTTATTTCAGCCGAGGGAAGGGGAGTGGCTCCCTGAGCTGCAATCGTTAGAAAAAAAATATTTCCCAATCTCTCTTAGTTGGACTTGCCTGTAGTCCGAAGAACTGTCAACTGAAGAAGAGAAGGAATAACGCTACAAAAAAAATAATTACATTGGACTCCAAGGAACACATTCGTCTGTGAGCTGTTGGCGAGAAACGGTAACAACATTGCCCTCCCGCAGTATAACGAGAAAATTAAACGCCTTATATTCACGAAACGCCAACTGGAACAGTGCCTCACCCGTTGTTCAATCTGGTGAAATTCCCACTGACATTCCGGCTCTGCAGTAAAGACATTCTCGTGATCCGTTAAATAACCATTAACAGTGAGATAATCAACAGCTATTGGACAACAGGACTTACCTGGGGCACCAAAGGTAGCAATAAGAGGGTAGTAAACGTCCTTTACCTGTAGAATTATTGGCCGCTGCATTTTGTCGAAGAAGGTGCGAATTCTGTCCAGCTTCGTAATTCTGACAGCACTATATCCGAAATCCATCAATGCTCCCCCTTTATAGAACAATCCGTGCCCAAGTGAGAAAATGAGGTGACACAATAATTAGCATTTGTTACAGTCACTTCACAAACTGGAAAGCCATGGGGAAATTGTGCCGCTCAGTCCTTGCAACTACTGCCATTAAATTATATCAACAGCAAGTAGTTCTCGAGGGAATGTGTGCTGCGCATGCCCTCTGAACGCTCAACGAAACATTGCACCTGGAAACTATTTTGTGTTCTCGAAGCCTTATATCAGTTCTGTTAAGTCTTCACTGATTCATTGTAGAATTTAGATTTATGCTACACTTGGATGATTAGTAGCGATGACTGGACTCTATCATCACTGATGATGACTTCTCAATAACATTGTGGATTGTGGTTCACTTCTAACATTATTAGTAATGATCATATTCTAACCTTCATGATGGTAATGCTAGTGTGACATTACTGTTGCTAATCTACTCAGACATTATCAGTAACGAATTTAATCTAACATTACTGATAGTGACCACACACCAACAGTACTGGTGATGCCCTACTTCAGCATTACTAATACTGCCCCCAGTCAAACATAACTGAAGGTAACTATACACTGATATCAATGGTGATGACCACATCCTGTCATTAATGATGGTGATCCTGTACTAACATTACTGGCGATCACCCTACTTTAACATCATTGGTGGTGATCCTTTTACATCAATAGTAGTTACGTTGCCCGAACGTCAGTGATTGTGAATCTATTCTAATTGTATTGTTGTTGACCTTTACAAAACAGTAATATTAGCAGCCCTATTGTAACATTATTTGTGACGAGCCCACTCCATTATTGCTGGTGGTGATTCTACTCCCGATAGTGACCCTATTCTAACGTTGCAAGTGGTGATTTTACTGTAACATTACTGATGGTAACCTTACTCTAAAATTGCTGGTGGTCATCATACTCCAACATGGCTGTTGGTGACTCTATTATAACATTATAACTGGTGATCCCACTGTTACATGTCAGGTAGTACCCCTACTCCATATTATTGGCCATGAAGCTACTCCAGTTGGAGTATTCAGATGACTGGCCCACATTAACAACTTTATTATAAGTGAAAGGCGTTGAATCCCATGCCATTCAGCTTAGAGCTTTAAGGGTGTCCCCATTAGCAGAAGCTGCAAAAGAAGGCAGCTCGTCTCACTGCCGAGAAGCATCTCCATTCCAAGATCCAACTCGCAGACTTTTAACTGTAACTGCTTTCATACAGACTGGCGAGTTCCATAACCTCACCCACCATCCCTTTTGCAGCTCGGAAGGATTCTTATTGTGTTTACTTTCCTCACAATGATGAGGCGATGCCTTCATCCACTGTCATGGTTTTATTTTGTCTCCACCACGAGAGACACTTTAATCCCTCTGTATTCATTCTGCGTTCAAAGTTTAATTTTCTTGATTGATGCCAGAATGCAGTCGTAAGGACATTTTACAAAGGAGCACCATTTATATTGAACCTTCTGAGATCCATATAGCTATTGGATGGACCATCTTCATTCATCTCACAGGAACCAATAACTTTCAATATCACAGGGAGAATGGATCAAATTAAAAGTTTCAGAGGCCGCTCTCTCACACACTCGTACAATCCCCTCCTCTCTCTTCTATTGTCTCTCAGTCTCCTTCTGTCTATCTGTCTCTACTGATATCCCTCTCTCAGAATCATACAAGCACAGAAGGTGGCGATTCGGCCCATCGTCCCTGCACTGGGTCTGCGAACGAGCAATTCACTTTGTACCATTTTCCCGCCTTCTCCCTATAACTTTGCACATTCCTCCTTTTCATATAACAGTACAATTCCTTTCTGAATGTTTCAATTGAAGCTGTCACCTCCACATTCTCAGGCAGCGCATTCCAGACCTCAACCACTCGCTGATTGAAAAAGGGTTTCCTCATGTTGCTTCAGCTTCTCTTACCTATTACTTTAAATTACTTTTACATTCTCGATCGATTCATGAGTGGGAAGTTTTTTCATATCTAGTCTTTCCGACCCTTCATGATTTTGAATACCTCAATCAAATCACCTCTCAGCCTTCTCTTCTCCAAGGAAAACAGTCCTAACTTTTCCAATCTATCATCATAACTGAAATTCCTTATACCTGGAACCATTACCGTGAACCTTTCCTGTACTCTCGCCAATAACCTCATATCGTTCCTAAAGTGCAATGCCCAGAACTGGATGCAATACTCCAGCTGAGGCCGAAATAATGTCTTATATCAGTTCTTGTATTCTATGTCCCTAATTCTAAAGCCCAGGAAGCTGAATGTTTTTTTTTAACTGGTCTCTCATTCTGTCCTGCCACCTTCAATGAGTTATGCATATATACACCGAGGTCCCTCTGCTCCTGCACTCACTTATGAATTGTACCCTTTATTCTATATTGACTCTCCATGTTCTTCCTACCAAAATGAATCACTTCACATTTCACTGAATTAAGCATCATCTGCCACTTATAATCCCATTACACCAACTTGTCTATGTCCATTGAAGTTCTACACCATCCTCCCCACAGTTCACAATGCTTCCAAGTTTTGTATCATCTGCAAACTTTGAAATTGTGCCCTGTACACCTACTTCTAGATCAATGCGTGCAAATCTGGTCGCCACACTACCAGAAGGACGTGGAGGCTTTGGAGAGTGTACAGAGGAGGTTTACCAGGATGTTGCCTGGTCTGGAGGGCATTAGCTATGAGGAGAGATTGGAGAAACTCGGATTGTTTTCACTGGAACGACGGAGGTGGAGGGGCGACATGATAAAGGTTTACAAAGTTATGAGCGGCATGGACAGAGTGGATAGTCAGAAGCTTTTTCCCAGGGTGGAAGAGTCAGTTACTAGGGGACATAGGTTTAAGGTGCGAGGGGCAAAGTTTAGAGGGGATGTGCGAGGCAAGTTGTTTACACAGAGGTGGTGAGTGCCTGGAACTTGCTGCCAGGGGAGGTGGAGGAAGCAGATACGATAGCGATGTTTAAGAGACATCTTTTGACAAATATATGAAAAGGAAGAGAATAGAGGGATATGGGCCCTGGAAGTGCAGAAGTTGTTAGTTTCGGCAGTCATCAAGATCGGCGCAGGCTTGGAGGGCCGAATGGCCTGTTCCTGTGCTGTACTGTTCTTTGTTCTTTGTTCTATTAATATATATCAGGAAAAGCAAGGGTCCCAACACTGCTCCCTGGGGAACTCCAATACAAACCTTCCTCCAGCCCAAAAGACATCCATTCACTGCCACTCTTTGTTTCCTGTCACTCAGCCAATTCTGTATCCATTTTGCCACTATACATTTTATTCCATGAGCTATAACTTTGTTCACATGTCTGTTATGTGGCACTGTATCAAACGCCTTTTGACAGACCATGTACACCACATCAACTATATTGCCCTCATCAGCCCTCTGTGTTAGCTCCTCAAAAAAACTCAAGCAAGTTAGTTAAGCATGATTTCCCTTTAAGAGATCCAAGCTGGCTTTCCTTAACTAACTCGTATTTGTCCATATGACGATGGATTTTGTCCCAAATTATTGTTTCTAGAAGATTTCCCACCACCGAAGTTAAACTGACTGGCCTGTAGTTACTGGGATTATCTTTACCGACTTTTTTGAACAATGGTGTAACGCTTGTAATTCTCCAGTGCTCTGACACCACCCCAGAGTCTCAGGAAGACTGAAAAATTATGGCTCGTACCTCTGCGCTTGCCACCCTCACTTTCCTCAGTATACCTGGATGCATCTCATCTGGTTCTGGTGTCTCATCCACTTTAAGTACAGAGAGACTATCTAATACTTGCTCTTTATCAATTTTAAACCAATCTAGTGTCCGACGTAACTCCTCTTTCGACATTGCCTGGATTGCATCTTCTTCCTTGGTGAAGACACATGCAAAGTGTTCATTTAATATCTCAGCGATGCCCTCTGCCTCCATGTGTAAATCCCATTTCTGGGCCCTAATCGGGCCCGCTGCACCTTTTGCCATGCTTTTACTATTTATAGGCCTATAGCAAACTTTGGGATTTCCCTTAATGCTAGCTGCCAGTCTCTTTTTATGCTCTCTCTCTTTGCTTTTCTCATTTGCTTTCTCACTTCCCCTCTGGATCTTCTATTTTCAGGCTGATTTTCAATAGCATTTTCTACCTGACATCTGTCATAAGCACGCTTTTTCTTCTTTATCTTAATCTCTACCTCTTTTGACATACAGGGAGCTCTAGATTTGTTTGCCCTACCTTTCCCCTTCGAGGGAACATACCTTTACTGTGCCCGAACTATCTCTTCTTTGAACGTAACCCATTGTTTATCGATTGGTTTTCCTGTCAGCATTTGACTCCAATTTATTCACCCCAGCTCCATTCTTACCCCCGTGAAGTTGGCCTTCTCCCAGTTAATTATTCTTACACTGGATTGCTCTTTGTCCTTTTCCACAGTCAGTCGAAACCTTATGATACAATGACTGACAACATTCTGTTGGAGAAAATTTTCCTGAACATACTCTAGGAACTCTTGCCTTCACTGTCGTTTACACTACTCTGTTTATGCTTAATTTCACCATCTTTGTCATTCATAAAATGTTGTTCAAATTAACATTATACTTTCTCCTATTTATATGGACTAAACTCACTCACAGGGTCAGCTGCCAACTCCAGCTCCTGTCCATGGTAACTCCAGCTGATGAATTGCAACCAGGGGTTAAAGCCTGTCTGCAGGTGACATCACGAAAAGAACAGAAGCCAATCACACAGCAGCCAGCACAAGCCTCGCCCTCTCACTGTTTTGCAGGGTCACATGACCAGGCTGGTCCTGCTGCAATCGCACTGGACTGACGGGCAGGTTACAGAATCAACCCAATACAGTGAAGGCTGTGTCAGCTACCCCAGGTCCTGTCTAAACATGGCCCTTGTAAAGAATACAGCCTTCAATAATTAGCCTTATCAATCTTCTCTCACGACTTTAATGTGAAACCTCAATCTCCAATGTCTGCCCCACCACACGTCCACCTGTTGATTGATCGAACCAAAGAAATGGCAAGATGATTTTTTTTTGTTCAAAACAGGATGCAGCAAGGAGATGCTCTGCAAGTAATAGAGAAAAATGTTCCAAGGGCAGTGCTGCTGTATTTAGATTTAAATGAGCAAGATGGATGTTGATGTTCGTGATTGGATAAGTCTGACCTCTTTGACATCAGTCTTTTTTCTCTGCTCTGAAAATGTGCAGTCAGGAAATATATGACATCTGAAGGACGGACGGGGTCATCGAAAAGGAGCCAAAATAAAAATTGAAGAGGGAAACGGTGGAACATTACCTGTCCTTCATGTCATACACTCGCAGTACATCAGAAGCAATCACAGGAAATGCAGAATAGGTGCGAATAGGACACACAGGGATGAACCCCAGAGGTTGCGAATGGAGTCACAGATTTTTTGCTGCACTCTTCCAGGGTCAGTTCCTGTGAATGGGAATTTTCGTTGTTTTATGCCCTTCTCTGCCAGTGTGTGGGATGTACCAGATTACAAGCCAATACGTGTACATAAACTAAATGGTCAATCATCGTATCAGTCAGTCAGATAAAACAATTTAAATCAAGAAGGAAACTACTTACCCCAAACAGCAATCTCCACCACCTATTATTCATCCTTTGACGATGTGGCAAGACATTTAACAACTTCTGTTGAGATTTTTGCCTCGTATACTTTTTCCACTGAGCATTTATTTTATGAACCTGTAGAACAGAAAGGGAAAAAAACAGCGATGAGTCCGCCAATCCCAGGAGCATCCAGATATTTTGCTGATTCCAACATAAAACCCAGAGACCAGTAGGGAAACATCCAACACTATAAAAGTAGTAAGATTAAAGAAAAAGAATTCTGCCAGGCATGAGCTGCAATAATGCAGAAAAATAAATTTGCAATTAGCGGAATTTGCTCCACTCTATAATTTGGCGCCAGGATTCTCTTTGTTATGTGGTAGAGTATTTTTCTTTTACAGTTATCTGTCACCATTCTCTTGGTTGGACAGTTGTAAAGATCGTCTGAGGTTCCTGCAGGGGTGCGGATGGATTACTACCGACCTTTTTAGATCTCCTATACTTTGTTGCCAATCACTCACAATACCCCCAATCAGAGAGAGCGAGCCAAGAGAGCTGCTGATAACTTCCTCATGCAGCCTTTCAAAATATTCCTACCTGAAGAAACATCTACTCGGAGGCACTGTTAGCATCCCCACCCCTCTAATCACACTGCCGTTGTGATGTCAAGTCACAAACTCTACACCACACTTCCACAGGGCAATTTGGATATCCCACAGGTGGAGAGACAGCATCGTGAGTCTGCACTTCCTTTTCCTCTGCTTTGACATGGGAACAAAGCATTTGCCAGATGCATCGAAGAGGCTTATCAGGGCATTCGTCTCATTCAACGATTTCTCCTGTCCATGTAAGATGTAGCCTTAGGTATTTTATTAGTACCTGATATATGAACCCTCTCAGCCCATCAGGAAGTGTGATCAGTTTCTGTAAGCAGACCAATGTCACTCCCTCCTCCTCCTCTATTGACCCCAGGGTGTTGCCATTCTCCAACTGTCTAACTAACATTGAGATTTGGATGAGACAACATTTATTTGAGAGAAATGTTGACGAAACTGGCACCAGGCTCTCTGTTTCCCACAAACACCATCACAAAGACTGTCTTGACTCTATCAGTCTCCTTACTTAAAACCCAGGCTAAACACAGATGCGTGGATCCTTGGTGCTCTATTCGACCCCGATTTCAGTTTCTTCTCCTACAGCTCATCCACTACCAGCCACCATCAAAACATTACCTGTTCAACCTCTCTACTGCCTGAACCCGAATTCCATCCTTTATCACCTCGATGATTAATCTCCCCAAGCTCTCTCTACCAACATCTCACTTCCCCACTCCACAAACTATACCGATTCTCAATGTCGGAGGGCAAGGGTTGTCCTGGATAAAGTCCCACAAACCTGTTCACTGCCTTTGTGCCAACTTTCGCTGGCTCTCATTGCGCCAGTAAATTTGTTTGAAGATCCTTGCCTGCCTATTACAAATCCTTTGTGCCTGATTCCCTACCTATCTCCTTTTGCGTGTAAAGTTATAGTGCATGGGATTGGTGATAGTGTATTCTGATAGAAAGAAAGTTGGTTGGCAGACAGAAAACAAAGAGTAGGGATAAATGGGTATTTTTCTGAATGGCAGGCAGTGACTAGTGGGGTACCGCAGGGATCGGTGCTAGGACCCCAGCTATTCACAATGTACATGAATGATTTAGATGAGGGAACTAAATGTAATATCTCCAAATTTGCAGAAGACACAAAACTGGGTGGGAGGGTGAGTTGTGAGGAGGATGCAGAGAATCTTCAGGGTGATTTGGACAAGTTGAGTGAGTGGACTAATGCATGGCAGATGCAGTATAATGTGGATAACTGTGAGGTTATCCACTTTGGTAGCAAAAACAGGAAGGCTGAATGGCTATAAACTGAGAGAGGGTAATATGCAGCGAGACTTGGATGTTCTCGTACACCATTTGCTGAAGGTAAGCCTGCAGGTGCAACAGGCAGCAAAAAAGGCAAATGTTATGTTGGCCTTCATAGCGAGAGGATTCGAGTACAGGAGCAGGGATGTCTTGCTGCAATTATACAGGGCCTTCGTGAGGTTACACCTGGAATATTGTGTGCAGTTTTGGTCTCCTTATCTGAGGAAGGATGCTCTTGCTATAGAGAGAGTGCAGCGAAGGTTTACCAGACTGATTCCTGGGATGGTGGGACTGACATATGAGGAGAGATTGAGTCGGTTAGGATTATGTTCGCTGGAGTTCAAAAGAGTGAGGGGGATCTCATAGAAACCTATAAAATTCTAACAGGTCTTGAGAGGGTAGATGCAGGACGGATGTTCCCGATGTTGGGGGAGTCCAGAACCAGGGGTCATAGTCCTAGGATTCAAGGTAAACCTTTCAGGACTGAGATGAGGAGAAATTTCTTCACCCAGAGAATGGTGAGCCTGTGCAATTCGCTACCACAGAAAGCAGTTGAGACCAAAACATTGTATGTTTTCAAAAAGGAGTTCGATATATCTCTTGGGTCCAAAGGGATCAAAGGGTATGGCGTGAAAGCGGGAACAGGTTACCGAGTTGGATGATCAGCCATGATCATAATGAATGGTGGAGCAGGCTCGAAGGGCCAAATGGCCTACTTCTGCTCCTATTTTTATGTTTCTATATTTTCCATGTAATCCCTTCCAGCCATGCATCACAGCACATACTCTCCACTCCACTGGATGTTTCTGTGGAACAAGATTATTCCTCTCTGCTCCGACCTCAGCAAATATTAGTTAATAAAAAACTATACCCGGGGTATCTGGAGCTCATAGGAACATACGGTCAGGAATAGGCCATTCAGCCGCTCTTGTCCGTTCTACCATTCATTGAGATTTTGTATGATCTGTGACCTCACTCTGCATAACTGCCTTTGTCCCATATCGTTAACTAATTTGTTTCAATCCCCTATTTAACATTACGATTTGACCTAACATCAACTGAAATTTGTGAAGAGCGTTCCAAGCTTCAATGAACCTTTGTGTGTATTAATATTTCCTAACTTCAATCCCCACCCTCGTTTGGTGCCCTTTCTCTCTCAGTGTCCGGCTCTCTGACTGGACACTCACAACTCTATGCGTCTTTACTCTCTGTCAGCTTGCTGCCCAGTTTGTGTTCCCTGCAAGATAAAGTCTGCTGAGACATCTCTCCTTATGTTGCAGAACGCTGTACAAAGGTGAGTTACCATGATTGAAGTTGCGTTTGATGCAGGGCGTTCATGTGCTAAAATCCAAACCGTGGGGTGGCAGGTCCTGGGTTCACCCTGAGCCTCCTCTTCACAATAGTAACTCTAATGGGAAGGTGCTTACCTGGAGGAATAGGAGAACCAGAGATACTGGGCAGCCTGTCCTACAACTGCTAGCGGCTGGTTAGAATAAGAATCTGTACCTGGAATACAATAAAACTATGTTTAGAAACTTTGCTTATGTTTGATACACCATCTTTGTAATTAATAACATGCTATTCAAGTACTTTAACATTAAATTATACTTCCCTTTCTCCTCTTTATATGGATTGAACTCCCAGTGTCAGCTGCCAACTTCAGCTCCTGCCCACGGGAACTGAAACTGATGAATTGTAACCAGGGGCTGAAATCTGTCTCAAGGTGACATCACAAATGGAGCCAGGAACCAATCACAAAGCAGTCAGCACAAGCCCCGCCCACTTGTGGTTTTACAGGGTCACGTGACCAGGCCTGCTCTTGGTGCAGCCTCATTGGACTGGAGGGCAGGTTGCAGAATCAGCCATAAAATAACTCATAATAAAAACAAGAAATGCTGGAAATATTTAGCAGGTCTGGCAGCATTGGTGGAGAGAGAAGCAATAATTAACGTTTCAGAACTGATGAAGGGTCACTGACCTTAGACGTTAACTTTGCTTCTCTCTCCACAGACGCTGCCAGAGCTGCTGAGAATTTCCAGCATTTCTTGTTTTTATTTCAGATTTCCAGAATCTGGACTATTTTTCTTTTATATTATTGTAGAATCAGCCCAATAGACTGATGGCGTTTTCTGAGACCACAGATCCCATCTAACGAGGCCCAAGTGGTGTGTAAAAACACTGAATGTGTGACGTTCAAACAATCTACATAACCTGTATGAACAAACCTTCATCTTAATGTGTTGGAATATTGGGCTCATGACTGGCAAACGATGGATATGTGCAGTGGGCAGTGGGCAGTGCGAATTCTCAGCATTCATGCACACTTCAGGGAAAATTATTCAAGAAGTTGGAGACAGGAAGAGATGTGGGCATTCTAGAGCATAGATCTACAAAGGTACATGTCAGTGCCATGAAGTGACAGAGTACATAGGATATAAAGGTGCATTAATAGACAATTGATCATAAGACGATGCATTCTGTTTGTCCTGGCACAAGATATAGGCCAGGTCTCACAGGCAATACAGTGTCCAGTTTCAATCTCCTCATATGACAGGTAATATTTACGCTTTGAAAAGTGTGCCGAGGATGTTAAGTAAACTAATTCGCAGTATACAGTATCTTAGTTGTCAAGGTAGAATAACAGAGTCAGGATTCTACACATCAGAGAAGCCTAGAAATAGGGCTGGTCTGATTGAGGTTCACAATGTGATGAAGGGATTAGGTTGTGTTCCAGTGGAACAACTCATTCCAATTAAATAGGTTATGGAGGAGTAGGTTCACATTGTTTGAGTGATTAATGTCAGATCTAGTTTAGATGTCAGGAGGTGGTTCTTATCCTAAAGAATAGTGACCTGCTGGAACAGACTGTCATCTCGTGTGGTGAACACTGACTCCCTGAAATCCTTCAAGCGAGAGTTGAATCTGTTTCTGGCTGAGAGGCACATTAGTTTCTACAAAAATTCCAGGAAATTCGGAGTCAGGGTGATCTCAAGAACTAGTTGTGATCGCATAGATGGTACAGAAAGGAATTTCAAAGGTATATTCCCAAAGATTGGCCTGTTTTCCGAGTCTGCTTTTTCCCCTCTCCCAGGGGATGACAGGTTTTGGTTGGAGTGGGGAGTGTATATGTTGTGATACACAACTATTCGCAAATGTGTGGGACAGGCTGGGTGGATCCAAGGCTTTTTACTTCTTCCTCAATATTCTTATGTTCATACATTTGTCAACTACGAAATGTCAACAGATTATTTGTTCTGACAGTCCCTCATCATCCCCTGTATAACTAAATCTCTATTATTTCCACCTGGATTGACAGATTCGAGGCATTTGCTTACAATGGACGTAGACGAATCCAGTTACCCAGTTCATCCCGTCTCCCTATTTTAACAGAGTCATTACTTGGGTTCCTTCAGTCCAAGTTAAGTTGAATATATTGATATTAATAAAGGATTGAAATACTGTGCTCACAGTCCCTGCTGTCACCTCTCTGACTTCCTGTCACAGCCTGGTCCGAATTATCACTGGTCCCTGTGTCTTATCCACTTAGGCTGTTTTTGTTAGATTGACATTCTTCTCCACAGTTATCTCTAAGTATGGACCAAATCTGCTTCCAGCAAACCAACTTTGTCACTTCCACCATCATTTTACGAAACAAAAGTTTTTTTTTAATCTATCCAAAACGTCACCCTCGACAACTATTTTTTCGAGTTCTCCCTGTATTCCACCTTCACTGCTTGTTGGCCTGCAAAGCCCACCGTGAATTGTACCATTACCCTTCCTATTGCTGAACTGCATATAGTTTGGATTATATTTTGACACAAATCCTTGGAAATTCTCTCTACATCTCTATCATCCTTCAAGATATTTCTTCAACCTGACGTCTTTGACCAATCTTTAGTTGCCTGTCCTAATATCTCTGTATGTGAGTAGGTGCCAAATATTGCTTGATGCTCCTGTGAGGCGCCCTGGGTCGTTGTCCTATGTGAAACGTGCTGTATAAATGCACCAATTCTGATGAAAGGTCACAGACCTAAAACGTTAACTTTGCTTCTATCTCCACAGATGCTGCCAGAACTGTTGAGTATTTCCAGCACTTTCTGCTTTTATTACATATTTACAGCATCTGCAGTATTTTGTTTTTGTTGTATAAATGTATGTTTGTTGTATCTTTTCTCGTTCAGTCATGCAACGCTGGAATAATACAAGGGTTCACAATTATTTTCCCTCAAAATGTCGGGAAAACAGGAACATTTCTGTCTGAGTCCTGCGAAAACCTAGGCTGTAACAAATAGATACTAACTCACATCTCTCGTGCTCCTGACATTCCAAATGTCAGACAATTCCAATGTCCTTTAGGGAAGAAAATCTGCTGTCCTTACCTGGTCTGGCCTACACGTGACTCCAGACCCACAGCAATGTGGTTGACTCTTAAAATGCCCTCTGAAATGGCCTGGTAAGTCAATCAGTTTTCAAGGGCAATTAGGGATGGGCAGCAAATACTGGCCTTGCCAGCGACGCCCACACCCCACAAACGAATAATAAAAAAAAAACATAACACTCAGCAATGACTCCAATTTTCAGGAATGTTGACTTTGTTAGAGTACCCAGCATTGCTTTCTCATTATTTCAAAGCCAACGTCCTTCCACCTGCTGATAAATTTTCACTATTTTGTAGATTTTATATTTTGTTCCAACAATACCATTAATTCCGCGCTCTAGTCTCAGATCCGGATATGACCTCCCCCACCCACCCAGTCATATCAGCTGATGCTCTTCCCATTACTCCATGCACCTTTTCTGTAAAACCATTCTTGTTGATCGGTTCAGATCACGGTGATCCCCTCCCTTCCCTTCCCCCTCAACCTCACTCTAGTGCCTGAAGAAGGTGAACCCTTTCCTCCTGCTCCAGCGCTGCTACCACACCTGCCTTATATTTCCCTCCACAAGCAGCGCAGTGGAAACTAGTCTGGTGATCACCACCATGATGTCTTGTTTTAGTTTAGAGCTAAAACCCTCATATGCTCCTTATAAATGTACTTCTAACTGGGTTATTGGTTCGGACCATGGCCATTTGCTCCTCTCATTTCCATCAACCAGATGATGCCAGGAATTCTCTCCTGCTCCATGGTGCCACACTGTTGCTCAGGAAGATCCGTTTCTATCCACCTTTCAATCTGCAATGCCAGGTATCTATCGGACAGTTCCAGTACTCAGGGGCTCCCTCCACCTGAGACAGTGATGTCCCTCCAGATGGTCACTCATTTCTCTCTTTCTACTTATACCCTGTCCTGCGCATGTTGAATCTACACCCTTGTTTGAACCTTCAGCCATGGCAGTGACAGGCTTTCCCAGATTCTGATGTTCTTTAACAAGAAAATGATAAGACGTTATTGTGTAAAGTTGCAAATTTATCCTGACCGTTTTTAACGGGATAGCCAGCAATGCCTGTCCTATTATGGCAAGTCAAAACTGACAACCCAGATATCTGCGCTTTATTTAAGTACAAACAGAGAATTTTTTGTTGTATTTATGGGGCCCGTACACAACATCAGATACACGGAAAGTATCCTGTGCTGTGAATCCAATGATGATTCTAATTCATTGAGATCCTTTTGTAAGAAAGGTGTTTTTTGTTTGGTGTCCTAAAAGAAAAGACTGTGAAATCAGACGAATCCATGGTGTTAATGGCCTCCATCAGAACCGTATTTTTTCTATGTTTTACATTTCTATCAACCCCACGGAACGGACTGAACCAGATCACGATAAAGGTGATGATCCACGATATTGATCCGAGGGGAAATTGACTGAAACGGGCCAACATACAGGGATGATTTGGGACAGAAACCACAGGGAATGGACAATACAGGTCCATAACACAGAACACAATATGATATATAAACCTCAGGGGATGGGCTGAATCGGTTCATTATGTAGAGGACAACCTGGGAATGGGGGTTGAGAAGTGTGAGTTTGCAGTTTACAGCCAATGGCACATTTCTATGTACATGAGTAATAATGCTGCAGTCTCAGATGGCTACACTTCCACTGAGAGAGAAAAACAAACCTTCAAACCGAACACACAGGCAGACAATGGGCCCTTGGACAATGGGCCCAGTGAGGTCAAACAGTGTATAATCCCAGAATGATGAAACCAGTATGATTATACAATCTGTAGCTCAACACGAATGAATCAGGCTTGTGAACCTCAGTTGCACTCGCTCTCAGCAAGTATTTCCTTCCTTAGGTAAGGGTTGTGTAATTTTAGTAAAGCTTCTTTACTCTTATACACCAATCCCTTTTCAACAAAAGCGAATATAAGTCCTATAGGGAAGGAAATCTGCCGTCCTTACCTGGTCTGGCCTGCATGTGACTCCAGACCCACAGCAACGTTGTTGAATCTTTACTGCCCACTAAAATTGCCGAGCAAGCCTGTCAATCCACATATTTAATATCTGTGCCTTTTTGTTCGAAAAAGATTGTTGTAATCAAGTTGTTTTTGCCTGTGATTTCCACCCCGCCTCCCCTCTCTCGTCTGTGGACTATTTTCTCTCTCTCATTTTCACAGTCATCTAGTTGGTGATTCTCATCCTGACCCGAGGAAAATGTATTTTCTCCAAATGCCTCACTGGTTAACTGGTAGCAATGGGAATAGCGGATCAGACGAACGTTATTCATTGTGTATTACTGTGGCACATCAGTTAGATTTATTACACTTTTACTCCCTTGTTTCACTCTCCGCAGTGCACAATCCATCTGGTTTTGTGCTGTACCACCATCGCTTGCTCTGTCTGGTTCATGGTCGCTTTCACTTTTGATCGATTTCTTCCCCTTTGCTCCCAGCAGTTCAAAAGGAAACATTACAGTGAGAAAGTTGCGGCTGCTGTCCCGGTAATATTGTGCTTGCTGCTGTGTGTTTAAAAACGTCCAGCTTTATTTTACACACAGGAATGCTTACACTCGAAAGAAGCACTGTTAGCTGAAGCAAAATGTTGGTTACATGAACCAATGACCGTTTATTAAACCCATTAATTCCCTTCTTGCTGGTGTTGCTGTTTCACGTGGTAACAGTCATTTTCACAGCAATCACCAGTAGACAATGCGAAGGGCTCTGCTTGTAATGGAACAGTGACATACACAATGCTGGTTCGGTGTTACATCGAGAAGTTTTATACTTCTGCGGATGGTGCATATCATGATATTCTGTTCAATTAAACAATTCACTTTCAAGAACTTAACCTTATTCCTTGTCCTCAGTGAAAGTCTCTCGCGCTGCAGCTTCTCAGCTGCTGTACAATCTCTTGCATCTATGCGCTAACACGGACTAAATTCCGAGAGAAGCTGAGAAATGCAGTGAAATTCACCTTCACTATCGTTGGTTAATTAAAGAATAAAACTGACAAACCAACTGGGCCGCCATTACCGAATTAGAATTCAGAAACTGACACTGACACTGGTGCGAAAATAGATAATATCAAATTTAGAGTATTCACCAAGAAATTAACTCGAGGAGCCTACTTCAACACAAACGATTATCTGTCATAAGAATATTGCAACACAACAGGTACATTTGTCAGTTCAAATGGTGGATTCAGTCAGGAGCAGAGGTTAGGAGACAAACTCTAACCCTTTCAAGCCAACATTCTGGAAACTAATGAGACCAGCCCAGGGCATGAAGTAGATCAACTGAAAGACGCCTCTCAAAATCATGATGCAGAATAAGCTCTGCAGATATTGCCAACTGTCAATACAAAGATTAGAATAGAAATTCGTTTTGGGTAATGTTACAAAATGGGCAGCGGCGGATTGGCTGCCCGCTTTTACACCACCCGATGATCATTTCCATTGAAGTCTCTGAAAATGATCTCTACTACAATTTGATAATCAGCAATCAAACTAATACTGAAGTGCGGTGAAACACTGAGCTTCATTTATAAACTGTTATCAATTTCATCAAGCAAATGCCTATCAATTATCCGTTATTGAAATTGCTAGGTTTTTACAACTAATATCTAAGTATTAAGATCATTATTTATGCTAAAGTAGCAATTATGATTTTGTAGACCATAAACAATCGGTAGTGCATGATAGACTGACTTCTTTGAAGATTTAGCAACAACATAGTAATTCATTCATTCAGTATCTTTTGGGTATTCTGATTTGGAGCCATTGAGGTGAACTCATATTTAATCTACATTGGGAAAGGGATCATTCAAGGATCGACAATAGTAGATAGCAAAGGATTACAAAGATTTTCTGTGGGGTATTACAGTGGAGCTGCAAGATTAGTGTCCGCATTGCAGAGGCTGAGGCATAGCTCTATATCCAGTCGTAAGTGTATCAATAGTGCTGAAAAATTTGACATACTTGTGTTCCATCAACAAGTGCAACAACGGAGCTACAAAACTGGTCATCAGCAGTATTGTAGTAGTTTGGTCACAGTCAGATCAACAAAACGGGGGTTAGAAAAGGAATAGAAGCATCTGCCGGAAAGAGAGAACATTGTCATCTCTAACATAACTGTAGGCAACACTAGTACTACAAGAACACAGTTACATGTAGTGTATGTGTAGGGCATCACTAGCACCAGAGGAATATGGTCATATATAGTGTATTTGTAGGGTACCATTAATACCAGAAGGGTATGGTTGCATATAATGCATGTGCAGGCTACAACTGTTATCACAGGAATACAGTCACATATAGTGCATGTCTACGATACCACTTGCATCAGAGTAATACCATCACATGTAGTGTTTTTGTAGGGGAACCACAAGTTATGGAGGAACACAGTCAGTTATGATACATGTGGGGGGGAGCCACTAGTAACTTAGGGCCTCGCTCACAGCCAGTGGAAATGTAGAGACACCAGTCGTACGGCCACACCTAGTTTATGTGTATGAGAATTGTTAGCACCAGAACAGCATGGTCACATCTAGTGCAGTTGATGTGGCACCACTAGTAACAGAAGTTGGGCCCTATCTTCTCCAATAAACGTTCAGTTTACCACTCCTACCAGAGAAAAACTGTCATCGTTAGTGTAATTGTAGGATACCACTAGTACTGAAGCAGCATAAATATCTCTACTGTATTCCACCAGTACGAGAGGAACATTTTTACCTCTAGTTGTAAATGTTGGATTACCACTAGTACTGAAGGAAGAATGGTGCCTCTACTGTGTGAGTTTAGATCACCACTTGTACTGGAGCAGCATGATCTCCTCTACTTCATGTGCGGATCTACCACTCAAACTGTAAGAAAACCTTTTCAGTGTAAGTGTAGAGTGTCACTTGTACAGAGAAGCACGATCACCTCCAGTGTAATTGTGGTTGCTGCACTTGTACTGGAGTAACAGATTCACCTTTCATTTGTAAGGAAGACACAACGAGACTGCAAAGAGATAAAGACTGGTTAAGTAAAAGGGCAACCTGGTGACAGATGGAGTATAATGGAGGGAAGTGTGAGGTTATTCTCTTTGGTAATAAGAAAAAAAGCTGATTTTTAATAGGTGAGAAACAGCTAAATGTTGATGTTCAGACGGACGTGGCTATACTCGTACAAGGAATGCAAAAAAAAAGTATGCAGGACCAGCAAGCAATTAAGAAGACAAGTGGCATGTTTGGCCTTTACTGCAAGGGGATTGGAGCACTATAATAAAGATGCTTTGCTACAATTGTACAGGGCTTTGGTGAGACAACACCTGGAGTACTTTGTGCAGCTTTGGTCTCCATATCTAAGGGAGAATATTCTCGCCTTGTGAGCACGACAGTGATGGTTCACTAGATTGGTTCCTGGGATGAGTGTGTTGTCCTATGATGACAGACTGTGTAAACTGATCTCATTGAAGCAGAACATTTCTTCACTCACAGGGTTGTGAATCGTTGGAATTCTGTACCCCACAGGATTGTGGAGCGCCATCATTGAAAGCTCTTATTTCCTATGTTCTTTTGTTCTAATGAAAGTGCAGGGAACCATTAGTCGCCAAGGGGTGCTGTTACCGCCATTGCAATTATAGCTGAGCACAAGTACCAGAGGAGTATTGTTTTATCTCACGTAAGTGTAGGGTTAGCACCAGTGGCCATGTCTGGAGTAAATAAAGGGAATCAGAAGTATCAGAAAAGGGCTATTACCTTTAATGCAAGTGTAGGGAACCACTAGTACTGGAGCAGGATGATCCCATCTCCTCTAAGTATAGGTGCCACGAATACAGAGGAAGATGGACACATTTACTGTAATCGTAAGTGCTTTTCGTCTCAGAGGAACCTGGTCACCTCTGGAGTAAATGATGTTATACCACTATTACAGTGATATCCTGCTCACCTCTTGCATAACTGTAGGGTACCACAAGTACTGGAGGAATATGACCACCGCCAGTGTGAATATGGTATAACTCCAGCAAGGATACGCATACAAATCTCTGTATACATGTACTGGTCCCATTAGTCTCAGAAGACTAAAATCACCAGTGTTGCTAAAGGACTATTTTCATCACAATATTGCAGGATTTCTTCTGCTGCCTGATCGTCAGGTTTTGAATCAATGTTGGACAGAAGGACAGTGTCAGGTCGATTCATGGTAAGAGAATTACATTGGCTGATCCTGTGGGAATAGGATCCACATTCATGTATTAACCTTGGATTTTAATTTTGTGTTTTCAAAACTATCTTAGCATTAACCATTTCACGAATTCTGAGTTGCCAAGAAAAATATTACTTACTACATCTATTTGTTAAATGACTACAACCAATGCTAATTATGATTAAAGCTGATTAACTCCTTGGAGGATAAATGTCTGTATAAATGTAGGTTCTCTCACATTCACTCAGACGTGCACCAGTCTTTCAACTCATACAGGATTCATCTATTCTTAGTTAAAATGTGGAAACCAGCTATTCTGGTGATGAAGGACATTTACTATCCGATTGTCGCAGCCGTGGGTGTCCCTGGTGAGCCATTATAAACTATTTATTTGTAATTTGTGTTGACAATCTTGCTGTTTATGCAACAGGTAGAATAAGAAAAAGTGTTTCCCTGGTGTTAGCATTACACAGTCGCTGCTTACTGCAACTAATTTTGAACTGGGTGTCCACACTTGCTGTTTCCCTTAATATGATAGCTTTACTGATGTTACAATGTTCTTTCAAGGTCCTGTACAAACAATCAAGTGTCACCCATGCACAGTGTGCTCTACAGCAGCTTATTAAAATATATGGTCAGGTTTCCAAGGAAATGGCTCCACAGCTAATCCTATATAATCAGACTGAATGGAGTAAAACGCTATCAAGAGGTATTGCCAAATACATTTCAAATAGCCACTAAAACATGATTTATCTCGTCTCTTTCTTACAGTGAACTTGGTGACAATTATAATTCTCTCCAGAAGAAAGTGCGATCTGTCCAAATGTATTTATGTTTATATGGTGGCCATGGCAACAGCAGATCTCCTGATTATATTCATCAATGTAATAGTGGGACGTATTTTCATCTATCAGTTTCCACTTTCATTCCTGTCTTACACTACCGTGTGTAAGATTATTATATACATAGGTAATGTCAACTTTGATTTGTCTGTTTGGTTCACAGTCTCCTTCACATTTGACCGTTCTGTAGCTGTCTGCTTCCAGAAGTTTAAAGCAAGATATTGCACCGAAAGAACTGCAGGCGTGGTTATAACAGTGTTCTGTTTCTTGAGTTTTTTGAAGAACATTTACTTTTTATTTCTATACGAACCTGAGCAAATAATTAACAATGTGCAGTGGGGCTGCAAAACAAAAGTGGAATTTTTTTCCTCACAACTCAGTGCAGCGTACATCTGGTTTCAGAGCACCTGGGTCGTTTGGGTTCCTTTTACTTTAATTGTCTCATTTAATTGTTCAACTATCGGACGTATTTCAGTGGCCAACAGAACCCGCAGGAAACTCCGGGGTAACAGGAGTGAGAATCGCAGTGATTCAGAAATGGAGAACCGAAGGAAATCCATTATTTTATTGTTCACTGTATCGGGCAGTTTTATACTGTTGTGGTTGACAGTTGCCGTGAGTTTCGTGGCGACCAGACTGACCGACACCAATTATTACCGAGGTGACCTCACAGCTCCTGGATATATCGCCTATGAAACCGGAACCTGCCTTAAGTATTTGACTTGTATTCAAAATCCATGCATTTATGTAGCGACTCAGAGGAAATTCAGAGAAGAGCTGAAGAATGTGTTGAAATATCCCTGGGCAGTGATCCTGAGATTAGTTAGAAAATGCAGATACAATTAAAGAAAGATTATTCACATCGGAAAGTCAAGTTCAACATAATTCCCATCGTCCAGCGTCCTTCTTTTCGGTAATGTGAAAAGTAGATTAGTTCTTGTGCGCACAGTTCTTTCATTTTGTAGCACACGTTCGATGTCAGCATTACATTCGTTCATTGAGTAAACATAACTTATTCCTGTAAATTCAGCACATTTCAAGTTCACGTTTCAAAGATAACAATGATGGGTTTTGGCAGTGGCGTCATGAGAGTTAAGAGAGGGAACCACCTTATATACGAGATACTGGGCTTGGGCGCACAAATTTATTTCATCAATAAGACTTCATTTGGTGCGGAAATTAGTTTTATGTCTTTAGAACAAAGGGTTCCTTCAGATGAATGCCGGTTTTAAGATGATGAGGAGATGGACAAAGTTATTTTCTCAAATTTATCACTGTGACAAGGAGTTCAATCATAACGATCTCCAAAATATTAAATTAGAAATGGAATATTCCTGTTACAACATAAACTTCAGTGTAGTGGAAGAGAATGCTGGAAATACTCAGCAGGTCTGGCAGCATCAATGGACAGAGAAACAGAGTTAATGCTTCATGACGATGACCTTTCATTAGAACTGAGAAATATTAGCTCCTGTCTGAGAGAATATCTTACAAATGAGAAAGATGAATCTAAACCCTATGTCAAGCACTAACCAAATTAAACGGTCATAAATCAGAACTGAAAGTTAAAGTTGGACACACAGGAGTTTAATCGGCATTAACACATATAAAAAGATTGATCTAGTAAATGAGTAGCAGAACACAAATGGGTAGAGTTACTTTAAAAAAAAAGTAATGGTGGTTGTCCAGACAATTAACTTATCACTATAAATCAGCATCAAAGGATGCTGAGCTTTAACCACAACAACAATGAAACCCGCCGGTTATAAACTGGTGAGATTTTTTATTCATTCACGGGCAGTGGAGGCGGCTAGAAACGTCAGCTTTTGTTGTCCATTCCTAATTGTCCGTGGGAAAGTGGTTCTGAGTGACTTTCTTGAATGGCTGCAGTCCATTTGTGAAGGTACATTCATAATTCTGTTAGGAAGGGAGCTCAGGACTGTGTCCCAACGACACTGAATGAAAGGTGTGTGGCTTGGAAGGACACTTGGAACTGGGATTGTTCCCATGTGCCAGCCGAATTTGTACTTCTAGACATTACAGGTAGTTGGGTTAATTCTTGTTGCAGAAAGATCTTTGTTGATATGCTGCTGTGTTCTTGTTAATGGTACGTACTGAAGTCACAGAGCGCCAGTGGTGGAAATTGTGTGTTTACGATGGTGAATGGGGTGGTAATCATGTGGGCAGCCCTTTCCTGAATGGTGTAGAGCTTCTTGAGTGTGATTGGTACTGAAGTCCTCCAGGGAAGTGGACAGTATTCCATAATTTGGCAGCTCCAGTTAAGTTTCTGGTCAATGGTAAGCCCGCAGGATGTTGATGCTTGTGAATTCCACAATGGTATCATAGAATCATAGAATGGTTACCACACAGAAGAGGCCATTCCCCCTTCATGTCTGTGCTGCCTGTCTGCAAGTGGTCCCACTCCTCGACCTGTTCCCTGTCGCCTTGATATTTGTACAAATTTTTGAAGTCCTCCACCACACTCTCAGTCAGAGCATTTTTGATCCTAACCACTTACTGTGCAAAACACTTTTTCCACATGTCGCCTCTGGTTCTTTTGCCAATCACCTTTAATCCTCTGGTTCTGGATGCCTCGGCCAATAGGAACAGTTTCTCCCTATCTACTCACCAGAGCCCTCATGGTGTGGTGCACCTTTATCATATCCCCACTTAATCTGCTACTCTCCAAGGAGGAAAAGGCCAATGTCTCCAGCATATCCGCATAACTGAAGTTCTTCCTCTGCAGAATCATTCTTCTAAATAATTTCAGTAATTTCATTGAATTTCAAAAGCAGATGTTTAAACTGTCACTCTGAAAATGGTCATTGTCTTGCAAGTGGCAGTTTTACTTACCACTCTTCAGCGCAAGCCTAGATATTGTCCAGGTATTCTCTTTATGCAAGCATGGACTGTTATTGTTGATTAGATTTCTGAGGCAGAAATGATCACACACTTTTTGAAAACAACTTGGATACGCTGTTCAGGTGCTCGAACCAACAAAGGTAAGGACCAAGAGCTAGGAGTTTTTATTAAACTGAGTAGCTCTTTGCTGGTAGTATGTATACAATGGGCTGAATGTCCTCCTTCTTTATCTTAAATCTTTTTGTTTGTAAGTTTCTCCACAACACAAGGAATGGTCTGAACAGGGCCACAATATAAGCGGTTGTCTGAAGTGATAACCTGTAGGAGAATGAACTCAAATAGGCCAGAAAACAAGGGATGGGCCTGGATTTTTAAAAAAAATACCATGGCATGAGCTGAGCCGGGTCAGAATACAGAGGGCGATCTGGGTTACAAACACTAGAGAATAACTGAATCGGATCTGAACACAGAGGATAGTCTGATTATGGGATTTGAGAAGGTTATTCTGCAGTTTTCAGACAATGGCACATTTCATCTACATGAGTGAGAATGCGGAAGTCTCAAGCAACTCGTGGCGGCACAGTGGCACAGTGACACAGTGGTTAGCACCACAACCTCACAGCGACAGCGACGCGGGTTCAATTCTGGGTACTGCCTTTGTGGAGTTTGCAAGTTCTCCCTGTGTCTGCGTGGGTTTTCTCCGGGTGCTCCAGTTTCCTCCCACAAGCCAAAAAGGCTTGCAAGTTGGTAGGTAAATTGGCCATTATAAATTGCCTCTAGTATAGGTAGATGGTTGGGAAATATATAGGGACAGGTGGGGATGTGGTAGGAATGTAGGATTAGTATAAATGGGCGGTTGATGGTCGGCACAGTCTCGGTGGGCCGTAGGGCCTGTTTCAGTGCTGTATCTCTAAACCAAAATTAAACCAGACTTTTACGGAATAGAGAAACAAATTTCAAACTGAGTGCACTGTAACATGGGTAGGACGGGCTCAGTGAGAACAGATAGTGTGTAACATCAAAACATAAGAAATGGAAGCTGGTAATATTATGGTAATCTGATTGGCTGCATAGTAGCCTAAACAATACCACACAGGCCTTGTTCTGTCATAAATAATACCTGCACGCAGCTGCTCTGAAACTTTTAAAGGGACTGTGCACTTGGGGAAAAAACTGCACAGAACAGTTCGAGTTTAAATGAACAATGTGAGTTGGAGTCGGTCGTTTTCACCATTCAACAATAACATAATGATCTTGTACCTCAACTCCACCCTCCTGGACTATCCCTATGACCCTTAATTCCATCCGTACCCAATAATCTATAGAACTCTCTCTTGAATACACTCAGCACCTGAGGATCCCAACTCTCTGGGTTAGAGCATTCCAAAGACTGGCTAATGTTTGAATGGAAACATTTCTTCTCATCTCAGTCCTAAATGGCCGACGCCTTACTCTGCAACTGTTCCCAAAATTCTAGAGTCTCCAGTCAGGGCAAACATTTTCTCAGCATCTACCCTGACAAGCTCTTTAAGAATTTCATATGTTTCAATTACATAACCTCCCGTTCCTGTAATCCACAGGGTGTACAGGTCTAGCCTACTCAGCCTCTCTTCATAATGTTAATTGTATGAATATTGTGTTTAATTTATAGTAGGCGGTGGGCATTAACTGATGATTCATTTGAGCTCCCTATCAATAGACACAGACTGGATTTGGGGGTTAGGAGGTGTATGCTTCCAATGTGTAATTGTGTAAATAAATGTTGAAGTCTGCAAAGATTTGCTCAGGTTCTATTCTTCATCAACTGACTTTCTGGAATCGAACACATAGGACCATCCCCTAATCGCAGGATCCAATCTCTTGTAATTTAGTTGCATTCACTGGAGGGGAAATAATTTCTTCTGGAGGTAAGGAAACTTCAATGCACACTGTACTCCAGATGTGGCTTCACCAATGCCCTGTATAATTGTAGTAAGACATACTTACTCTTATACTCCAATTCATTGTCACAAAAGCTAAAATTCTATTTACCTTCTTTTTGGCTGATGTAACTCCATGTTACGTTTCTGGGATTCATGTACAAGGACACTCAGGTCACTCTGTCTGTAAAGGCCTCCAGTCATTCACCCATCAAAAATATTTTCCATCTTTTCATTTTTCCAAAGAAAGTGATAACTTCACAGTTCACTACATGTAATTCCAACTGCCATGTTCTTGTCCATTCACAAAATCTGCCTACATACCTCTGCAAATCGTATTGGCCTGCTCACCACTTACTGTGCCAACTAACTTTATATCGTTAGTAAACTTAGATATGTTACACTCAGTCCTGTAATCTAGGTATAAGATGTAAGAGGCATCATCAAAAGTAGCCGACTTAAAATGGCAAACAGATGTATGTGCAGTTTTACTGAGGTTCTGAGAGAGCAGAATGCAACAGGTGCAGCCAAACACATAGACACACACATACACACAGAAACACGCACACAAACCTAGTAACTGAAGGACAGAGAGCGGCAGAAATATTTTTCAATTTTCAAAAGGAATTCCATGAGGTCAATCTTTGATTTTAAAATGAACAACTGATTTTGAATCAATGAGTATTTGCAGCAGACATTTCCAAACTAATACCACCTCCTGTGTGGTGAAGTGTTACCTAACTTCACTCCTGAAATGTCTGCCTCTCCTTTTTAGACTATGCTCACTCGTCCCTGACTCCCCAACCTACCGAAATAGTTTTACCCAAACTACCCCATCAATTCCCTTTAATATCTCAACAACTTTGATCAAATCAGCCCTGATCCACCTAAATTGTAGAGGATACATCCCTAGCTTGTGTAATATCGCCTCGTAATTTAACCCTTGGAGTCCAGTTATCATTCTGGTAACTCTACACTGCACTCAAATCGACATGGACACCCCCGAAGTCACTTTGCACCTCCAGTGTTTCTAGTTTATCACCATTTATAAAGTATTCTGTTCTGTTCTTTTTTGCTGACATTGAAATCCATCCAGCACAGTTTTGCTCATTCACTTAAGACATTAATATCTCTTTGTAATTCGATGCTTCCAGTTATACTGCTAACAATGTTGCCTATTTCTGTGTCAATGGCAAACTTGGGAATGTGGCATTCTACCCCATCACCTTGAATCATTAATAAATACAGAAAAACCGAGACACACACGGGCTTTGTACGAGCAGTCAGGAGTGAATCATTTCATTCCTAGAGGTTTTTAAATTCTCGTTTTATGTTTTTTTTAAAGAGAAAAATCAGAATTCAAATCCCAACAGTTAGTGTGGGATTTGAACTCCTGCTTTTTTCAATCATCAGCTCAGGCCTTCAAATTAAAACCATTAAAAAGAGATTCATTTTCCTACTGCTATTGCCTGACTGTCTCGGGTTTTGTAAATTGTCCCCTTCATGTGGTGAATTGTAAATACCTTCAATTCTGTGTATTTGCAAGGGACACAAATCAAATTCTCACCTTATCTCATCAACCAGAACCTGCAAGTCCATTCAAACACCCCTATTTCCTGTCTCTGTAAAGATAGCTCACACTTCCACACTGCAGGAATTACTGACTGGAAACAGCTTTTGACACATTTCCCAACTCTTTCAGAATGAGGAGCTAGTTTCAACTCAGATTCCAAACTCCAAATTGAGCTTTACGGTGGAAAAGGTAACATAGGTGAAATCCCAGTTCTCTCTGTCCTGGCACCCATTCTAACATTGTACCATTTAGTTTATATCACTCAGCCTTCCTTCCAAAATGCATCATTTCACATTTCTCAGCATTGAAGTTAACCTGCCATGCGTCTGTCCAATGATAGGTTGGATAGTAAGTTGTCAAGGGGACATAAAGATTCTACAAAGAGATTTTGATAGGTTCAGTGCTGAGTAACAAATTGGCAGATAGAACAAAGAACAAAGATAATTACAGCACAGGAACAGGCCCTTCGGCCCTCCAAGCCTGCGCCGATCCAGATCCTCTCTCTAAACATGTCGCCTATTTTCTCAGGTTCTGTATCTCTTTTCTTCCTGCCCATTCATGTATCTGTCTAGATACATCTTAAAAGACTCCATCGTGCCCGCGTCTACCACCTCCGCTGGCAACGCATTCCAGGTGCCCACCACCCTCTGCGTAAAGAACTTTCCACGCATATCCCCCCTAAACATTTCCCCTTTCACTTTGAACTCGTGTCCTCTAGTAATTGAAACCCCTACTCTGGGAAAAAGCCTCTTGCTGTCCACCCTGTCTATACCTCTCATGATTTTGTACACCTCTATCAGGTCCCCCCTCAACCTCCGTCTTTCTAATGAAAATAATCCTAATCTACTCAACCTCTCTTCATAGCTAGCGCCCTCCATACCAGGCAACATCCTAGTGAACCTCCTCTGCACCCTCTCCAAAGCATCCACATCCTTTTGATAATGTGGCGACCAGAACTGTACGCAGTATTCCAAATGTGGCCGAACCAAAGTCCTATACAACTGTAACATGACCTGCCAACTCTTGTACTCAATGCCCCGTCCGATGAAGGAAAGCATGCCGTATGCCTTCTTGACCACTCTATTTACCTGCGTTGCCACCTTCAGGGAACAGTGGACCTGAACACCCAAATCTCTCTGGACATCAATTTTCCCCAGGACTTTTCCATTTACTGTATAGTTCACTCTTGAATTGGATCTTCCAAAATGCATCACCTCGCATTTGCCCTGATTGAACTCCATCTGCCATTTCTCTGCCCAACTCTCTAATATATCTATATTCTGCTGTATTCTCTGACAGTCCCCTTCACTATCTGCTACTCCACCAATCTTAGTGTCGTCTGCAAACTTGCTAATCAGTCCACCTATACTTTCCTCCAAATCATTAATGTATATCACAAACAACAGTGGTCCCAGCACGGATCCCTGTGGAACACCACTGGTCACACGTCTCCATTTTGAGAAACTCCCCTCTACTGCTACTCTCTGTCTCCTGTTGCCCAGCCAGTTCTTTATCCATCTAGCTAGTACACCTTGGACCCCAAGCGCCTTCACTTTCTCCATCAGCCTGCCATGGGGAACCTTATCAAACGCCTTACTGAAGTCCATGTATATGACATCGACAGCCCTTCCGTCATCAATCAACTTTGTCACTTCCTCAAAGAATTCTATTAAGTTGGTAAGACATGACCTTCCCTGCACAAAACCATGTTGCCTATCACTGATGAGCCCATTTTCTTCCAAATGGGAATAGATCCTATCCCTCAGTATCTTCTCCAGCAGCTTCCCTACCACTGACGTCAGGCTCACCGGTCTATAATTACCTGGATTATCCCTGCTACCCTTCTTAAACAAGGGGACAACATTAGCAATTCTCCAGTCCTCCGGGACCTCACCCGTGTTTAAGGATGCTGCAAAGATATCTGTTAAGGCCCCAGCTATTTCCTCTCTCGCTTCCCTCAGTAACCTGGGATAGATCCCATCCGGACCTGGGGACTTGTCCACCTTAATGCCCTTTAGAATACCCAACACTTCCTCCCTCCTTATGCCGACTTGACCTAGAGTAATCAAACATCTGTTCCTAACCTCAACATCCGTCATGTCCCTCTCCTCGGTGAATACCGATGCAAAGTACTCGTTTAGAATCTCACCCGTTTTCTCTGAGTCCAAGCATAACATTCCTCCTTTGTCCTTTAGTGGGCCAATCCTTTCTCTAGTTACCCTCTTTCTCCTTATATATGAATAAAAGGCTTTGGGATTTTCCTTAACCCTGTTTGCTAAAGATATTTCATGACCCCTTTTAGCCCTCTTAATTCCTCGTTTCAGATTGGTCCTACATTCCCGATATTCTTTCAAAGCTTCGTCTTTCATCAGCCGCCTACACCTTATGTATGCTTCCTTTTTCCTCTTAGCTAGTCTCACAATTTCACCTGTCATCCATGGTTCCCTAATCTTGCCATTTCTATCCCTCATTTTCACAGGAACATGTCTCTCCTGAACGCTAATCAACCTCTCTTTAAAAGCCTCCCACATATCACATGTGGATTTACCTTCAAACAGCTGCTCCCAATCTACATTTCCCAGCTCCTGCCGAATTTTGGTATAGTTGGCCTTTCCCCAATTTAGCACTCTTCCTTTCGGACCACTCTCGTCTTTTTCCATGAGTATTTTAAAGCTTACGGAATTGTGATCACTATTCCCAAAGTAGTCCCCTACTGAAACTTCAACCACCTGGCCGGGCTCATTCCCCAACACCAGGTCCAGTATGGCCCCTTCCCGAGTTGGACTATTTACATACTGCTCTGGAAAACCTTCCTGGATGCTCCTTACAAATTCTGCTCCATCTGGACCTCTAACACTAAGCGAATCCCAGTCAATGTTGGGAAAATTAAAATCTCCTATCACCACCACCCTGTTGCTCCTACATCTTTCCATAATCTGTTTACATATTTGGAGTATAATGTGGGAAAATGTGAGCCAGTCCACTTTAGCAGGAAGAATAAAAAGGAGTATATTATTTAAATGGAGAGAGACTGCAGAACTGTACAGTACAGAGGGATCTGGGTGTCCTGGTACATGAATCACAAATTGTTACTATGCAGGTACAGCGAGTGATTAGGAAGGCAAATGGAATGTTGTTGTTTATTGCATGGAGAATAGAGTCTAAAAGTAAGGAAGTGTTGCTGTAGCTGTACAGGACCTTAGTAAGACCACATCTGGAGTACTGTGGACTGTTTTGGTCTCTTTATTTCAGAAATTATGTAATTGTATTAGAAGTAGTTCAGAGATGGTTCACTAGGCTGATTCCTGGATGATGGGGTTATCTTATGAAGAAAGGCTGAACAGGTTGGGCCAATACCCACTGGAGTTTAGAAGAATGAGAGATGATCTTACTGAAACATCTCAGGTCCTGAGGGGACTGGACAGGGAGGATTCTGAGAGGATGTTTCCACTTGTTGGGAAGACGAGAACTAGGGGACACAGTTTAAAAATAAGGGACATCCCATTTAAAGCTGAGATGAGGAGAAATGTTTATCCCTGACAGGGCGGTTAGTCTGTGGAATTCTCTTCCCCAGAGAGCAGTGGAGGCTGGATCGTTGAATATATTCAAGCCTGAGTTAGATAGATTTTTGATCAACAAAGGATTATGGGGGGCAGACAGGAAAGTGGAGTTGAGGTCACAATCAGATCAGCCATCGAATAGTGGAGCAGGCTCGAGGGGCCGAATGGCAGAAACCCTCAGCACATTTAAAACAATCTCTTGGATATGCACTTGAAGGAATAACTTCTCCATTCTTAAAATGGGTAAGGAATAACTCTCCTCATCTGCACTGCCCCATCGAACACTCTGAGAAAAGGTGCAGCACGGGATAGATACAGAGTAAATCTCCATTTAAACTGTCGCTGGAGTGATGGATTAACCCGGTTCGCTCACTGTGCCCGGCTCAGGCTCAAGACTCACCTGCCTTAGTCACTGAGACGCTCCTGTATCATTTGCCTTAATGTAATCGGATTCCGGGTTTGGGAGCAGAACAGAAACACGGAATTAGGACGACTGCTCATGTGGAGGATGAGCATCAGTAATCTCTCAGAGAATCAGAACAGACCAGCGAGAATCAAAAATGGAAACTTGTGTTGAATTCGTGAGCCTCGCTTTCTGGAATGCTTCAGTGTTTAGTGAGAATGTTGAGCAAGTGAATTTTTTCCCAGTGGGATGATTAGATACTAAATGACTTTATTACAACAATAAGGTACGGTGTGTACTGTAAATATGGACTGAAATAACAATGTAACTGATGAATGTTCAGCTGAACACTATGACTACAGTTATACCTGCTATCCTGTGAGAATGTCCATAAGACACGATGAGACGAAGTCAAAGTGGACACTGTTGAATTTGCTCATTGGATCTTTGTGGGAACGCAAATGTTAAGTAAGTTAAAAATATTAAATGGTCAATTCACTTGTACAAGTAAACACGCAACAGAAATGAGTATGGAATGTCGTATGTGCTGCAATCCTACTCCTACATCGACTTTGTCCAGACCCCTCATGATTTTGAACACCTCTATCAAATCTAATTGCAAGTTTCTATTCTCTGTGGAGAACAACCCGAGCTTCTCCAATCTGTCCACGTAACTGAAGTCCCTCATCGCTGGAACCTTGCTCATGAATCTTTTCTGCACCCTCTCTAATGCCCCCACATCCTTGCTAAAGTACGGTATCTACAATTGGACACAATACTAGTTGAAGATGAAGCAGTGTTTTATAAAGCTTCATCATAACCTCCTTGCTTTTATACTCTAAGCCTCTATTTACAAAGCCTGGGATCCCATATGCCTTTTAACCACTTTCTCAACTAGCCCTGTGCACAAATTTCCCAAGGTCCCTCTGTTGCTGCTCCCATTTTCTTCTATTCTCAGGTTTTCATGACAGAGAGGGACAGGAGGACAGGGAGTTCTAGAAAGAAGGATGGGTAGAGAGAGCAAACAAACAGGAAACACGTATGGGAACACCACCACCTGCATGTTTCCCTTCAAGTCACACTCCATCCTGACTTGGAACTATATCGCATGTCCTTCACTGTCGCTGGGTCAAAACCCTGGAACTTCCTTCCTAATAGCACTGTGGGTGTACCTACCCCACATGGACTGCAGTGGTTCAAGAAGGAGGTTCACCACCACCTTCCCAAGGGGCAATTAGGTATGGGTAATAAATGCTGGCCTGACCAGTAATGCACACATCCAACTAATGAATAAAGAAAATAGAAATTTGACACCCAGTCACTTCAGCAGATGTTAGACTAGATGACCAAAAACTTTTTCAGAGGTTGGTTTGAGGGAGCATCTTCCAAGAGGAAAGAGAGAAAAAGACTGGAAGGTTTACGAAAGGAATTCCAGAGTTAGGGCCTTGGCAGCTTGAAGACACGGCCACCAATGGTGGAACGATTCAAATTGGGGATGTGCAAGAGGCCAGAATTAGAGGATGGCAGATAATGGAGGATTGTGGAGCTGGAGGAGATTGCAGAGATAGGGAGGGGTCATTTGTGGAAGACAGTTCCAAAATCCAACCACCCTTTGTGTGTAGAAGTGTTAATAAATTTCACCTTTGAAAGGGTTTTTGACTAATTTTCGATTTTAAGACTGTGACGCTCGTCCAAGTTTCCTCCAACCAGTGAGAAGAATTTCTCTCTATCCACCCCATCAGTTTCCAGTATTGTATTGCAAACATTGATCAATTCACCCATTACCCTTCGAAATTCCAGGGATACAGAGTAAAGCTCCATCTAAACTGTCCCATCAAATGCTGCCAAGCCAAGTACAGCCTGGAGTTATCTACAGAGAAAATCTCTGTCCTGTCTGTTTTATCAAACACTCCCAGGACAGGTACAGTGTGGAGTAAGATGCAGACTAAAGCTGGTTTTATATATGCCCCTCTTTCTCCTCCTTTTTCCAGATGGAGAGAATAACAGTGACATAGACAGGGATAGATATAGAGAGAGAATAACAGAGAGAGGGAAGGATAGCATTGGGGAGAGAGTACCAGAGAGAAAGAGGAAGAGATTGGGATGGACGGTGTCAGTCACTGTTCCTGCAAAGCTGTGTGCAGCAGCCTGGAATGTGCCAAGCAGGTCCTGTTCTGTGATAAATAACACATGTCTTCAAAGATTCTTAAAAATGTAAAGGGACAGCGCATGAAAAAATAACTGGCCCTGCACAGCAACTAAATTTTCTGAGAACATTGGACCCAGCTGTAGGTCCGTGGGTAATAATCTTGCCTCTGAGTTATTCGTTTGTGGGCTCAGGTCAGAACACAAAATCTAGGCTGATGCCACCCAGCAGAAAATCAGAACAGACCAGAGAGACTTAGGAAAGGAAACTTGTGTTGAATTCGTGAGCCTTGTGTTTTGGAATGTTTTCGTGTTTGAGGAAAATTTTAATATTTGCCAATGATACCAAACTTGGAGGAGATGCAAACAGTGAAGATGATACCAATGGACTGCAACAGGACATAGATAGGCGATCAGAATGGGCAGACAAGTGGCAGATGGAATTTAATACAGGCAAATGTGAGGTGATGTATGTTTTGCAGAAATGATGGGGAGAGGCAATATAGACTTAATGGCACACTTCTAGGGAGTGAGCAGGGACAGAGGGACCTGGGGGTGCATGGACATAGATCTTTGAAGGTGGCAGGACATATTGAGAGAGTAGTCAGCAAAGTAAATGGGATCTTAGGCTTCATAAATAGAGGTGATGAGTACAAAAGCATGGAAGTTATGCTGAACATTTACAAAGCTCTGGTTAGGCCACAACTAGAATATTGCATCCAGTTCTGGTCACCACACATTAGGAAGGATGTGAGGGTCCTTCAGGGGGAATCAGAGGAGACTTCCAGGTATGGGGAATTTTAGCAAAGTGGATTGGAAACAGCTACCTGAAGGAAAATGAGTGTCAGAGCAGTGAGAGTTAGTGAGGGTTGAGAACAAATATTTTCCCACAAAGACAAACAGAGTGAGACTCCCAAATCTAGAGCCCCTTGGATGTCAAGGCTCAAACCGGGCAGGATAAGGCACAGAAGGGAATCTTATGTCTCATACCGAGAGCTCAATATCACAGAAAGCCGAGAGGAGTGAAGAAAGTGCAAGGGTGAAGCTGAAAAGCAAATTAGGAAAGCAAAGAGAGGGCCTGAAAATAGTATCGACAAGTAAAATCAAGGAAAACACAAAGATGGTTCATAAATACATGAACAGCAACAGGATAACTAAGGAGAGAGTTTTAGGGCCCAAAAAGAGAATGTGTGTATGGACGTGGGATATGTGGGCATGGTTCTTAAGGAATACTTTGTGTCTGTCTTTATAAAAGAGGGAGAACGATGCAGACGTTGTAGTTAAACAGGAGGAGTGTGAAATATTGGATGGGATAAACTGAGTAAGGGGAAATATTAAGGTGTTGGGCATCTTTGAAACTGGACAAATAGTCAGGGCTGGATGTATTGGGACCAGTTCAGAGAAGGTTCACTAGGCTGATTCCTGGGATGAAGGGGTTGTCTTATGAGGAATGGTTGAACATATGGGCTTTACTCATTGGAGTTTAGAAGAATGAGAGGTGATCCTATTGAAACATACAAAATACTTAAAGGGATAGACAGGGTAGATGCGGGTAAGATGTCTCCTTTGGTTGGGGAGTCCAGAACCAGGGGACAAAATTTCAAAATAAGGGGGAAGCCACTTAGGACAGAGATGAGGAGAAATTTCTTTACTCAGATGGTTGTTAATCTTTGGAATTCTCTACCCCAGAAGCCTGTAGAAGCTCAGTCATTGAGTATGTTTAAAGCAGAGATTGACAGATTTCTAAATACCAATGAATAAAGGGATATGGGGATAGTGTGGGAAAAAGAAATTGAAGTGGATGATCAGCCATGATAGTATTGAATGGCGAAGCAGATTCGGTGGGCTGAACGGCCTTCTCCTGTTCCTATGTTCCCAAGCTGCTGAAATAGTTTCTCCCAAACTACCCCATCAGTTCCCCTTAACATCTCAACAACTTTGAACAGTTAACCTTGGCCCTCGTAAATTCAAGGGAATAAATCTCTAGTTTGTGTAATATCACCTCGTAATTTTACCCTTGGAGTCCAGTTATCATTCTTGTAAATCTACACTGCACTCAAATGGACATGGACCCACCCCAATTCCCTTTGGACCTCCGGTGTTTCTACTTTTTCACCATTTATAAAGTAATCTGTTCTAGTCTGTTTTTGCTGACATTGAACTCTATCCATCACAGTTTTGCCCATTTATTTAAGATATTAATATCTCTTTGTAATTTGATGCTTCCAGCTACACTGCTTCCAATGCTGCCTATTTTTGTGTCATTGGCAAACTTGGGTATGTGGCATTCTAGCCCAATATCTTAAATCGTTAATAAATACAGCAAAACTGAGACACATATGGGCTTTGCAATAGCAGGTGGGAGTGAATCATTCCATCCTCTAGGTTTTTTAATTCCGATGAACATACAGAAATATCCTGCACAAAATATCAACCATTTGTATCTTAATATTTGTCAGCACAAAAGTGCCTCTCTCAAACACTGCCTATGTTCGGTGTATATGGGCTGATGATACAAAGTTAGGTTTGACAGTAAGCTGTGAGGAGGGCACAAAGAGACTGCAAGGGAAGATTGACAGGTTAAGTGAGTGGTCAAGAAAGTGGCAGCTGGAATATCATGTGGAGAAATATTAGGTTCTTCCCTTTTGCTGGAAGAATAGAAACACAGAACATTTTTCAAACGGTGAGAAACTGTTAAACGTTGGTGTTCAGGAAGTATATACTTGTCTTGGAGGTGAGGTGGAGAGAGAGAGAAAGACAGGGTGAGAGGGTGAAAGAGAGAGAGAGATGGTGTGAGGGAGATGGCGAGGAATAAAATGCCCGAAAGATGCGACGCAGGTTGCATTACAAAAGAAAATCTGACACCAAACCCACATAAAGAGAGATTAAGGCTGATGACCAAAATCTAGGTTAAAGAGGTTAGTTTTAAGGAATGTATTTAAGCAGGAATGAGAGGTAGAGAGGCAGAGAGGTCGAGGGAAGTGATCAGGAAGTGATGCTAAATCTTTATAAAATCATAGTTTGTCCCCAGCTGGAGTATTGTGTCCAATTCTGTGACCACACTTTAGAAAGGGCATGGAGGCTTTGGTGAATGTACAGAAGAGATTTACTAGAATGTTTCCACGGTTGAGATTATTCCATTTGTGGAAGAATATTTGAATCCTGTCCGACCTTATAATTCCGAATCTAGTTCACTTCTGATCCGTTAACGCTTCCCCTTTAAAGAATAATTCGTGCCCCGTGAGAAAATAATTAGCGTTAGTTACACTGACTTAACAAACAAGGCGACATTTTCCTCTTCAAAACACCCGTGACACTAATGGAAACCAGCAGAGGTCTTTCTATGAAACTCCGCCTTAAATTCAATGAACGGAAAGTAATCCCAGAGGCAGTTCGCTTTGACGGGAACATCCCTTCCAGACTCTATCTGATGTTCTTGGAGCTTAACATTCATTCGATGAAATCTTTATATAATTCTCATGTCCCCATACGACTCTCTCCAACATTACCAATGTTATTAACAATTTAACATCACTGGTATTGACCCTACTGCAACGTTAGTGGTGGTGACTCTAATCTGGCATTTCTGGTATTGATCTTATTCCAATATCCCTGGTACTGATCCAACTGTGAGCAATACGTGAAGCGACTCTCATTTAGCCTTCCCGGTACTGACCTTACTCTAATATTGCTGGTAGTGATTCTAAACAACATGACTGGTATTAACCTCACTCTAACGTTGCTGGTGGTGATTATAATCTTACATGACTGATATTGACCTCATGCTAACATTGTTGGTAGTGATTCGAATCTAACATTACCAGTATTGATTTTACTCTCGCAATACTGGTGTTGATTATAAGCTAACATACCTGGTACTGACCTTATTGTTACATTACTGAATACAACTCTACTCCAACATCAATAGTGGTTATTCCAGCCTAATCTACTGGCGTTGGTCCGATTTTAACGTTACTGTTGCTCACTTTTCACGGACATTAGGGTTGTTGACACAACTGTAACGTTACTGGATGTAACTGTACTTTAACATTGCTGATGGTGAAACGAAAACAGAAAATGCTGGAAATAATCAGCAGGTTAGGCATTATCTGTGGAGAGAAAAGCCGTTCACGTTTCAGGGCTGTGTGACCAATCATCAGAACTGGTGGTGATCTTACACTAACTGTACTGGTTGTGATCCCTATACTACTATTAATTATAGTAATCCTAAACGAGCATGACTGGTGGTGCCATTATTGTAACAATACTGGTGGTGAACTTACTCTAACATTATTGGTGGTGAACTGACTCGAACATTACTGCGTGTAATTGCACTGTAACATTACTACTGCTTATTCGGTTTTTCCACCAAAAGCATGGTGGCACTACTGCTGCTGCTGCTTATTCTTCAGACCTCCTGATGTGTCATCTGCACTGACCACTCCCTACATTCCACTCCTACGGCATTCACTTCCTCGTCCTCTACAATTAATGCTTCTGGTTGAGCATGGTTGTTTCCAATTTGCTATTGTGTTTATGTCTGTGTTTAGTTTCTGACCCACATTTTCTCCATTGGACAGACAGCCGAGCACTGCATCCATTTTATCACCCAACAATGATGCGAATTACTCATCACCATTCAATATAACATTGTGAAATCACTAGTAATGTTAGAATAACGTAACTACCAACAATGTTAGAGTAGGATCAGCATCAGTAATGCTGGAGTCGGGTCGCCAAAATAATATTAGAGTAGGTTCACCAGCAGTGATGTTTCCAGATTGATTATCACCAGTATTGTTAGAGGAGGGTCACCACCAGTAATGTAAGGGTAGTCTCACTACCCATAAAGTTACAGTAGAGTAACCAACAGTAAAGTTGTAATGGCACAGACACCAGTAAAATTATCATCCATAGTGTAAGCGTAAAATGACCACTAGTAACAGTAGAGGACGGACACTACCAGTTATACTAAGGAAGAAACATTGCATTTAACTCTAGATTACTTGTCACCACATATAATGGTGGTGTAAAGATCGCCGCCAATAATGTTGGACTGACGTCACCACCAGTAGTGTTAGAGAAGGTACGATATTCTTATTATTTCTGTAGAATTGCTGACAGTGAATTTAGTAACGCAATAAGCACCAGTAATGTCAGAAGCAGGATCTCCATCAAAAAACTGTTAGCGTAAGTTCACCCTCAGCAATGTAAGTGCAGACGCACCAGCAAAGTTGTTAGTGCCAAGAACGACACCATTTAAGTCTGAGTCGCATCACCGCCCATCATGATAGAGTATGGTGACCACCTATAATGTTAGACAGTTGCCGCTATCAACATTAGAATTGGGTTGCCACGAGTAATATTAGACTTCGTGAACTGCAATACAAATAAACTCCCAAAGCTAGTGGTTTGCCACTGGCACATATCAATGATATGAAGGGGTGCATATTAATTCTTCTGAGTTTTAATTCATTCATTGGATGCGGGCATTGCTGGATAGACCAGAATTTATTGCCCATCCCTAATTGCCCTTGACAAGGTTGTGGTGAGCTGTTTTCTTAAATCGATTCAGTCCATATTGTTCAGGTTCACCCACAGTACCGTTAGGAAGGGGGTTCTGGGATTTCTACCCAGCAACAGTGAAGGAATGGCGATATAGTTCCAAGTCAGGATAGTGTATGGCTTGGAGGGGAACTTGGAGGTGATGGTTGTTCCCATGCATTTACTGCCCTTGTCCTTCTATGTGGCAGAGGTCGCGGGTTTGGAAGATGCTATCTGTGGAGCCTTGGTGCGTTACTGCAGTGCATGTTGTAGATGGTGCACACTGCTGCCACTGTGCGTCGGTTGTGAAGGGAGTGAATGTTGGTGGATGGGTTAGCCAATCATGTGGGCTACTTTGTCCTAGATGATGTCGAGCTTCTTAAATGTTGTTGCAGCAGCGCCCATCCAGGCAAGTGGAGAGTATTCCATCACACTCCTGACTTGTACCTTGTAGATGGTGGACAGACTTTGGGGAGTCAAGAGGTAAGTTAATCGTCGCAGGATTCCTAGCCTCTGACCTGTTTTTGTAAGTATCGTATTGATATGGCTACTCCAGTTCACTTTCTAGTCAATGGTAACTCCCCCAATGTTGACAGTGGGGGATTCCGCAATGTTATTGCCATTGAATGTCAAGGGGAGATAGTTAGATTCTCTCTTGTTGGAGATGGTAATTTCCTGTCACTTGTGTGGCACGGATGTTACATGCCACTTATCAGTCCAAGCCTAGATATAGTCCAGGTCTTGCTGCATTTCTACATGGACTGTTTCAGTATCTAAGGAGTCGCAAAAGGTGTTGAACATTGTGCAATCATCAGTGAACATCCCCACTTCTGAGCTTATGATTGAAGGAAGATCATTGATGAAGCAGCTGAAGATGGTTGGGCCTGGGACACTACCTTGAGGAACTCCTGCAGTGATGTCCTGGAGCTCAGATGGTTGAACGCCAAGATTTAAAAGATAGGCAGGGTGGTAGGGGCTGGAGGATGTTACAGAAAAAATGTACATTGGATGAGTTGGAGGAGGTTACAGAAATAGGGCGAAATGTTGGGACTTGGGGAGGTCACACAGAAAGGGACAACTGCATCGACTGGAGCCTGTTTTCGAGATCGAATGGGTTGTTGGGCTTGAGGAGGTTAAAAACATGGGGAGATGGGGTAGGGTGGGCGAAGCCTCGGAGGGATTTGAAAACTAGGATGGACATTTTAAAATTGAGATGTTGTTGGACCAGGTGTGAATGTCGATAAGTGAGCGCGGGGAGATGGGTGAAGATTACCTGCTGCGAGGTAGGACATGGGGGAAGCAGAAAGTGGGAAAATGGGGGGCCAGTCATGAGAAAGTTGGATTTGACAATTTTGGAGATAGAAAAGGCAGAGATGAGGATTTCAGCAGCAGATGAGCTGAGGCAAAGGAGGCGATGGGCAATATTCACCCACCAGCAAACACTGAGTGGCACTGAGATTTAGACCATGCATGAGCCCATTCCATAACCATATGTACAGACTCACAGGCCTTGATTACATACTGCAGAATAATTCTCCACTCATCAGGGTCTGTGAAAAACATGAAATAAATAATATTCGTCTGTGGAAGCATTTTTTTCACTGTATCGTTTGATTCGCGGGATGTGGGCATCCCTTGCTATGTCGGCAATAATTGACCATCCTTACTTGCCCCTTGAGGAGATGGTGTTCTCTTGTAAACCAGCTGCTGTTCCTTCTGGCACTCCTTCAGTTGTTGGTTACTGAGGGAGTTCCAGGACCTGGCCGAGTTCTGCAGACTTCCTTGGCTGCATAGTTTGTCAAAACTCCCTGTCTGCTTTTGCAATGTGTGATTGGCACTCGAATGAGGGAAGATAAGGAAGAAATTACCTGTAAGAAAATTAAAATATTTTGTTTAATATCTACTTTAATCAAAGCAATCTGATGGCTGCTGCTTGATGGCCACAAGCTTCCGATGGCGCTATTGGATAGACAGATACATTCTGTTCACCCTTGTGACTTCCCAAATCCTCCTCGTCAACAATGGCAGCCATGGCCAGCATCGTTGCCCCTCAGACACCGCTATTTTTCTGAAGGGCAAAGACAAAAAAATATTTCAACAAATAAATGTTGAAATGGGACAGGATTAAAATACTGCTAGCAGCGCCCCCACCCCACCCCACCCCCCGCTCCGCCCCGCCCCCTACCTTCCACGTGTTATCCCAAGTTCTCTGGCGGATCCCGATCCTTTTGTAGGAGGTGATATCTGTCTCAACCAGAAACCGGTCCAACTCTCACTTGAGAGAATTCAGTGAATTACAATCCACCACATAAGAGAGCAGCCTTGTGCAAAGGTCCAATATTCTCTGGGAGATGAACCATCACCTGACATCGAACTCAGACCTGGCCTTGTACAATTTCAAATTCTATCCCAGGGTCCGCATGAACCTATTTATTTGGGACAAACTCAACTATAACTCAATATATTTCCTGACTCTGTATCCAAGTTTTCTCACTCTGTATTCCAGTGCATCTGACTATGTGCCCGTGTGTGCCTGAATCTGTATCCCTGTGTCTGACCTTGTGTCCCGTTTTTCTGACCCTGTACATGCGTTTCTAATCCTGTATGTCTGACTAGATGTCCACGTGTATAAGTATGTACACTTGTATATGACTCTGTATCTCTGTTTGTCTCTTCCATACTTTTGCTAGTTTCTGTGTCTCTGTGTGACTGAGTCTGCAAATCTCTGTATCTGGCTATGTATCATGGTGTGTCTGACTCTATACCTCTATTTTTCTGACTCTAGATTCCAGACTCTACATTGATGAGTTTTTGACTCTGTATGTTGTGCATCTGACTGTACCTCTATGTGTCTGACTCTGTTTCTTAGTGCATTTGACACTGTCGCTTGGTGTCTGGGTCCTTATATTTGTGTGTCTGACACTGCTTACCAGTCCACATGACTCGCTATTCTAGTTTATCTGACTCTGCATGGTGCTGTGTCTGACTCTGCATCCACGTGTCAATAACACGGTATCTCAGTATATCTGGCACTAGACCTGTGTTTGTCTGAGTCTGCTGCTCAGTCTGTCTGACACTGTATCCCATTGTGGCTGAATACATGTACAGGTGGATCTGCCTCTATGCTCCAGTGTGCCTCACTCTGTATCTGAGTGCCTCTGACTCTGCATCCCTGTGTGTATGACTCTGTATCTCTGTAGTTACGGCTCTGCATCTCTGTGTATGACTTTATGCACTCTGTTTATAATTGTATTCTTGTTTTTCTGTCTCTATTTCTCTGAATTTCTGATTCTGTGGACTGGTGTTTCTGACTCTGCACCTCTGACTGAATCCATGATTGATTCTGCATTCCAGTGTGTCTGACTCGATCCCCTTCATATCTAATTCTTTATATTAGTATGTTTTACACTGTTTCCCTGTCTGTGTGGCTCAGCATCCCAATCTATCTGACTCTGTAATGTGGTTTGTCTAACTGTGTATTCTTGTGTCAATCGCACAGTATCTCAGTATGTCTGACTCTTTATCCCTGTGGCTTGGATTCTACATTCCTGAATATCTCACGCTCTATCCCAGGGTTATCCACATACGACACACGGGTCAAAATTGGACCTGGCGAAGGTTTCCATCCAGTACATGGCACTAAACAGTTCCTGGGCCTGTTCCTTGTCCTCACTGGGAGTGGAGATGAGACATTTCCTGTTGACTTCTTCTTCCAGAGCGGACTTTTCAGAACCTCACGCTATCAGTTTCACAGAAGTCAGAACCCGCTGGAAAACCTCGAGTCTGTTGGGAAACGACTGTTCCTAATATCAGCAGCTGACACCAATAAAACTGACAGCTCGATGTTTTTATAACCACCCACTGAGCATTCCACTCTCTGCAACTGAGAGGGAGAAGAGAGACAGAGAGGGTGAACAGAGAGAAGGTGAGAGGGGGAACAGAGATAGGTGGAGAGAGGAGGACAGAGAGAAAGAGGGGAAGAGAGAGAGGAGGGCAGAGAGAGAGATCAGAGAGACAGAGGAAGGTCAGAGAGAGAAAGATGATGGACAGAGAGAGGGCAGAGAGACAGGGAGAGAGAGAGAGAGAGAGAGAAAGGGGAACAAAGAAAGAGAGAGAGAGCAAAAAGGTGAGAGAAGGGTGAGGGAGAGAGTGAAAGGGGGAACAGTGATACAGGGGAACCGAGGGGTAGAGGGAGTGGAGAACATTGAGTGGCGAGTGGGCAACACTGAGCAAGCAACACTAAGTGGGGAGTCAGAAACGCGGAGTGGGGAACACTGACCGGCAGCAGGGAGCATTGGAGACACAGGAGTGAAGAGAGAGAGAGTTGGAAAAGATACAGAAAGAGGGCGGGTGGAGAGGGACAGACAGATGGGGAGAAGGAGACAGAGAAAGGGGAAGAGGGAGACAGAGAGAGAGAGAGGGGGGAGGGGAGAGAGATTCAAAGAGTCATTTATGTACGACACAGAAGGAGGCCCCCTTCTGTCCATAGAGCACATGCAGGCTCTCTACAGAGCTCTGCTGTCAGTCCCACTCCCTGGCTCGATCCCCGTAGCCCTGCAAGTCTATCTGATTCAGGTAGCCATCCAACCTACTCTTGGTGTCAATGATTGTCTCCACTTCCGCCACCCTTGTGGGTAGCAGGTTCCAGGTCATTACCACCCGCTGTGTAAAAAAGTGATTCCTCATATTCCCCCTGCATCTTTTTCAGAAAGCTTTCAATCTGTGTCCCCTAGTCCTTGAGGAGATGGGAGGGGGGGATTGGGGGTGGGGGGGGTGTGGTTGCGGGGGAGGAGAGAGAACGAGGCACATACACACACAGTGCAGTGAGAGGGGTGGTGGGGGGAGTGAAATCAAGGTTTCTCCTGAAAGATGGACATTTATCCAGAATACTCTGCATTGCTTCGTTCGGTGCATGGACAGCAATTAACTACTTATGTAAGCAAAAATAATGCCAAGTATATCAGTGAATCAGTTTTCTATATAGTGTGGAGAAAGGAAGTCAATAAATTATTCTTCTCATTTAAAGCTTCTTCACAAACATGCATATTTGTTTTTGTTTTTATTAGCAAGATAAATTTTTAATGCATTTATCTTTAAAAATTTGCTCACTGCACCTGATTCTGTATACCCGTGAGCCTGAAACAGTCTATCAGTGCACTTGTCTCTGTATTTAAATGAGTTTGACTCTCTATTCGAGTACCTCAGACTGTGTCGTATTATTTCTTGTCTTTGTATCAATACAACTCTGTATCTCAGTGTTTTTTTAAAATCTTTCATGGGATGTGGGCATCATTAGCAAGGCCAGCATTTGCTTCCCATCCATAACAAGGGAGTGGCTTGTTTGGCCTTATCAAAGGGGAGTTAAGAGTCAGCCACATTGTTGTAGGCCTGGAGTCACATGTAGCACAGACCAGGTAAGGACATCAGGTTTCCTTCCCTAAAGGAGATCAGTGACCCAGATGGGGTTTTGCAACAACTGATGATAATTTCATGACATCATTTAAGATTTAATTAATTAATTCAATTTTTGTTCCACCCGCTGCCATAGTTGGATTTGAACCCGCCTCCCCACAGCATTAGCCTAGGCCACCAAAGCACAGACTTAGTGACATTTCCATGACACCACCGTCTCCCCCGACTCTGTATTGCTGTGTATCAGATTCTGTATCTCTCTGGCTCTGTATCTCTATGCGTCTCAACCTGTATCTCTATGACGCTGTACCAATGTGCGTTTGATCCTATATCTCTGTGACCCTGTATCTCTGTGCATCTTTGCCGGTATCTCTGTGACTCTGTCCCTCTTTGTGTGTTTGACCCTGTAACTCTGTGACCCCGTATCGCTGTGCGTTTCAGCCGGTATCTCTGTAATTTTGTACCTCTGTGTGCGTTTGACCCTGTATCTCTGTGCATTTCAGCTGGTATCTCTGTAACTCTGTACATCTGTGTGTATTTGATTCTGTATCTCCATGACTGTAGTTCTGTGACTGTATCTCTGTGCGTCTGACTCTGTGTCTCTGTGTCTCACCCTGTAATGCTATGTGTACGACTCTGTACCTCTCTGTTTATAATTATGTATCTCTATGTGTCTGACTCTGAATCTCTCAGGTATAACCCTGTATCAGTGTGTATCTGATTCTGTATCTCTATAGCTCTTTATCTCTGTGTGTATAACCCTGTTTTGCTCTGCATATGACCCTGTACCTCTATGTTTTTTATTCATTCATGGGATGTGGGCGTCACTGGCTATGCCAGCATTTATTGCCCATCCTGATTGCCCTTGAGAAGGTGGTGGTGTGCTGTCTTCTTGAACCGCTGCAGTCCATATATGTGTCTGACCCTCTATCTCTGTGATTCTGCATTTGTATGGCTCTGAGTCTCCGTGATCATTTAATCTCCGTGTCTGTGACGCTGTATTCCAGTGTGCCTGATTCTGTATCTCAGTGTCTCTGACTCTGTAAATCCACTCTTTCTGAACTTCTATCTTTGCATGTTCGGCTCAATATTCCTGTGTGTCTGACTCTATTTTGAGTGGCTCTGTTTCCCTGTGCCTCTGACTCTGAGACACTGTATTTATGACTCCATATTCCCGTGTCTGTTATATATTCTTGTGCATCTGACCCTGTGTCCCATCTTTTTTCTCTCTGTCTGTACCCTTGTGTGAGCCTGATCCTGGTTCTCTATGTGTTGTGTTCTGTATCCACGTGTCGTATTCTGTGTTCGAGTGTGTCTGTCTCTGCCCCTTCATGTCTGACTTTTTATATTTGTGTGTCTGACACTGCATACCTTTCCACGTGACTCGGTATCCCAGTATAGCTGACTATGAATCGTCGTGTGTCTGATTGTGTGTCAATGTGTCAATGAAACTGTATCTCGGTGTGTCTGACTTATTCAGTGCTATGTGTCTGAGGTTTTCACCCTATGAGTCTGGGTGTGTATCCCAGTGTGTCTGACACTGTATCCCTGCATGAATTAAGTGTACTGGTGCATCTGTCTCTCTGTTACAGTCTGTCTGACGCTTGATGCCTATGGGTCCCATTCTGTTTTCGATCTGACTAATGCTGTATTGCTTTGTGCCTGACTCCTGTAAACCTTAGATGAATCTTTATCTCTGTGCATGAATCTATCTCTCTCTCTCTGTGCTTTTGACCTTGTACCCTCAGTGTCTGATTGTATTCTTGTGTATGTCTATCTAATTAGACCTGAGCTTCTCTGGATTGAATTCCATTTGCCACGTTTCAGCCCATTCAACTAAACCATTGATATCAGCCCATTCAACTAAACCATTGATATCATTCTGGAGTCTACAGCCATCCTCTTCACTATCAACTACACGACTAATTTTTGCTGCATCTGCAGATTTCCCAATTATGCTTCCCAAGTTTAAGTCCAAATCATTAATATATACCACAAATAGAAAGGGAGCCAACACTGAGCCCCGTTGAACACAACTGGAAACAACATTCCATTCACAAAAACATCCGTCCACTACTACCCTTTGTTTTGTCACTGAGTCAATTTTGGATCCAACAGGCCACATTCCCCTTGTATCTCATGGCCTTTCATTTGACTAACCAGTCTGCCATGTGGCACCTTATCAAATGCCTGACTGAAATCGACTGAACTACCTTCATTAATCCTCCTTGTTACTTCCTCAAAGAATTCAATTAAGGAAGTAAGACATGACCTTCCCCTAACAAATCCATGCCGACTGTTCTTGATCAGTCCGTGCATTTCTCAGTGACAGTTTATCCTGTCCCTCAGAATTGATTCCAATCATTTACCCACCACCGAGGTTTGACTGATTGGCCTATAATTATTTGGCCTGTCACTTGCACCCTTTTTCAACAATGGTACAATGTTCACAGACCTCCACTCCTCTGGCACCTCGCCCGTATCTAGTGAGGATTTGAAGATGATCCTCAGTGCATCCGCAATTTCCTCCCTGGCTTCCTTAAACAAGCAGTGATGTAATCCGTCTGGCCCTGGTAATTTATCTCCTTTCACGGATGCCAGACCCTCTAGTACTTCCTCTCTCATTATGCTCATTGCATCAAATATTTCACACTCCTCTTTTACTGCAATGTCTGCATCATCCCTCTGATTTGTGAAGACACGAGTCAGAAAACCCATTACAAACCCTGCCCATATCATCTGCATCTACATGTAACTTCCCTTGTACATCTCTAATAGGCCCTATTGTTTCCTTAGTTATCCTCTTGCTCTTAAGATGATAATACATCTTTAGGTTTTCCTTGATTTTACCTGCCAATAGTTTTTCATGTCCTCGCTTTGCTTTTCTAGTTTCCTTTTTTACTTCACCCCTGCACTTTCTATACTCCTCTACACTTTCTAAAGTATTAAGTTTTTCTGCGATCGTCAAAGAAAGTATTTTAGTGCTTCAACTTACCGTATAAGCCTGTTGATAACCAGGCGGCTCGAGGTTTGGCCGTACCACCCTTTATCTTTGTGGGACATGCTTGCACTGTGCCTGTAGAATCTCACTTTTGAATGCCTCCAACTGGCTTGCCATTGATTTTCCCTTTAGTAGCTGTATCCAGTCCAGTTTTGCCAGATCGACTCCCAGTTTGATAAAATTTGCCTTCCCCCATTTAGAACGTTTCATTCCTGTCTTATCTTTGTCCTTTTCCATGATTATGCTAAAACTAACTGTGTTATCATCGCTAACTCCAAAATGATCACCTGCTGACACTTCAGCTACTTGCTCAGCTTCATTACCGAAGACTAAATCTAGAATTGTGCCCGCTTCCATTTGGGCTTGTTATGTGCTAGCTAAAAAAGTTCCTTTGAATGCAGTTCAAGAATTTTGTGCCCTCTGTGCCCTTCACACTGTTTATAGCCCAGTTGATATTCGGATAACTGAAATCCCCAACTATTATTGCTGTATGGTTTTGCACTCAAACATTTGCCTATATATTTGCTCCTCTATCTTACTCTCACTATTTGGGCGTCTACAGCACACTCCCAGTACTGTGGCTGCCCCTTTTATTTCTGATTTCCACGCATTTGACCTCATTTGATGATTCATTTGGCATATCATCCCTCCTCACAGCTGTTATTGATTCTTTAACCAATAATGTTACACCATCTCCTTTTTTTATTCTTTTCTCTATCCCGCCTGAAAGCTCTATATCCATGGATGTTGAGCTGCCATTCTTGCCCCCACTTTAAGCCAAGTTCCCGTTATAGCAATTATATTGTGTTGTCCTATGCCACCGGCTCACGAGATGACGACCCTTGAAGTCCTGTTTGCTAATCTCTTTATGAACTCCCTGTACTCAGCTTGCAGGACCTCATCTCTCTTTCTTCCTATATCATTGGTACCAATATGGACCACAACCTCTGTCTGTGCACCCTCGCCCTCCAGAATGCCTTGTAGCTGCTCAGTGATTTCCATGACCCTTGCACCAGGGAGGAAACATACCATCCTGGAAACACATCTGTGACCACAGAAACACCTATCTGTTCCACTAACTATAGAATCCTTTACCACTATTGCTTTTCCAGCAGAGAGCATATAGCGTAGATGCACCAGTATGGTGCCAGGGAACAGAACCGTACATGTGATGAAAAACAGGACATTGCATCGATATTCTCTGGAGAAGATAAAACTAAGAGAAAATTTAAGACAGGGTTTAAATCAGCTACTACATAATTTAAATCCAAATGAGCCTTTGGTGTTCCCATTAAAGAAAGAATCTGTACTTGTTTATCATGGCCAGTAAATTACATTTTGATGCAGTCACTGGTGTTTTGCGAATAAACCTGACTTATTTAATACACTGAGTCTAACAGCCCATTGGGAAAATCAGATTAGAATAAGTTTAGTGTTGTGCTCGTCAAATGCATCTCATTTATCATCTCAAATTGTTCCCAGCACTAGAACCCAACAGTAGCTCACCCTGGTTTTACAATACCCAGAATACTCTCTTTGGGTGGCTCAAGATTTATAATTGTGTGTTTTTCATAGTTGAAAGGGCGCAGCATGAAAATTTAGTGTTGAACTAAATCTAGTGATGACACTGATCCTGGTTATTTATCATGAGGTGCAAATGAGTTTCAGCCTATTTTGTTAACCAAACTTTTCAGTACTTTTTCCAAAATTCATTTTAGCATGATTCTTTATGCTGACGACAGACATTTTAATGAAAGGCATAAACGATTTGCCAGGGTTTGTGACCACTTCAATTGGTCTCTCTCTATGTGCACAGCAGCTTGGTGAGTTGCTCATTGTTGATCTGAAGTTTGAATTGCACTTGAATTGTTTGTGATGTTTCCCCCCCAGATCTTCAAATCTGAGAGTTTCTTTATAGTATCAAAATTTCAATGTACATTTATATTTATTTTGTGGTCTATAATTTGATGTTTTTCCCATTTCTCCCGAAGATGTTTGACATGCTGGGTTGTTTCTCCATGTGTTCCAGCAGCCCTCTGTACTTTGGTGGCATGCCCGTTGTTTAAGTGTGAAGCTGGATGACGAGTGTTATTAAGCCATTTCATCATGGAGAACACCATGACCAAACCCAATCAATATGAACCACCAATAAATTGAATAAAGAATTCAGGAAGCACTTCTTTACCCACAGACCGGTTAGGATGTGGAACTTGTGTGACCATATAGAGTAGTCGAGGTGAATAGCATGGATAACATCAGTGGAAGGGAAATTATTGGAAAAAGTTCTGAGAGACAGGATTAATCTCCACTTGGAGAGGTAGGGATTGATCAGGGATAGTCAGCATGGCTTTGTCAGGGGGAGATCGTGTCTAACTAACTTGATTGAATTTTTCGAGGAGGTGACTAGAGGTGTGGATGAGGATAGTGCAGTTGATGTGGTCTATATGGACTTCAGTAAGGCTTTTGATTAGGTCCCGCATGGGAGATTGGTTAAGAAAGTAAATGTCCATGGGCTTAGTAGTTGGCAGGAAAAAAGACAGAGGTGCAAGGGGAGAGCCAACTGTGTAACAGCCCCGACAAACAAATTTCTCTGCAGCACCTGTGGAAGAGCCTGTCACTCTCGAATTGGCCTTTATAGCCACTCCAGGCGCTGCTTCACAAACCACTGATCACCTCCAGGCGCTTATCCATTGTCTCTCGAGATAAGGAGGCCAAAGAAGATAGGTAGGAGGTAGGGAAATATAGGGACAGATGGGGATGAGGTAGGAATATTGGGATTAGTGTAGGATTAGTATAAATGGGTGGCTGATGGTCGGCACAGACTCGGTGGGCCGAAGGGCCTGTTTCAGTGTTGTATCTCTAAACTAAAACTAAATATTGTGCACAATTTCGGCGAAATGAAGTGAGGGAGATTATTCTGCCTAGTTGGTTAGTCAGTGGTAAAAATGATCAACTTAACATGGTCACAAAGGGAATGAGCAGAGAGGTTAGCAGAAACGTCTTTATGTAAAGGTTGTTGGAGCATGGAATTGTTTGCTTTAGAGAAAAGATTAAGGGGAAAACAGATGTGTATTTGAAGAAAGGAATTTAAGTATTTGTGGAAGGAGGAGGAGAGAGCTGCAATCCAAAAACCCAGCACAGTTAGACTGCATTAAATGACCAAATCCCACACAAAATATATCAATGCTTTTACAGTGTTACCGATGTGGCATAATTTTCATTCATTCTAAGATGCCCTCTATTAAACCAAACATATTTAATAATTTGTTAACAAGAATATGCCAGAGCTGCAATAGCCACCCTTGCCTCACCGGTTGCCATTTGCCCATAACCTGCTTTCAATATATAATCACCTCTCTGTGCAGTGCCAGATTTCCCACTCCATAGTTGGCAGAGATTACAAGACTTCACAGTTCCAGTTTTTAATAAATTATACGAAATTACGCTTTATAGCTTTAAAACATAGGATTTTTTCGGATAAATGTCGGTTTTATAATGATGAGGCGATGGCCAAAGTTTTGTTTTTTGTTTAAAAATTCATCACTGGGACACGGAGTTTAATCATAATGATCTACAAAATGTGAAATTAGAAATGGAATGCTCCTGACACGTCATATACTTCAGTGTAGAAGAGAGAATGAGAATTCTAATACTTAACGTTTTTGCAGAAATTTGCATATTTATCCTGACAGTTTGTAATGGGATCGTCCGTGGCACCTGTCCCTACTTTAATACATCAAAAAAACCCTGACAATTCAGTTTGCTGCACTTGAATGAAGTTCAAATAATGGAATTCTCATCGTGCATTTTTACCAAGCCCACACAGTGCAACAGGTGCATGGTCTATCCTGTATATCCTGTGCTGTGAATCCAAGTATTATCCTCAGTTGTGGAGATCCTGTTGTAAGAAAGCTGAGTTTTGGTATCCTGAAAGAGAACAGCTGAAACATCAGACACATCCTACATTCCCTCCTTTAACTCCTGAGTAAGGAATTGTCTGGGATTGGTGGGGGGCGGTTGGGTTGGATGGTTACCTCCCAGTGTAGGTGGAGGGATGAATAATGTTTGACTCAGTGCACGGTCTCTGTTGCATTTAACTCAATTCGGATCAAAAAGAATGAAACTTATTCACCATTGATTAAGTTATCCCCAAGATTCTGAGTGAGAGAATGTCTCACAAATGAGAAGGAATAATCCAAACCCTATATCATGCACTAAACAAATTAAGTGGTCACAACTCAGAGCTGAAAGTTAAAGCTGGGCACACAGGAGCTTAATAAGCATTAACAAATATAAAAAGATTTTTTGAGCAATTGAGAAGCAAAACACTAATGGGTAGAGTTACTTCGCAGTAGCGAAGGTTGTCCTGGCAATTAACTAATCACTATAAATCAGCATCAAAGGATGCTGAGCTTTCAGCACAACACTAACCAGACCCTACTATTATAAATTGGCGATACGTTATTTATTCATTCACGGGATATGGGCATGGCTGGAAACCCCAGCTTTTGTTGTCCATTTAAATTGTCCATGAGAAGGTGGTGGTAAGCAACCTTTTTGAACAACTGCTGTCCATTTGCGAAGGTATGTTCACAGTGCTGTTAGGAAGGGAACTCCAGGATTTTAACCCAGTGACAGTGAATGAAAGGGATGTGGTTTGGAAGGAAAGTTAGAAGTGTTGTAGCATGAATGGTTAAGGAATTAATAACAGCTGTGAGGAGAGATAATATGCTAAACGAATCGTCCAATAAGGCCATATGGGTTGAGCGCAGAAATACAAAAGGGAAGCCACACTACTGGGTGTGTACTCGTGACACCCAAATAGAGGGAGAGAGATAGAAGAACACATTAGTACGCAGATTTTTGAGTGAAGAAACAATAAGGCAATAATAGTTGGGGATTTCAACTACCCTAATATCGACTGGGATATAAACTATGTGATAGGCACAGAGGGCACACAATTCTTAAACTGCATTCAAGAGAAATCTTTTAAACAGCACGTGACAAGTCCAACTAGAGGTGGCACAATTCTAGATTTAGTCTGCGGTAACGAAGCTGGACAAGTGGATGAAGTAGCAATGGGTGACCATTTTGGAGATAGTGACCATAATACAATTAGTTTTTGCATAAGCATGGGAAATGACAAAGATTTAAAAAAAGTCAACGTTCTAAATTTGGTGAAGGCAAATTTTACGAAGCTGAGAGATGCTCTGGCGAAAGTGGACTGGATGCAGCTACTTGAAGGAAAATCAGTGGCAAACCAGTAGGAGGCATTCAAAAGTGAGATTCTATCGGCTCAGTGTAGACATGTCCCAACCAAGATAAATGGAGGTTCGGCCAACTCTAGAGCCCTCTGGGTATCCAGAAGCATATAGGATAAGATTTAGCAGAAAAAGAAAGCTTATGGCTGTCACAAAAACGTAATACTGTAGAAAGGCTACAGGACAATAGAAAGTGCAGGGGTGAAGTAAAAGAGGAAATTAGGAAAGCAAAGCAAGGGCATGAAATATTATTGGCAGGTATAATCAAGGAAAACCTAAAGGTGTTTTATCGCTGCATGAAGTGCAAGAGGCTAACTCAGGAAAGAGTAGAGCCTCTCAGAGATGTACAAGGGAACTTATGCGTGCGCGCAGAAGATGTGAGCAGGGTTCTTAATGAGCTCTTTGGCTGTATCTTCACAAAGAAGTGGGATGAAGCAAACATTGTAGTAAAAGAGGAGGAGTGTGAAATATTAGATACGAGAAGCAGAATGAGAGTGGAAGTACTAGAGGGTCTGAGATCCTTGAAAGTTGATCACCAGGGCCGGATGGATTGTATCCGAGGTTCTTAGAGGAAGGCAGAGAATAACGGATAATCTTAAAATCCTCACTAGATATAGGTGAGGTGCCAGAGGATTGGAGGTCTGCGAGCATTGTACCATTGGTTAAAAAGGGTATGAGGGATAGGCCAAAAGATTATAGGCTGGTTAGTCTGATCTCAGTGGGAGGTAATTTATTGGAATCAATTATAAAACATGCGATAAACTGCCACTTAGAAAGGCACAGATATCATGGATAGTCAGCATAGATTCGTTAAGGGAAGGTCGTGTCTTACTGACCTGATTGAATTTTTTGACGAAGTAACAAGAACGATTCATGAAGGTAATGCAGTGGATGTGGTCTACATGGATTTTAATAAGGCATTTGACAAGGCCCCACATGGAAGACTAGTCAGAAAAATGAAAGCCCATGGGATACAGCGGAATGGCTCAGTGACAGGAAAGAAAGGGTCGTGGTCGATGGATATGTTTGTGAATGGACAGTGGTTTCCAGTGGTGTTCCACAGGGTCCAGTGCTGGGTCCCTTGCTGTTTGTGGTATATATTAATGATTTGGACTTAAATGTGGGAGATCTGATTGGAAAAGTTGCAGATGTCATCAAATTCGGCCGTGTAGTTGATAGTGAAGTTGATAGCAGTGCACTCCAGAATGATATCAATGGTTTGGTTGAGTGGGGGAAAAGTGGCAAATGGAATTCAGTGCGGAGAAGTGTAGAGTAATGAATTTGGGAGAGCAAAAAAGCAAGGGCACAAACAAAGACGGGAGGTTATTGAAAGGGGCAGCACATGTGAGAGGCTTTGGAGTGCATGTCCACAGGTCCCTGAAGGTACCAGGACAGGTAGATAGAGTGGTAAAGAAGGCATATGGGATGCTCTCATTTATTGGCTGGATTGTATCCGAGGTTAAAAGCAGGGATGTAATGTTATAATTGTATAAAACTCTGGTTATGCCATAGCTGCAGTCTTGCATACAGTTCTGACCATCACATCACAGAAAAGAAATAATTCCTCTGGAGACACTACAAAGGAGATTTACAAGAATGTTGCCTGGGTTTGAAAGTTGCAGAGATTAGGAAAGTCTGCATCAGCTAGGTTTGTTTTCCTGAACAGAGGAAGCCGAGGGGTTACTTAATTGAGGTGTAAAAATTGTGATGGGTCTGGATGAAGCAGATAGAAAGGACCTGTTTCGCCCAGCAGAGAGGTCAGTTACCGGGGGCACAGATTTAAGAAGATTTAAGAAGTTACTCCTCTGCACCTCCTTCTGCTGTGATCTCACTTTACATTTCTCCCCCACACCACTTTGCCATTTTCTGTTTAAATGCTTGGGGCCAGACCCATATTGCTCCCTATGTTTCAGCTCTTGTAATGCTGAGTCTCATTATTCAATGCACGTCACACCAGTGGTCCACCACTTACTCCATTGAATAAAGACAGGGAAAACTGATGTGTTGAAGCAGGATGGAGAAACGACATCTTCTGAAGTTGATTGATGAAAAATCCCAACTGCAGTGTTGGTGCCTTTACAGATAAATGAAAAAATGATCGTTGATGATTGTAACTGGACATATCCTACCATTTGGCATCACTTATTCTTTTGTTTTTCTTTTTAACAGTCTTGAAAATGTGCTGTCAGGAAACGAATGGCGGCTGCAGGACAGTCCTGGTCTTCAGAGGTCACAGAATGATTACAGTGCAGAAGGAGGCTATTCGGCCCATCGTGCTCGCACTGGCTCTCTGGCAGAGCACCACTCTCAGTTCCTTTCCCCTGCCTTCTCCCCATAACCCTGCACATTCTTCCTTTTTATATAACTGTCTCATTCCCTTCTCAAAGTTTGAATTGAACCTGCCTCCATCATGTTCTCATGCAGCGCATTCCAGACCTTACCCACTCACTGCTTGAAAATGTTTTTCCTCATGTTACTTTTGCTTCTCCACCAAATACTTTAAATCTGTGCCCTATCTTTATTGATCCTTTCACAAGTTGGCACAGTTTCTCACTATTTACTCTGTCCAAACACCTCATGATTTTAATACCTCTATCAAATCACCTCTCAGCCTTGTCTTCTCCAAGGGAAACAGTCCTAACTTCTCCAATCTATCTTCATAACTGAAATTCCTCACCGCTGGAACCATTCTCGTGAATCTTTTCTGTACTCTCTCCGATACCCTCATGTCTTTCCTCAAGTGTGGTGCCCTGAAATTGGATGCAACACTCTAGCTGAGGCCGAATTAGTGTCTTGTCCAAGTTCAACATAACTTTCTTGCGCTTGTACGTTATGCCGCGGTTAATAAAGTCCAAGATATTGTATACTGTATTACCAGTTCTCTCAACCTGTCCTGCCACCTTCAATGACTTATGCACACGACACCCATGACCTCTGCTCCTTAATTCCCTTCAGAATTGAACCCTCCATTCTATATTGTTCCCCCATGTTCTTCCTACCGAATAGAATCACTTAAGATTTCTCTGCATTGAACTTCATCTGCCACCTGTTTGCCCATTCCACCAACTTGGAAGTTCTACACTATCCTCCTCACGGTTCACAATGCTTGCAAGTTTCGTATCATCTTCAAACTTTTAGACTGTCTTCTTCATACCAAGGTCTATGTCATTAATACAGATCAGGAAAAGCAAGTGTCCCAACACTGATTCCTGGGGAACTCCACTAAAAAACCTTCCTCCAGCCCGAAAAAAAAAACATCCGTTAATCACTACTCTTTGTTTCCTCCTTTCTCATTGGACTAACAACGTGCAGTTGTAGATTTTTTTCCTGAACACACTCTAGGAATTCTTGCCCGTCAATGCCCTTTGCACGACTATTATCCATGTTGCTATCGTCCCTTGTATTCCATGAGTGACAGGTTTAATCAGAAGTCTGTTGTCTCGCATTGTACCAAACACCTTTTCAAAGTCCATGTACATAACATTAACTGCATTACCCTCACCCACCCTCTCTGTTAACTCCTCAAAAAACACCAACAATTTATGACCTTCCCTCAAGAAATACAAGCTGTTTTTTCCTGAATTAACTCACATTTGCTAGTGTGACTGTTGATTTTGTTCTGAATTATTTTTTTTCTGGAAGATTTCCCACCACACATGATAAACTGAATGGCCTGGGGTTACTGGGATTAACTTTATACAATTTTTTGAACAAGATTGTAACTTTTGGAATGTGACAGTCCTCTGGCACTACTCCTGAACCTAAGGAAGACTGAAAAATTATGGCCAGTGCCTCTGCGTTTTCCACCCTCCGTTTCCTTAGTATCCTTGGATGTATCTCATCTGACCCTGGTGCTTTATACACTTTAAGTACTTCACATTTCCCTACATTGAACTTCATTTGCCGCCTGCCCATCCATTCCACCAACTTGTCTATGTCCTTTTGAAGCTCTACACAAACAAATACTGCTTCTTGATCACTTCTAAATCCCTCTAGTGTCTGCCTTACCGCCTCTTTCAATTATTCTTCGGTTGCATTTTCTTCCTTGGCAAAGACAGATGCCAAGTACTCATGTAATATCTCAGCTATGCCCTCTGCTTCCATGTATAAATCCCCTTTCTGGTCCCTAATCGGCCCCACTCCTCCTTTTACTATCCTTTTACAATTTATATACCTATATAAGACGTTGGGATTTCCTTTTCTGCTGGCTGCTAGTCTCTTTTCATGCTCTCTCTCTCTCTGCTTCTCTTATTTGCCTTTTCACTTCCCCTCTGGACCTTCTGTATTCAGCCTGATTCTCAGTAGTATTTTCTACCTGGCATCTGTCATAAGCACTCTATTTATTCTTTATCTTAATCTCTGCCTCTTTTGTCATCCTCTTTGGTGCTCTGGATTTGTTTGCCTTATTTTTCTCTTTCGAGGGAACACACCTTGACTGTGCCCAAACTAGCTCTTCTTTGAATATTGTTCATCTACCAGTTTTCCTGCCAGCCTTTGACTCCAATTTATTCACCCCAGCTGTATTCTTATTCCATTTAAGTTAGCCTTCCCCCAGTTAATTATTCTTACTCTGGATTGCTCTTTGTTCTTTTACATAGTCAACCTAAACTTTAAGATACAATGATCACTATCCCCTAAATGCTCTGCTGCTAATACTTGATCCACTTGGCTCACCTCATTCCCAACAACGAGGTCCAGCAGTGCCTCCTTTCTCATTGGACTAGCAGCGTACTGTTGTAGAATTTTTTCCTGAACACACTCGTAAATCTTGCCCATCACTGCCCTTTACACGGCAATTGTCCAAATCTGTTTGGATAATTAAAGTGCCCCATTATAACTACCCTATAATTTTTCACCTCTCTGTAATTTCCTTGTAAACCTGTTCCTCCCTGTCCTTTCCACTAGCTGGTTGCCTATAGACAACACTAAGCAATGCAACCATAACTTTTTTGTACCTTAGCTTTAGCCAAATTGATTCTGTCCTCGACCCCTCTGGGACATCGTTTCTCTTCAGCACTGCAATGCTATCCTTAATCAATCTCGCGCCCCCCAACCCCCCGCCCCCCCCCCCCCATTTTTCCTTTCCTATCTTTCCAAAACATATTCTAGCCAGGTCTCAATTAAGGCCACGACATCATAGTTCCACATGGCAATCTGCACCTGTACCTCACCAGTCTTATTAACCACAGTAGGTGCATTCATATACATACATATCCTCCGATGATCTTAAAAAAATCCAGAGGAGGAGAGTGGACTGTTACCTGGGTTTGATGTAACACACCCTAAATACTCTAGTAGCAACAAATTGACCTAACAACTTGCACTGCTGCTTGTGGAAAAGAGTTCAAAAATTCATGCACCCTTTCTGAATAGACATGTTTCCTAACCTCCCTTCCACCTATGGCTGATCCCCTCTCTCCTGCCTTAATAACCCTTCTCAACGCACATTTCTGACTGGCATAACTCCACTGACTATTCTTTCTCACTCCTACTTGCTGCCAGGTAACGTTCCTGACCGGTAAAGTGTTCTGAAATATCTCTCCAATTTGTGGCCCGCTGTGCTAATGAAATTAATCATGGATGTCCAGTGGGATAGAAGTTTCTGATTGACCCCTTACCCTCCTCATCCTAGTGGAAGCCTTAACAATCAGGTATTTTCCCAGAGGAAGAAAAGAACCACTGCAGGCTGAGAGATACTGTTCATCAGTCCTTTAACTTCTCACAGTTGGTTAGATAAGGGACTCTACCAGGAATAAAACAGAACTCTGATTATGCTTAAATTCACTATATTAGTAATTAACATTTTTGATTCAATTGTTTTCATATTAAATTGCACTTTCCTACCCTTTCATTTATCCTATTTACATGAACTAAACTCACTCACAGTGCCAGCTGCCAACTTCAGCTCTAGCCTCTGGTAACTACAATGAATGAATTGCAACCAGGAACTCAAACATCTATCCACGTGTCATCACAAAGGGAGCCAGGACCCACTCGCAACATAGCCAGCACAAGACCCGCCCACTCACCGGAATGCAGGGTCACTTTGCCATGTTCTGCTCCTGGTGCAGTCTCACTGGAGGGCAGTTTGTCGGATTAGCACAATTGAGTGCTGACCTTGGCCCCTATACCAATGCAGGAAGCACTGTCTCCCAAAAATCGTCCTCCCCTTGTTGCATTGGGCCAAAGAAATGGCAACTATTTTGAAGCTGGATGTAGCAAAGCGATGTTCAGCAGCTGATGGAGGAAAAATGTCCAAGAACAACATTGGTGCCCACAGAAATAGATGAGTAAGATAACGTTGATGGTTGTGGCTGCAAATGTTGTCCCACTTTGGCATCACTCTCCTCTCTAGTACAGTCCTGCATCGGTGATGTCAAGGAATAAATGGCATTTAAAGGACGGGCCTGGTCATAATGTGAGCTGAAATAAAACAATTTAAGAAACCAAAGGGAGACCATCTCTAAGTTTGATGTCACAAACCCGTTACGTTACATCATCAAATAGAGGAAATGTATGCTGTCAGCGGGAGTATACAGGACTCATCTCTAGAGGATGCTAAATGACCTACAGATTTAGGATCAGCTTCTGTAATTGGAATGTTTTGGACTCTTGGGCTGATCTCAATCAGTGTGTGGGTTGATCCTGATTTCAGGACAATGAAGGGTACATGTATTACTTGGTGACCTAATTTGCCACTGGCAAACTGAAACCTAAAAGCAAAATGCTTTCCCCAAAGATCTATCTCCATCATTGTAATTAATTTTTGGGGGAGGTGGTGGGACATTCAATACTGTATGGCGGAAAGATCATCGACCTTAAATATTAAATCTGTTTTTCTCTCCACAAATTCTGTGAGGCGTGTGGAGTATTTACATGATTTACAGTATTCTGGTATGTTAATTCCCTCTTAGCCTTTTCTCTTTGAGGCGAGAAATCCAAGTTCTCCAACCCTCCACATATTTTAAGACCTTCATCACTGGCGCCATTCCAGTAATTTTCTTCTGCACCTCCTCTAAGGCCTTCACATCCTTCCTAAAGAGTAATGTCCAGAATTTAATACAATATTCAAGCTGAGGCCTAACCAGTATTTTATAAGTGCTAACCATAATCTCCTTGGTTTTGTACTCGATTCCTCTGTTAGTAAAGGCAAGGATCCTATATGTTTTGTAACAGCCTTGCGAAGGTGTCCTGCAATCTTTTAGCATGCATATACCCCTGCAGTCTCCGGCTCTGTAATACTTTTAAAGCTGTACCATTTTGATCATATTGTCTCCCCTCAAAATTTCTACCAAAATGCATTACTTCACACACCTTTATATTAAATTTCATCTGTCATGTGTCTGGCATTTCACCAGTGTCTTTGTTCTCTTAAAGTCTGTTCATATCCTCCTCACTGCTTGAATGCCAAGAATGGAATCAGTACAGCCCAAATCCACTGATCACTGCAAATGACGTAACAAGCGAGAAGCATGTGGCCGTCAGGATGTGCCAGTGATAGCTGCTCATTGCAAGAGAGTTAATACTACAAGTCCAACCCCATTGGTCAGTGTAAATTAACTAGCTCTTCTAGATTCATATAGGCAAAAGGATTGGCAAGAATGATTGTTCATTACACCAATAGCAACTTTCATTTCTGTAGCGCCTTAATCTTAAAGTAAACTTAAAGTAAAATGCCCAAGGCACTTCAGATGAGTATAAACATGCAGGGAGGGAAACTGAGCCAAAGAAAGTGACATGAGATCAGTTGACCAAAAGATTGGACAAAGCCACAGGTTTTAAGGAGAATTTACCAAAGGACAATGTGGTAGAACGGTTTAGGGAGGAAATTTCAGAGGTTGCAGAATGGACAGATGAAGGTCAAGCTTCCAATGGCGGGGCGAAGAAATTTTCGCAAGCACAAGAGACCAGACTTCTCTGAAGTGTATTGGACTGCGTAATGTCAAAGAGGTCGGCAGGGGCTATGCCATGCAGGGATTTGAACACGAGGATGGAGTTTTGAAACTATGCGTTGCTGGACTGAGAGTCAATGCAGTGCAATGAGTGCAGGAGTGATGCGTGAAAGGGACTTCATGCCAGTTACTTTATAAGCAGCAAAGTTTTGGGGAATGTCATGTCCAGTAAAGATATCATATTGCTACATTTAAGATACGAAATGTATTCGAGGTGGACTCTTTTACAAATGACTTTACATTTTGAAAAATGTGGGGCAATGCTGCAAAAATAGCCGGTTAAGATCAGCTGACCTGGCCTGTGTATTCAAACATTGCCTTACTTTCTGTTAAGAAAAAAAAGATACATTCTGGGCTAAGAGGTGTCCACAACACCATTCCTGAAACATCAAGGGACATTCCTGAATTGAATGAATTCTTCTGAATCACAAAAGATGCGAAGTTGCCACATCATAACTGAATTTCACTCAAGCGCACATTAATGGATGGCCATGGATTTCCACATCCTGGTGCATTGTGTGGTCACACACGGGAGAGGGCCATGTATCTCCTAACAGAAGCTAATGTGAGAGGATTTACCTTAAAAGGTAGTTCTCTGGAGAGGGAGAGGGGATATCACAGCAACATCACAGAAGGCAGTCGTGCCAGAGGGCTGTGAAATAATAAAACCAAAACAAGGAAGAAGCCCTGCTGTGAATTCTATACCTTAAATGGGTGCAGCAGAGAACTGAAAGTAACCCATCACCTTCAAGATATTCAAAGGAAAAGAAAGGCTATATAACGATAAACTAATTCCACTGGTTGGAGATTCCAAAACTAGGGGACATAGTCTAAAAAATAGGACCAGGCCGTTCAGGAGAGATGTTAGGAAGCACTTCTTCACGCAAAGAATGGTTTAGGTTTGGAACTCGCTCCCAGAAACAGCAGTTGAAGCTAGAACACTTTTTAATTTTAAATCCGAGATATTAAGGGGTATGGCAGAGAAGCTAAATGATTAATTTGAGTCTGTCTTCACTGGGAAAGATACAAGAAATCTCCCAGAATTAGAGAGCCAAGAGGTTGGTGGAATGAGGAATTGAAGGAAATTAGTGTTAGTAAGAAGTTTATATTGGAGAAACTAATGCGGCTGAAGGTTAATAAGTCCGTAGGACCTAAGATTCTACATCCCAGAGTGTTGAAACGGGTAGCTATGGAGATGGTGGATGCATTGGTGATCATCTTCCAAAATTCTATATATTCTCGAGCGGTTACTGCAGATTGGGAGGTCGCAAATGCCACCCCACTATTTAAGAAGGGAGGGAGAGAGAAAGCAGGGATTTACAGACCTGTTAGCCTTACATCAGTCATTGGGAAAATGTTGGAACCTAGTCCAAATGATGTGATAAATGGACACTTGGATAATAATGATTTGATTGCGCATAGTCAACATGGATTTATGAATGGCATATCATGTTTGACGAATCTGTTGGAGTTTTTTGAGGATGTTACTAACAGAATTGATAAAGGGGAGTCGGTGGACGTGGTACACTTGGACTTTCGGAAGGCCTATGGTAAAGCCTCCCACAAGAGATTGGTCAGCAAAATTAAAGCAGGTGTGATAGGAGGTAACATATGGCATGGATTAAGGATTGGGTTAGCAGGCAGAAAGCAGAGAGTCAGAATAAAATGGTCATTGTCGCATTGGAAGGCTGTGACGAGTGGGATACCTCAGGGATCAGTGCTTGGGCCCCAGCCTGTTCATAATAAATATCAATGATTTGGATGTGGGGCTTAAATGTAATATTTCCAAGCTCACGGATGACACAAAACTAAGTGGGAATGTGTGTTGTGAGGAGGATGCAAAGTGGCTTCAAAGTTATTTGAATAGACTTGGTGAGTGGGCAGGAACTTGGCAGATTGAATATAATGTGGCAAAATGTGAGGTTATCCACATTAGTAGGAGGAATAGATGTGTAGAGTATTTCTTAAATAGCAAGAGATTAGAAAGTGTAGATGTACAAAGGGACTTGGGTGTCCTTGTCAATAAGTCACTGAAAGCTAAATGCAGGTTCAACAAGCAATTGGGAAGGCGAATGGTATGTTAGCCTTTATCGCAAGAGGATTTAAGTACAGGAGTAGTGAAGTCTTGCTTCAATTGTATAGAACCTTGATTGGACCACACCTGGAGTTCTGTGTGCAGTTTTGGTTCCCCTACCTTAGGAAGGATATTATTGTTATCGAGGGAGTGCAACGAAGATTCACCAGACTTGTTCTCGGGATGGCGGGACTGTCCTATGAAGAGAGATTCAGGAAACTGGGCTTTTGTTCTCGAGAGGTTCGAAGAATGAGAGGTGATCTCATTGAAATGAACATAATACTTAAAGGGATAGACAGGGTAGATGCAGCTAAAATGTTTCCCCTGGTGGGCGTCTAGAACCAGGGGACATACTTTCAAAATAAGGGGGAAACCACTTAAGACAGAGATGAGAAGAAAATTGCTTGACTCAGAAAGTTGTGAATCTTTGGAATTCTCTACCCCAGAGGACAGTGGAAGTTCAGTCATTGAGTATCTTTAAAGCAGAGATTGACAGATTTCTAAATACAAATGACATAAGGGGATATGAGGATAGTGTGAGAAAAGGGCATTGAGGTGGATGATCAGCCATGATCATGTTGAATGATTGGGCAGGCTCGATGGACCAAATGGCTTACTTCTGCTCTTATGTTCCTGTGTTCCTATGTTCCCATGTTCCGAAGGTGGATTGGAAGATTATGGCCAATACCTCCATAATTTCCACCCTTACCTCCCTCAATATCCTTGGATGCATCTGATCCTGTCCAGGTGACTCATCAACCTTAGGTGCAGCTAGGCTATCTCAAACTTCGTCTGCATCAATTTTTAGCCCATCCAATGTCTCAAATCTCACTTAGGAACTAGACATCTGAAGATAAGGTCACCAATGCTGTAGTGAAGCAAATCTGTGGTTTAGAAGATGGCAGAATCTGATGAAAGCAGAGTTTCTGCAGCGTTTTGGGATGCAGTAGGTTACAGCGATTGAAGGGGACTATCCATGGATAGATCTGAACACAGGAAATGTAAATTGAGTTTTTTTGCTGGACCAGGAGCTAATATAGGTGAACCAGGACACGGGTGATGCAGGAATGGGCCTTTGTGCGCGTTACAATATGGGCAGCAGAGTTTGAGTTGGAGCTTAGAGAGAGTGCTTAATGGAGAAAACGGTCAGCAGAGTATTGGAATAGTCCTGTCCGGAGGTTACAGAAACCTCAATGTAACCCAAAAATCCCTGTATGTTGGACCCTCCCACTCGACAGTATGAGTCAAACCTCACAATGGCGGATCATGGATTGAAACTCGACCAGGAAAATACCTTTCAGAGAAAGATTGGAAAACATCTGTCAATGGAGCTATTAAGAAAATGAACAGACACCGAGTGAAGTGTCAGAAGGAGTGGTGCTGAGATTCTTCTTATTTTCATGTATTGTAATGCGCTGAACGACAGGCAAGGGATATTTTTAGGAGTAAGGACATAGTAGTTGACAAATAAGGTCTAACGTTAAATCCAGAGTGAGAAAGGCTGGGAACATGTATTGAATAAGGGTGACAATATTGAGCAGTTCAACGGGATTTAAGTTTTAAGATTTAAGTTTCTCACAATATTGTCAAAGGCATTGTAAGTGAGTATGACATGATTACATGATCTGTCTGCACTGCTCTGTGCGTTATTGTAGTTTAACGTTTATGTCTGTGGGTTCTGAATACCTGCGTAGAATTTTTCACAATTTCACTTTTGCCACAGGCTGAACAGAAATACCGGGCCTGCCTGTGAAGGAAAAGGAACCTTTTAAAACTGTGTTTTTCAGTTCTATCGAGTTCCATCTGGGTCCATGTTGATCATTCGAGAGCCTTGACCTGCTGAGGAGAAAGCAAGGGGACGGATGGCTTATGACCACCACCCCCTGCAGTGCCCTGGTCGGCCTGTGCCCTAATGTTCAGCAGGTTTCCAAGTGTCAGCTTTAACATTCTTACCCTCGTATTCAATGACAAGGCCCAGAGCTCCAGTGCTGTCTATTTACATGGTTCAGCCGAACATCGCCCACCCACCACAATACCCTCTCCCACATTTCTCTATTAAGCAAACGGCAATGATGCAGATATAGTTTCACATATTGACCTTCTGAGATGCTCGCCGCTATTGAGAACCGGAGTGGAAATGATATTTCCGGCGTCGATATATGCACCAAAAACAAAACTTGTGGTGCATCTCAATAGGTTTCAGAGGAGCGTACGATCCTGATCCCACCAGTCCAACCGTGGTAGGGAGCAGTACTGTGTGAATTTGAACTAATTGTCCACAGCGTGCACAGATTTTTATGAGCCTTGTGTTAGAGCTGTTATTAGCTGGTGTAAAGCCTTTTGGGGAGCGGATCGAACAATTAACTTTACAATGAGCAGAAGGATCTCAGCGAAGATTCAGAGGCACAGAAGTTAATAAAGTGTCCACGTCAGATCTCAACCATAGCCTAGTGATTTGCATGCTTTCAGTGAAAGTACTCGATGCTTCAGAATATTTCACAGAATGAAAACTAATTGAGCACTTAAAATTACAAATTAAAATACAAAATTATTTGTTACCAGCAACTTAAAGATCTTGTAAAACATGTATGATGGTTTCAATAACCATGCACTTTAGGAGTGTTTTTCTTTAGAGCAATACCAATTTAGCACATAGGAATATATGTAACTATTTTCTTTCTGTCAGTGGTGAATGCACTGTTCAGAACTTTTTTTCTCTTCTTTCATGGTATGTGAGCGTCACTGGCAAAGCCAGCATTGCTTGCCCATCCATAATTGCCCTTGAGAATTTGGTGGTGAGTTGCCTTCTTGAACCTCTGTAGTACATTAGTGTCGCTAGTGGAGGGATGAGGTTCCAGATTTTTTACGAAGTTGCAGTGAAGGAAAGGAGATATAGTTCCAAGACAGGATGGTGTGGGACTTGGAGGGGAGCTTGTATATGTCTGGTGCCCTTATCTTTCTAGGTGGCAGATGCCGTGGGTTTGGAAGTTGCTGTCAAAGGAGGCTTGTCGAGTTGCCTCAGGGTACCTTGCACATGGTACTCATTACTGTCACTGTGCACCGGTGTGAGTGAAAGTTTAAGGTGGTGGATCTGATCAAGCAGCCTGCTTTGTCCTTTTTTTCTGTCCAGTTTTGGAGTGTTGGCTCTGCACCCATCCAGGCAAGTGGTGTATGTTCCATCACACTACTGACTTATGCCTTGTAGATGGTGGATAGGTTTTGGGGAGTCACAAGTTGAGTTACTCATTGCACAATTCCCAGTCTCTGCTCAAGTAGCAACAATATTTATATGGTTTTTCCCGTTAAGTTTCCCGTCAATGGTAACTCACAGGATGTAGATAGTGATGCCATTTAATGCCAAGAGGAGATGGCGAGATTCTCTTTTCTTGTTGATCGCTATTGACTGGCAATTGCGTGGGCTGAATGTTACTTTACACTTGTCAGCCCAAGCCTCAATGTTGTCCAAGTCTTGCAGCATGTAGATGGACTGCTGCAGTATCGGAGGGGTTGGTAATGGTACTGTGCAATCAACAGCGAACATCCCTACTTCAGATTTTATGATGGACCGAAGGTTATTGATGAAGCTGCTGAAGTAGGTTGGGCTTAGGAGAATAGCCTGAGGAAATCCTGCAGTGATGTCCTGGGACTTAGACATTTGCACTCCAACAAATATAGTCATTTTTTCTTTGTGCAAGGTATGACTCTAACCAGTGGAAAGTTTCACCCCCGATTCCCTTTGACTTGAATTTTGCTCAGGTTCCTTGCCTACATAAGTATGGGCAGTGGGGTGAGTTAGCTGAAATATATTGGGAAACTACATTAAATGATATAATGGTAGACAGCAATGTCTAGTATGTGAAGAATGAATGCACACCTTGTTGCAAATATGCATTATTTTAAGGCATAAAGACCACAAAGAAAAACATGGTCATCTGTGGGTAGCAAGAAGAGTTAAAGACAATATTATATCAGAGAAAGAGGCTGATGACTTTGCCAAAAAGAGTAGTAGGTCTGAGCAATAAGCGGAGACAATAGAGTTAGGAAACGGAGATCATGTTTGGCAACTCTTGGAGTTTGTTTTTTGAACTTGCAGTCCGTCAGATGGATACTGTAGGCGGAGTATATTTTCTTCTTAAAAAATCATTTGATAAGGTGCCACACGAAAGGTTATGAGGCAAAATTATGACTCGTGGAATTGTGGGGTAATATATTAAAATACATTGAGAATTATCTAATGCACAGTAAAGAGAGAGTGGAATAAATTGGACTTTATGGGACAGATTGCAACTAGCCAGATACCACACGATCAGGACTAGTGCCCAGCTATTTACAGTCTATACTAATAACCTAGATTATAGGACTGAGTGTAACATATCCAAATTTACTAATGATAAAAAGATAGTTGGCACAGTAAGTGGTGAGCAGGATAACAAAAGGCTGCAAAGGTATGTCGACAGATTGTGTGAGTGGGCAAGAACATGGCAGTTGAAATTCCGTGTAGTGAACTGTGAAGTTCTCACTCTCTTTGGAAAAATGAGAAGGAAAAATATTTTATAAGGGTGAGTGACTGGGAAGTCTTTACAGACTGAGTGACACGAATGTCCTTGTACATAAATCACAGAAATGTAACATGGAGTAACAGCAAGCAAAGAAGAAGGTAAATGGAATTTTAGCTTTTGTTGCAATGAATTGGAGTATAACAGTAAGTATGTCTTACTACAATTATGCAAGGCATTGGTGAAGCCACATCTGGAGTGCAATGTACAGGTAAGTCTCCTTACTTATAGAAGAAATTACTTCCCCTACATTGAAGGCAACTAAGTTGCAAGAGATTGGATCCTGCGATTAGGGGATGGTCCTATGTGTTCTATTCCAGAAAGTCAGTTGATGAAGGATAGAACCTGAGAAAATCTTTGCAGACTTCTACATTTATTTACACAATTACACATTAGAGACATACACATCCTAACCCCCAAATCCAGTCTGTGTCTATTGATAGGGAGTTCAAGTGAATCCTCAGTTAATGCCTACCACCTACATAAAATTAAACACAATATTCATACAATTAACATTATGAAAAGAGACTGAGTAGACTAGGCCTGTGCACCCTGTGGATTATAAGAACGAGAGGTTATGGAGACTCTAGAATATAGGAAACAGTAGCAGAATAAGGCATCGGCCATTTAGGGCTGAGATGATGAGAAATGTCTTCATTCAAACACTAGTCAATCTTTGGAATGCTCTAACCCAGAGAGTTGGGATCCTCAGGTGTTGAGTCTATTCAAGAGAGAGTTCGATAGATTATTGGGTATGGATGGAATTAAGAGACATAGAGATAGTCCAGGAAGGTGGAGTTGAGGTACAAGATCACTATAATATTGTTGAATGGTGAAAACGACCTACTCCAACTCACATTGTTCATTTAAAATTGAATTGCTCTGTGCAGCTTTTTCCCAAGTGCACAGCCGCTCTAAATGTTTCAGAACAGCTTTGCACAGGTATTATTTATGACAGAACAAGGCATGTGTCCTACTGTTTAGGCTACGACGCAGCCAAGCAGATTGTTGGAATATTACCAGCTTTCATTTCTTATGTTTTGATGTTACACACAATCTGTTCTCACTGGGCCCGTTCTCCCCAGGTTACAGTGCACTCAGTTTGAAATGTGTTTTTCTATTCCGTAAAATGTTGGTTGCTTGAGACTTCCACATTCTCACTCATGTAGATGAACTGTGCCATTGTCTGAAAACTACAGAATAACCTTCTCAAATCCCATCATCGGGCCATCCTCTGTGTTAAGATCCGATTCAGTCATTCTCTGGTGATGGTAACCCAGATTGCCCTCTGTATTCTGACCCAGTTCAGCTTATGCTGTGTGTTCTTTTTATCCAGGACCATCCTTGTTTTATGGCCCTGTTCAGTCCATTCCCCTACAGGTTATCTCCTCAGGCAGCCGTTTATATTGTGGCCCTGATCAGTCCATTCCTTGTGTTGTGGAGAAACGTAGAAACAGAAAGATTTAAGATAAAGAAGGAGGACATTCAGCCCATTGGATACGTACTACCAGCAAAGAGCTACGCAGTTTAAACAAAACTCCTAGCTCTTGATCCTTAACCCTATTGGTTACAGCACCTGAACAGCGTATCCAAGTTGTTTTGAAAAGGTGTGTGATGGTTTCTGCATCAAAAATCTACTCAACAATAACGTGCACAACAATGCTCTGTTTGGTTCAGCCAAAACCAGTCATCTCCAAACCTCATTACAGCTGTGGTGCAAACATAGCACAAGAGCTTAATTCCTGATGTGAGGTCAGTGTGACTACCCTTTGACCTCAAGGCAATGGTTACCTGCGTGTAACATCAAGAATATGCTGTAACGTTTAAGTCAATGGGAATTGGGGAAAACCCTCCACTGCCTGCAGTCGAACCTAGCACAACGCAAGATAGTTGGGGTTGTTGGAGGCCAATTATTTTACCCTAGTGCACCGCTGCAGGAATGTGTCAGAAGTGGAGTAGTTCGAAATGATTGCAGTTCATATCCGCATAAAGAGAAAACCTGGACAACATTTTGGCTTACACTGAAAAGTGACAAGTAAAAGTGCCAAAAATGTACTCGGCAATGACCATTTTCAGAGTGACAGTCTAACTGTCTGCTTTTGAAATTCAATGAAATTACCAAAATTATTTGGGAGAATGATTCTGCGGATGAAGAACTTCTGTTATGCGGATATGTTGGAGAAGTTGGCCTTGTTCTCCTTAGAAAGCAGCAGATGAATAGCGGATATGATAAAGGTGTTCCAAACCATGAGGGCTCTGGACAGAGTAGATAGGGAGAAACTGTTCCTATTGGCCGAGGTATCCAGAACCAGAGGACACCGATTAATAGTGATTGACAAAAGAACCAGAGGCGACATGAGAAAAAAGATTTTTGCTCAGCAGGTGATTAGGATCAAGAATGCTCTGCCTGAGAGTGGATGCCTTCAGAAAATTGGAAAAATATTAGGGCTACAGGGAAAGGGTCGGGGAGTAGGACTGGGTGAGTTGCAGTTGCAGAGAGCCAGCACAGACATGAAGGGCCAAACGACCTCTTCTGTGTTTTAAATATTCTATGATTCTATGATACCATTGTGGAATTCACAAGCATCAACATCCTTCGGGGTTGCTATTGGCGAGAAACTTAACTGCAGCTGCCAAATTATGGGATACTGTCCACTTCCCCGGATGATTGCAGTACCAATTGCACTCAATAAGCTCAGCACCATTAAGGAAAAGGTCGCCCATTTGATTGTCACCCTATTCACCATCTTAAACCCACAATTACCATCACCAGCCTTCTGTGACTTTAGTACGTACCATTAACAAGAACACAACAGCATATCAATAAAGTTCCTTCAACAACAAGACTTAACCCCGCCACCTGTAATGCCTAGAAGTACAAATTCGGCCAGCGCATGGGAACAATACCACTTCCATATTTCCTTCCAACCCACACACCTTTCATTCACTGTCATTGGGACACAATCCTGGCGCTCCCTTCCTAATAGAATTATGAATGTACCTTCGCAAATGGACGGCAGCCATTCAAGAAGGTAGCTCAGAACCACCTTCTCACGGACAAATAGGAATGGACAACAAAAGCTGGGGGGTTCCAGCCACCTCCATTACCCGTGAATGAATAAAAAATCTCACCAGTTTATAACTGCTGGTTTTCATTGCTGTTGTGATATGCTAATTGTCCGGACAACTTTTCTTTAAGTAACACTTCCCATTTGTGTTTTGCTACTCAATTGCTAGATAAATCGTTTTATATGTGTTAATGCCTATTAAGCTCCTGTGTGCCCAACTTTAACTTTCATTCTGATTTATGACCATTTAGTTTGTTTAGTGCATGATGTACGGTTTAGATTCATCTATAGCATTTGTAAGAAATTCTCTCACTTAGGAGCTGGAGGATAACTTAATCGATGATTAATAAATTGCAATCTTTCTGATCCGAACTGGGTTGAATACAACAGAGATTGTGAACGGTGTCAAACATCATTCATCCCTCCACCTACAATGGGAGGTAGGCACCCCACTCAACCTTCTCCCACAAATCCCAGACAATTCCTTAATCAGGAGTTAACAGAGGGAATGTAGGATGCATCTGATTTTTCAGCTGTTATCTTTCAGGATACCAAAACTCAGCTTTCTTAAAACAGGATCTCAACAATATAGGATAATACTTGGTTTCACAGCATAAGATATTCCATTCCCCTAATGCTGTGTATGGGCCTGGTAAATATAATATAACGAGAGTTGTTCTATTTGAACTTCAGTAAAGCGCAACTAACTGAACTGTCGGGTCATTTTTTTTGATTCATTGAAGTAGAGACAAGCACCACAGATTATCGCATTACAAACTGTTAGGATAAAATGGCACATTTCGAGAACAACGCTGAGTATTAGAATTATTATTTTTTTCTTCTATACTGAAGTGTATGTCGTGACAGGAATATTCCATTTCTAATTTAACATTTTGTAGATCGTTATGGTTAAACTCCTTGTCACAGTGATGAATTTGAGAAAAGACTTTGTCCATCTCCTCATCATCTTAAAACCGGCATTCATCTGAGGGAATCCTATTCTTTGAAGACATGAAGAGCAATTTCGTAAAATTTCTTCAAAACTGGAATTGTGACTTTCAGGAATATCTGCAAACTATGAGTAATTATGGAATGTAGTGGGAAATCTTGCACTGCACTGAGAGGTCATTACATATTGAAAGTAGACTATTGACAAATGGCAACCTGGAAGGTAAAGGTGGCTATTGAAGCTCTGGCATCTTCTTGTTAACAGATTGTTAAATATGTTTTATTGATGAGAATCTCAATGGGTATATGAAGGTATCTGAGAAAAAAATTGACAATATGCCGCATAGGTAACTTATGAAATCATTGATATATTCTTGGCCTCCTCCTGAAGTCCCCAGCATCACAGATGCCAGTCTTCAGCCAATTCCATTCACCCCGCGTGATATCAAGAAACAACTGAAGGCACTGGATATTGCAAAGGATATGGGTCCTGACAACATTCCTGCATTTCTACTGAAGTCCTGTGTGCTCGAACTTGCTGCTCCCCTAGCCAAGCTGTTCCAGTACAGCGCAGTACTGGCATTGACCTGGCAATGTAGAAAATTGTCCCGGTATGTCCTGTACACAAAAAGCAGGACAAGTCCAATCCGGCCAATTACCACCCCATCAGCCTACTCTCAATCATCAGTAAAGTGATGAAAGGTGTCGTCAACAGTGCTATCAAGCGGCAGTTGCTTAGCAATGACCTGCTCAGTGGCGCTCAGTTCGGGTTCTGCTAGGGTCACTCAGCTCCTGACCTCATTACAGCCTTGGTTCAAACATGGACAAAAGAGCTGATCTCAAGAAGTGAAGACAGAGTGACTACCCTTGACATCAAGGCAACATTTGATCGAGTACGGCATCAAGGAGCCCGAGCAAAACTGGTCAATTGGAATCGGGGGGAAACTCACCACTGGTTGGAGTCATATCTAGCTCAAAGGAAGATGGTTGTGGTTGTTGGCGGTCAATCATCTGAGCTCCAGAACATCACTGTAGGAGTTCCTCAGGGTAGTATCCGAGGCTCAACCATCTTCAGCTGCTTCATCAATGCCCTTTCTTCAATCATAAGGTCAGAAGTGGGGATGTTTGCTGTTGATTGCACAATGTTCAGCACCATTCGTGACTCCTCAGATACTGAAGCAGTCCGTGTAGAAATGCAGCAAGACCTGGACAATATTAAGGCTTGGGCTGATAAGTGGCAAGTAACATTCGCGCCACACAAGTGCTTGGCAATGACCATCTCCAACAAGAGAGAATCTAACCATTTCCCCTTGACATTCAATAGCATTGGGATCACTGAATCCCCCACTATCAACATCCTGGGGGTTACCATTGACCAGAAACTGAACTGGAGCAGCCACATATCTAACTTGGCGACAAGAGCAGGTCAGTGGCCAGGAATCCTGTCTCGAGTAACTTACCTCCTGACTCCCCAAACCCTATCCTCAATCTACAAGGCACAAGTAAGGAGTGTGATGGAATACCCTCCACTTGCCTGGATGGGTGTAGCTCCAACAACTCCCTTCCCTACAGCACCGCGGATGTACCTACACCACATGGACTGCAGTGGTTCAAGAAGACAGCTCACTGCCTCCCTCTCAAGGGCAATTATAGATGGGCAATAACTATTGGCCTAGCCAGCGACGCCAACATCCCTTGAACGAATAAAGGTAAAAGTATTCTGGGTGGGATTTCGTCGTTGGATGCTGTCTTTCTGTACTGGGTTCTTGGATTACAGAATTGTCCTCTTGCCACAGACACTTATTTTCTCTGCTTCAAATGCACATATATTTCCCATTAATTATTTTCTGAAGCAAAACATTCCATTCTCCCGCAACCTTTGCCTAAAGAAGTTTCTGCTAATTGCGCTGCTCATTCCCTTTGTGACCATGTTTAATTGATCATCTTTACCGCTGACAAACCAACTTGGCAGAATACGCGACCTCTTCATTTCACCAAAACTGTTCATAATACTTAAACTCTGTATTAAATTTTGTCTTAGTATTCTGTCCTGCAGTGCATATCGATGCAATGTCCTGTTTCTCGTCATCAGTACGGTTTTGATCCCCGGAATCATCCTATTGTATCTACACTATTTGCTCTCTGTATTTAATGGCCTTTCCAAAATGAGAGACCGAAGTTTTACCTGGTAGTCTAACGGCGACCTTAGCAGTTTTTTGAAAAGGATTATCAACATTTGTTCACTCTTGTAATCTTTTCCAACATTGTTGTTTTGTTTCTTGTGGACTTTGCACCAGGAAAGCCTTTTTTCTGGGAAATGAGTATTTGTTTCCTTAAAGCTTGCTGTTCATCCACGCCCTGCAGTTCCTTTGCATTGAGAATCTGCTCCTATTCGTCGGCCTTCCTGGCAGACTGAAGAGAGATGAGAGATGAAAAGTTTCTAACTGATTCAGACTCCCTGATATTTACAAAGAACAAAGAACAGTACAGCACAGGAACAGGCCATTCGGCCCTCCAAGCCTGCGCCGATCTTGATGCCTGCCTAAACTAAAACCTTCTCCACTTCCAGGGCCCATATCCCTCTACTCTCTTCCTATTCATGTATTTGTCAAGATGTCTGTTAAACGTCGCTATCGTATTTGCTTCAACCACCTCCCCTGGCAGCAAGTTCCAGGCACTCACCACCCTCTGTGTAAAAAACTTGCCGAGCACATCACCTCTAAACTTTGCCCCTCGCACCTTAAACCTATGTCCCCTACTAACTGACTCTTCCACCCTGGGAAAAAGCTATTAACTATCCACTCTGTCCATGCCACTCATAACTTTGTAAACAGCTATCATGTCGCCCCTCCACCTCCGTCGTTCCAGTGAAAACATTCCGAGTTTTTCCAACCTCTCCTCATAGCTAATGCCCTCCAGACCAGGCAACATCCTCTGTACCCTCTCCAACGCCTCCACGTCCTTCTGGTAGTGTGCCGACCAGAATTGCATGCAATATTCTAGTGTGGCCTAACTAAGGTTCTGTACAGCTGCAACATGACTTGCCAATTTTTATACTCTGTGCCCCGACCGATGAAGGCAAGCATGCCGTATGCCTTCTTGACTACCTTATCCACCTGCGTTGCCACTTTCAGTGACATGTGGACCTGTACGCCCAGATCTCTCTGTCTGTGAATACTCCTAAGGGTTCTGCCATTTACTGTATACCTCCGACCTGCATTAATCCTTCCAAAATGCATTACCTCACATTTGTCCGGATTGAACTCCATTTGCTATTTTCCACCCAAGTCTCCAACCGATCTATATCCTGCTCTATCCTCTGACAATCCTCATCATTATCCGCAACTCTACCAACCTTTGTGTCATCTGCAAACTTACTAATCAGACCAGCTACATTTTCCTCCAAATCATTTATATATTCTACAAACAGCAAAGGACCCAGCACTGATCCCTGCGGAACAACACTAGTCACATCCCTCCATTCAGAAAAACACCTATACACTGATACCCTCTGTCTTCTGTGATCGAGCCAGTTCTGTATCCATCTTGCGAGCTCACCTCTGATCCCGTGTGACTTCATCTTTTGTATCAGTCTGCCATGCGGGACCTTGTCAAAGGCTTTACTAAAGTCCATATAAATAACATCCACTGCCCTTCCTTCATCAATCATCTTCGTCACTTCCTCAAAAAACTCAATCAAATTAGTAAGACACGACCTCCCCTTCACAAAGCCGTGCTGTCTCTCGCTAATAAGTTCGTTGGTTTCCAAATAAGAGTAAATCCTGTCCTGAATAATCCTCTCTAATAGTTTCTCTACCACTGACGTAAGGCTCACCAGCCTATAATTTCCTGGATTATCCTTGCCACCCTTCTTAAACAAAAGAACAACATTGGGTATTCTCCAGTCCTCTGAGATTATTCAATTATTATTTGGAATAATGTGCAAATGTATAATAAGCCGATAATTACCAAAGATACTTTCCGACAGTCTGCAGAAGTTCTGCTGAATACCAAATATTTAATATCAGTTTGACATTTTTTGATATTCTGACAAGCGTTTTTCCAGGTAACTTTCTTCGAATCTTATGACAAATTATTCAGTATCACATTTCTATAGTATTCGCTTTCGGAAACTGATTTGAGACAGAATAGCAATAATATTGCTCATGATGCTGTTACCGACTGCATAACAAAACAGCAGGTTCTCCCTATGATGAGTGAGAGACACCAGTCAGTGTACAATCGACATTTCAATTCAGTATCTGGGGAAAGAGTGGTGAAACGTCACATTGATCTGTGTCGAGTTCTGACAGATTCCTCCATTTGAAAACTTATTAAGTGATGAGATCCCGGTTCCACTTGTCAATGAGAAATGATATCTGACAGTCAGACCCACACTTGCAATATTCACACCAGGCTTCCCGGAATGTTACCAATGTGAATGATTGCAGGACCTTTGTTTCCACACCGAATGAAGTTTTATTGATGAAATAAACTGGCGCACACAATCCCAGTATCTCGAGGTGGTTCCCTCGCTTCACCACAAACATGATGCTACTGCCGAAACCGATCACTGTTATCTTTGAAACGTGAATTTGAAATGTGCTGAATTTACAGGAATAAGTTATGTTTACTCAATGAACGAATGTAATGCTGACATCGAACGTGTGATATAAAATGAAAGAACTGTGCGCACAAGAGCTAATCTACTTTTCACATTACCGAAAAGAAGGACGCTAGACGATGGGAATTATGTTGAACTTGACCTTCCGATTTGAATAAGCTTTCTTTAAGATTATCTGCATTTTCTAACTAATCTCAGGATCACTACCCAGGGAGATTTCAACATATTCTTCAGCTCTTCCCTGAATTTTCTCTGAGTCGCTACATAAATACATGGATGTTGAATACAACTCAAAAACTTAAGGCAAGTTCTGGTTTGATAGGCGATATATCCAGGGGCTGTGCATTCACCTCGGTAATAAATGGTGTTGGTCAGTCTGGTCGACACGAAACTCATGGCAGCTTTGAACCACAACAGTATAAAACTGCCCGATACAGTAAACAATAAAATAATGGATTTCCTTCGGTTCTCCATTTCTGAATCACTGCGATTCTCACTCCTGTTACCCCGGAGTTTCCTGCGGGTTCTATTGGCCACTAAAATACGTCCAATGGTTGAACAATTAAATGAGACAATTAAAGTAAAAGGAAGCCAAATAACCCAGGTGCTGTGAAACCAGACCCACGCTGTACCGAGTGGTGAGGAAAAGAAATCCACGCTTGACCGACAGCCCCACTGCACTTTGTTAATTATTGCTGAGGTTCGTATATAAATAAAAAACAAATGTTCTTCAAAAAACTCAAGAAACAGAACACTGTTATAACCACGCCTGCAGTTCTTTCGGTGCAATATCTTGCTTTAAACTTCTGGAAGCAGACAGCTACAGAACGGTCAAATGTGAAGGAGACTGTGAACCAAACAGACAAATCAAAGTTGACATTACCTATGTATATAACAATCTTGCACACGGTAGTGTAAGACAGGAATGAAAGTGGAAACTGATAGATGAAAATACATCCCACTATTACATTGATGAATATAATCAGGAGATCTGCTGTTGCCATGGCCACCATATAAACATTTGGACAGATCGCACTTTCTTCTGGAGAGAATTATAATTGTCACCAAGTTCACTGTAAGAAAGAGAGATGAGATAAATCATGTTTTAGTGGCTATTTGAAATGTATTTGGCAATATCTCTTGATAGCATTTTACTCCATTCAGTCTGATTATCTTGGATTAGCTGTGGAGCCATTTCCTTGGAAACCTGACCGTATATTTTAATAAGCTGCTGTAGAGCACACTGTGCAAGGGTGACACTTGATTGTTTGTACAGGACCTTGAAAGAACATTGTAACATCAGTAAAGCTATCATATTAAGGGAAACAGCAAGTGTGGACACCCAGTTCAAAATTAGTTGCAGTAAGCAGCGACTGTGTAATGCTAACACTAGGGAAACACTTTTTCTTATTCTACCTGTTGTATAAACAGCAAGATTGTCAACACAAATTACAAATAAATAGTTTATAATGGCTCACCAGGGACACCCACGGCTGCGACAATCGGATAGTAAATGTCCTTCATCACCAGAATAGCTGGTTTCCACATTTTAACTAAGAATAGATGAATCCTGTATGAGTTGAAAGACTGGTGCACGTCTGAGTGAATGTGAGAGACCCTACATTTATACAGACATTTATCCTCCAAGGAGTTAATCAGCTTTAATCATAATTAGCATTGGTTGTAGTCATTTAACAAATAGATGTAGTAAGTAATATTTTTCTTGGCAACTCAGAATTCGTGAAATGGTTAATGCTAAGATAGTTTTAAAAGCACAAAATTAAAATCCAAGGTTAATACATGAATGTGGATCCGATTCCCACAGGATCAGCCAACGTAATTCTCTTACCATGAATCGACCTGACACTGCCCTTCTGTCCAACATTGATTCAAAACCTGACGATCAGGCAGCAGAAGAAATCCTGCAATATTGTGATGAAAATAGTCCTTTAGCAACACTGGTGATTTTAGTCTTCTGAGACTAATGGGACCAGTACATGTATACAGAGATTTGTATGCGTATCCTTGCTGGAGTTATACCATATTCACACTGGCGGTGGTCATATTCCTCCAGTACTTGTGGTACCCTACAGTTATGCAAGAGGTGAGCAGGATATCACTGTAATAGTGGGATAACATAATTTACTCCAGAGGTGACCAGGTTCCTCTGAGACTAAAAGCACTTACGATTACAGTAAATGTGTCCATCTTCCTCTGTATTCGTGGCACCTATACTTAGAGGAGATGGGATCATCCTGCTCCAGTACTAGTGGTTCCCGACACTTGCATTAAAGGTAATAGCCCTTTTCTGATACTTCTGATTCCCTTTATTTACTCCAGACATGGCCACTGGTACTAACCCGACACTTACGTGAGATAAAACAATACTCCTCTGGTACTTGTGCTCAGCTATAATTGCAATGGCGGTAACAGCACCCCTTGGCGACTAATGGTTCCCTGCACTTTCATTAGAACAAAAGAACATAGGAAATAAGAGCTTTCAATGATGGTGCTCCACAATCCTGTGGGGTACAGAATTCCAACGATTCACAACCCTGTGAGTGAAGAAATGTTCTGCTTCAATGAGATCAGTTTACACAGTCTGTCATCATAGGACAACACACTCATCCCAGGAACCAATCTAGTGAACCATCACTGTAGTGCTCACAAGGCGAGAATATTCTCCCTTAGATATGGAGACCAAAGCTGCACAAAGTACTCCAGGTGTTGTCTCACCAAAGCCCTGTACAATTGTAGCAAAGCATCTTTATTATAGTGCTCCAATCCCCTTGCAGTAAAGGCCAAACATGCCACTTGCCTTCTTAATTGCTTGCTGGTCCTGCATACTTTTTTTTGCATTCCTTGTACGAGTATAGCCACGTCCGTCTGAACATCAAAATCTAGCTGTTTCTCACCTTTTAAAAATCAGCTTTTTTTCTTATTACCAAAGAGAATAACCTCACACTTCCCTACATTATACTCCATCTGTCACCAGGTTGCCCTTTTACTTAACCAGTCTTTATCTCTTTGCAGTCTCGTTGTGTCTTCCTTACAAATGAAAGGTGAATCTGTTACTCCAGTACAAGTGCAGCAACCATAATTACACTGGAGGTGATCGTGCTTCTCTGTACAAGTGACACTCTACACTTACACTGAAAAGGTTTTCCTGCAGTATGAGTGGTAGACCCGCACATGAAGTAGAGGCGATCATGCTGCTCCAGTACAAGTGGTGATCTAAACTCACACAGTAGAGGCACCATTCTTCCTTCAGTACTAGTGGTAATCCAACATTTACAACTAGAGGTAAAAATGTTCCTCTCGTACTGGTGGAATACAGTAGAGATATTTATGCTGCTTCAGTACTAGTGGTATCCTACAATTACACTAACGATGACAGTTTTTCTCTGGTAGGAGTGGTAAACTGAACGTTTATTGGAGAAGATAGGGCCCAACTTCTGTTACTAGTGGTGTCACATCAACTGCACTAGATGTGACCATGCTGTTCTGGTGCTAACAATTCTCATACACATAAACTAGGTGTGGCCGTACGACTGGTGTCTCTACATTTCCACTGGCTGTGAGCGAGGCCCTAAGTTACTAGTGGCTCCCCCCACATGTATCATAACTGACTGTGTTCCTCCATAACTTGTGGTTCCCCTACAAAAACACTACATGTGATGGTATTACTCTGATGCAAGTGGTATCGTAGACATGCACTATATGTGACTGTATTCCTGTGATAACAGTAGTTGCCTGCACATGCATTATTTGCAACCATACCCTTCTGGTATTAATGGTACCCTACAAATACACTATGTATGACCATATTCCTCTGGTGCTAGTGATGCCCTACACATACACTACATGTAACTGTGTTCTTGTAGTACTAGTGTTGCCTACAGTTATGTTAGAGATGACAATGTTCTCTCTTTCCGGCAGATGCTTCTATTCCTTTTCTAACCCCCGTTGTGTTGATCTGACTGTGACCAAACTACTACAATACTGCTGATGACCAGTTTTGTAGCTCCGTTGTTGTACTTGTTGATGGAACACAAGTATGTCAAATTTTTGAGCACTATTGATACGCTCACCACTGGATATAGAGCTATGCCTCAGCCTCTGCAATGCGGACACTAATCTTGCAGCTCCACTGTAATACCCCTCAGAAAATCTTTGTAATCCTTTGCTATCTACTATTGTCGATCCTTGAATGATCCCTTTCCCAATGTAGATTAAATATGAGTTCACCTCAATGGCTCCGAATCAGAATACCCAAAAGATACTGAATGAATGAATTACTATGTTGTTGCTAAATCTTCAAAGAAGTCAGTCTATCATGCACTACCGATTGTTTATGGTCTACAAAATCATAATTGCTACTTTAGCATAAATAATGATCTTAATACTTAGATATTAGTTGTAAAAACCTAGCAATTTCAATAACGGATAATTGATAGGCATTTGCTTGATGAAATTGATAACAGTTTATAAATGAAGCTCAGTGTTTCACCGCACTTCAGTATTAGTTTGATTGCTGATTATCAAATTGTAGTAGAGATCATTTTCAGAGACTTCAATGGAAATGATCATCGGGTGGTGTAAAAGCGGGCAGCCAATCCGCCGCTGCCCATTTTGTAACATTACCCAAAACGAATTTCTATTCTAATCTTTGTATTGACAGTTGGCAATATCGGCAGAGCTTATTCTGCATCATGATTTTGAGAGGCGTCTTTCAGTTGATCTACTTCATGCCCTGGGCTGGTCTCATTAGTTTCCAGAATGTTGGCTTGAAAGGGTTAGAGTTTGTCTCCTAACCTCTGCTCCTGACTGAATCCACCATTTGAACTGACAAATGTACCTGTTGTGTTGCAATATTCTTATGACAGATAATCGTTTGTGTTGAAGTAGGCTCCTCGAGTTAATTTCTTGGTGAATACTCTAAATTTGATATTATCTATTTTCGCACCAGTGTCAGTGTCAGTTTCTGAATTCTAATTCGGTAATGGCGGCCCAGTTGGTTTGTCAGTTTTATTCTTTAATTAACCAACGACAGTGAAGGTGAATTTCACTGCATTTCTCAGCTTCTCTCGGAATTTAGTCCGTGTTAGCGCATATATGCAAGAGATTGTACAGCAGCTGAGAAGCTGCAGCGCGAGAGACTTTCACTGAGGACAAGGAATAAGGTTAAGTTCTTGAAAGTGAATTGTTTAATTGAACAGAATATCATGATATGCACCATCCGCAGAAGTATAAAACTTCTCGATGTAACACCGAACCAGCATTGTGTATGTCACTGTTCCATTACAAGCGGAGCCCTTCGCATTGTCTACTGGTGATTGCTGTGAAAATGACTGTTACCACGTGAAACAGCAACACCAGCAAGAAGGGAATTAATGGGTTTAATAAACGGTCATTGGTTCATGTAACCAACATTTTGCTTCAGCTAACAGTGCTTCTTTCGAGTGTAAGCATTCCTGTGTGTAAAATAAAGCTGGACGTTTTTAAACACACAGCAGCAAGCACAATATTACCGGGACAGCAGCCGCAACTTTCTCACTGTAATGTTTCCTTTTGAACTGCTGGGAGCAAAGGGGAAGAAATCGATCAAAAGTGAAAGCGACCGTGAACCAGACAGAGCAAGCGATGGTGGTACAGCACAAAACCAGATGGATTGTGCACTGCGGAGAGTGAAACAAGGGAGTAAAAGTGTAATAAATCTAACTGATGTGCCACAGTAATACACAATGAATAACGTTCGTCTGATCCGCTATTCCCATTGCTACCAGTTAACCAGTGAGGCATTTGGAGAAAATACATTTTCCTCGGGTCAGGATGAGAATCACCAACTAGATGACTGTGAAAATGAGAGAGAGAAAATAGTCCACAGACGAGAGAGGGGAGGCGGGGTGGAAACCACAGGCAAAAACAACTTGATTACAACAATCTTTTTCGAACAAAAAGGCACAGATATTAAATATGTGGATTGACAGGCTTGCTCGGCAATTTTAGTGGGCAGTAAAGATTCAACAACGTTGCTGTGGGTCTGGAGTCACATGCAGGCCAGACCAGGTAAGGACGGCAGATTTCCTTCCCTATAGGACTTATATTCGCTTTTGTTGAAAAGGGATTGGTGTATAAGAGTAAAGAAGCTTTACTAAAATTACACAACCCTTACCTAAGGAAGGAAATACTTGCTGAGAGCGAGTGCAACTGAGGTTCACAAGCCTGATTCATTCGTGTTGAGCTACAGATTGTATAATCATACTGGTTTCATCATTCTGGGATTATACACTGTTTGACCTCACTGGGCCCATTGTCCAAGGGCCCATTGTCTGCCTGTGTGTTCGGTTTGAAGGTTTGTTTTTCTCTCTCAGTGGAAGTGTAGCCATCTGAGACTGCAGCATTATTACTCATGTACATAGAAATGTGCCATTGGCTGTAAACTGCAAACTCACACTTCTCAACCCCCATTCCCAGGTTGTCCTCTACATAATGAACCGATTCAGCCCATCCCCTGAGGTTTATATATCATATTGTGTTCTGTGTTATGGACCTGTATTGTCCATTTCCTGTGGTTTCTGTCCCAAATCATCCCTGTATTATGGCCCGTTTCAGTCAATTTCCCCTCGGATCAATATCGTGGATCATCACCTTTATCGTGATCTGGTTCAGTCCGTTCCCTGGGGTTGATAGCAATGTAAAACATAGAAAAAATACGGTTCTGAAGGAGGCCATTAACACCATGGATTCGTCTGATTTCACAGTCTTTTCTTTTAGGACACCAAACAAAAAACACCTTTCTTACAAAAGGATCTCAATGAATTAGAATCATCTTTTGATTCACAGCACAGGATATTTTCCGTGTTTCTGATGTTGTGTACGGGCCCCATAAATACAACAAAAAATTCTCTGTTTGTACTTAAATAAAGCGCAGATATCTGGGTTGTCAGTTTTGACTTGCCATAATAGGACAGGCATTGCTGGCTATCCCGTTAAAAACGGTCAGGATAAATTTGCAACTTTACACAATAACGTCTTATCATTTTCTTGTTAAAGAACATCAGAATCTGGGAAAGCCTGTCACTGCCATGGCTGAAGGTTCAAACAAGGGTGTAGATTCAACATGCGCAGGACAGGGTATAAGTAGAAAGAGAGAAATGAGTGACCATCTGGAGGGACATCACTGTCTCAGGTGGAGGGAGCCCCTGAGTACTGGAACTGTCCGATAGATACCTGGCATTGCAGACTGAAAGGTGGATAGAAACGAATCTTCCTGAGCAACAGTGTGGCACCATGGAGCAGGAGAGAATTCCTGGCATCATCTGGTTGATGGAAATGAGAGGAGCAAATGGCCATGGTCCGAACCAATAACCCAGTTAGAAGTACATTTATAAGGAGCATATGAGGGTTTTAGCTCTAAACTAAAACAAGCCATCATGGTGGTGATCACCAGACTAGTTTCCACTGCGCTGCTTGTGGACGGAAATATAAGGCAGGTGTGGTAGCAGCGCTGGAGCAGGAGGAAAGGGTTCACCTTCTTCAGGCACTAGAGTGAGGTTGAGGGGGAAGGGAAGGGAGGGGATCACCGTGATCTGAACCGATCAACAAGAATGGTTTTACAGAAAAGGTGCATGGAGTAATGGGAAGAGCATCAGCTGATATGACTGGGTGGGTGGGGGAGGTCATATCCGGATCTGAGACTAGAGCGCGGAATTAATGGTATTGTTGGAACAAAATATAAAATCTACAAAATAGTGAAAATTTATCAGCAGGTGGAAGGACGTTGGCTTTGAAATAATGAGAAAGCAATGCTGGGTACTCTAACAAAGTCAACATTCCTGAAAATTGGAGTCATTGCTGAGTGTTATGTTTTTTTTTTATTATTCGTTTGTGGGGTGTGGGCGTCGCTGGCAAGGCCAGTATTTGCTGCCCATCCCTAATTGCCCTTGAAAACTGATTGACTTACCAGGCCATTTCAGAGGGCATTTTAAGAGTCAACCACATTGCTGTGGGTCTGGAGTCACGTGTAGGCCAGACCAGGTAAGGACAGCAGATTTTCTTCCCTGAAGGACATTGGAGTTGTCTGATATTTGGAATGTCAGGAGCACGAGAGATGTGATCTAGTATCTATTTGTTACAGCCTAGGTTTTCGCAGGACTCTGACAGAAATGTTCCTGTTTTCCCGACATTTTGAGGGAAAATAATTGTGAACCCTTGTATTATTCCAGCGTTGCATGACTGAACGAGAAAAGATACAACAAACATACATTTATACAACAAAAACAAAATACTGCAGATGCTGTAAATATGTAATAAAAGCAGAAAGTGCTGGAAATACTCAACAGTTCTGGCAGCATCTGTGGAGATAGAAGCAAAGTTAACGTTTCAGGACCTTTCATCAGAATTGGTGCATTTATACAGCACGTTTAACATAGGACAACGACCCAGGGCGCCTCACAGGAGCATCAAGCAATATTTGGCACCTACTCACATACAGAGATATTAGGACAGGCAACTAAAGATTGGTCAAAGACGTCAGGTTGAAGAAATATCTTGAAGGATGATAGAGATGTAGAGAGAATTTCCAAGGATTTGTGTCAAAATATAATCCAAACTATATGCAGTTCAGCAAGAGGAAGGGTAATGGTACAATTCACGGTGGGCTTTGCAGGCCAGCAAGCAGTGAAGGTGGAATACAGGGAGAACTCGAAAAAATAGTTGTCGAGGGTGACGTTTTGGATAGATTAAAAAAAAACCTTTTGTTTCGTAAAATGATGGTGGAAGTGACAAAGTTGGTTTGCTGGAAGCAGATTTGGTCCATACTTAGAGATAACTGTGGAGAAGAATGTCAATCTAACAAAAACAGCCTAAGTGGATAAGACACAGGGACCAGTGATAATTCGGACCAGGCTGTGACAGGAAGTCAGAGAGGTGACAGCAGGGACTGTGAGCACAGTATTTCAATCCTTTATTAATATCAATATATTCAACTTAACTTGGACTGAAGGAACCCAAGTAATGACTCTGTTAAAATAGGGAGACGGGATGAACTGGGTAACTGGATTAGTCTACGTCCATTGTGGGCAAACTCCTCGAATCTGTCAATCCAGGTGGAAATAATAGAGATTTAGTTATACAGGGGATGATGAGGGACTGTCAGAACAAATAATCTGTTGACATTTCGTAGTTGACAAATGTATGAACATAAGAATATTGAGGAAGAAGTAAAAAGCCTTGGATCCACCCAGCCTGTCCCACACATTTGCGAATAGTTGTGTATCACAACATATACATTCCCCACTCCAACCAAAACCTGTCATCCCCTGGGAGAGGGGAAAAAGCAGACTCGGAAAACAAGCCAATCTTTGGGAATATACCTTTGAAATTCCTTTCTGTACCATCTATGCGATCACAACTAGTTCTTGAGATCACCCTGACTCCGAATTTCCTGGAATTTTTGTAGAAACTAATGTGCCTCTCAGCCAGAAACAGATTCAACTCTCGCTTGAAGGATTTCAGGGAGTCAGTGTTCACCACACGAGATGACAGTCTGTTCCAGCAGGTCACTATTCTCTAGGATAAGAACCACCTCCTGACATCTAAACTAGATCTGACATTAATCACTCAAACAATGTGAACCTACTCCTCCATAACCTATTTAATTGGAATGAGTTGTTCCACTGGAACACAACCTAATCCCTTCATCACATTGTGAACCTCAATCAGACCAGCCCTATTTCTAGGCTTCTCTGATGTGTAGAATCCTGACTCTGTTATTCTACCTTGACAACTAAGATACTGTATACTGCGAATTAGTTTACTTAACATCCTCGGCACACTTTTCAAAGCGTAAATATTACCTGTCATATGAGGAGATTGAAACTGGACACTGTATTGCCTGTGAGACCTGGCCTATATCTTGTGCCAGGACAAACAGAATGCATCGTCTTATGATCAATTGTCTATTAATGCACCTTTATATCCTATGTACTCTGTCACTTCATGGCACTGACATGTACCTTTGTAGATCTATGCTCTAGAATGCCCACATCTCTTCCTGTCTCCAACTTCTTGAATAATTTTCCCTGAAGTGTGCATGAATGCTGAGAATTCGCCCTGCCCACTGCCCACTGCACATATCCATCGTTTGCCAGTCATGAGCCCAATATTCCAACACATTAAGATGAAGGTTTGTTCATACAGGTTATGTAGATTGTTTGAACGTCACACATTCAGTGTTTTTACACACCACTTGGGCCTCGTTAGATGGGATCTGTGGTCTCAGAAAACGCCATCAGTCTATTGGGCTGATTCTACAATAATATAAAAGAAAAATAGTCCAGATTCTGGAAATCTGAAATAAAAACAAGAAATGCTGGAAATTCTCAGCAGCTCTGGCAGCGTCTGTGGAGAGAGAAGCAAAGTTAACGTCTAAGGTCAGTGACCCTTCATCAGTTCTGAAACGTTCATTATTGCTTCTCTCTCCACCGATGCTGCCAGACCTGCTAAATATTTCCAGCATTTCTTGTTTTTATTATGAGTTATTTTATGGCTGATTCTGCAACCTGCCCTCCAGTCCAATGAGGCTGCACCAAGAGCAGGCCTGGTCACGTGACCCTGTAAAACCACAAGTGGGCGGGGCTTGTGCTGACTGCTTTGTGATTGGTTCCTGGCTCCATTTGTGATGTCACCTTGAGACAGATTTCAGCCCCTGGTTACAATTCATCAGTTTCAGTTCCCGTGGGCAGGAGCTGGAGTTGGCAGCTGACACTGGGAGTTCAATCCATATAAAGAGGAGAAAGGGAAGTATAATTTAATGTTAAAGTACTTGAATAGCATGTTATTAATTACAAAGATGGTGTATCAAACATAAGCAAAGTTTCTAAACATAGTTTTATTGTATTCCAGGTACAGATTCTTATTCTAACCAGCCGCTAGCAGTTGTAGGACAGGCTGCCCAGTATCTCTGGTTCTCCTATTCCTCCAGGTAAGCACCTTCCCATTAGAGTTACTATTGTGAAGAGGAGGCTCAGGGTGAACCCAGGACCTGCCACCCCACGGTTTGGATTTTAGCACAAGAACGCCCTGCATCAAACGCAACTTCAATCATGGTAACTCACCTTTGTACTGCGTTCTGCAACATAAGGAGAGATGTCTCAGCAGACTTTATCTTGCAGGGAACACAAACTGGGCAGCAAGCTGACAGAGAGTAAAGACGCATAGAGTTGTGAGTGTCCAGTCAGAGAGCCGGACACTGAGAGAGAAAGGGCACCAAACGAGGGTGGGGATTGAAGTTAGGAAATATTAATACACACAAAGGTTCATTGAAGCTTGGAACGCTCTTCACAAATTTCAGTTGATGTTAGGTCAAATCGTAATGTTAAATAGGGGATTGAAACAAATTAGTTAACGATATGGGACAAAGGCAGTTATGCAGAGTGAGGTCACAGATCATACAAAATCTCAATGAATGGTAGAACGGACAAGAGCCTATTCCTGACCGTATGTTCCTATGAGCTCCAGATACCCCGGGTATAGTTTTTTATTAACTAATATTTGCTGAGGTCGGAGCAGAGAGGAATAATCTTGTTCCACAGAAACATCCAGTGGAGTGGAGAGTATGTGCTGTGATGCATGGCTGGAAGGGATTACATGGAAAATATAGAAACATAAAAATAGGAGCAGGAGTAGGCCATTTGGCCCTTCGAGCCTGCTCCACCATTCATTATGATCATGGCTGATCATCCAACTCGGTAACCTGTTCCCGCTTTCACGCCATACCCTTTGATCCCTTTGGACCCAAGAGATATATCGAACTCCTTTTTGAAAACATACAATGTTTTGGTCTCAACTGCTTTCTGTGGTAGTGAATTGCACAGGCTCACCATTCTCTGGGTGAAGAAATTTCTCCTCATCTCAGTCCTGAAAGGTTTACCTTGAATCCTAGGACTATGACCCCTGGTTCTGGACTCCCCCAACATCGGGAACATCCGTCCTGCATCTACCCTCTCAAGACCTGTTAGAATTTTATAGGTTTCTATGAGATCCCCCTCACTCTTTTGAACTCCAGCGAACATAATCCTAACCGACTCAATCTCTCCTCATATGTCAGTCCCACCATCCCAGGAATCAGTCTGGTAAACCTTCGCTGCACTCTCTCTATAGCAAGAGCATCCTTCCTCAGATAAGGAGACCAAAACTGCACACAATATTCCAGGTGTAACCTCACGAAGGCCCTGTATAATTGCAGCAAGACATCCCTGCTCCTGTACTCGAATCCTCTCGCTATGAAGGCCAACATAACATTTGCCTTTTTTGCTGCCTGTTGCACCTGCAGGCTTACCTTCAGCAAATGGTGTACGAGAACATCCAAGTCTCGCTGCATATTACCCTCTCTCAGTTTATAGCCATTCAGCCTTCCTGTTTTTGCTACCAAAGTGGATAACCTCACAGTTATCCACATTATACTGCATCTGCCATGCATTAGTCCACTCACTCAACTTGTCCAAATCACCCTGAAGATTCTCTGCATCCTCCTCACAACTCACCCTCCCACCCAGTTTTGTGTCTTCTGCAAATTTGGAGATATTACATTTAGTTCCCTCATCTAAATCATTCATGTACATTGTGAATAGCTGGGGTCCTAGCACCGATCCCTGCGGTACCCCACTAGTCACTGCCTGCCATTCAGAAAAATACCCATTTATCCCTACTCTTTGTTTTCTGTCTGCCAACCAACTTTCTTTCTATCAGAATACACTATCGCCAATCCCATGCACTATAACTTTACACGCAAAAGGAGATAGGTAGGGAATCAGGCACAAAGGATTTGTAATAGGCAGGCAAGGATCTTCAAACAAATTTACTGGCGCAATGAGAGCCAGCGAAAGTTGGCACAAAGGCAGTGAACAGGTTTGTGGGACTTTATCCAGGACAACCCTTGCCCTCTGACATTGAGAATCGGTATAGTTTGTGGAGTGGGGAAGTGAGATGTTGGGAGAGAGAGCTTGGGGAGATTAATCATCGAGGTGATAAAGGATGGAATTCGGGTTCAGGCAGTAGAGAGGTTGAACAGGTAATGTTTTGATGGTGGCTGGTAGTGGATGAGCTGTAGGAGAAGAAACTGAAATCGGGGTCGAATAGAGCACCAAGGATCCACGCATCTGTGTTTAGCCTGGGTTTTAAGTAAGGAGACTGATAGAGTCAAGACAGTCTTTGTGATGGTGTTTGTGGAAAACAGAGAGCCTGGTGCCAGTTTCGTCAACATTTCTCTCAAATAAATGTTGTCTCATCCAAATCTCAATGTTAGTTAGACAGTTGGAGAATGGCAACACCCTGGGGTCAATAGAGGAGGAGGAGGGAGTGACATTGGTCTGCTTACAGAAACTGATCACACTTCCTGATGGGCTGAGAGGGTTCATATATCAGGTACTAATAAAATACCTAAGGCTACATCTTACATGGACAGGAGAAATCGTTGAATGAGACGAATGCCCTGATAAGCCTCTTCGATGCATCTGGCAAATGCTTTGTTCCCATGTCAAAGCAGAGGAAAAGGAAGTGCAGACTCACGATGCTGTCTCTCCACCTGTGGGATATCCAAATTGCCTTGTGGAAGTGTGGTGTAGAGTTTGTGACTTGACATCACAACGGCAGTGTGATTAGAGGGGTGGGGATGCTAACAGTGCCTCCGAGTAGATGTTTCTTCAGGTAGGAATATTTTGAAAGGCTGCATGAGGAAGTTATCAGCAGCTCTCTTGGCTCGCTCTCTCTGATTGGGGGTATTGTGAGTGATTGGCAACAAAGTATAGGAGATCTAAAAAGGTCGGTAGTAATCCATCCGCACCCCTGCAGGAACCTCAGACGATCTTTACAACTGTCCAACCAAGAGAATGGTGACAGATAACTGTAAAATAAAAATACTCTACCACATAACAAAGAGAATCCTGGCGCCAAATTATAGAGTGGAGCAAATTCCGCTAATTGCAAATTTATTTTTCTGCATTATTGCAGCTCATGCCTGGCAGAATTCTTTTTCTTTAATCTTACTACTTTTATAGTGTTGGATGTTTCCCTACTGGTCTCTGGGTTTTATGTTGGAATCAGCAAAATATCTGGATGCTCCTGGGATTGGCGGACTCATCGCTGTTTTTTTCCCTTTCTGTTCTACAGGTTCATAAAATAAATGCTCAGTGGAAAAAGTATACGAGGCAAAAATCTCAACAGAAGTTGTTAAATGTCTTGCCACATCGTCAAAGGATGAATAATAGGTGGTGGAGATTGCTGTTTGGGGTAAGTAGTTTCCTTCTTGATTTAAATTGTTTTATCTGACTGACTGATACGATGATTGACTATTTAATTTATGTACACGTATTGGCTTGTAATCTGGTACATCCCACACACTGGCAGAGAAGGGCATAAAACAACGAAAATTCCCATTCACAGGAACTGACCCTGGAAGAGTGTAGCAAAAAATCTGTGACTCCATTCGCAACCTCTGGGGTTCATCCCTGTGTGTCCTATTCGCACCTATTCTGCATTTCCTGTGATTGCTTCTGATGTACTGCGAGTGTATGACATGAAGGCCAGGTAATATTCCACCGTTTTCCTCTTCAATTTTTATTTTGGCTCCTTTTCGATGACCCCGTCCGTCCTTCAGATGTCATATATTTCCTGACTGCACATTTTCAGAGCAGAGAAAAAAGACTGATGTCAAAGAGGTCAGACTTATCCAATCATGAACATCAACATCCATCTTGCTCATTTAAATCTAAATACAGCAGCACTGCCCTTGGAACATTTTTCTCTATTAATTGCTGCATCCTGTTTTGAACAAAAAAAAATCATCTTGCCATTTCTTTGGTTCGATCAAGCAACAGGTGGACGTGTGGTGGGGCAGACATTGGAGATTGAGGTTTCACATTAAAGTCGTGAGAGAAGATTGATAAGGCTAATTATTGAAGGCTGTATTCTTTACAAGGGCCATGTTTAGACAGGACCTGGGGTAGCTGACACAGCCTTCACTGTATTGGGTTGATTCTGTAACCTGCCCGTCAGTCCAGTGCGATTGCAGCAGGACCAGCCTGGTCATGTGACCCTGCAATACAGTGAGAGGGCGAGGCTTGTGCTGGCTGCTGTGTGATTGGCTTCTGTTCTTTTCGTGATGTCACCTGCAGACAGGCTTTAACCCCTGGTTGCAATTCATCAGCTGGAGTTACCATGGACAGGAGCTGGAGTTGGCAGCTGACCCTGTGAGTGAGTTTAGTCCACATAAATAGGAGAAAGTATAATGTTAATTTGAAAAACATTTTATGAATGACAAAGATGGTGAAATTAAGTATAAACAGAGTAGTGTAAACGACAGTGAAGGCAAGAGTTCCTAGAGTATGTTCAGGAAAATTTTCTCCAACAGAATGTTGTCAGTCATTGTATCATAAGGTTTAGACTGACTGTGGAAAAGGACAAAGAGCAATCCAGTGTAAGAATAATTAACTGGGAGAAGGCCAACTTCACGGGGGTAAGAATGGAGCTGGGGTGAATAAATTGGAGTCAAATGCTGACAGGAAAACCAATCGATAAACAATGGGTTACGTTCAAAGAAGAGATAGTTCGGGCACAGTAAAGGTATGTTCCCTCGAAGGGGAAAGGTAGGGCAAATAAATCCAGAGCTCCCTGTATGTCAAAAGAGGGAGAGATTAAGATAAAGAAGAAAAAGCGTGCTTATGACAGATGTCAAGTAGAAAATGCTATTGAAAATCAGCCTGAAAATAGAAGATCCAGAGGGGAAGTGAGAAAGCAAATGAGAAAAGCAAAGAGAGAGCATAAAAAGAGACTGGCAGCTAGCATTAAGGGAAATCCCAAAGTTTGCTATAGGCCTATAAATAGTAAAAGCGTGGCAAAAGGTGCAGCGGGCCCGATTAGGGCCCAGAAATGGGATTTACACATGGAGGCAGAGGGCATCGCTGAGGTATTAAATGAACACTTTGCATGTGTCTTCACCAAGGAAGAAGATGCAATCCAGGCAATGTCGAAAGAGGAGTTACGTCGGACACTAGATTGGTTTAAAATTGATAAAGAGCAAGTATTAGATAGTCTCTCTGTACTTAAAGTGGATGAGACACCAGAACCAGATGAGATGCATCCAGGTATACTGAGGAAAGTGAGGGTGGCAAGCGCAGAGGTACGAGCCATAATTTTTCAGTCTTCCTGAGACTCTGGGGTGGTGTCAGAGCACTGGAGAATTACAATCGTTACACCATTGTTCAAAAAAGTCGGTAAAGATAATCCCAGTAACTACAGGCCAGTCAGTTTAACTTCGGTGGTGGGAAATCTTCTAGAAACAATAATTTGGGACAAAATCCATCGTCATATGGACAAATACGAGTTAGTTAAGGAAAGCCAGCTTGGATCTCTTAAAGGGAAATCATGCTTAACTAACTTGCTTGAGTTTTTTTGAGTAGCTAAAACAGAGGGCTGATGAGGGCAATATAGTTGATGTGGTGTACATGGTCTGTCAAAAGGCGTTTGATACAGTGCCACATAACAGACATGTGAACAAAGTTATAGCTCATGGAATAAAATGTATAGTGGCAAAATGGATACAGAATTGGCTGAGTGACAGGAAACAAAGAGTGGCGGTGAATGGATGTCTTTTGGGCTGGAGGAAGGTTTGTATTGGAGTTCCCCAGGGAGCAGTGTTGGGACCCTTGCTTTTCCTGATATATATTAATAGAACAAAGAACAAAGAACAGTACAGCACAGGAACAGGCCATTCGGCCCTCCAAGCCTGCGCCGATCTTGATGACTGCCGAAACTAACACCTTCTGCACTTCCAGGGCCCATATCCCTCTATTCTCTTCCTTTTCATATATTTGTCAAAAGATGTCTCTTAAACGTCGCTATCGTATCTGCTTCCTCCACCTCCCCTGGCAGCAAGTTCCAGGCACTCACCACCTCTGTGTAAACAACTTGCCTCGCACATCCCCTCTAAACTTTGCCCCTCGCACCTTAAACCTATATCCCCTAGTAACTGACTCTTCCACCCTGGGAAAAAGCTTCTGACTATCCACTCTGTCCATGCCGCTCATAACTTTGTAAACCTCTATCATGTCGCCCCTCCACCTCCGTCATTCCAGTGAAAACAATCCGAGTTTCTCCAATCTCTCCTCATAGCTAATGCCCTCCAGACCAGGCAACATCCTGGTAAGCCTCCTCTGTACACTCTCCAAAGCCTCCACGTCCTTCTGGTAGTGTGGCGACCAGAATTGCACGCATTGATCTAGAAGTAGGTGTACAGGGCACAATTTCAAAGTTTGCAGATGATACAAAACTTGGAAGCATTGTGAACTGTGGGGAGGATGGTGTAGAACTTCAATGGACATAGACAAGTTGGTGTAATGGGATTATAAGTGGCAGATGATGCTTAATTCAGAGAAATGTGAAGTGATTCATTTTGGTAGGAAGAACATGGAGAGTTAATATAGAATAAAGGGTACAATTCATAAGTGAGTGCAGGAGCAGAGGGACCTCGGTGTATATATGCATAACTCATTGAAGGTGGCAGGACAGAATGAGAGACCAGTTAAAAAAAAACATTCAGCTTCCTGGGCTTTAGAATTAGGGACATAGAATACAAGAACTGATATAAGACATTATTTCGGCCTCAGCTGGAGTATTGCATCCAGTTCTGGGTATTGCACTTTAGGAACGATATGAGGTTATTGGCGAGAGTACAGGAAAGGTTCACGGTAATGGTTCCAGGTATAAGGAATTTCAGTTATGATGATAGATTGGAAAAGTTAGGACTGTTTTCCTTGGAGAAGAGAAGGCTGAGAGGTGATTTGATTGAGGTATTCAAAATCATGAAGGGTCGGAAAGACTAGATATGAAAAAACTTCCCACTCATGAATCGATCGAGAATGTAAAAGTAATTTAAAGTAATAGGTAAGAGAAGCTGAAGCAACATGAGGAAACCCTTTTTCAATCAGCGAGTGGTTGAGGTCTGGAATGCGCTGCCTGAGAATGTGGAGGTGACAGCTTCAATTGAAACATTCAGAAAGGAATTGTACTGTTATATGAAAAGGAGGAATGTGCAAAGTTATAGGGAGAAGGCGGGAAAATGGTTCAAAGTGAATTGCTCGTTCGCAGACCCGGTGCAGGGACGATGGGCCGAATCGCCACCTTCTGTGCTTGTATGATTCTGAGAGAGGGATATCAGTAGAGACAGATAGACAGAAGGAGACTGAGAGACAATAGAAGAGAGAGGAGGGGATTGTACGAGTGTGTGAGAGAGCGGCCTCTGAAACTTTTAATTTGATCCATTCTCCCTGTGATATTGAAAGTTATTGGTTCCTGTGAGATGAATGAAGATGGTCCATCCAATAGCTATAAGGATCTCAGAAGGTTCAATATAAATGGTGCTCCTTTGTAAAATGTCCTTACGACTGCATTCTGGCATCAATCAAGAAAATTAAACTTTGAACGCAGAATGAATACAGAGGGATTAAAGTGTCTCTCGTGGTGGAGACAAAATAAAACCATGACAGTGGATGAAGGCATCGCCTCATCATTGTGAGGAAAGTAAACACAATAAGAATCCTTCCGAGCTGCAAAAGGGATGGTGGGTGAGGTTATGGAACTCGCCAGTCTGTATGAAAGCAGTTACAGTTAAAAGTCTGCGAGTTGGATCTTGGAATGGAGATGCTTCTCGGCAGTGAGACGAGCTGCCTTCTTTTGCAGCTTCTGCTAATGGGGACACCCTTAAAGCTCTGAGCTGAATGGCATGGGATTCAACGCCTTTCACTTATAATAAAGTTGTTAATGTGGGCCAGTCATCTGAATACTCCAACTGGAGTAGCTTCATGGCCAATAATATGGAGTAGGGGTACTACCTGACATGTAACAGTGGGATCACCAGTTATAATGTTATAATAGAGTCACCAACAGCCATGTTGGAGTATGATGACCACCAGCAATTTTAGAGTAAGGTTACCATCAGTAATGTTACAGTAAAATCACCACGTTAGAATAGGGTCACTATCGGGAGTAGAATCACCACCAGCAATAATGGAGTGGGCTCGTCACAAATAATGTTACAATAGGGCTGCTAATATTACTGTTTTGTAAAGGTCAACAACAATACAATTAGAATAGATTCACAATCACTGACGTTCGGGCAACGTAACTACTATTGATGTAAAAGGATCATCACCAATGATGTTAAAGTAGGGTGATCGCCAGTAATGTTAGTACAGGATCACCATCATTAATGACAGGATGTGGTCATCACCATTGATATCAGTGTATAGTTACCTTCAGTTATGTTTGACTGGGGGCAGTATTAGTAATGCTGAAGTAGGGCATCACCAGTACTGTTGGTGTGTGGTCACTATCAGTAATGTTAGATTAAATTCGTTACTGATAATGTCTGAGTAGATTAGCAACAGTAATGTCACACTAGCATTACCATCATGAAGGTTAGAATATGATCATTACTAATAATGTTAGAAGTGAACCACAATCCACAATGTTATTGAGAAGTCATCATCAGTGATGATAGAGTCCAGTCATCGCTACTAATCATCCAAGTGTAGCATAAATCTAAATTCTACAATGAATCAGTGAAGACTTAACAGAACTGATATAAGGCTTCGAGAACACAAAATAGTTTCCAGGTGCAATGTTTCGTTGAGCGTTCAGAGGGCATGCGCAGCACACATTCCCTCGAGAACTACTTGCTGTTGATATAATTTAATGGCAGTCGTTGCAAGGACTGAGCGGCACAATTTCCCCATGGCTTTCCAGTTTGTGAAGTGACTGTAACAAATGCTAATTATTGTGTCACCTCATTTTCTCACTTGGGCACGGATTGTTCTATAAAGGGGGAGCATTGATGTATTTCGGATATAGTGCAGTCAGAATTACGAAGCTGGACAGAATTCGCACCTTCTTCGACAAAATGCAGTGGCCAATAATTCTACAGGTAAAGGACGTTTACTACCCTCTTATTGCTACCTTTGGTGCCCCAGGTAAGTCCTGTTGTCCAATAGCTGTTGATTATCTCACTGTTAATGGTTATTTAACGGATCACGAGAATGTCTTTATTGCAGAGCCGGAATGTCAGCGGGAATTTCACCAGATTGAACAACGGTTGAGGCACTGTTCCAGTTGGTGTTTCGTGAATATAAGACGTTTAATTTTCTCGTTATACTGCGGGAGGGCAATGTTGTTACCGTTTCTCGCCAACAGCTCACAGAAGAATGTGTTCCTTGGAGTCCAATGTAATTATTTATTTTGTAGCGTTATTCCTTCTCTACTTAAGTTGACAGTTCTTCGGACTACAGGCAAGTCCAACTAAGAGAGATTGGGAAATATTTTTTTTCTAACGATTGCAGCTCAGGGAGCCACTCCCCTTCCCTCGGCTGAAATAACCTTTCTTCTTCCACCAGCTCCCGCTCCGTTCCCGAGCAGCTCCTTAGAGCCATTAGAAATGGAAAACGTGCCGAAGATTGAACTAAATTGAATGTTTTGTCTCAGCTAAAAGTTCTTTTTGAATTCATGTCCTTGCAGTAATGGTTTGGAAATTGTACTGAATACTGCATACATCTGATGCTGTTAGCGAGATTCCTATCTCCAAATAAACTGAAGAAGTTAATGTAAAACTCCATCTATCGCCGCATGGGACCGCACTGGTATCATATCAAACTGGGCTGCGGAATCACACGGCACAAGCCTCATTGCAAGATGGCTTTACTGTTGAACACAGGAATAAAATATGTGTTTGAATTTATGTGTGGGAATCCATCAATTTATTGACAGCTAAATATTAACAATTTATAAAGCCATCTAAAGTTTCCCTCGAATGGACTATTATTTACAACAGTACTGTCTGTCTCTGTGAGGTACTCTGGCTTGACCTGGGCCGCAGATTATAGTAATGGAGCTCAATCTGCTGTGGAAATTATACTGGCAGAGAAGAATGATGGACACTGATATGATAACTCTGGTTTACACTCCCGCCCAAAGTCAATACACCCTCTGTGACTGGGTGGTGGTGGGGGTTGCTTTCCATTGCCATTCATGCTACGGCCTCTGGGCAAACCTCGTCCTGTGGCCTTGATATGGTCTGAATGAAGTATGCTGGAAGGGTAGTGAGGTTATAATCATTTATTGGTTTGAAAGAAAAGCTGTCAATGCTTGTCAATATTATAAATAAGATTCAGTCTAAGTACAAACACACATATGTCATTTTGCTCACAACATGCTCTAGAAAGTGTCTGCCTGTCTCCGTAACTTAAATCTTCTCCCTCTTTCTTGCAGCAAACCTATTGACAATTGTAATTCTCTCCAGAGGAAATTGCGGCCTCTCCAAGTGTATTTCTGTCTACATGGTGGCCATGGCAACAGCAGATCTACTGGTCATGCTCTTTAATATAATCGGGTTTAATATTTTGAGTAAACGCTTTCCACATTCATTCCTCTCCTACACTGCCGTCTGTAAGTTCATGATCTACATGCTTTGTACCAACCACGGTATGTCGGTGTGGTTTACAGTCTCCTTCACATTTGATCGACTTGTAGCTATATGCTGTCAGCAGTTAAAAATAAAGTATTGCACCGTGAGAACTGCAGTGGCAGTATTAACAACCCTTTCCATCCTGATATATTCACAGACCATCCCCTTTTGGTTTGTGTACGAACATAAGCAAATAATTAACAATATTCACTGGTTTATCCGCCCCAGTGTGGCTTTTATTTCATCACCTGCAGGTGCAGCGTACCTCCTCTTACAGAATATCATTTATACATGGCTTCCCTTTGCTCTGATATTACTGTTAAACGTTTTGACAGTCAGACGTATTTTAATAACCAGTAGAGCGCGCAGGGGACTCCGGACTCACAGCAGTGAAAGTCCGAGAGATCAAGAGATGGAGAATAGAAAGAAATCCATTATTTTACTGTTCACTGTATCGGCCAGTTTTATATTGTTAAATCTACCGTCTGCCGTGAGCCATGCAACGAGCAGCATAGGCGTGCATTACCGACCCGATTATACATCTCCTGCATACATCGCCGATCAAACCGGAATTATGCTTCAGTATTTGAGTTCCTGCACAAATACGTGTATTTATGCCGCTACTCAAACTAAATTCAGGGAAGAGCTGAAGAAAGTGGTGAAATCTCCGTGGACACTGGCTGTGAGATTGTTTTCAAAATGAAAAAAAGAATCCAAGCAAAACGTCCTGTCCTAACTAGAGTTTAGTTCGACCCCGTGTTCAGTTTTAGAATGACATTCTTTATGTTTTACGGAATAGGATTGTTGTTATGAAAATGAGCAGGTATAAGAAAACATTGCTTCCATTTTCTGCCGTGTGTTTGATGTCTTCTGCTTTCCCCGGATGAACAGAATCGTTTCCTGCTAAAGCAGCGAATATTCCTCTCAGTCTTCAAAGATAATATTCAGGATTGATCTTCAGCAGAACAGCGTTACCATCCTCAGACCGCAGGCACTGGAATGAGATACATCTGTTTAATTGAATGAAAATGTTCCCTTTAGTGAATAAACAATGTATTACAGTCGTGGCTATGGGAAATGGTTCTAAGTTTTGGTAAGAATATTGCTGACTCTGGTCTCCCCATCAGATTCACCACCATTGTAACCTGGACCAGTAGAACGGGCCACTGTCTCCTGATACAGGGCTGGTGCTGGAAGACTGGAGAATTGTAAATTATACATACTTGCTCAAAGAATGGTGCAATGATAACCCCAGCAAATACAGGCCAGTCAGTTCATCTCGGTGATGGGAACGCTTTTAGAAAAGATAAACCGGAAGAAAGTTAACAGTCACTTGGACAACTGTAAATTAATTAAGTAAAGGCAGCAAGGATTTGTTAAAGGCAAATCGATTTTGACTAGAGTGGATAAATATATTGATCTCGTGACCGAGAGTAATGAGGGTAATGGGGTAGATGTGGTGTACATGACATTTCAAAATGCGTCTGACAAAGTACCACAAAACAGGTTTGTGAGAAACGTGACAGCCCATGGAACAGTGGCAGCATGGATATAAAGTTGGCTCCGTGGCTGCAAACAATATACCGGTGGTGGTTGCTTTTCGGGCTGGAGAGAGGTATAGAGTGGGGGGTCCCCAGGGGTCAATGCTAGGGTCACTGCTATTCTTGATATATGTAAATAACTTAGACTTGGGTGTGCAAATCAACATTTCAGAGCTTGTTGATGACATGAAACTTCGATGTACTGTGAACTGTGAGGAGGGCAGAGAGAGATTTGAAGAGGACAAAGGCAGTCTGGTTGAATGGAGAGACACGTGGCAGATGAAATGCAATGCAGAAAAGTCAGTAAAGTGCAGTTAAGGTCTTTAATTGTTAGTTTTCTCTGGGAGATGGTTGTGTTCTTGCTTTTGCTGAGCAATGAGAAAAATATATTTGAAAGCTTGCCCTCTACTGGAAACATCAAGTTCATCCAGCAGAGATTGTAATCAAACAAGTTCAGACCCCTGGATCTGAGAAAGATAACCAGAAAGGAGAGGAAGGACGTGTATCGGATGTCTCATGCTGGATGATCTTGGGAATCGCTGTGTGCAGTAGTGCACATGAAACAACCAATCTGAGACATGCATGGTGAGGATGCTCCGAAGAACGGGCCCAAAACATGGCCAGTCACGCTGACAACACCATGACAAGAAATCTGTACTGTGGCTCTGGGCAGTTCAATATGTAAAGACCTGGGTAGGGATCTGTGCAATAGAATACTTCGAGATTGTCATATGATGTTGATGAAATGTTGTTTAGAGATGTCCTTAAATATTCTAAAGCCATGTGATTGGGACACTTTGAGCTGACGGTTAATCATACCATGCTGAAGTCTGACAATATTATGCTGTATTGTTTTCTTGATATTTTAGAATTATCAATATTTAGTCTTTGCCTATTAAACAGGGAAGTATGTTACCCTGAAGTACCATTGGATCCTTATACCAGGACTGAACCTACAGCAGTGCTTAGTTTCAGGAAGTGAGAAGCATCATTGAAAACTTGCTGTTGTATTCCGATTCATAAATTTCAGAGAACGTCAATCAATGGAAATCTTGTGCGAAGGTCCTAGTTCTGCAAAGGGAACATATGTCATACTTCATCATTTGAAGTGACATCAATGATAAAGAGACAAAGTTAGATTGATAATTTCACCTTTCACTTCATAGAGTTGTAATGATATAGACCAAAATTGAAAGTACCGGTGAGATAGAGAACTAGCGTTATAATATTGGTTAGACCAATGTAAAAACAGCTCATTCAGCAAGGAAGATTATCATAACTCATAAAGAATAAGTAAATTAAATTCTCCTTAAATGAAGCTGAATTTTAACTTTGATATAATAATGTAACACAGAATGGTCTGGAATTCCACATGGTGGACTGAGAGAAACACATCAAAACGATTAGTTTGTAATGAGCATTTGACTTTTATAAAAGCCGAAGGCACTGAATTCAGAATGGTCACAAGATTTAATCCCCAAGCATCCGTCATCTAGTGTGGCTGTAATTTATACATTTCACCTCTATGTTTACATACTATTGCATGTACTGAGTGCTCAATCAACAAATGTAATCTCACTCCTATATTCCAGAAACTTATTAAAAGCCATACACCCAGCACAAGACTTACTTGAAATGTGAATGGGCTCCATTTAATAATGGCTGCATTTGCTGAAAACGCAACCACTAGGTGGCGCGGTACTGGCGGATGCGCAAATGCAGCCTCGTCACTACCATGTCTCAGGCAGCTTCCAGTAAGACAAATGGCGCTGATAAATTTGTCACAAAAAAAAATTAAAGCCAAACGTCCTCAATGGCTGCAATTGCCGCTTCCATCTCACCCCCAACATTACCCCACTCCTTCCTGCCATCACGCTTCTCTTCAACGTTTACCTCCCACACCCATCTGCACGCACCACCACCACCACCCCGCCCCGCCTCCCCCACTTCGCTGCTGCCTTCCCTCAGCTATTCACTCCTGGCCTTGCCCACTCCCCCGCCGCCCTTCGGCTGCTCACTCCCGCATTGCCGCTTCAGTGATTCGTTCCCTGCCGCTCTGCTCACACTCTGTGTTTTCAAGCATCACTCCGTGAATATAATTTTATTCTTAACTTTCATAGTAAAGCATGGATAGAGCTTACGAGCTGAATTTTTGTTCTTCAATGGAACGTATTTGTTTTGAACAGTTTGAAATGTTTCTTTAAATGTTCCCACTGTATTTTTTTTACCGCCATTGTGATTACTCCCTTTATCCAATCAACCTGAGTCAGCTCTCCCATCATACCTGTGGAATTGGCTTTGTCTAAGTTTAAGATTCTTGTTTGGGACTGGCGAATGTCACTCAAATTTAAAATGGAATTCAATTGTATTGTGATCACTCTTTCCCCAGCAGATCTTTTACTATGAGATTACTAATTAACGCTGCCTCATTGTGCTTCTACACAGGGCAATAATGGTGATGGTGCTTTGATACTGCTGCTCAGCCATTAGCCTGTGGCAAGTCTAATTTATCCTGAATAAAATATAACCACTGTCACCAATCAGGTTATCACTTTGTATCATTTAGGAAGGGATTAAATGGTTAATTGACTGTTACTTCAAATTTCATCGACAGCCAAAGTTGTGATGACACAAAGATAGGTGGCATAATAAGCAACGTAGCTAGTAATATCAAATTACCAACAGTTGTTAATATATTTTTATTTTTTAAGAGATACAGCACTGAAACAGGCCCTGAAGTCCACCGAGTTAGTGCCGACCATTAACCACCCATTTATGCTAATCCTACACTAATCCCATATTCCTACCACATCCTCACCTGTCCCTGTATTCCCCTACCACTTATTTATACTGGGGGCAATTTGTAATGGCCAATTTACCTATCAACCTGCAAGTCTTTTGGCTGTGGGAGGAAACCGGAGCACCCGGAGAAAACCCACGCAGACACAGGGAGAACTTGCAAACTCCACACAGGCAGTACCCAGAATTGAAGCCGGGTCGCTGGAGTTGTGAAGCTGCAGTGCTAACCACTGCGCCACTGTGCAGTAAGTAAATGGGCAATCTCTGGAAAGTGGATTTCAATGTAAAGAACTGTTTGGTGTCACCAATTTAGACCTAAAGAGGATAGAACATGTAAACTCTAAATGAGTAATAGAAACAGTTGAGGCTCAAAGAGATTTGGGGATCTATGTGCAACAATTGTTAAAATGTCATGAACAGGTACAGAAAATAATGAAAAGAGCAAATCAAATGCTAACCTTTTATATTGTGAGGACTAGAATACAACGAGATCGAAGTCATGCTTCAGCTATACAAAGCCCTGATGACACCACACCTGAGCAGTTCTGGGCACCACACCTGAGGAAGGATATATTTGTCTTGAGGGAGCGGAGGGTAGATTTACCAGAATTATACCTTGGGTCCAAGTTTAAATTACAAGGATAGATTACACAAACTGTCTTGCATTTCTTGGAATTTCGCAGGGTAAGGGGTGATTTGATTGAAGATTTCAAGAGATAAAGGGGAACTGATAGGATAAATAGAATCTCTGCTGGTTGGGATTCTCAGATTAGGCAGTCTAGTCTAAACATTAGAGCCAGGCAGTTCAGGACTAAAATTAAGGAACACTTCAACACATAAAGGATGGTAGAAGTTTGGAACTTCCTTCCACAAACAGCAATTGATGATAAATCCGTTGTTAATTTTAAAACTAAGACTGAGAGGTTTTTGTTATCCAAATGTATTAAGGAATGTGAGGCAAAGGTGGGCATATGGAGCTAGGTTGCAAATCAGCCATTTACCAGAAGGTTCCAGGGATTTTAGTCACAAGGTTAGGTTGGGAAAGTTGTGGCTGTTCTCCTTGGAGCTTGAGGGGCGATTTGATAGAGATATACAAGATTATGACAGGCTTTGATAAGTTTGACAAGGAAAAGCTGTTCCCATTAATTGATGGTACAAGACCTAGGGGATACAAATTAAAGGTTTGGGGCAAGAGATGCTGAGGGAATGTGAGGAAGAACATTTTTACACAATGACCTGGAACCTGCTGCCCACAAAGGTGGTGGAAGCAGATAATTTCAAAATGAAATTAGATAGACTTCCAGGGCTACAGGGATCGAGCCAGGAAGTTGGACTGACTGAATTGCTCTGCGAGAACCAGCATGGACTTGATGGGCCGAATACCTTCCTTCTGTGCTGTATATGACTTTATGACCTCACTGAATTTCGGAACAGGCTCAAGAGACAAAATGACCTCCTGCTGTTCCTTTTGTTCCCACTATATCTGGTCATCTCACTGGCCTGTCTACAATTGTCTCAACAACAAACATCTTCATTCAAATACACATATCCTTCACAACCCACTTCCAACACCACTTCTGCTTGTGTCTGTCACTGCACCAAACTCTCCCCTCAGTAATTTACTATGATAATTTTAAGTTACCAACTATTGGCTCGGCATTTGTCATAATATTTCTATTGCTGTCGATCTACCCCTCCCCCAGTGATGACCCGGATCCCAGTAAATTCCTTCTGGTCCGACCTCCATCTTCGGGATTCAAATGTATCTGGTGCACAACTGGTTCAACCATCCATCAGTAGATCTGACTGAACCACATCAAACACTAACTTTATGTAATGGAGACATTCAGATAAAAATGCTTCGAAATCGCACAAGCAGCAGGTTTTAGTTTCAACAAATTCCGATTCAACATATAATTGTTTGAATAAATTGCCAGGAGTTCCTACGACTGAGAGCATGGGAAAATAAATGGGCTAATACAGTAATCATGGAGAATTCTAAATTTCATACAGAATTTCCACATTATACTGCATCTGCAATGCATTAGCCCACTCAGTCAACTTGTCCAAATCACCCTGAAGCCTCTCTGCATCCTCCTCACAACTCACCCTCCCACCCAATTTTGTGTCATCTGCAAATGTGGAGATATTACATTTACTTCCATCATCTAAATCATTAATATATATTGTGAATAGCTGCGGTCCGAGCACTGAACCCTGTGGTACTCCACTAGTCACTGCCTGCCATTTGGAAAACGACCCATTTATCCCTACTCTTTGTTTCCTGTCTGCCAACCAATTTTCTATCCATCGCAATACACTACCCCCAATCCCATGCGCTTAATTTTACATGCTAATCTCTTATGTGGGACTTTGTCAAAAGGCTTCTGAAAGTCCAAATAAACCACATCCACTGGCACCCCCTCATCAACTCCACGAATTCCATCCTCGAAGAATTCTAGTAGACCTGTCAAGCATGATTTCCCTTTGATAAATCCATGCTGACTCTGTCCCATTCTACCACCGGTCTCCGAGTGCTGTGCTATAAAATCTTTGAAAATGGACTCTAGAATTTTCCCCACTACCGACGTCAGGCTATAATTCCCCGCTTTCTCTCGACCTTGCTTTTTAAATAGTGGGGTTACATTAAATACCCTGCAATCTGTAGGAACTGTTCCAGAGTACAGAATCTTGGACGATGACCACCAATGCATCCACTATTTCTACGGGCACTTCCTTAAGTACTCTGGGATGCATACCATCAGGCTATGGGGATTTATCGGCCTTCAATCCCATCAATTTCCCAAACACCATTTCCCTACTAATACTGATTTCCTTCAGTTCCTCGCTCTCACTAAGCCCTGTGTTCCCCAACATTTCTGGTATGATATTTGTGTCCTCCTTTGTGAAGACAGAACCAAAGTTTGCAGTTAGTTGGTCAGCCATTTCTTTGTTCCCCATAATAAACTCCCCTGTTTCTGATTGTAAGGGACATACATTTGTCTTCACCAATATTTTTCTCTTCACATACTTATATGAGTTCATGGTATGTCTCCAAGATAGTTTTCTTGATCAGTATGTTGATGAACCACCTGGGAACATGCTATATTGGATCGTGTATTGTGAAATGACGAAGGATTCATGAATAACCTGTAGTAAAGAGGCCTAAAAGGAAGGATTTTATATTTAGTTTGGAAGTGATTTAATTAAGTCCACAACTGAGATCCTAAATCCAAGCAAAGCGAACGGCACAAGTATGTTGGGCGAATTGGTAAAGGTAGTTTGAAAACTACATTAAAATATATGATGATGGGAAAGCAATGGGTAGCATGTAATAAAATAAATGGATAATTTGTAAGAAATATACATTCCTTCAAGGCATAAAAACTGTGGTTAAGAAGGGGAGTTAAATATACTATTAGTTCAAAAGAATAAGCTTATAATGTTGCCATGATGTTACTACAGAAAGGTGAGAGGAGTATAGAAAGTGTGGGGGGCGGGGGGGGGGGGGGAATGGTGGTGGTGGGGGGCGGTGAAATCAAAAAGGAAACGAGGAAAGCAAAGAGAGAGCATGACAGAATATTGGCAAGCAAAATCAAGTTGAACCCAAAGATGTTTAATCAATACGTTAAGAGTAAGAGGATAACTAAGCAAAGAGCAGGGCCCATAAAAGACTAAAAACATAACCTATGTGTAAGGGCGAAAGATGTTGATATTGTTCTTAATGAATACTTTGTGTCTGCATAAAAGAGGAGGACAATGCAGGTATTGTAGTTAAGGGAAAGGCATGTGAAGGATTGGATGTGATAAACATAGGGAGAGAGGAAGTATAAATAGGATGAACATCCTTGATAAATCACCAGGACCGGATGAATCGTACGCCAGGCTATTAAAAGAAGCAAGTGATGAAATAGCAGAAGGTCTGACCATCTCTGCCTACATGGTAGCGATAGCAACAGCAGATCTACTGGTCATGATTTTCCATATAATACTTAGTCACATTTGTACATATCATTTCCCACATTCCTTTCTGTCCTATACTGCCGTTTGTAAGTTTATGAATTACATCAGTGCTACCAGCCTGCATATGTCCGTGTGGTTTACAACCTTGTTCACATTCGACAGATTTGTAGCTATATGTTGTCAAAGGTTTAAAACAAAGTATTGCACAGTAAGAAATGCAGCTGTGGCTATAACAACAGTCTCTGTTCTAGTCTTTTCACACAGCGTCCCATTTTTCTATGCATTTCAATCTGAGAAAATACTTAACAATATTGATTGGGGTTATCAATCCAGTCTGGCATTTTTTTCATCGCCTGCAGGAGTCGGGTTCTTCTGGTTACAAAGTATTTTAGTGACTTGGATTCCTTTTTGTTTGATATTATTGTTTAATTGTTTGACAGTCAGACAGATTGTTGTTGCAAGTAAAGCGCGCAGGGAATTGCGGGGTCACAGCAGCGAGAACCAGAGTGATCCAGAGATGGAAACCAGAAGGAAAACCATCATTTTACTGTTCAGTGTATCGGGCAGTTATATAGTGCTGTGGATGACAAATATCATTAGTTTTTGAACTACCGGACTGGCAGATACAGCACATTACCGGGGCGATTATGCAGTCCCTAAGTACATCGCCACTGAAACCGGATATATGCTCTTGTATTTGAGTTCCTGTTCAAACACGTGTATTTATGCGGCTACACAAGCGAAAATCAGGGAAGAACTAAAGATGGTGCTGAAATATGTTTGGATATTTAGGATATTGGGTGAAACAAAGAACAAATCAAACGAAGATTTCTTGTCCGAAAACGTGTTATAATTACAGGCGGTGTTCATTTTTGAATGGCCGTTTTTCTGCGAGGACAAACGCGGATTGTTGTTGTGAAACTGTGCAGGTATCAGAACATATTTCTTTCACTGCATGCTGTCTGTATGATGTCGATATCTTTATCCGGATGAACATAATCTACCTCGACTACACTTCTTCACACCCTACCTCCTGTAAGGACTCCATTCCATTCTCCCAGTTTCTCCGTCTCCGACGCATCTGCTCTGATGATGCTACCTTCCATGACGGTGCTTCTGATATGACCTCCTTTTTCCTCAACCGAGGATTTCCCCCCACTGTGGTTGACAGGGCCCTCAACCGTGTCCGACCCATTCCCCGCACCTCTACCCTCACCCCTTCCCCTCCCTCCCAGAACCGTGACAGGGTTCCCCTTGTCCTCACTTTTCATCCCACCAGCCTCCATATCCAAAGGATCATCCTCCGCCATTTTCGCCACCTCCAGCGTGATGCCACTACCAGTCGCATCTTCCCCTCCCTTCCCCTGTCAGCATTCCGAAGGGATCGTTCCCTCCGCGACACCCTGGTCCACTCCTCCATTACCCCCACCACCTCGTCCCCGTCCCAGGGCACCTTCCCTTGCAATCGCAGGAGGTGTAATACCTGCCCATTTACCTCCTCTCTCCTCACTATCCCAGGCCCCAAACACTCCTTTCAGGTGAAGCAGCGATTTACTTGTACTTCTTTCAATGTAGTATACTGTATTCGCTGCTCACAGTGTGGTCTCCTCTACATTGGGGAGACCAAGCGCAGACTGGGTGACCGCTTTGCGGAACATCTCCGCTCAGTCCGCAAGCAGGACCCTGAGCTTCCGGTTGCTTGCCATTTCAACACTCCCCCCTGCTCTCATGCTCACATCTCTGTCCTGGGATTGCTGCAGTGTTCCAGTGAACATCAACGCAAGCTCGAGGAACAGCATCTCATCTACCGATTAGGCACACTACAGCCTGCCGGACTGAACATTGAGTTCAATAATTTCAGAGCATGACAGCCCCCCACTTTACTTTCATTTTTAGTCATTTTTAGTTATTTTTTCTTCCTTTTTTTTGCATTCCTTTTTACATTTTTTGCATTTATTTCATTTCATCTTAGTTTGTTCAGTTTGCTTACCCACTGTTTTTTTCAGGTTGTTTTTCTTCAGGTTTGCACTTGCTGATGTTCTATATTCAGTATATTCACACCTAATCTGTACTAATGCTTTGTCTTTCAAAACACCATTAACATATTGTTTGCCTTTGCTCCGTGACCTTTTGGTCAGCTATGTGGCCTGGTCCAATCTGCACCTTCTCCTTTGTTATCTCTTGCCCAACCCCCACCTCACTTGTTTATAATCTGTGACTTTTCTAATATTTGTCAGTTCCGAAGAAGGGTCACTGACCCGAAACGTTAACTCTGCTTCTCTTTCCACAGATGCTGCCAGACCTGCTGAGTGAATCCAGCATTTCTTGTTTTTGTTTCAGATTTCCAGCATCCGCAGTATTTTGCTTTTATTATGAACATAATCACTTCCTGGTGCCGAGTCAGAGCGGACAGTAATGATTGAACTTCAGTGAAGTAGAGTATATGGGTGTCAGTGGTAACTGCCCTCGACCTCAGCTACTGGAATGAGAGTCTCAGTTTCATTAACTGATAACCTTTTCTTTATTGAAGAAGCAAAGTCTTACAATCATAGTCATTTTGTAATTCTGATGTAATTTTAATTTGAATGGTGCAGGCTCTGGTCTCCTCATCGGACTCTGACCATCCCCATACGGGACCCTCACCCGCCCCCACGCCCCTTGTCCTTCGTGCAATAGAACGGGCTCCTAATAAGTATCTAATGCTGGAAAAAGTAGAAATCTGACTTGCTAATGTGACGTTAGATAGCTATGTTCATTTATATTTATTCAAACTCTCAACTGCTCATCCAAACGTTGGAATGTTACCACAGGAGAAAAATTTGTGCGACCCAATCAGTCCAAGTCGACGTTTACCCTCCACCCTGACAAATAGTTCACTTTACCATCTCTGTCTCAACGTATCTTTTGTCTATTTTTATTTGACCATCTTTTCAATATAATCTTGAATATAAATATAATTTCTGCCTCGGTTAATTCTACTGCCTCACAGCTCTCCATATAAGAAAGTCTCTCCTACCCTTAGTTCTAAACATTTTACATTAAATCTTCAATCACGAGCCGTGCTTTACAGATGCCTCAATAGGAACACACTGCTTCCATATCCTTTCATATTCTTGCATAACGTAAATCACCTGGGCAAGCCTCACCAAAATATATCAAACTTGTCTCAATGAACAAACTAGCGAATGTCAAGAAAGTGGATTTAAAATGGCGAACTGACAGATTTCTGTTGGAAATGCTTCTATCCTTGCTTGTGCTGGAGAATGAGAGGAATATATTTGATAGCTTGTCGCTTTCGGAATCATCAGCTCATGTGGGAAGAAATTCTAATAAAATGCCTCCACATCCCCATTGATAGAAGCCCGAAAGGTTAGGAATAGCTTGAATCAAATGTCTTATGCTGGATGACCTTGGGATATCAGTGTGTGTGCAGAAGTGATGTGTTACCCGTGTCACACTCGGCTTGTAATGTCATGATGAAGATGGTCTGAGGAACGAATCCAAAACGTGGTCACTCAGGCTGATAAGACCACTCCACGAAATGGTTAATGAGTCTCTAGATAGTGAGAGCTTGTTTAAAATGAATTGATAGAGATCTGCGCAAATGATTAGATCGAGATAGATCTATGATCCTGATGACATGCTGTTTAATGATGCCTGAAAATACTCTAATGTTTCTCGGTATATTATAATAATGTTAAACTTTTGGCATTTTCCTGTTAAACAGGAAAATACGACTCCATTTAAGTCACAACTGGGCGGTTGGACCAGGCTGTAATAGTCATTTTCACGATAATTAATAAGACATTTTACGAAAGCCATGCCAGTGTATTCATAACTTTCAAAGAATTTTAATCATTTGATAACTGGTGATAACTAATTCTGCAAAGGCAAACATTTGTCATATGTCATCATTTGCAATTGTAAGCAATGATACAGAAACAAGGAAAAAAAACAAAGAATTCAAAGTCTAACTTGGTATAATTGTACTGAGATAGATCAAAAGTGAAACTATCGGTAAATAAGGAACTGAGGCTATAATATCTGTTAGGCCCATGGAGGAACAGCTGGCTCAGTGAGGGAAAAATCGTTATTGATAAACAATAACTAAACGTTATTCTTTGTATAATTACGTACCACAGAATTGTGTGGATTGCCACACAGAGACAGTGAGAGAAAATGATTCAAAAAAACGACCATTTTGTAATGAGTATCGTCATGAACTCAGAACGGTAAAACACTTAAATTCCCACGCAATCATCACCGTGTGTGAGCGAAATCTAACATTTTAATTGTGTATTTAAGTACTATTACGTGTACTGCGTGTTTAATAAACATGATATCTCACTTCCGTGTTCATGAAACTTATTGAAAACATTATGCCAACAATAACCCTAGCATTATAAATATGAATGGGCATCATTTATTAATTTTGATTAAATTCCCCCTTTACCGATCACATTTGCTCCCCGTCATTCAGAAGTTCAAAAAACCAAACTCCACACAATTCCATTTGCCCATGGATCTCAGGCTCTGCCAATCTGGCTGATATCCAGCTTCTGTGGGAAATGGTGGTGAATTACGAGCAGTTTTTCTTTGTACCCATAATGGACACATTCTAATTTAACTGAATCCAGACGATCAACAGGATTACGGCAAGAGCCAGGCAGCAGGCAGATGCTGTAATTCCATTGATTATATCAATAGCAATGTACCTGCACCCAACTACAATTGTGAGAAGCCGATATGTCATCATTCACATCATCCAAAATCAACACGCAAAATAGAAAGCAATGGCATGAAGAAGTTAACTGTTGCATTACTACGTCAATTTTATTCCCATATGGTTGTGATACAGCCACCCCTGTTCCTAATTAAAAAGTTGTCGTGTTCCCTTGAGTGTCTTTATTTCTAATTAAACAGTTACTGTGTTCTCCTGACATTCCGTGCCCTCTACTTGTTATTGAAGAGTATCTGTGTTCCCTTGTCACCTACTTCGAAAAACATGGTGTCTGTTCCTTGCGCCCAATTCCTAAACTTCTAAAAATTCTGAACTGAACAGTTACTGTGTTCTCCTAAATTTCCCTGTTCTCTATTTCTCTATGAAACCGTTAGTATGTTTTCCTAACTTATCCTGTCGTTTATTTCTAATTTAGCAGTGATTATGCTTCGCTAAACTCATTATTTCTAATTAAACATGCACTGTTTTCCGAAATCTCCCTGTTCTCTATTTCGAATTAAACAGTTACTGTACTCCCCGAAATCTCCCTTTTTCTCTTGCTCATTGAAACGTTACCGTGGTCCCCCTAAATCTGCCTGTTCCACATTTCTAATTAAACTGTTACTCTATACCACTAAACTCACGTTTATTTTATTTCTAATTAAATTGTTGTTGCAATCCTCAAAATCCCCTGTCCTTTATATCTATGTAACAGTTACACTGTGAGCGAGGAGGTAAAAGGGCAGATGCTAGACATCCTGTGATTGCTTGGGAAGGTGCCATGGGAAAGGGTGAGATGTCAGGGGTGCTGGACAATGAGACCAGGAGGTCACGGTGAGAATGGTCCCATCTGAATGCTGAGAGGGAGTGGACATGTTCGGTAGTAGCATCACCATTGATGTGTCGGAAACGATGGGTGATAAGCCTGTAGATCAAGAGGCTGATGGTGTGGAAAAGGAGGACAATGGGAACCCCATCCCACTTCTGGTGGGGGAAGGGAAGGGGTGAGGGTTGAACTGCGGGAAATGGGTGGACACTGATGAAGGAACTGTCAACCAAAGTGGAATAGGAGGAGGGGAATGCTCAGTTGAAGGAAAATGAAGCATATTAAAAGTGCTGCTGTGGAAGGTGGCATCATCTAAACAGATATGATGCAGATGGAAAAACTGGGAGCATGGAATGGAGTCCTTACAGATGACAGAGTGTGAGGAGGTGTAGTCAAGGTAGCTGTGGGAGTAGGTGGGCTCATAATGAGCATTACTACACAGCCTATCCCCAGAAATGGAGACCGAGAAGTCGAAAAATGGAAGGGAAATGTGACAGTGCAAAGGTGAGAGAAGGGTGGAAATTGGAAACGAAGTTGATGAATTTTCCATTTCGGGAAGAGAGCAGGAACGTCACTGATACAGTCATCAATGTACCGAAAAAAGAGTTGGGGGAGTGAGCCTGAGTAGGACTAGAACAAGAATGTTCAACATACCGCACAAAAAGACATGCATAACGAGGTCCCATATAGGTACCCATAGCAACACAGGGGCGGCACAGTGGCGCAGTGGTTAGCACTGCAGCCTCACAGCTCCAGGGACCCGGGTTCGATTCTGGGTACTGCCTGTGTGGAGTTTGCAAGTTCTCCCTGTGTCTGCGTGGGTTTTCTCCGGGTGCTCCGGTTTCCTCCCACAAGCCAAAAGACTTGCAGGTTGATAGGTAAATTGGCCATTATAAATTGTCACTATTATAGGTAGGTGGCAGGGAAATAATGGGACAGGTGGGGAAGTTTGGTAGGAATATGGGATTAGTGTAGGATTAGTATAAATGGGTGGTTGATGGTCGGCACAGACTCGGTGGGCCGAAGGGCCTGTTTCAGTGCTGTATCTCTAATCGAATCTAAACACCTTTAAATTCGAGGAAGCGAGTAGAATTGAAGGAAAAGTTATTCAATGTGAGAACAAGTTCAGCCAGGAGCAGGAAGGTGGCGGTTGATGATGGCTGGTTGGGCCTCTGTTCAAGGAGGAAACCGAGTGGTCCCAAGCCGTCCTTGTGGGAGATGGAGGTGTAGAGAGACTGGACTTCCAAAAGGAAGAGTTACATCCAGGAAGTATGCAATGGTGCAGGCCATCAGAAGAATCACGGATGTAAGTTGGAAGAGACTGGACAAGGGGAGAAATATAGAGTCAAGCGAAAAAGAAATACATTCAGTGGGGCAGAAATATATACAGTGGGGTTTACCAGCGATTGTTGTTGGGACCCCTGCTTTTTTGATACAGATTTAAGGCCTAGATTGGGTATACAGTGTACAACTTCAAAATATGTGGATGAAATAAAACGTTGAATTAGTGCCAATTGTGAGGATGATAGTGATAAACTTCAAAAGGATATCGGGTGGTGGAATGGGTGAACAAGTGGCAGATGAAAGTTAATGCAGAAAAGTGTGAAGTGATTCATTTTGGTACAAAGAATGAGGAGAGACAATATAAATTAAAGGATAGAATTCTAACGGGGTGTCAGACCAGACGGACCTTGGGGATAAATATTGAAGGTTTCAGGGCAAGTTGAGGAAGCATATGTGATCCTGGACTTTATAAATAGGGGCATACAGTATAAAAAAGCAAAGAGGTTCTGATAAACATGAAGAAACACTTGTTTGGAGTCACCTGGAGTATTGTGTCCAAATCTGGACAGCGCATTTTTGGAAAGATATTAAGGCATTGGAGAAGGTGCAAAAACAATTCACGAGAATGATTCCAGGGATGAGGAAGTTTTGTGACGTGGAAAGGTTGGAGATGCTGTGTCTGTTCTCTGTGAAAAGAAGATGAAGAGGAAAGTTGATCGAAAGTTGTTCGAAATCATGAGATATCTCTACAGATTAGATAGGGAGAATGTGTCCCCACTGGCCGAATGATCCAGAACCAGAGGGCACGGATTTAAGATGATTGGCAAAAGGAGCTACTGTGGCATGAGGAAAAACATTTATCCACCGCGAGTGGTTAGGATCTGGAATGAACTGCCTGACATTGTGGTGGAGGCAGATTCAATCGAGGCTTTCAAAAGAGAACTGGATAGTTATCTGAAGAGAAAAATAATAAGTGGCTACAGGGAAAAGATGGGGAGTGGGACTTATGTTATTCGCTCTTGCAGAGAGCCAGCACGGACCTGACAGGTCAAATGGTCTCCTCTGCTGTAACCTTTCTTTGATTCTTTGATTTTATATTCAAGAGCATTCAGGTACATCTGAATGCAAATATTTTCCAGTCCTTTGCCATTCAAACATTAATCTGTCTTATTTAAAATTATGTGTCTTATCAAAGTGGATAACCGTACACTTTGCCACATTATATTGCATCTATCATGTTCTTGCCCACTCAACAACTCTGTCTACATTCCTTTGCAGCCTCTTTGCATCCTCCTCACTGCTTACTTTCCCACCCAACTTTGTATTGTCAGCACACTTGTGTACCTTACACTCAGACCTTTCATCCAAGTCATCGATATCGATTGCAAATAGCTGAGGCTCAAATACTGATCCTTGCAGTGCCCCACTAAATACAACCTGCCAACACATAAAGTCCTGTTTATTGCTCCTTTCTTTTTTGTAGATTAACGAATTCTAAATCCATGCTCATATAATACGTCCATTCCCATGGGTCCTAATTTTGTGCAATAAACTCATGTATGGCACCTTATGGATTGATTCTTGCAAATATATAAAAACTACATCTGCTGATTCCCTGTAAACCATCTTAGGAGTTACATCCTCAAAAAATTCAAACAGGGTTGTCAAACGCAATTTCCATTTCATTAATCCGTGTTGATTCTGCATAATCATATTATGAATTCCCAAAATCCCTGTTACCACATTCCTTCTAGTAGATTCCAGCATTTTTCCTATGACTGATATCAGGCTAACTAGTTCCCCATTTTCTCTCTTGTATTTTTTTTCAACTAACCAGAATGTCTTTGTTATTATTCAGTCCTTGGCAATTGTCTAGAATCTAGAATTATGATTCCACCAGACTTGACTTCCAATGTTATTCTATCCGACCTCCCATCTTCCACACTCCATACAATTGGAATTACAGTTCTGGCCAGGTGGTAAGGGGTATGGGTGATTCACACAGTTCACTTCCCAACTGACCGCAATCGCGTTTTATTTAAAATAATGAATTAGTCCCTGAGTGTTTTACTCGCCAACTAAACAGAGAGTGATAGGTTTTCTTGTAAGTTTTAAACAGAAGTTTAAATATTTAATGAGCAACATTCATTCCCCGAAATAGTTGCAACAACATTCATGCAAGCATTCACTCTCACATGCGCTCTTGAGAGAAGATATACAGAACATCAAGGGTGAGTTACAAGGTGTGGTAGCTATGTGTGGTTTATGGTAAACCTGCTGAATCTTCTAAGTAGAACAGGCTCATTTAAAAATGTAGGCCTAGCTTGTTTGTTGGCTTGACTTGCTGAGGTGTTGTTCATTTCTGGTGATCAGGATTTCGGATTGATTGTGATGGGTCACTTTCAGTTCTCTGCTGCACCAAGTTGAAGTATAGAATTCACAGCAGGGTTCCTTCTTTGTTTTGGTTTTATCATTTCACAGCCCCCTGGCTCGACTACCTTCTGTGATGTTGCTTTGATCTCCCCTCTCTCTCTGTCCAGAGAACTACCTTTTAAGATAAATCCTCTCACATTAGCTTCTGTCAGGAGATGCAAGGCCTTCTCCCATGTTGTGACCACACAATACACCAGGATGTAGAAATCATGGCCATCAATTAATGTGTGCTTGGGTAAAATTCAGGGGCAACTTCACAGCGTTTGTGATTCAGAAGTATCCATTCAATTCAGGAATATCCCTTGATGTTTCAGGAATGGTGTAGTAGACATTTCTTAGCCTGAAATGTATCTTTTTTTCCTTAACAGGAAGTAAGGCAATGTTTGAATACATAGGCCAGGTTGGCTGATCACCAGTGGCTGTTTTTGCAACATTGCCCCACATCTTTCAAAAGGTAAAGTCAATTATAAAATAGTCCACCTCGAATAAAGTTCGTATCTTAAAAGTAACAATATAATATCGCTCTACTGGACATGACATTACCAAAAGTTGCTGCTTAGAAAGTAACCGGCATGAAGTCCCATTCACGCATCACTCCTGTACCCATTGAACTGCATTGGCTCTCAGCACAGCAACGTATAGATTTAAAAATCCATCCTCGTGTTTAAATCCCTGCAAGACATAGACCCTGCAGACCTCTGTGACATTATGCAGTCCAATAAACTTCAGAGAAATCTGATCTCTTGTGCATGAGAAAATTTCTTTGCCCCGCCATGGGAAGCTTGACCTTCAGCTGTGCATTCTCCAACCTCTGAAATTCCTCCCTAAACCGTTCTACCTCACTCGCCTTTGGTAAATTCTCCTTAAAACCTATGGCTTTGTCCATTCTTTTGGTCAACTGACCTAATATCACTTTCTTTGGCTCAGTTTCCCTCCCTGCATTTTTTTACGCTCATGTGAAGTGCTTTGCGGCATTTTCTTAAGTTTATGGCGCTACATAGATAAAAGTTGTTGTTGGTGTAATGAACAGCCATTCATGCCAGTCCTCTCGCCTATATGAATCTAGAAGAGCTAGTGAATTTACAATGACCAATGGGGTTGGACTTGTAGTATTAACTCTTTTGCAATGAACAGCTCTCATTGGCACGTCCCAACAGCCACATGCTTCTCACTTGTTCCGTCAATTTACAGTGATCAGTGGAGTTGGGCTGTACTGATTCCACTAGTGGTATTCAAGCAATGAGGAGGATAGGAACAGACTTTAAGAGAACAAAGACACTGGTGAAATGCCAGACACATGACAGAAGAAACTTAATATAGAGATGCGTGAAGTAATACATTTTAGTAGAAATTACAAGGGGAGACAATATGATCAAAATGGTACGGCTTTAAAGGTGTTACAGAGTCAGAGATTTCAGGAGGCATATGTATATTAAAAGATTACAGGATAACTTAGCAAGGCTGTTACAAAACAAATAGGATCATTCGCTTTATTAACAGAGGAATAGAGTGCACAACCAAGGAAATTATGTTAATCACTTATAAAATACTGGTTCGGCTTCAGCTTGAACATTGTATTAAATTCTGGACATCACTCTTTAGGAAGAATGTCAAGGCCTTAGATGAGGTGCAGAAGAGAATTACTAGAATGGCACCAGCGATGAGGGTCTATCAACATCCTAGGGGTTTGGGGACACTATCCAGGACAAAACAACCTGCTTTATTGGCACCCCATCCACAACCATTCACTCCCTCCACCATCGACGCACAGTGGCAGCAGTGTGGACCATCTACAAGATGCACTGCAGCAACACTCCAAGGATCCTTAGACAGCACCTTCCAGACCCACGACCTCTTCCTACCAGAAGGACAAGGGCAGAAAATGCATGGGAACACCACCACCTGCAAGTTCCCCTTCAAGTCACACACCATCCTGTCTTGAAACTATATTGCCGTTCCTTCACTGTCACTGGGTCAAAATCCTTGAACTCCCTTCCGAGCAGCACTGTGGGAATACCTACCTCACATGGACTGCAGCAGTTCAAGAAGGCAGCTCACCACCACCTTCTCAAGGGCAATTAGGGATGGGCAATAAATGCTGGCCAAGCCGGTGAGAAGGCTGAGGGGAGATATGATTGAGATGTATAAAATGGTGAGAGGCCCGAACAGAGTGCATGTTAAGGGCCCATCTATCTTAGCAGAGAGGTCAGTGACTAACGGGTACAGATTTAACGTGATTGATAGAAACATTGGAGGTGAGACGAGGCAAACAAGTTTCACCCTGAGCGTGGTGGAGGTCTGGAACTCACTGCCTGAATGGGTTGTAGAGTTAGAAACCCCCAATTCATTTTAAAGGTGTCTGGATATACACCTCAAGTACCATAACCTGCCGGGCTATGGCCCAAATGTTGGAAGGTTGGATTAGGCTGGGTGCCTCATTTTGCAGCCAACGAAGACATGATTGCCCAAGGGGCCTCTTTCTGTTCCCTAAACGTTTATGATGCGGTACGTCTGACTCAGGAGGTTCAACAAGAATCTTTCGTTAAATGACCAGAGAGTGAATTCTGGGAGCATCTCAGAGAAATCCATTTTGCTGCAGAATAAACACAGAGCAAAATAAAATGTCTCTTCTGGCAGAGAAACAATAAGATGTTGGCAGCAAATGAAGGCGTTGCCACGTCTTTGTGAAGAAATTAAAAGTAAAATATTTGCCCCCCAAAGTTGTAAGAGAGATTATGTGTGAGGTTATTGCTCTCGCTGTTCCATGCTGCATCCTTTCTCCCTGCACCGTTATCACAGGACATTTTCACGTTGCTCTCGCTCTCGGGCTGGTATGGCACAGCCTTGCCTGTGCCTTTTGCCTTTTATTCTCTGATCTGTCAGTAAATCCTTAATGAAGATCTATTGGAGGATAAATCTAGGGCGAACAACCCGGGTAATTCCATTTGTAATAGTCGGTATTACAGGTGTTGCAGCTATAAAGCTGGGAGTTGGATCTTGAGGTGAAGCTGCTGGTCGGCAGTGAGATGAGCGATCTCCTGTCCCAGCTCCTTGCTCTTGGGACTCCCTCGATGCTCTAAGCCGAGTATCCCGGGGTTCAATACGTTTCAATGAAAATCAAGTTTCTAAACCAGGCCGGTCATCTGAATACTCCAAGTGAAGGAATGGAATAGGACTCTGGGTCTATTTTGCGGGAATGGTGAAGTTGGACCATGATTCACTGGGTCGGCCTGGTCCATTCATTTCAGGATATTTCCAAGAATATCAAGAACATCGGTTAACATCGTTAACGCAATGAAACGGCCAAAGTGGCTTCACTGAAGCCTAATAAGACCAGTATCGACACGGTGTCAAAGAGCATTCTTTGTTGGAGGTGAGACCAGTGGTAGAGGAGGAACTGAGTTTACGGAGATTAATTTGCTCCTGCAATTGTGTGTTACATTTCAGAATGATGCTGGAATAGTGAGCAGGTTTGGTGGAGGAGAATAGGGCCTGGTGGTGTTTGATGCTGTTCAGCCAGGTCTGCCGATGAATGGTTGAAGCAGTTGTTGACTACATACCTTTATGTGTTTTAGGCTTGGAATGATAAAGGCAAAGTTGGGGCAGGGTTAGCAGAAGGAACAATAGTAGGAGAGAGTAAGGAATTTACTGCAGTCTACATTGTCAAAGGGGCCACGGCATATTGACAGCAACAGATGGATTACAGAATTGTTTCAGTGCAGAAGGAGGCCATTCGGCCAACCGGCTGGCTGAATGAGCATTTCACCGAGTGCCACTCCCCACCTTCTCCCCGTAAGCCTACACATTCTTCCTTTTCATATAACAGTCGAATTACCTTTTGAATGCTTCAGTTGAACCTACCTTCACAACACTTTCAGGCAGTGCATTCCAGACCTTAACCACTCGCTGCGTGAAAAAGTTTTTCCTCATTTGGCTTCTGCTTCTTTTACCAATTATTTTAAATCTGTGCCTTCTTATTCTTGAACCTTTCATGAGTTTTTCGCTGTCTGCTCTGTCCAGACCCCTCATGATTTTGAATATCTGTAACAAAATTCCTCTCAACCTTCTCTTCTCCAAGATAAAAAACAGTTCCAACTTCTCCAATCTACCTTCATAACTGAAGTTCCGCATCCCTAGAACCATTCTGGTGAATCTTTTCTGCACTTCTCTAAAGCCTTCACATCCTTCTTAAAGCGTGGAACCCAGAATTGGATGCAATATGCCAGCTGAGGCTGAACTAGTGTCTTGTACAAGTTCAACATAACCTCCTTGCTCTTGTACCCTCTGCCTCTGTTAATAAAGCCGAGGATACTGTATGCTTTATGAACCGCTTTCTCAATCTGTCCAGCCACCTTCAATGAACTAACACACATACACATCCAGAGCCCTCTGCTCCTGCACCCCCTTTAGCATTGTATCCTTTATTTTGTGTCGCCTCTCCATACCCTTCCTAACAAAATGTGTCACTTCACATTTCTCTGCATTGAGCTTCATCTGCCACCTGTCTGCCCATTCCACCAATTTGTCTATGTCCTTTCAAAGTTTTACACTTTCCCCTTCACAGTTCACAATGCTTCCAAGATTCATATCATCCATCAACTTTGAAATTGTGCTCTGTACACCAAGGTCTAGGTAATTAATATTTCAGGGCCCCAACACTGATCACTGGGGAACTCCACTGTGAACCTTCCTGCAGCCCAAAAAATCCATTACCCACTAGTCTTTGTTTTCTATCACTCAGTCAATTCCATATCCATGTTGCTCCTGTCCAGTTTATTCCATGAGCTATAATTTTCCTCAAAGGTCTGTTATGTGACACTGTAAGGTCTCACAATTAGGTCCATTAGGTCTCACCACTACTGATCGTGCTGTGTTACCACCAGTAATATTGCAGTAGATCCATCTCCAGTTAAGTTAGAGTCGGGTTACCACCAGTAATGTTGTAGTAGGTCCATCACCAGTTATGTTAGAGTGGGGTTATCACATGTAATGTTACACCACGGACCACCAGTAATGATCGATTCATGTTACCACCAGTAATGATACAGCAGGTCCATCATCAGCTCTGTTAGAGTGGGGTTATCACCAGTAATATTACAGTAAGTTCACACCGGTAATGATAGAGTCGTGTCACCACCAGTACTCAGTCAGCAAGCACATCACCAGTACTGTTAGAACAGTGTCAGCACAAATAACATTACAGTATGCATAGAATCAACAGAAGTAAAGTTAGTCAGTAGTAATGTTCGAGTCAGGTTATCTCACGCAATGTTAGAGTATGGTCAGCGCTAGCAATATGACAACATTATTCATGTTACTGTAGCATAGCATTCAGTAATGTTAGAATAGTAGTACCACCAGCAATATTAGAGTGGAGTGATCACCAAGACTATAAAGGAGTAATGCTAGCATAGAGTGTCAAACATCAATATTAAAGAAGAGTGTTCGAGTAGGATCACAAGCCTTATTATGGAACAGGAGCACCACCAGCAGTATTTTAGTAGGGTTATCTGAGGTAATGTTGGAATAGGGTCCTCACAAATAATTCTACTGTACAGTCATCACTAATTATTTAAGAGTTAGATCAGCAACAATAATGATAGACTAACACCGTCACAAGTAATGTTAGAGTTGCTTTATCACCTTTAATGTTAGACTGGAATGCTTATCAGTAATGTTAGAGTAAGCTTACTACCAGCAATGATAGAAAGTGTCTTCTCCAGTAATGTTAACTGAGGTCACCGCCAAGAATGGTAGAGTAGGCTTACCACTAGGAATGGTAGGGTAGGATCGGACCAGTAATTATAGCGGATGGTCATCACAAGTAATAATACAGTAGAATTAACAAACAACAACGTTAGAGACGTGGCACAAATTGTAATGTCCCAACAGAAGCAACACCAGGAATGTTAGAACAGAACCACGACCAGAAACGTTATGGTAGGGTTGCCATAGTGATATTGCAATCTGGTCTTCATCAGTAATGTTAGGATACAGTCATCACCAGTACTGATAAAGTAGCTTCATCTCCTGTAATGATGGAATGGCGCCCTCACAAATACTGTTCGAGTAGTATTATCATCAGTAATATTATACGCAATCCACAGCAATAATGTTAGTGTATGGTCATCACCTATAGGTTGCAGAAGGGTCCTTCTTAGTAATGATACCGTACGGTTACCAGTAGTGTTGCAACAGGTCCATCACCAGTAATATTACAGTAGTGTCCCAATAGTCATGGAAGAGTGGTTTTACGACCAGTCATGTAATAGCAGGTTATAACAAGAAATATTACAATCCTATCACGCCAAGCAATGTTTGAGTAAAATCAGCACCAAAAATATTCATGTTTCGTCATCACTGGTAGTGTTAGAGTACGTTCACGACACCCAATATTAGATAAGTGTCACCAGGAGCAATATTACAGTAGGGTCACCACCAGCAATGTTAGAGTAGGATCAACAGCATTTCTATTAATGTAAGGTAACCAGCAGTAAAGGTAGAGTAAGATCACCAGAATTTTAGTGCAGGGGCCTCACCAGTAATGATACAGTAGTATCGCCAGTAATAGATTAATGTCACCACCAAGAACGTTAGAATAAAGTCATCACAAGCAACGTTAAAGTGGGTTCATAATCACTAAGGTTAGTGCATTGTCCTCACTAATAAAGTTAAAGCAGGATTACAATCAGTATTGTTAGAATAACATAACAACCAATCACGCACGAGTAAAATCCTTACCAGCAGAATACAGAACCAACATGGATTTATTAAAAGGGAAATTTAGTTTACAAAAGCTGTTGGAGTTTTATGAGGAATTTACTTGTAGCACAGATAAAAGTGAAGCAGTGGATGTGGTGTATTTAGATTTTCAGGAGGCTTTTGATATGGTCCGACACAAGAGGTTCATAAACAAATTTGAGCACATGGGGTTGGGGTAATATACTGGTATGAATGGAGAATTGGTGAACAGACAAAATACAGACAGTAGGAATAAATGGGTCATTCTCAGGATGGCAGGCTATTACTAGTGAGGTACCACAAGGATCAGTGCTGGGGCCACAGCTGGTCACAATCTATATAGATGATTTGGGGACATAGTCTCAGAGTAAGAGGTAGGCCATTTAAGACTGAGATGAGGAAGAATTTCTTCACGCAGAGGGTGGTGAATCTTTCCAATTCTCTGCCCAAGAGGGCTGTGGAAGTTCCATCATTGAGCATGTTCAAGACCGAAATCGATAGATATCTAGATACTAATGACATCAAGGAATATTGGGATACAGCGGGAAATTCGCTTTGAGGTAGATGATCAGCCAAGATCTAATTGAATGGGGAGCAGGCTCGACGGGTTGAATGGCCTACTCCTGCTTCTATATTCCTATAAATATACAGCATCCACGGATAATGTTAGAGTTGGATCAACACCAGTAATGTTTGTGCACAGTCATCGACATTGCTGTTAGAGTTGTAGCCTCACCAGCAATTTTACAGTGGGGTTAACAACAATAAAGTTGGACTCGGTTTCTTCCCAGTAATGTTAGAGTTCCCACAAGCAGTGATGAAGTAGTGTCTCCACCATTTACATTTGAGCAGGTCGCCACTAAAATGTTAGCGTAGGTTCCTCATCAGTAATATCAGGATAAGATTGCACCAGCAATATTAGAGTAGCGTCACCAGCGGTAATCTTCGAGAAGGCTCACCAACATAAACGTTTGTCTCATGTCATCAGCGGCAGTATTCGGGTAGTCAGCATCACTGATGTTACGGTAGGGTCACCACTATTTAAATTCGTGTTATGTCTTCAGAAGTAAAGTTAAAATAGGATGTACCAATAATTTTAGCTTCTGGTAAAAGTTAGAACCCATAAAGATTAGGGCAGAGATAGCACCAGTATTTTAGAGCAGTGGCATCATCAGTAATATTAGAGAAATAACAGCACAAGTAATGCGAGAGTAGAATCTCCACCAGTGATGCTATACTATGGCCGCCAACAATAATGTTAGAATAAAGTAATCACCTTTTAATGGTCACGTAAATTTATCAACAGCAATATTAGAGTTGGGTTAACACAAGTAATTTCAAAGTGTGCGCTTCTTCAGCAATGATCCAGTATGCTCCTCACCAGTAATGTTAGAACAGGGTGACTAACGGTAATGTTAGAAGAGGATCACCCCCAGTAATGTCAAAGTAGGTTCATCCTCATTAATGGTAGAATAAGGCCGTTACTGCTAATTATAGAACAGGATTATCTGCAGACATGCTAAAGTACAGTCATCACTAGTGATACTAGAACTGATACATCACCAGTAAGGTAAGAGAAGCGTCACCAGTGGTGTTAGAACGTAATCACTGTTATCATCACAGTATATAACAATTTAAATTTACAATGGATGTGAATATTTCACTGAATTATTATGGGGCTCCAAGAACCTAACGCAGTGTCAGGAAGGTATGCTCCCTTCAGAGTTCAGGGGGCAGACACAGCGCACCTACCAATTGGGGTAACTTTCCATTATGAATTTCAAGAGCAGGAGTTTCATGGACTGAGCTACACCATCTTTGGCTTTCAGGGCGTACTGAAGCGGACAGCAGCTCCTTGTTTGTTCAGTGACTGCAACTAACGTTACTTATTGTGCAACGTTGTTTACCCAACGGGGCATGAATTTTCTATAAAAGGGTAACGTTAATGATTTCAGCCGAACGGGTGTTGGAAACCTAAAGCTGGAAATAGTTCCAAAATTCACACTAAAAATGTTACCGCCAATGATTCTACTGATAAGGGACATTTACTACTCTATTCTCACAGTCTTGGGTGCTCCTGGTAAGTCGATATATCCTGTTGTGCAATAGCTGTTGACAACATAACTGTTAATGGTTACATAACAGATGCTGTGAATGCCCTCATTGCTGAGTCATATATCTGAAGGGATATGTGGGTGAATATCAATGGGAATCCTACTGGTCTGCGTGGCTGGTGAGTCTCTGTTCTGGTCAGTACTTCCTCGCACGGGGTGATCAGCTGTCTTATCCTGTACTGAGGGAGGGCGATGCTGCTTTCTCGCCCCTCAAACGGTACATAAATCATTAAAGAATGTTTTATTGACTGGCCATGGCAATTATCTCACTGGTACGGTTGCGTCTTGTCTATTTTCAGTTGCGAATTCCTGGCATTGCAGCTTGCTCCACCGAACAGGGACTTTGCAAGAAATTTTGGGAAATAATTGCTGCTGAAGGAGCTGCTTCTCTCCCCTTGGCTACAAAGAGCTTTTGCGGTTAAACTCAGTTCCTGAGCAGCTCCATCGGGCAGATTATGAATAGAAAAAGCACAGACTTTTGAACAAATTGAATGTTCTGTCTAAGATGAATGTATTAGTTGAATTCATATCTTTGTAGTGAGATTGTATCGAATAATACTAAGGGCGGCACAGTGATTAGCACCGCAGCCTCACAGCTCCAGCGACTTGGGTTCGGTTCTGGGTACTGCCTGTGTGGAGTTTGCAAGTTCTCCCTGTGACCGCATGGTGTTGCTCCAGTTGCTCCGGTTTCCTCCTACATGCCAAAGATTTGTGGGTTGGTAGATAAATTGGCCATTGTAAAAATAAAATGCCCCGAGTGTGGATAGATGGCAGGAGAATTGTGGGGACGTGAAAGCGAAAAATGGGATTAATATAGGATTCGTATAAATGGGTGTTTGATGGTCGGCACCGACTCGGTGGGCCGTAGTTGGCCTGTTTCAGTGCTGTATCTCTCTATGACTCTAATTTGATGCTGATCCAGAGATTCCGCTCTCCAAATAAAGAAAGGAATTAAACGGAAATTTCAAACATGTATTGGTCCATGGCGCCACAGTGTTAACTTATAACAGGTGGTCGGTGTCTTAAATGGACCAAGTCTCGTGTCAGATGGTTTTAGTGTTCAACACTGCAATGAACTATATATTTGCATTTATGTTAGGGAACCGGTTTGTATATTGACGGTGAAAATTAACAAGTCATTGAACCATCCAAAGCTTTGCTTTAAGCGGCTTTTCTCGAGAACTACACCATTTCTGCGAGTTTCCCTGGCTTGGCCAGGAACGCACATTATTGGGTAAATGAAGCCTCAAACTAGTATCCGAGGCGATAGCCATTGAGATTAAACTGACAGAGACGTATGACACATGACTGATATAATGTCGTCATATTTATTATACCGCCCAAAGTTCATTGTATCCACGCTCAGTCATCAGTACCTGGGTGTCGGCAGTAGTGAAATTGTTTTCTCTCACCATTAATAAGACAGATTCCGAGTAACCCTCCCCTCACTCCTCTGACAATATCTGACTGAAGTATGCTAGAAGGACGGCGGCCTTCCAGTCTCTCAATATTGTGTTTAATGGTTTCTTTCTTTCGAACATAATGTCGTCACAACTCCTCTAAAACATTACAAATCACTGTCCATAACTCTAAGTAGAATAGCATGCCAACAGTTATCGATTGTCCTCTTTATTTAACTCTTCTCCCTCTTTCGTGCAGCAAACCTGTTGACAATAGTGATTCTGTCCAGAGGAAATTGCGGTCTTTCCAAATGTATTTCGCTCTACATGGTGGCCATGGCAACAGCAGATCTAATGGTCATGATCTTCAATGTAATAGTTTATCACATTTTTACATATCACTTCCCACATTCTTTCCTATCCTACACTGCTATTTGTAAGTTTATTCTGTACATGAATACTGTCACCCTGCGGATATCAGTGTGGTTTACTGTCTGTTTCACATTTGACCGATTTGTAGCAATATGTTGTGAAAAGTTTAAAACAAAATATTGCACTGTGAGAACTGCGGTCACGGTTGTAACAATGGTCTCTGTCCTGTTCTGTTTACAGACACTTCCATTCGTCTTTGTATATAAGCCTGAACAAATAATAAATAATAAAAGCAAAATACTGCGGATGCTGGAAATCTGAAACAAAAACAAGAAATGCTGGATTCACTCAGCAGGTCTGGCAGCATCTGTGGAAAGAGAAGCAGAGTTACCGTTTTGGGTCAGTGACCCTTCTTCGGAACTGACAAATATTAGAAAAGTCACAGATTATAAACAAGTGAGGTGGGGGTTGGGCAAGAGATAACAAAGGAGAAGGTGCAGATTGGACCAGGCCACATAGCTGACCAAAAGGTCACAGAGCAAAGGCAAACAATATGTTAATGGTGTGTTGAAAGACAAAGCATTAGTACAGATTAGGTGTGAATATACTGAATATTGAACAGCAGCAAGTGCAAACCTGAAGAAAAACAACCTGAAAAAAACAGTGGGTAAGCAAACTGAACAAACTAAGATGAAATGAAATAAATGCAAAAAAAGATTGTAAAAAATGTAAAAAGGAATGCAAAAAAAAGGAAGAAAAAATAACTAAAAATGACTGAAAAAGAAAGTAAAGTGGGGGGCTGTCATGCTCTGAAATTATTGAACTCAATGTTCAGTCCGGCAGGCTGTAGTGTGCCTAATCGGTAGATGAGATGCTGTTCCTCGAGCTTGCGTTGATGTTCACTGGAACACTGCAGCAATCCCAGGACAGAGATGTGAGCATGAGAGCAGGGGGGAGTGTTGAAATGGCAAGCAACCGGAAGCTCAGGGTCCTGCTTGCGGACTGAGCGGAGATGTTCCGCAAAGCGGAATAATAAATAATATTCCTTGGGGTTGTCACCCAATAATGATTTTTTTTTCATTGCCAACAGGTGTTGCCTATTCCTGGTTGCAAACTGTGTTAATTCCATGGCTTCCTTTTGTTTTGATATTATTGTTTAATTGTTTGACAGTCAAATGTATTTTAGTGGCCAGTAGAGTTCGCAGGGGATTCCAGACTCACATCGATGATAATCAGAGCGATCCTGAGATGGAGAACAGAAGGAAGTCCATTATTTTACTGTTCACAGTATCAGGCAGTTTTCTCCTGCTGTGGCTGACATCAGCGGTGAGTTTTATAACCACCGGTCTGGCAAACACAGTGCATTACAGAGGTAACTATGCCGCTCCTGAATACATCGCCACTGAAACTGGATACATGCTCATGAACATGAGTTCATGTACAAACACGTGCAGCTACACAAACTAAATTCAGAGAAAAGCTGAAGAAACTGCTGACAGCTCCTTGGGCATTTATTCTAAAATGGATTTTAAAAATGAAAACTGAAACCAAAGCTTTCTGTTTTAGCTAGCACTCAATTGCAGTCTGTGTTCCATTTTAGGAAAGGCAGGCTTTCCGTTAGGACGTAATTTGATTGTTTAGTTAGAATGAACAGGTATCAGAAAAATATTTCTTCCACTTCCTGCCGGACAATGAATGTCTGCTACATTCCCGAGGTGAACATCACCATTTCGTGATAAAACAGCACGCTCCCCGCTCAATATTCAAAGAGTTCAGTCACGATCGTGTTTCAGCGGTGCAATAGAACATGTATATATTGGAAGCAAAACCACATTAACAGATGAAGTGTCCTTTAGTCTCGGAACAATAAAGATGGTTCTTTGTTATTTTTCTGTATTGTTGTTGTGAATGTTGCAGGCCCTGGCATTCCCATTAGCCTTCGTCTCCCCAAGTCCCAATTGACTCCTGAACCAATTAAACAGGCCTGTATCCTGATCAGTTTCTGACCATGGAGGCAGCATTTATTTCAATCTCAACTGGGCATCAAAATGTTTAAATGTTTTATCTGGGAAATAGACTGTTGTGCTTGTCCAGTCTTTGCGGAAATTATCATCGACACTAACAATTACTTCCAATCATTGTAACAGCCCACCTCATCATGCCTTCAATATATTTTAATTTGTGGGTCTTTTCAATTTAATCTTTAATAATAACATTGTTTGTGCCACCGTTACTTTCATTGCCTCAACCATCACCGTTTAAAGGGGTTTCTCTTATCCGTTGTCCTAATTCCTTTACATTATTATATTTTCTGTGGCCATTAGTTCTTGATCTTTCAGCTAATGGAACAATCTGCCTCTATCGATCCTGCCCCATCACATCTTGGACTTAATCACCTGAACACGACTGACCAAAATATCTCAATATAATATCATTACAAAATCAAGTGAAAACCAGAAAAATGCACTCAAGCCAATTAATTGATAGTGTTTTCTTGGAACTAATTGAATCATTACTGATATGAAACAAAATGAAACATTGTTTTCTTTTGCTTCTCTCTATCTGAAACATATGGAACATTCAATCACAAACACATCCAGACATACCAATCTGCAGATAGATAACCCAGAAAGTGCAGCTGTAGCCTGCATAAGAAATCTTGTGGTTCTGACTTTGGGATATTGCTGTGTCTGCAGAAGTGACATGTTGTGCATGAAGGAACAAGTGATATGCATGATGAAGATGCCCTGATGAACGGGCCCAGGATATGATCATTCACGCTGTACCACCCTGACATTAAATGGTTAATATGACTCTGGAGAATGAAAAGGTATGAAAACTAAATGGACCGAGATCTGTGCCCTCCAATAGAACTAAATAGATACATGACCCTGATCGGATGTTGACCAAATTTGGCTTGAAAAAAGAAAACGCCAATAGGTGGGGGAGGGATCATTGGCGATGAGGAATGCGTTAATCGGATTTCTTCTGACATTTGATAATGTTCTCATTTGTTGGTTTCTTTTTAGATTGTAGAAATATTAACGTTTAACCCGTTCTCGTTAAGCAAGGAAGTACAAGTCAATTTAAAACACCACGAGGTTGATGGAGAGGGATGGACAACAAGGAACGGCTTGTAATAAGTATTTAAATTTGTTCAAAGCCGAAGATGCAGAGCTCAAAACAGTAACACGTTTCAATCGGTAAGAAAGCAACATTAGGGGCTGAAATTTGTAACTTTCAAGTCTATGTTTAAATACTGCATGTTCTGCGTGTTCAACAAACCCGTACCATCTCATCGCAGTGTTCAGAAACCTTATTGAGAACCTTACATAAACAAAGTTCTTCAGTTGGGAATGCACTTCGTTTATTAATTGTGAGTAACTTTACCCTTTTCCCGCCATCTTTTAATGTTTCGGGTCAACCCGAGGCTCAAAAGCCACACTCCACACGCGTTCCTCTTTCCCTTCAACTGTGGCTCTACCAATCCAAAAAATACCAAAATAAAAGCTAGTCTAATGATGGCCATGACACCATCGTCGATTGTTGTAAAAATCAATCTGGTTCACTAATTCCCTTTAGGGAAGGAAATCTGCTGTCCTTACCTGATCTGACCTACATGTGACTCCAGACCCACAGCAAGGGGGTTGACTCTTAAATGCCATCCCAGATGGCTTACCAAGCCACTCCATTGTATCTAACTGCTACGACATCAATAAAGAATGAAACCGGATGGACCAGCCGGCATCGACCTAGGCACCAGAAACAACAACAGCAAACCCAGCCCTGTCGATCTTGCAAAGTCCTCCTGACTAACATTTGATGTCTTGTGCCAAAATTGGCAGATCTGTCCCACAAACTAGTCAAGCAACAGCTGACATATCTATATTCATTGAACCATACATTTCAGACAATGTCCCAGACACCGCTATCAACATCCCTGGATATGTCCTGTCCTTGCAGGACAGACCCAGCAGAGATGGTGGCACAGTGGTATACAGTCGGGATGGAGTTGCCCTGGGAGTCATCAACATTGACTCTGGACCCCATGAAATCAGGTCAAACATGGACAAGGAAACCTCCTGCTGATTACCACCTACCGCCCTCCCTCAGCTGATGAGTCAGTACTCCTCCATGTTGAACACCACTTGGAGGAAGCACAGAGGGTGGCAAACGTGCAGAATGTATTCTGGGTGGGGGATTTCAAAGTCCATCACCAAGAGTGGCTCGGTAGCACCACTACTGACCGAGCTGGCCAAGTCCTAAAGGACATAGCTGCGAGACTGGGTATGCAGCAGCTGGTGTGGGAACCAACAAGAGCGAAAAACATACTTGACTTCATCCTCACCAATCTGCCTGCCGCAGATGCACCTGTCCATGAGAGTATTGGTAGGATTGACCACCGCACAGTCCTTGTGGAGACGAAATCCCGCCTTCACATGAAGCATACCCTCCATCGTGTTGTGTGGCACTACCACCATGGTAAATTGAATAGATTTCGAACAGATCTAACAATGCAAAACTGGGCATCCATGAGGCATTGTGGGCCATCAGCAGCAGCAGAATTGTACTCAAGCACAACCTCATGGCCCAGCATAACCTCCACTCTACCATTATCATCAAGCCAGGGGACCAACACTGGTTCAATAAAGAGTGCAGGAGGGCATGCCAGGAGCAACGCCAGACATACCTCAAAATGATGTGTTAACCTGGTGAAGCTACAACCCAGAACTAATTGCGTGTCAGACAGCATAAGCAGCATGCGACAGACAGAGCTAAGCGATCCCATAACCAACGGATCAGATCTAAGATCTGTAGTCCTTCCACATCCAGCCGTGAATAATAGTGGACAATTAAACAATTAACTGGAGGAGGTGGCTCCACAAATATCCCCATCCTCAATGATGGGGTGGCCAACACATCAGTGAAAAAGATAAGGCTGAAGTATTTGCAACAATCATCAGCCAGAAGTGCTGAGTTGTTGATCCATCTCGGCCTTCTCCTGAAGTCCCCAGCATGACAGATGCCGGAATTCAGCCAATTCGATTCACTCCACGTGAAATCAAGAAACGACTGAAGGCACTGGATACTGCAAAGGCTATGGGCCCTGACAGTATTCCGGCAATAGTGCTGAAAACCTGCGCTCCACAACTTGCTATGCCCCTAGGCAAGCTGTTCCAGCACAGCTACAACACTGGCATCTACCCTGCAACATGGTAAATTGCCCAGGTATGTCCTGTGAATAAGAAGCAGGACAAATCCAACCTGGCCAATTAACGCCCAATTAGTCTGCTCTCGAACATCAGTAAAGTGATGGAAGGTGTCAGTGACAGTGCTATCAAGCGGCATTTGCATAGTAGTAACCTGCTCGGTGACACTCAGTTTGGATTCCACCAGGGCCACACAGCTTCAGACCTCATTACAGCCCTGATTGAAACATCGACTGAAGAGCTGAACTGAAGAGGTGAGGTAAAAGTAACTGTCCTTGACATCAAGGCAGCATTCGAGTGTGCTTGGCATCAAGGAGCACTAGCAAAACTGGCGTCCATGGGAATCGGGAGAAGACTGTCCGTTGGTTGGAGTCATACCGAGTGCAAAGGAAGATGGTTGTGGTTGTTGGAGGTCAATCGTCTCAGCTTCAGGACATCACTGCATGAGTTCCTCAGGGTAGTGTCCCAGGCCCGACATCTTCAGCTGCTTCATCAATGACCTTCCTTCAATCATTAGGTCAGAAGTGGGGATGTTCACTGATGATTGCACAATATTCAGCATCATTCGTGACTCCTCAGATACTGAACCAGTCCGTGTCGAAATGCAGCAAGACCTGGACAATATCCAGGCTTAGGCTGATAAGTGGCAAGTAACATTCGTGCCACGCAAGTGCCAGGTAATGATAATCTCCAACAAGAGAGAATCTGACCATCACCCCTTGACATTCAATGGCATTATGATCGCTGTAACCCCCACTATCAACATCCTAAGGGTTACCATTGACCAGAAACTGAACTGGAGTCGCCATATAATTACGTGGCTACAAAAGCAGGTCAGAGGCGAGGAAGCCTGAGGCGAGTAACTCACCTCCTGACTGCCCAAAGCCTGTCCACCATCTACAAGGCAAAAGTCAGGAGTGCGATGGAATACTCTCCACTTGTCTGGATGAGTGCAGCTCCAACAACACTCAAGAAGCTTGACACCATCCAGAAAAGAGCAGCCCGCTTGATTGCCACCACATCCATAATCATTCACTCCCTCCACCACCGATGTACAGTGGCATCAGTTTGCACCATCTACAAAATGGATGGGAGGATGGACCAAGTGAGATCAGATAGTGTGCAACCCGGGGAGGATGGACCCAGTGTGATCAGACAGTGTGTACCCCGGGGAGGATGGGCCCAGTGTGATCAGACAGTGTGTAACCCGGGGAGGATGGACCCAGTGAGATCAGATAGTGTGCAACCCGGGGAGAATTGACCCAGTGTGATCAGACAGTGTGTAACCCGGGGAGGATGGACCCGGTGAGATCAGATAATGTGCAACCCGGGGAGGATGGGCCCAGTGTGATCAGACAGTGTGTACGCCGGGGAGGATGGGCCCAGTGTGATCAGACAGTATGTAACCCGGGGAGGATGGACCCGGTGGGTTCAGACAGTATGTACTGGAGAGAATAGACCAGGGCCCTGCCCTGGCTCTCGTTGGCTTGCTGAAATCCTCATCAGTGACTTTGTCTTCTTGGGACTTGGCACACGACCTTCCATCTTCCAGCCCCTCTTCATTTCCGCGAAAATGTAGCTGTCCTTATCCTAACTTACAACAATTCCTGTTCACCCATCCTGTCTGTGCTTTCTGACCTACATTGCATCCTGTTCCGACACAACCTCGATTTTCCAAATGTTCCCTATCTCTCATCTCCAGCGCTACAATGTGTTGAAACGTCTGTGCCCTGCAATTCTGGGCTCTTGCGCACCCTCCATTTCTTGCATTTGCCATTTGTTGCTTGCCTTCAGCTGCCTGGGCCCTAAACTTCAGAATTCACTCCATAAAACACTATGCTTCGCTACCTTTCTCTCATCCTTTACGACACTACTTAAAATATACTTGTTTCACCAAGCTTTTGGTCACCTGTTCAATGATCTGCTTAGGTGTCTTCGTTACAAATTTGGTTTGCTAACACTCCTGTGCACAGAAAAAGCATCTACTGCCGTTGGCTGACTTGCAAAACATGTATGGGATAACACCAAGCCGGCCCTTAGGACCAAGTTGATGGTTTCGTGGGCATGTATTCTCAGCACTTTACTGCATGGCTATGAAACATGGGAAACTTATAGCAAACAGGAAAATCTCAATAATTTCCATCTTCGTTGTTTGCAGAGCATTATGGTTATACCGTGGCAGGACAAAATCACAAATGTGGCAGTCCTCTCAAAGGGAGAGCTCCCAAGTGTGTTGGTATTAATCAAACAGAGGTGGCTCTGGTGGCTCGGACACGTCCGCAGGATGGAAGATGGTCACATACCAAAGGACCTCCAGTATGGTGAGGTGGCCAGGGCAAGATGACAAGCTGTGCTTCATGGATGTTTGCACATGTGACATTAAGGCCCTACATGTTGACTATCGCACCTGGAAATCACTAGCTGGCGAAAGAGGGAAATGGCGACACATCCTGTGGATTGGTGTGCACTACCACGACAACCAGTTGCTAAAGCAGTTTGGCAACGGGTGCCAACGCTGAAAACAACAGCTCACAGCGTCACTTGGCAGCTTCACATGCAGCACTTTTGGCAGAATCTTAGGAATTCAGAGCCTTCAACAAAGGTGCACCAAGAAACGACACTCCACCTAAATGGATTGTTTTGCTGCAGGTCATCCCCTTTTATAGATGGAAGGATGTCAACCAACCATTAATGACCTCGACGAGTGTACAGGGCAGAATTTCAAAATTTGCAGATGACACAAAACTTGAAAGTATTGTGCATCTGAAGATGGTCATGATAAACTTCAAGAGAAAATAGACAAGCTGGTGAAACGGGCAGACAGGTGGCAGATAAAATTTAATGCAGAAAAGTATGAAGTGGTTCATTTTGGCAAGAAGAATGAGGGCGGGCATTATCAATTAAAGGGTAGAATTCTAAAGGGGGTGCAGGAGCAGAGGGACCTGGGGTATATGTGCACAAATCATTGAAGGTGACAGGGCAGGTTGAGAAAGCAGTTAATAAAGCATATGGGATGCTGGGCTTTATGAATAGGGGCATCAAAGGAAATTTTATAAAACTGTATAAAACACTTGTTTGCCCTCAACTGGAGTATTGTGTCCAGGTCTGGGCACCACCCTTTTGGAAGGTGTTTTGGCATGAGAGAGGATGCAGAAAAGATTCACCAGAATGGTTCTAGGGATGAGGAACTTCAGTTACATGGATAGATTGGAGAAGCTGGGTCTGTTCCACTTGGAGAAGATTATGGGAAGATTTGATAGAGGTGTTCAAAATCATGAGGAGGCTGGAATTTGTAAATAGGGAGAAACTGCTACCATTGGCTGAAGGTTCCAGAACCAGAGGACACCGATTTCAGGTGATTGGCAAAAGAAACAACAGTGACTTGAGGAAAATCTTTTTTACGCAGCGAGTGGTTAAAATCTGGAATACCGTGCTTGAGAGTGTGGTGGTGGCAGATTCAATCAAGGCCTTGAAAAGAGAACAGGATAATTCTCTGAAGAGAAAAGAATTGCAGTGCTACAGGAAAGGTCAGGGGAGTGGAACTAGGTGATTTCCTCTTGCAATGAGCTGGCATGGACATGACAGGCTGAATGGCCTCCTTCTGTGCTGTAACCATTCTGTGGCTGACATACAAAATCCATCTCGCTCTCACACACACACACACACGCACACACACACTCAGCACCAGGCACTGACAGATACAGAATGAAACCCACATTCATACGCAGTCCCAGCAACAATGAACCCCTTACTCACACACAAAGAGTACAAAAGACCTATAGATACAGAATGAAACACACAATCACACATAGTACCAGAGCCTGACAGATACAGCATGGATCTCACACTCAACCACAGCAGCAGAAGCTAACAGATACATAACGAATCCACAATCAGACAGTGCCAGATACAAAAAGAATCCCAAACTCATGTACCGTAACCAGAGACTGACAGATCCAGAATGAATCCCACACTCACACAATACCAGAGCCCAATAGATACAGGATGAATCCTACACTCTCACCGAGTACCAGAGACTAACATACAGAATTACTCATACTAACAGAGACTGCCAGATACAGAATGAATACCACATTCACACACAGTGTCAGAGACTGACAGATACAAAATGAATCCAACACACACAGCCACAAACACAGAAAAGTATAAAAGACCAATAGACAAAGGAATCCAACACTCTCACACAGTTCCAGAGGCCGACCTATACAGAATGAATTACAGATGTGTAAACAGACCCAGAGACTGTCAGGTACAGAAATAATTCTGCATTGACATATACCACCAGAGACTGAGAGACATGGAATGAATCCAACACTCACACAGTTCCGGACACTGACAGATATAGAATGAAACACACATTGACACACAGCACCAGAGATTCACAAGCACAGAAACAATTCTACACTCACACAAACGACCAGAGACTGACATACACAGAATGAATTCCACTCTTACACATCGTACTAGAGACTGACAAATACAGAATGAATACCCACTCAAACACATTATCAGAGAATGATAATAACACAAAAGCGATCAGATTCACACACAGTACCAGAGGCTGACACATACAAAATGAATTCCACTCTCACACACAGTACCAGAGACTGACCGATACAGAAAACTACCATAGTCACATACAGGCCCAGAGATTGATAATGAAAGAATTAATCTCACACACAGTATCAAAGATTGATAGATGCAGAATGAATCCCACACACACACTGCACCAAAGATGACAGACACAGTATATGGATGACACTAACGTACTATACCAGAGGTTTGAGAGAAACAAAATCATCATACACACGGTGTGATCTCACTGGGTCCACCCTCCCCGGATTACACACTGTCCGATCTCACTGGGTCCATCCTCCCCGGGTTACACACTGTCTGATCACACTGGGTCCATCCTCCCCAGATTACACACTGTCCAATCTCACTGGGTCCATCCTCTCCTGGTTACACACTGTCTAACATCAGTGGTTGGGAAATCTAACATCAGTGGTTGGGAAACTATCGGAAAAATTTCTGAGGGACAAGGTTAATCTCCACTTGGAGAGGTAGGGATTAATCAGGGATAGTGAGCATGGCTTTGTCAGGGGCAGATCCTGTCTAACTAACTTGACTGAATTTTTCAAGGCAGTGACTCGATGTAGAAATGAGGGTAAAGCAGTTGATGTAGTCTACATGGACTTCAGTAAGGCTTTTGATAAAGTCCCGCATGGGAGATTGGTTAAGAAGGTAAGAGCTCATGGGATCCAGGCAAAGTAGGCAAATTGGATCCAAAATTAGCTTAGTGGCAGGAGGCAGAGGGTAATGGTCGAGGGTTGTTTTTGCGAGTGGAAGCCTGTGACCAGTGGTGTACCGCAGGGATTGGTGCTGGGACCCTTGCTGTTTGTAATGCATTTTAATGATTTAGATCTGAATATAGGAGGTAAGATTAGTAAGTTCGCAGATGACAAGAAAATTGGAGGTGTTGTAAATAGTGAGGAGGAAAGCCTTAGATACAGGACGACATTGATGGGCTGGTAAGATGGGCGGAGCAGTGGCAAATGGAATTTAATCCCGAGAAGTGTGAGGTGATGCATTTTGGGAAGACTAACAAGGCAAGGGAATATACGATGGAAGGTAGGACCCTAGGAAGTACAGAGTGTCAGAGGATCTTGGTGTACTTGTCCATAGATCACTGAAGGCAGCAGCACTGGTAGATAAGGTGGTTAGGAAGGCATATGGTATCCTTGCCTTTATTAGCTGAGGCATAGAACATAAGATTATGAGGTTACCATGAAGCTATATAAAATTCTAGTTAGGCCACAGCTGAAATACTGTGTACAGTTCTGGGCATCACGTGATAGGAAGGATGTGATTGAACTGGAGAGGATGCAGAGGAGATTCACCAGGATGTTGCCTGGGCTGGAATATTTCAGCTATGAAGAGAGACTGAAAAGGCTAGGGTTGTTTTCCCTAGAGCAGAGAAGGCTGAGGGGGGACCTGATTGAGGTGTAGAAAATTATGAGGGGCATTGATAGGTTAGATAGGACGAAACGTTTTCGCTTAGCGGAGGGGCCACTAACCAGGGGGCACAGATTTAAGGTAAAGGGCAGGAGGTTTGGGGAGATTTGAGGAAAAAAAATTTCACCCAGAGGGTGGTTGGAATCTGGACCGCACTGCCTGAAGTGGTGGTTGAGGCAGGAACCCTCACAACATTTAAGAAGTATTTAGATGAGCACTTGAAACGCCATAGCAGACAAGACTACGGGCCATGTGCTGGAAAATGGGATTAGAATAGATTGGTGCTTGATGGCCAGCATGGACATGATGGGCCGAAGGACCTGTTTCTGTGTTGCATAACTCGATGACTCTATCAATGTTGAACTACTTAGAGATAAAAGGCAGATAATTATCTGAAGAGAATAACAATTTCGGCCCACAGGGAAAAGGCCGGATGGTGGGACGAGGTGAGTTGCTCTTGCAGAGAACAAGCACGATCAGGACGGGCCGAATGGCCTCTGCTGTAACCATTCTATGATTCAGATGAAAGGTCACAGACCTGAAAGGTGAACTCTGTTTCCCTCTCCACAGATGCTGACAGACCTGTTGTGTATTTCCAGCACTTCCTGTTTTTATTTCAGATTTCAAGTATTTTCCTTTTTATTTTTATGATTTCATTTTCCCAAAACAGAAATTTAACGGAAACTGCGCGCGATCCGGGCTGTGGGGAAGGGGCGGGGCGCTGGAGCGGAGCATGCGCAATGCCGCCACCAAGTCCTGCATAAATTAATGCAAAGTGATTCCTGACAACGCTGGTTAGCGTTGACGTCATCAGGCTGCGCCGCGGTGCACACATGCGCAGACGGGCTCCTGCTCAGGTGCATGTGCCACAGCAGTGCCAACTAGCGGCAGTGTTGTCAGCAAGTGCAGCCCAATGGATTATGGTCAGTGTAGATCAATGTTTTTTGTAATCATGGTGGACATATAGTTTAACAAGTTTAACAGCTAGCCATAAGCCTTACATTCTTTTTCCTCAGTGGAATACTTTTTGGTGGTGCTTCAATTCTTTTGAAAAATTACCCTGCTGGCTGTTCTATGCCTGATTCATCATCTTGTAATAGGACTGCACCGACCCACAGGTCATTAGCATCAATCACTACCTTGAAGGGCTTTGTAAAATTTGAAGCAGCCAACACTGGTTCAGTTTTCAAAACTGCCTTTAGCTTTTCAAAAGATGCCTGGCATTCCCCTGATCTCGCTACCTTGGTTTTCTTTTTCTGTAGCAAATCAGTTGGTGGAGCAGCTACGTCACAGTCTGCGACTTTAGGCAGCTTCCAGGACTAAAGATGGCACTGCTCAAATAATCACATGGAGGCAACCGAAAAAACACATGTCAGCACACAATGGCGGAGTGAGAGAGTGAGCGAGCGGGCCGGAGCACGGGCTGGGGCCAGAGAGCGGGCCGGGGCCGGGGAGCGGGGGGGCACGGAGCGGGCCTGGGTAGGAGTGGAGCGGCTGGCGAGTGGGCGAGTGAATGGCGTGGTGACAGAGGGGAGCAGAGCGGGCCTGTGTGGAGCGGATGGGCCAGTGACAGAGGGGAGTGGAGCGGCCAGAGTCAGCAGCGTGAGGTGAGGTGGGGGGGGGGGGGGCGGGGGAGTGCGTTTTTCTGCGCATGCACCATAAATTTGCAATGGCAAAAGACTTACTTACCCGCACCAGGCGACACCAAGGTCTTCAGCCGCTCGCTCCCCGTGGCTCTCTACGGCCTCTCGCTTCCTGCCCTCTCCATACAGCTATTCCCTCCAGCTGCAGATCCCCCATCCAGCCGCTTTCTCCCTTACTTCTCAACTGTACTTCAGGCATTGCAGCTGTTTGGTCCCTGCCTTTTGCATCCCCCTCTTCAGGAACTTCTGAATTTAACTCCCTCCCACTACAGCCCCACACCCGCTCTCCTCCCCACCCCCCTCTCTACCTCTCCCACCTCCCCCTCTTCTCCCCTCTTCCCCCACCACCCCCCTCTCTACCTCTCCCACCTCCCCCTCTGCTCCCCTCTTCCCCCACCACCCCCTCTCCTCCTCTCACAACCCCACCTCCCCCAAGGACCACAACGCAGTTGGATATCTGAAGTGCAGTTGCAAAGTCGGGAAAATAACATCAAAAACCTCAACAATTCCAGGTTTAATTATTGAGAAATGTTATTCAGTTCATTAAACATTCGAGGCACTGCTGTGCATGGATGCATGAGTGTTGTGTCGCCAGCATTCCCATAAGACAGACAGGCCGAGTTTCTGCTATGCAGAACTAAAGAGATTGTTCCTGCAGAGTCTTGTGGTGAATGAACGCTTGGCTCTCTATTCCACTACTGCAAGGTCCTTGTGAAGAAGGCAAAGTCAGAAGAGTCTAAGCTCAGTCTATTCTTGGTGAATGTTCCCCAAACGCATCCCAATGTGCATTCCCAATTCATCCATAAATGCAAGGTTCCTTTCCACATCGTGACAATTTCCACAGCATGATCCAGTTGCCTTCGTTGCTCGAATGCATGTTTTACATGAAAAAAATAAGCAATGAACATCAGTGTCAGAGCTTCCCTCCCTCCAATGAAATTACCGTTCAGCATGCTTTATGTCCTGCAGTAAAGGCATGTACTGATAACACCACCAATGATTCACTTTGTGCCCACCTCAGCTGTAGGAGTCAGGATGATGTTACTGCCCCTATCTAGTGATGGTTCAATGCTGCTCTCAGGGAAAACATGAATGATGTGAGGGTGCTGGAAAAAGAAGCACATTTCTTTTGGTCTATGAACATAAAGCAGGCCATTTAGCCCACCTGTTCCCTGCTAGTGGTTATGCTACTCCTGCGCATTCCCATCCACTTCCATTTAATCCTGCCTACTACTATCAGCATCACTTTCCATTTCTTTCGTTCTTATCTACCTTTGCCATAAAGCAACATTGAGGATGGAGAACGGTGTGGCTGCCCTCCCACTTCGCCAGTTGTTTACACCGCAAGAGCATTCACATTTGTGCTACCACTGGACATGGCATGCTTGTTTCTTTTAGTGCTCAGACTCTTCTTACTGACTGTTCCCCAAGTGCTTGACCGCTTTGGATGCCCTCTCTGCTTGACAGGCAGCAGCTGGCAATTGCGAAGTCTCACAAGGCTCTGCATGGTTGTTTCACGGGCGGATGGGGAAACATGTGGCTGTGTGTCCATGTGCACATCTCTGATGGGTGCAGGAACAGAGCAACTTACAACAGGGACTGGAGCACATGCAGTGGCCCAGACAATGGAAATGTTTTCAGAACAAGTTACCTTGGAGCAATCTCCTCTTTCTGATAAAAATGAAGCAGACTGAAATCTTTAAAATGACTAAATAATTGCGAGAAAATGCCCGAGGAAACCTCTCCACCTTCCACTTTCAGAAACTCGCGCCGAAGCTTGACGCATGCGTGAATATCTGAAGGTTGACGCATGCATGAGTTCCAGTTGGCGTTGCACAAAGCGCATGCGCAGAGGCCGACCAGGCGCATTGTCTGAAGATGAACACGTCACGTGGTGACGTAATCGGCGCATGCGGTAACCATTCCTGGCAAGCCGGAACGCAGCGCATGCGCAGAGAGCGGGAGACCGTCTGCGCATGTGCGCACCTCGGCGCAGCCTGATGACGTCAGTGGCGGGACCAGCGTTGTCAGGAATCACTTTGCTCAATCAAAGCATTGATATCATTCTGGAGTCTACAGCTATCAACTTTACTATCGACTACATGACCAATTTGTGTGACATGTGCAAATTTTCCAATAATGCCTCCGACATTTAAGTCCAAATCATTAATATATACCACAGACAGCAAGGGAGTCAACAGAGTCCCGTTGAACGCTACTGGAAACCGCTTTCCATTCGCAAACATATCCAACGGCCACTACATTTTGTTTCCTGTCCCTGAGCCAATTCTGGATCCAGCTTGCCACATTCCACTGTATCCCATGGGCATTCATTTTTCTGACCAGTCTGCCATGTGGGAGCTTGTCAAATGCCTGATTAAAATCCATGTAGACCACATCCACTGCACTACCCTCATCAATCTTTCCTGTTACTTCCTCAAAAAATTAAATCGAGTTAGTAAGACATGATGTTCCCTTAACAAATTCATGCTGACTATCCCTGATTAATCTGTGCCTTTCTCACTGGCAGTTTATCCTATGTCTCAAAATTGATTCTAATAATTTATCCACCACCGAGGTCAAGCTCACAGGCCTATAATTATTTGGCCTATCCCTCACACCCTTTTTTAACCAATGGTAAACTCTTGCAGACCTCCAATCCTCTAGTATCTCACCTGTTTCCAGTGAGGATTTGAAGATGATCCTCAAAGCATCCATTATTTCCTCGCTGGCTTTCTTTGACAACCTTGGATACAAACCATTCGGCCCTGGTGGTTTATCCACTTTCAAGGATGTTAGACACTCTCGTACTTCCTCCCTCATTATGCTTATCATATCTAATATTTCACACTCCTCCTGGTTTATTACAATGTTTGTGTCATCCAACTCCTTTGCGAAGACAAAGACAAAATAACTCATTAAGAACACTGCCCACATCATCTGTGTCCACGCATAAGTTCCCTTGTACATCTCTGATAGGCCCTATCCTTTCCTGAGTTATCCTCTTGCACTTAATGCACTGACAAAACATGTTAGGTTTTCCTTGCTTTTACCTGCCAATAATTATTCATGTCCTTCCTTTGCTTTCCTAATTTCTTCTTTTACTTCACTCCTGCACTTTCTACACTCCTGTAGCCTTTCTACAATATTAAGTTTTTTTGTGACCTCCATAAGCTTTCTTTTTCTGCTTAATCTTATCCTATATGCTTCTAGATACCCAGAGGGCAAGAGTTGGCCGTACCACCCTTTATCTTGTTTGGGACATGCCTATAGAATCTCGCTTTTGAATGCCTCCCACTGATTTGCCACTGATTTTCCTTCAAGTAGCTGTATCCAGTCCACTTTCGCCAGATGACCTCTCAGTTTTGTAAAAGGTCACCAGCTCCAAATGATAACCCATTCCTATTCCATCCATTTTTCCAGCTTCATTATTGAAGATTAAATCTAGAATTGTGCCCCCTTTCGTTGGGCTTGTTACGTGCCAGTTAAAAGATTTCTCTTGAATGCAGTTCAAGAATTTTGTGCCCTCTGTGCCCTTCACACTGTTTATATTCCAGTCGACATTAGGGTAGTTGAAATCCTCAACTATTATTGCCCTCCTGTTTTTGCACTCAAACATGTGCCTACATATTTGTTCTTCTATCTCCCTGTCTCTATTTGGGGGTCTATAGTACACTCCTAATAGTGTGGCTGCCACTTCGGTACTTCTCAGCTCAACCCATATGGCCTCATTGGACGTTTCATTTAGCATATCATCCCTCCTCACAGCTGTTATTGATTCCTTTAACCATTAATGCTACAACATTTCCAAGTTTCCTTCCAAACCACACACCTTTCATTCACTGCTGCTGGGATAAAATACAAGAGCTCCCTTCCTAACAGCACTGTGAACAGACCTTCGCAAATGGTCAGCAGCTGTTCAAAACGGGGCTCACTACCTGCTCCTCACCGAAAATTAAAATGGACAACAAAAGCTGGGGTTTCCAGCCACGCCCATGTCTCATGAATGAATAAATAACGTCTCACCAATTTATAACAGTAGGGTCTGGTTACTGTTGTGCTGAGAGCTCAACATCCTTTGATGCTGATTTATAATGATAAGCTAATCGTCTGGACAACCTTTGCTACTGAAATTTGTGAAGGAACTCTACCCATTAGTGTTTTCACACTCCATTGTTTGAAAAATCTTTTTATATGTGTTAATGCTTATTAATCTCCTGTGTGCTAAACTTTAACTTGCAGCTCTAATTTGTGACCGCTTAATTTGTTTAGTGCATGAAGTTGGGTTTGGATTCTTCCTTCTCATTTGTGAGAAATTTTCTCACTCAGGAGCTTGGGGATAACTTAATCGATGGTTAATAAATTGCATTCTTTTTGATCCGAACTGGGTAAAATGCAACAGAGATCGTGAACTTAGTCAAACATTATTCATCCCTCCACCTACACTGGAACGTAACCACCTAACCCAACCGCCTCCCACCAATCCCAGACAATTCCTTACTCAGGAGTTAAAAGAGGGAATGTAGGATGTGTCTGATGTTTCAGCTGTTATCTTTCAGGATAGCAAAACTCAGCTTTCTTACAAAAGGATCTCCACAACTTAGGATAATACTTGGATTCACAGCACAGGATATACAGGATATTCCATGCACCTGTTGCAGTGTATGAGCACAGTAAAAATGCACGATGAGAATTACGCTATTTGAACTTCATTGAAGTGCAACTAATTGTCAGGGTTTTTTTTTTTGATTTATTAAAGTAGGGACAGGTGCCAAAGACTATCGCATTCCAAACTGTCAGGATAAATTTGCGAATTTCTATAATAACGTTCAGTATTAGAATTCTCATTCTCTTCCACACTGAAGTATATGACGTGTCAGGAGTATTCCATTTCTAATTTCACATTTTGTAGATCATTATGATTGAACTCCGTGTCGCAGTGATGAATTTGTAAAAAAAACTTTGGCCATCCCCTCATCATCATAAAACCGACATTTTATCCGAAGGAATCCTATGTTCTCAAGATATAAAGCATAATTTCGTATAATTTATTCAAAACTGGAATTGTGAAGTCCTGGAATCTTTGCCAACTATGGAGTGGGAAATCTGGCACTGCACAGAGAGGTAATTATATATTGAAAACAGGTTATGGACAAATGGCAACCTGTGAGGCTATTGGAGCTCTGGCATATTCTTGTTAACAAATTATTAAATATGTTTTGTTTAATAGAGGGTATCTTACAATGAATGAAAATCATGCAACATAAGTAACACTGGAAAAGCATTGATATCGTTTCTGTGGGATTTGATCATTTCAAGCAGTCTAACTGTGCTGGGTTATTGGATTACAGCTCTGTCCCCCTCTTTCCACAAACACTTAAATTCTTTTCTTCAAGTGCACATCTGTTTTCCCCTGAACCTTTCCTCTAAAGCAAAGAATTCCATGCTCCAACAACCTTTGCATAAAGAAGTTTCTGCTAATCTCTCTGCTCATTCCCATTGTGAACATGTTAAGCTTTATCACCTTTATCACTGACTAACCAACTAGGCAGGATAATCTCCCTCACTTCATTTCACCAAAACTGTGCATAATATTTAAATCCAATATCAAGTTTTCTCTTAGCTTTCTCTTCTCCAGTGCATTTCGATGCAATGTCCTGTTTTTCATCATCGATACGGTTCTGATCCCTGGCACCATACAGGTGTGTCGACGTTATCTGCTCTCTGCTCGAAAAGCCTTTCCAAAAGACGGAAGATATATCTAGTAGCCTAACGGCGGCCTTAGCAGCTTTTTACTTGTTTACTCTTGTGGTTTTACCAAATTTTTGTTGTTTTATTTTTGTGTACTTTGCACATCTGTGTCCCTTGAGGATATTGTTCATCCATACCCTGCAGCTCCTTTTCATTGAGAAGCTGCTCCTATTCTTTGGAGTTCCTGGCAGATTGAAGAGAGATGGCAGATGAACAACTTGTAATTGATTCAAACTCCTGGGTATTTATTCTATTATTTTGTGGAATAATGTGCCAACGCATAATAAGCTGATTATTACCAAAACTCCTTTCTGACTGTCTGCAGACATTCAGTTAAAGACCAAATGTTCAATGTCAGTTTGACATTTTTTTGAATTTGACAGTTTTTTTGCATGTAACTTTATTCGAATATAATAGTTAATAACTTTATGATAAATTATTTATTACTGTATTTCTTTAACATTTAGTTTCGGAAACTGGTACAGGATAGCAATACTAGTACTCATGATACTGTTATCAACTGGACAAGATGAAAACAGCAAGCTCTATCTATGATGAGTGACAGACACCAGTCAGTGGACAATCAACATTTCAATTCAGTATCTGGGGCAAAAGAGTTGAAACGTCACATTGATCAGTGTCGAGTTCTGACAGTCTCCTCCATTCAAAAACTTCCCTGAATGATCGCAGGACCTTTGTTTCTGCACTAAGTGAAGCCTTACTGATTAATTTATCTTGTGTACCCAATACCAGTATTTCGAAACTAAGGTGGTTCCCTCTGTTACCCACATGCATGACGCCACTGCTGAAATCCATCATTGTTATCTTTGAAACGTGAACTTGAAATGTGCTGAATTTACAGGAATAAGTGATGTTTACTCAATGAATGATGGGTAAAGAAAGAATGTAATGAAAGAATAAAACGTATGCTACAAAATGGAAGAACAGTGCGCAAAAGAGCTCATCTAATTTTCAAATTTCCGAAAAGAAGGATCTTGTACGGTAGGAAATGTGTTGAAATTGAGCTTCAGATGTGAACAGGCTTTCTGTAATTTTATCTGCATTTTCTAACTAATTTCAAAAGTACTGCCTGGGGAGATTTCAACACATTCTTCAGCTCTTCTCTGAATTTTCTCTGGGTCACTACATAAATACATGGGTTTTGAATACAACTCAAATTTTTAAGGCAAGTTCCGGTTTCATAGGCGATATATTCGGGAGCCCTGCGGTCACCACGGTAATTATTAGTGTCGGTTAGTCTGGTCAACACAAAACTCACGGCAGCTGTCAACCACAACAGTATAAAACTGCCCGATACAGTGAACAATAAAATAATGGATTTCCTGCGGTTCTCCATTTCTGAATCACTGAGATTCTCACTCCTGTTACCTCGGAGTTTCCTGTGGATTCTATTGGCCACTAAAATACGTCCAATGGTTGAACAATTAAATGAGACAATTAAAGTAAAAGGAAGCCAAACGACCCAGGCGCTGTGAAACCAGACACACGCTGTACCAAGTGATGAAGAAAAAAATTCCACACTTGCCCGACAGCCCAACTGCACCTTGTTAATTATTTGCTGAGGTTCGTATGCAAATAAAAAGAGAATGTTCTTGACAAAACACAAGAAACAGAACACTGTTATAACCACGCCTGCACTTCTTGCTGTGCAATATCTTGCTTTAAACTTCTGGAAGCAGACAGCTACAAAACGGTCAAATGTGAAGGAGACTGTGAACCAAACAGACAAATCAAAGGTGATAGTTGTCATGTATATAATAATCCTACACACTGGAGTGTAAGACAGGAATGAAAGTGGAAAGTGATAACTGAAAATACGATACACCATGACATTGATGATCAGAACCAGGAGATCTGCTGTTGCCATGGACACCATATAAACAGAAATACATTTGGAAAGGCCGCAGTTTCTTCGGGAGAGAATCACAATCGCCACCAAGTTCACTGTAAAAAAGAGAGACGAGATAAATAACATTTTAGTGGCTGTTTGAAATATATATGGTGATATCTCTTAAAAGCATTTTACTCCATTCAGTATGATTATATCAGATTAGTTGTGAAGTAATTTCCTGGGAAACCTGACCATATATTTTAATGAGCTGCTGTAGCGCTCGCTCTGCGCGAGTAACACTTGATTCTTTCTATAGGACCTTGAAAGAACATTATAACATCAGTAAGGCTATCAGATTAATGGAAACAGAGAAAGTGTGGATACCCAGTTCACGAGTTTGCTCCAGTAACCACCGATTGTGCAATGCTGACATCGGAGAAACATGTTATCTTATTCAACATACAGTATAAACAAAGTGATAGTTTATACAGATTATGAACAAATAGTTTATGATGGCTCACCAAGGACACCCAGGGATGCGAGAAGCGGGTAGTAAATGTCCTTCATCAGCAGAATAGCTGGTTTCCCCATTTTATGTGAGAATGGATGGAATCTGTAGGAGCTGAAAGACTGGTACACTTCTGAACTTGTGCAAGGGAACCTATATTTATAAAATAAATATTCAAATTCCGATGAAGGGTCACAGACCCGAAACGTTAACTCTGCTTCTCTTTCCACAGATGCTGCGAGACATGCTGAGTGATTCCAGCATTTCCTGTTTTTATAACCTATATTTATACTCGCTTTAATCCTCCAAGGAGTCAATCTGCTTTAATTATAATTAACATTGTTGGCAGTCATTTCATAAATAAACTCGGTAAATTGATTTCTGACATTTCAGAATTAGGGAAAAGATTAACACTAAGGCAATTTTAAAAACACAGCATTAAAACATTATTTACAAATTGAATGACTGTGGATCCTATTCCCACAGGACCAGCCAATGTCGCTCGCTTTGCACGAATTGTCCTGACGCTGACCTTCACTCTAACCTATTGATTCAACACCTGTAGATCAGGCAGCAGAAGAACTACTGCAATATTTGTGATAAAAATGGTCCTGCAGCAATACAGGGGAGTATAGTTTTCTGAGACTAGTAGGACCACTACATGTAAACAGAGGTCTTCAGGCTTATCCTTGTTAGAGTGACACCACATTCACACTAGAGGTGGCCATATGCCTCCAGAACTGGTGGTACCCTTCGATTATGCCGGAGGATACAGGATGTCCCTGTAATAGTGGTGTGACATCACTTACTCTAGAGGTGACCATGTTCCTTTCATACTAATGGCACCTATGATTACAGTAAACGTGTCCATCTTCCTCTGAACTAGTAGTACCTACACTGACAGGCAATGTCACCATCCTGCTCCAATACTAGTGGTTCCCTACACTTGCAATGGAGATAAAAACCATTGTCTGATACACGTAATTCCCTTTATTTACTGTCGAGGTAGTCAATGGTGGTAACCCTACACTAATATAAGGTACATAATTACCTATAATTGCAATGGAGGTAACAGTGCTCCTCCGTTACAAATGGTTCCCTGCACTTACATAAGAACTAAAGAGCATAAGAGATATGATCAGGAGTAGGCCATATGTCTCTCAAATCTGCTCTGATACTCAATGCGATCACTGTTGATCTTTTTTCTCAACTCCACTTTTATGTCCACTCTCTATAGTTCTATTCCATGAAAGGCTATGAATGTGTCTATCTCAGCATTCAGCATATTTTTCAAGGATGGCGCATCCACTCGTCTCTGGGGTACACAATTCCAACGATTCACAACCATTTGAGTGAAGAAATGTCCCTTCAACACAGTCCGAATCTTAACCCTAACCCTTATCCTGAGACTGTGGCCCCACATGTTCTGGATGCCGCAGGATTGCAATTCAAACCGTTTAGTCTAACAAACCCCTTCAGATTCTTATTTGTTTCAATGAGACCGCCTGTCATTCTTCTAAACTCCAGAGAGTATAGGCCCAATTTACTCAGTCTCTCATCATAGGACAACTCATTCATCCCAGAAACCAATCTGGTGAACTGCTTCCAAAGCAATTATAATTTGCCTTTGATATGGAGACTGAAACTGCGCAAAGTACGCAAGGAGTGGTCTCACCAGAGCCCTGTACAATTGTAGCTAGACATCCTTATTACAGTATCCTGATCTCCTTGCAGTAAAGGCCAACATCCCATTTGTCTTCCTAATTGCTTGCTCTTCCTGCATGCTATTTTGTCAGCGTTCCTTGTACGAGCATACCCAACCCCCTCTGAACATCAGCATTTCGAAGTTTCTCAACTTTTTAAAAAATCAGCCTTTTTTCCTTACTACCAAAGTGAATAACCTTACACTGCCCTACATTATACACCATCTACCACCCCTTTGCCCACTCACTTAACCTGTCTATATCTCTTGCAGTCTTTTTGTGTCCTCCTCACAAACGAAAGGTGTATGTCCTACTCCAGCACAAGTGCAGCAACCACAATTGCACTGGAGGTGATCGTGCATCTCTGGTCCTAGCAACACTCTACACTTACACTAAAAGGTTTTCCTCCAGTATGAGTGGTAGACCTGCACATGAATTAGAGGAGACCATGCTCCTCCAGTACAAGTAGTGACCTGAACTCACACTGGAGATGGACTGCCAACCCCGATGTGAGTGCAAACCTAAACTTACTTTCGAGATACCATTCTTCTTCCAGTGCCAGTGATAACCCAACATTTACACTAGAGGTAAAAATGTTCCTCTGGTACTGGTGGTGCTCAATCCTTGGGCGAGATAATACAGTGTTCCTCTGGAATATAGTGGAGACATATATGCTGCTTCAGTACCAGTGGTACCCTGCAATTGCACTAACGATGACAATTGTCCTTTGGTGCGAGTGGTAAACTGCACTTATACAAGAAAGGAAAGTGTCCAACCGGTACCACCAGTAACACACAGTTACACCAGAAATGTTCATGCTCTTCTGTTACTCGTGCTGCAACATCAACTACGCTTGATCTGACCGTGCTGTTCTGGTCCTAGCAATGCCCATACACATACACCAGGTGTGATCGTGCTCTTCTGGCACGAGTGCTGTTCCTGCACATGTACTGGTTGTGAGTAAGCTCCTAAGTAACTAATGGTTCCCTACACACGTATTATAAGTGACTGTGCTCCTCCGTTAATAGTGTGCTTGACAAACACATCTGCAGGAAGTGTAACCAGCTGCAGAAGCTTGAACTCTAACTGTGGCTGGAGTCACTGTGGTGCATCCGCGAGGTAGAGAACGACGTTGAAAGTGTATTTCAGGAAGTATTCACCCCAGAGCATAGGAAATCACATGGAGAGAGTGACTGGGTGCTGCCAGACAGACAGGAAGGTCAAGGCAGGAGACCCCAGGGAACATCACACTTTGTAACCAGCATTCAGTACTGAGTATCGATTGGAGAGAGGCTTGCTCTGGAGAGTGCAGTGAAAGTCATGACCAGAGAACCATGGATGGAACCAGGGAGCAAGAATAACAGACAAGAGAGCAATAGTGGTAGAGGATTCCATAGTTAGTGGAACAGATAGGCGTTTCTGTGGTCGCAGACATGATTCCAGGATGGTATGTTACCTCCCTGGTGTAAGGGTCATGGATATCACTGAGTGGCAACAGGGCATTCTGGAGGGCGAGGGTGCACAGACAGAGGTCGTGGTCCACATTGATACCAACACTAGAGGGAGAAAGAGAGATGAGGTCCTGCAGGCTGAGTACAGGGAGTTAGGAAAGAGATTACCAAGCAGGACCTCAAGGGTCATCATCTCTCGATTACTCACAAGGCCACTTGCGAGTGAGTATAGAAATAGGAGAGTACACCAGATGAATGTGTGGCTGGAGAGATGGGGCAGGAGAGAGGGCTTCAAATTTCTGAGACATTGGGACCGGTTCTGGGGAAAGTGGAACCTGTGCAAGCAAGATGGTCTACACCTGAATAGGACTGGGACAAATATCCTTGCAAGAAGGTTTGCTCGTGCTGTTGGGGATGGTTTAAACTAGTTTGGCAGGGGGATGGGAACCTGAGAGCAGTTTCAGATAGGATAATTTCAGGCCAGGGAACGGAAGGCAGAAAATTAGCGGGTGACTCAGCAAAACAGAAGAAGCAATGGTGAAAAAGTGTGAAGAACAGGAATTTGGCAGTGTTAAAAGGTATTTATTTAAATGCGTGGAGGATAGTAAATAAAGTCGATGAGTTGACGGCACAGATAGACAAGGCAACACAATATCGTTGCTATAACGGAAATTTGGCTTAAAGTGGGGCAGGAATGGCAGCTCAGCTTCCCTGGATATAGAGTTTTTAGGTGGGAAAGAGAGGAGAATAATGAAAGGAGAGGGTATAACATTATTGGTTAAGGAATCAAATACAGCTGTGAGGAGGAATGATCTGCCAAATGATTCATCAAATGAGGCCAAATGTGTGGAAATCAGAAATAAAAGGACCAGCCACAGTACTGTGAGTGTACTGTAGACCCCCAAATAGTGAGAGTAAGATAGAGTAACAAATATGTAGGCAAATGTTTGAGTGTAAAACTCTACAGTGATAATAATTGGGAATTTCAGTTATCCTAATATCAACTGGAATACAAACAGTGTGAATGGCACAGAGGGCACAGAATTCTTGAACTGCATTCAAGGGAACTTTTTCAGCCAGCACATAACAAGCCCAATGGAAGGGGGTGCAATTCTAGATTTAGTCTTCGGTAATGAAGCTGGGCAAGTCGATGAAGTGGCAGTGAGTGATCATTTTGGAGTTAGCGATCATAACAGTTAGTTTTAGCATAATCATGGAAAAGTACAAAGATAAGACAGGAGTGAAAAGTTCTAAATTTGGGGAAGACAAATGTTATGAAACTGAGAGGCGATCTGGAAAAAGTGGACTGGATACAGCTACATGAGGGAAAATCAATGGCAAACCAGTGGGAGGCATTCAAAAGTGAGATTCTACAGGCACAGTGCAAGCATGTCCCCACAAAGGTAAAGGGTGGTATGGCCAAACCTCGAGCCCCTGGATATTAGATTAGATTAGATTAGAGATACAGCACTGAAACAGGCCCTTCGGCCCACCGAGTCTGTGCCGAACATCAACCACCCATTTTTTATACTAATCCTACACTAATCCCATATTCCCAACAAACATCCCCACCTGTCTCTATATTTCCCTACCACCTACCTATACTAGTGACAATTTATAATGGCCAATTTACCTATCAACCTGCAAGTCTTTTTGGCTTGTGGGAGGAAACTGGAGCACCCGGAGAAAACCCACGCAGACACAGGGAGAACTTGCAAACTCCACACAGGCAGTACCCGGAATCAAACCCGGGTCCCTGGAGCTGTGTGGCTGCGGTGCTAACCACTGCGCCACTGTGCCGCCCTTAAGAGGCTTATATGGTAAGATGAAGCACAGAAAGACTTCACATGACGATCGCAAGAAAACGTAATACCTTAGAAAGTGTAGAGGAGTATAGAAAGTGCAGGGGTGAAGTAAAAAAGGAAATTAGAAAAGCAAAGCGAGGGCATGAAAAAGTATTGGCGGGTAAAAGCAAGGAAAACCTAAAGATGTATTATCATATTCAGAGCAAGAGGATAACAAAGGAAACAGTCGGGCCTATCAGAGATGTATAAGGGAAGTTACATGTGGATGCAAATGATGTGGGCAGGGTTTGTAATGAGTTTTTTGCCTCTGTCTTCACAAAGGAGAGGGATGATGCAGACATTGTAGTAAAAGAAGAGGAGTGTAAAATATTAGATACAATTAGCATAATGAGAGAAGAAGTACAAGAGGGACTGGCATCCGTGAAAGTGGATAAATCACCAGGGCCAGACGGATTGCATCCCTGGTTGTTAATGGAAGCCAGGGAGGAAATAACAGATGCACTGAGGATCATCTTCAAATCCTCACTGGATACGGGTGAGCTGCCACAGGATTGGAGGTCTGTGAACGTTATACCATTATTTAAAAAAGGAGCAAGTGATCGGCCAAATAATTATAGGCCGGTCATTCTAACCTCAGTGGTGGGTAAATTATTGGAATCAATTCTGAGGGACAGGATAAATTGCCACTTAGAAAGGCACGGACTGATCAGGGACAGTCGGCATGGATTTGTTGGGTAAAGTTCATATCTTACTTCCTTAATTGAATTCTTTGAGGAAGTAACAAGGAGGATTGATGAGGGTACTGCAGTGGATTTTAGTAAGGCATTTGATAAGGTACCACATGGCAGACTGGTCAGTAAAATGAAAGCCCATGTGATACAGGGGGAATGTGGCCTGTTGGATCCAAAATTGACTCAGTGACAAAAAAAAACAAAGGGTAGTAGTTGACGGATGCTTTTATGAATGGAATGTAGTTTGCAGCAGCGTTCCACAGGACTCAGTGTTGGGCCCCTTGTTGTTTGTGGTCTATATTAATGATTTGGACTTAAATATGGGAGGCATAAATGGGAAATCTGCAGATGAGACAAAAATTGGTCGTGTAGTTGATAGTGAAGAGGATGGCTGTAGACTCCAGAATGATATCAATGGTTTAGTTGAGTGGGCAGAAACGTGGCAACTGGAATTCAATCCAGAGAAGCTCAGGTCTAATTAGATAGACATACACAAGAATACAATCAGACACTTAAGATATAAGGTCAAAAGGACAGAGATAGAGAGATTCATACACAGAGATAAAGATTCATCTGCAGGGTTACAGGAGTCAGGCACAAAGCAATGCAGAGTTAGTCAAACTTGAGAGCAGAGTTGGACACGCAGGCACAAAGCGTCAGACAGACTGTAACAGAGAGACAGATGCACCAGTACACTTAATTCATACAGGGAAACAATGTCAGACATACTGAGATATACACCCAGACTCATAGCACTAAATACGTCAGACACACCGAGATACAGTTTCATTGACTCCGGGACACATAATCAGACACATGACGGTTCATAGTCAACTACAGTGTGATTCCGAATCACGTGAAAAGGTATGAAGCGTCAGACACACAAACATAAAAATTCAGACATGAAGGGGCAGAGACAGACACACTCGGACACAGAATCAGACATGCAGGTACAGAACACAACACATAGAGAACCAAAGTCAGACTCACACAAGGGTACAGAGAGAGAGAAAAAAATACGACACAGGCTCAGATGCACAAGAATATATAAAGAGGTGCACGGGGATATGGAGTCATAAATACAGTGTCTCAGAGTCAGAGACACAGGGATACAGAGCCAGTCAAAATATAGTCAGACACACAGGAATATAGAGCGGAACACGCAGAGATAGATATTCAGAAAGGTGGGGTACAGAGTCAGAGACACTTGGATACAGAATCAGGCACACTGGAATACAGAGTCACAGACACGGAGATTAAAGGATCACAGAGACTCAGAGCCATACAAACAGAAATGCAGAGTCACAGAGATAGAGGGTCAGACAGAGGTACAGGGTCATACGCAGAGTGATACAGGGTAATACACGCAGAGCTAAAGAGCCACAGAGATACAGAATCAGATACACAGTAATACAGAGTCAGATATGAGATATTCAGAGTCAGACACATAGAGATACAGAATTATAAACAGAGAGATACAGTCATATGCATAGCATTACAGGGTGAGGCACAGAGACACAGAGTCAGATGCACAGAGATACAGTCCCAGAAATACAGAGTCATAGAGATACAGGATCGAATACACACAGAGGTACAGAGTTACAGAGATGCCGGCAGAGATGCAGAGTCACAGAGATACAGGGTCAAACGCACACAGAGGTACAGAGTCACAGAGATGCCGGCTGAGATGCACAGAGATACAGGGTCACAGAGATAGAGGGTCAAACGCACAGAGGTACAGAGTCATAGAGATACAGGTTGAGATGCATAGAGATACAGAGCCAGAGAGATACAGGATCTAATACACAGCAACATAGAGTCGAGGGAGACGGTGGTGTATCGGTAATGACACTCAGCCTGTGCTTTAGTGGCCCAGGCTAGTGCTGTGGGGAGATGGGTTCAACTTCAACTATGGCAGCTGGTGGAACCAAAATTGAATTAATTAATAAAAGCTTCAATGATGAAATTGTCATCAGTTGTTGTAAGACCCCATCTGGGTCACTGATTCCCCTTAGGGAAGGAAATCTGCTTTCCTTACCTGGTGTGTGCTACATGTGACTCCAGGCCGACAGCAATGTGGCTGACTCTTAACTCCCGTCTGATATGGCCAAACAAACCACTCCCTTGTTAAAAGCAAAATACTGCGGATGCTGGAAATCTGAAATAAAAACAAGAAATGCTGGAATCACTCAGCAGGTCTGGCAGCATCTGTGGAAGGAGTTCCGAAGAAGGGTCACTGACCCGAAACGTTAACTCTGCTTCTCTTTCCACAGATGCTGCCAGACCTGCTGAGTGATTCCAGCATTTCTTTTTTTTACTCCCTTGTTAAGGATGGGAAGAAAATGCTGGCCTTGCTAGTGATGTCCACATCCCATGAAAGATTAAAAAACAAAACAGAGATACAGAGTTGTATTGATACAGAGTCAAGCAAACAGGAATACACAGTCTGAGATACTCGAATAGAGAGTCAAACTCACTTAAATACAGAGGCAAATGCACTGATAGATTGGGTCAGGCTCATGAGTATACAGAAACAGGTGTAGGGAGCACATTTTAATGATAAATGCATTAAAAACGTATCTTGCTAATAGAAACAAAAACAGATATGTATGTTTGTGAAGAAGCTTTAAATGAGAAGACCAATTTGTTGACTTAACTCTTTCGTCACAATATTGAAAACTGATTTACTGATACATCTGGCATTATTTTTGCTTACATAAGTAGTTAATCTCTGTCCATGCACCGAACGAAACAATGCAGAGTATTCTGGATAGAGGTCCATCTTTCAGGAGAAACCTTGATTTCTCTCCCCCTCCCCCACCCCTCTCACTGCACTGTGTGTGTATGTAGCTCGTTCTCTCTCCTCTCCCGCACCCTCCCCACTCCCATCTCCTCGAGCTCTAAGGGACACAGATTGAAAGCTTTGTGAAAAAGATGCAGGGGGAATATGAGGAATCACTTTTTTACACAGCGGGTGGTAATGACCTGGAACCTGCTGCCCACAAGGGTGGTGGAAGTGGAGACAATCATTGATATCAAGAGTAGGTTGGATGGCTACCTGAATCAGATAGACTTGCAGGGCGACGGAGATCGAGCCAGGGAGTGGGACTGACAGCAGAGCTCTGTGGAGAGCTGGCATGGACTCTTTGGACAGAAGGAGGCCTCCTTCTGTGCCGATGTAAATGACTTTTTGACTCTCTCTCCCCTCCTCCTCTCTCTCTCCCGCTCCCCCTTCCTCTGTCTCCTTCTCCCTATCTCTTTGGCCCTCTCCACCCTCCCTCTTTCTGTATCTTTGCCAACTCTCTCTCTCTCTTCATCCCCGTGTCTCCATTGCTCCCTGCTGCCCGGTCAGTGTTCCCCACTCCGCATTTCTGACTCTCCACTTCATGTTACTTGCTCAGTGTTCCCCGCTCGCCACTCAGTGTTCCCCACTCCCTCTGCCCGTCGGTTCCCCTGTATCGCTGTTCCCCCTTTCACTCTCTCCCTCACCCTTCTCTCCCCTTTATGCTGTCTCTCCCTGTCCCCCTTTTTTCTCACTCTCGCTCTGTCCCCTCTCTGTCTCTCCGCCCTCTCTCTGTCCCTCATCTTTCTCTCTCTGCCCTCCTCTCTCTCTCTCTGTCCCTCCTATTTATCTCTCTGCCCCTCCTCTTTCCCTCTCTGACCCTCCTATTTCTCTCTCTGCCCCTCCTCTTTCTCTCTCTACCCCTCCTCTTTCTCTCTCTGACCCATCTATTTCTCTCTCTGCCCCTCTTCTTTCTCTCTCTACCCCTCCTAACTGCTCTCTGCCCCTCCTCTTTCTCTCTCTGCCCCTCCTCTTCCTCTCTCTGACCCTCCTATTTCTCTTTCTGTCCCTCCTCTCTCTCTCTCTGCCCCTCCTCTTTCTCTCTCTGCCGCTCCTCTTTCTCTCTCTGCCCCTCCTCTTTCTCTCTCTGACCCTCCTATTTCTCTCTCTGCCCCTCCTCTCTCTCTCTGCCCCTCCTCTTTCCCTCTCTGCGCCTCCTCTTTCTCTCTCTGCTGCTCCTCTTTCTCTCTCTGCCACTCCTATTTCTCTCTCTGCCCCCCTATCTTTCTCTCTCTGACCCTCCTATTTCTCTGTCTGCCCCTCTGCTTTTTCTCTTTGACCTTCCCCTTTCTCTCTCTGACCCCCTCTTTCTTCTGATCTCTCTCTCTCTGCCCTCCTCTCTCTCTTCCTCTCTTTCTCTCTGTCCTCCCTTTTCCCCTATCTCTGTTCCCTCGCTCTTCTTCTCTCCGTTCACCCTCTCTGTCTCTCTCCTCCCTCTCACTTGCAGAGAGTGGAATGCTGAGTGGGTGGCTTTAAAAACATCGCGCTGTCAGTTTCACAGGTGTCAGCTGCTGATATTAGGAACAGTCGTTTCCCAACAGACTCGGGGATTTTCCAGCAGTTTCTCACTTCGGAAAACCCGAAGCTATTGGGAAACGGCTGTTCCCAATATCAGCAGATGACACCTGTGAAACTGATAGCTCTGTAAGAAGAAGACAACGGGAAATGTTTCATCTCCAGTCATAGTGAGGACGAGGACCAGGCCGAGGAACAGTTTACAGCCGTGGGCTGTATGGAAACCTTCACCAGGTCAAATTCTAGCCCGCGGGTCACATGTGGATAACCGTGGAACAGAGGGTCAGATATTCAGGAATGTAGAATCCAAGCCAGAGGGATAAAGAGTCAGACATACTGAGATACTGTGCGATTGACACATGAATGCAGTTAGACACACCACTTTACAGAGTCAGATAGAGTGGGATGCCGAGTCACATAGACAGTGATACAGTGTCAAACATACTAATATAAAGAGTCAGATATGAAGGGGATAGAGTCAGACACACTGGAATGCAGAATCAATCATAGATTCAGTCAGAGGTGCAGAGTCAGAAACACCAGTCCACAGAGTCAGAAATTCAGAGAAATAGAGACAGACAAACAAGAATACAATTGGACTCACAGTGTATAAAATCATACACAGAGTTACAGAGTCATAACTACAGAGATACAGAGTCATACACACAGGGATGCAGTGTCAGAGGCACTCAGATACAGAATGAGGCACACTGGAACATAGAGGCAGATCCACCTGTACATGTATTCAGCCACAAAGGGATACAGTGTCAGACAGACTGGGCAGCAGACTCAGATAAACGCAGGTCTAGTGTCAGATATACTGAGATACCGTGTTATTGACACGTGGATGCACATTCAGATATACCACGATGCAGAGTCAGATAAACTAGAATAGCGAGTCACGTGGACTGGTATGCAGTGTCAGAATCACAAACATAAGGACCGAGACACCAAGAGATAGTGTCAGATGCACTAAGACAGAGTCAGACACATAGAGGTACAGTCAGATGCACAGCATACAGAGTCAAAAACTCATCAATATGGAGTCTGGAATCTAGAGGCAGACAAATAGAGGTGTGGAGGCAGACACACCATGATACATAGTCAAATACAGAGATTTTCAGAGTCAGTCACACAAAGATACAGAAACTGGCAAAAGTTTGGAAGAGACAAACAGAGATACAGAGTCATATACACGTGTACATAGTTATACACGTGGGTATATAGTCAGACATACAGGGTTAGAAACGCACGTAAAGGGTCAGAAAAATGGGACACAGGGTCAGACACAGGGATACAGATTCAGGCACACACGGTACATAGTCAGATGCACTGGGATACAGAGTCAGAGGACTTGGATACAGAGTCAGGAATACAGAAGGTAATATATTGGTACACCTAGTCAGACGTACAGTTACACAGAGTCAGACACACGGGTATGCAGAAATAGATACACACACAGACAGAGTCAGACAGTCAGGCACATAGAGAGACCCACAAGAACACAATCAGATACATGGGGTATGGAGTTGAACACACAAGATGCCAGGTCATACACAGAGGGGTCCAGAGTCATACATACAGATACCGTCTCACACATAGAGACACAGGGTCAGACACACAATACCTGAATGGTCAAGGGCATATTGGATGACATCCTCAGCGGTCACCTCTTCATCCCAAATTTCCGTATCAAAATTAGCTTTGATATTGTTTGACAATTCACTAAAGAGCATTTTCTTAAGGTCTCCCTCTTCTAATTCGGGGTGAATTCTTTGAAATGTTGTTCACAGCTGTTTCACAGCGATTGGGCTGTCTCCGTTCTAAATGGACACCAATTCTCGAGCCAAGCACTCTGCATCGGAATGAGTCAGAGGTCCTGACTCCGTTCTGGTGTTTCCTCCCAGTGAGCCCTCGCCTTCCCTTTTCACAACCATTGTCAATGCAACATCCTGTGACGCCTGAAAGTTAGTTGTTCCTCTTTCCTCAATCTGATACCATTCACTTCCCCAATCTTCCCTGAAGTTCCAAATCTTATTTTTTAAACATTCATTCTCCTCCTCCTGTTCTTTCAATTGACTTTTATTTTACTGAGGTCAATCACGGCAGTGTCAGCGTTCAGGTTGCGTTCAGATTTGCCGCTGCTGTAACAGAGCAATCGTACACTTGTAACACAGTGGAACATCTCAAACCCGCTGGATCAGTCGCTCAACCTCTTTATCTTTCTGAGTAGCGGTCTCCTGCATCCACTGAGTGCTGTAAGCCAGAAGGTTTGTTGCCTTCTTTATCTTTAACTTCTTCTGGCCTATCTTATCTTGAATGAACTCGATAACTTCCTTGCATTTATGCTCGAAGATCCATTGAATATCTTTAGATAGCAGGACTTTATTTATATAAAAACGAAATACTGCAGATGCTGGAAATCTGAAATAAAAACAGAAAGTGCTAGAAATACACAGCAGTTATGTATTTTAGCATCTGTGGAGAGAGAAGCAGAGTTAACGTTTCTGGTCTGTGACCTTTCATCAGAACTGGCAAAGGTTAGAAAAGAATTAGGTTTTAAGCAAGTGAGGTAGGGGGCGGGAGCTGGTGGGAAAGAGAGCAATGGGGACGATGTGTGATAAGGCAGAGGGGAGGAGAGATTAAATAAGAAAGCTGTCATGGAACAAAGGCAAAGAGCGAGTTAATGATTGTGTTGAAATCCAAAGCTTTAGTCCAGTGACAGTGTTAACAACAGAATAATGAGCAACTCTGTCCACGTGAAATACAGGCACATGGTTAAAAAATAAAATGAAATATATACAAAAAAGGCCTGCCGTACTCTGAAATTATTGAACACAATGCTCAGTCCACAAGGCTGTAGAGTGCCTAATCGAAAGATCAGGTGCTGCTCTTCGAGTTTGTGCTGATGTTCACTGGAACACTGGAGCAGTCCAAGGACAGAAATGTTGGCATGAGAGCAGGGTGTGTATGTTGAAATGACAAACAACCGGAAGCTTGGGCTCATGCTTGGCATTTCAACATCTTTGTTCGCAACATACGTGGAAAGTGTTAGAAATCAACAGTTCAGAGAAGGGTAGATTTAGGGATGAGTTGATCACCTCTTACAAGATGATGAAGGAAATATATTGTGTTCCAGTTGAGTTTGTCCCAAATAAATAGGTTCAAGCGGACGCTGGGTCAGAATTTGAAATTGTACAAGGCAAGGTCTAGGTTTGATGTCAGGAGATGGTTCATCTCACAGAGAATATTGGACCTTTGCACCAGGCTGCTTTCTCATGCGGTGGATAGCGATTCACTGAATTCTCTCAAGTGAGAGTTGGACCTGCTTTTGGTTGAGGCAGGTATCACCTCTTACAAAAGGATAGGGAGCCACAAGTGAACAGGGGATAACATGTGGAAGGTGGGGGTCTGCAAGTAATATTTTAATCCTGTCCCATTTCAAAGTTTATTTGTTGAAATCATTTTTTGTCTTTGCCCTTCACAAAGATGGCGGTCTCTGAGGGATGACGATGCCTGCCATGGCCGCCATTGTTGACGAGGAGGATTTGGGAGGGCACAGGAGTGAACCAAATGTATCCATCTATTCAATAGCACCATCGGGAGCTTGTGGCCATCAAGCAACAGCCATCAGATTGCTTTGTTTGATTAAAATAGATATTAAACAAAATGTTACCTTTCCTACAGGCAATTTCTTCCTTAGCTTCCCTCATTCAAGTGCCCAATCATACTCTGTGAAAGCAGACAGGGAGTTTTGACAGACTGTGCGGCCAAGGAAGGCTGCAGAACTAGGCCAGGTCCTGGAACTCCCTCAATAACCAACAACTGTGGGAGCTCCTTCGCCAGAAGGAACAGCAGCTGGTTTAAGAGAGAACACAATCTCCTCAAGGAGCAAGTAAGGATGGTCAATTATTGCCGGCATTGCAAGGAATGCCCACATCCCGCGAATCAAACAATACAGTGAAAGAAATGCTTCCACAGACGAATATTATTTATTTAATGTTTTTCACAGACCCTGATGAGTGGAGAATTATTCTGCAGTATGTAATCAAGGTCTGTGAGTCTGTACATATGGTTATGGAATGGCTTCATGTGTGGTCTAAATCTCACAGGACCACTCAGTGTTTGCTGGTGGGTGAATATTGCCCGTCACCTCCTTTGCCTCAGCTCATCTGCTGCTGAAATCCTCATCTCTGCCTTTGTTATCTCCAAACTTGCCAAATCCAACGTTCTCCTGATTGCCACCCCCCACCCCTCATTTTCCACCTTTCTACTTCCCCCATGTCCTACCTCACAGCAGGTCATGTTCACCCATCTCCCCGCCTTCACGAACCGACATTCCCTCCTGGTCCAACAACATCTCAATTTTAAAATATTCATCCTTGTTTTCAAATCCCTCTGAGGCCTCGCCCACCTTACCCCCACCCCCATGTTTTTAACCTCGTCAAGCCCGACAACATCCTCCAGTCGTACAATAGTCCCTATCTGTGTGACCTCCCCCAGACCCTGCATTTCGCCCTATCTCTGTAACCTCCTCCAACCCAGCCACCAACGAGCACTTTTTCTGTAACTTCCTCCAGCCCCTACCACCTTGCCTATCTTTTTAACCTTCCCCATTCATATCTCTGTAACCTTCTCCAGCCCATACAATCCTCCATATCTCAGTAACCTCTTCCAGCCCCACAATCCTCCTTATCTCTGACCACTTCCAGCCCCTTCAACCCTCCTAGATCTCTGCACTCCTCTATTTCTTGCACCTTGTGAATCCCCCAAGCACCCCCACACACACCACTGTTTGACTTGAGGAAAGAGATAGACTGTGATGGCATTGTCTAGCTTGGAGGAATGGAAGGGAGTCAATAAAGAGTCCCCTAAATTAAAGCCATTAATAATAATCAACTGACACGAGAGCATTTCCAGCAGCTGCAGCATTTTACTTTTGTAAGAAAAGATTTTGTTTCCTAAGCAGATGTGAGGAACTGAGAATGGAATCATGCAGGTGAAGGAGAGTCTGTGTCTATTGTTGGCCCTGCTGCACTGTAGAGGGCGCGCTGACTCACTTCCGACCCCTTTCTGCCCGCTCCTCCAATGGACACCTCTTGCCGACTGCCCCACTGCTCTTTGGCATGTGTGACCTCCCTGCCCATTCTGCACCCCACCCCCCTCCCCCACCCGCAAGTGTATTCCATCCTGTTGTCAGTCACGTGTTGTCTGCAGCCCTGCTCCCCTTTGCCCTTTCTGAGGTCCCCCCTCACCCACCCCCGCCAGTATATTTTGAGCTGTGGGTCACCTCTTTTCCTCTTCACTGCTGCTCTTTTGCGTGTGTGACGCACCCGGGCAATGTATTTAGGATCATCCAGCTGTCAGTCACCACTTGCCCATTGAGGATAAATGTTATATTCATGGACTGGAAACACTGGGATCTGTTTCTGGGTTGCTCTCAGTTATATTGTTTATTCATTCATTGAATAATTGATGTCAGTGGATATTTCACCGTGTTCTTGACCTGCTCCCTGAACTTGGACTGAGTCATCCCATAAATGAATGCGTTTGTGCAGCAACTTAAATTCATCAGCATCCAGCAGACTTGTTGAAATATATATTCAGAATCGTTGTAACTCCCGGGAGCTGGTCCGATTATGGTATAATAAAATAAATCTATAACATACACCAACCACAGAAGTATAAAGCTGCTGGAAATGGTGAAGAGTAAAATCACAGACTTCCTTCTGCTCTCCATCTCTGGGTCACTGTGTTTCTCTCCCTTGCTCTGAACCCTCAGCCCCTTACGGATATGACTGACTAAAATGTGTCTGACTGTCAGAGCGTTCAGCAACAGAATTAAAGCGAATGGTAGCAAAGGGGTTAAAACTGTAGTAAACCAGTCAAATCCCACCCATCCGGGCTCAGTAAAAAGGCTAGACTTTGCAGTACAGCCCCATGGTACACTGTCAATTATGTCTCCAGGTTCATATGTAAAGTAGAATGGGACATTTTTTAAACAGAACAGAATGCAGTATGTTGATCGAATCACTGCCGCAGTTTTCTTGGTGCAATATTTTGTTTTCAGCTTCTGGCAACAAATGGCCACATGTCGATCAAAGGTGAAAGTAACAGTGAACCAGACAGAACAGTCAATGGCTGCACGGAGCAGGACAATGATAACAGTACACACAGGGGTGATGCCCAGGAAAGATCCCGGGAAATAATAAAAACTGATCCTGTACAATATGACCTGAGTGATAATGATCAGTAGATCCGCCGTTGCCATGGCCACCAGGTAGAGAGTGGGACAGGTGGAGAGTCCACACTTTCCCCGGGACAGGATCACAATCGCCAGTAGATTCACTGTCAGAGAGAGAAGGGAGAAAAGACTGGAAATTACTGATCAAATATTCTCCGTGTCAGACCCAAAGCAGGACTTTAGCACCAAAAACAGGTGGGTTGGAGGCGGTTCAGAGGTTGAAATTTAAAAATCTCAAGCTCAACTCCAATCCACTTCCCACCTGCCCACAACTGGGATTAACGGAGTTGGGAGAGGGCTAGGGCAGACAACCACTACCAGAATGCTTATTGGCAGTTTCACCACTTCAATGAGGCTGGAGGTATCTGATTTTAACTGTTTTCCAGTTTTTACTATGACTGGCCATGTTTCCCTGTTATACCCCATTCCACACAAAGGTAATGGCATTCGGAACCATTCCGCACCCGGGTCCGACACTCCCCCGGGAGCAACACATCAGATCCCACTACCCACTACCAGGATTGGACCACCCCAGGATTGGACCCTCCTACATCAGATGCCCCCAAAGGATTGGATCACCTTATGGCATTTAAACACCCCCGGGATCAGATCACCACCCCCCCAAAATCGGTCACCCAAAGGATCAAGACTACACATCGAGTCTTGGTTCAGACAGTCCCACCACCCCCTCCACCTCCCCAGAATCAGACCACACTCCAGGATTGGAGAACCCTACCCAAGGTTGTGGATCAGACATTTTCTCTACCTCTCCCCTTTCCCTTCACCATGTCAGATTCAGGTCACACTCCAGGATATGAGACCCACTCCCCGTGGTTGAGAATCAAACACTCCCCATTACCCTTCCTGTCTCCAGGCTCAGATCACTCTCCAGGATAGGCTAACCCTCCCGACCTTGACAGCTCAACGATTGGAGATGTCTCCACTCTCTTCCCATTGCAGTTAGTGATTGGACACCAGCCACACCCTCCCCAATATTAGGCAGATTCCCCCATACCCCGGGGTGAGTATTTGGACGGCCCTGGTCCTGGGGCCTGTTCCACTGTCCTCCCTACCCGGCTGGAAGCCAAGCCTGTCACTCAGGCTCACTTCAGGTGGGGAACTGTCAAGGGTAAAAGAGGCAGTCTGTGGAGTTCAAACTCTGTTCCCCAACGATGTCACTCACCGCTGTTAATATCTAGGCCTAAGCATCGGAGAAAAAAATATATAAATACTGAAAATCTGATAAAATAGGAGAATGTTGGAAACACTCAGCATGTCAGGCAGATTCTGTGGAGAGAGAGAAACAGAGTCAACGTTTCAGGCAGATGGTCTTTTATCAGCATTGAAAGATGTAAGAGATTAACAGTTTTAAAGTTATCACAGAGCCAGGGAAAAGTGAGATAAAGGGGAGGGAAAAAAGGGACAGGTCTGTGATTGGGTGGAGGGCAGGAGTGATTTAATGACAAAAGGGATGATGGTGCAAAGCATATGGGAAATTTAAAAACAGGATGGATCCAGAGGAGGTGTAAATGGTTCCATCAGAAAAACAGGGCGGGAGGGGAGCGGAAAATCTGGCAAAGTGGAGAAGGCTCCAGTGTTCCTGAAAAGTGACAGACAATGTTGCATAGACCAGCCTGGCAGCTGTGTACCAATAGGGGATTCTCACCCCAAGCACCAGCCCACAATCCTTCCACTCCCAGTGGCTCTGGTTCAGGCATCTTCCATTACCAGCACCAGCCGTCCAAGAAGGTGAGAGCAATAGTTATAATATGAAGCTTTTAATCTCAGTATTGTGTTCGACAGGCTATAAAATGTGTAATCGAAAGATCCACTGCTGTTCCACATTGTGTTTCAGTGGAAGAGTGTACGAGGTCGAGGGTAGAGCGGGAGATAGAATTAAAGTGAAAAGTCAACGGAACCTCAGGGTTATGCTTGCAGACTGAACAGAAGAGTCAAGCAAAGCAATCACTAATTCTATGTTTCCTCCTCTCCCAATGCCCAGGAGATACCATCGTGACCAGTGAATGCTGCTGCTAAATTGTAAGAAGTAGAAGCAAGTCCCTTTATCACCGAGAAGAATTGTTTGGGGCTTTGGTCAGTGGGAATGGAGGAGGTGAAAGGTCAGGTGTTACATCTCCTGCGCTTGAATGGAAAGCTGCTCTACAAAAGGGAGCGGATGTTCTGGATGATTGAGGGGTAGACCAGCATTTCACAAAGAGCTTGGGGACCGGAGGGAAGCAGTATATATGTTTGGTGATTAACTTAGCTGGTCGTGGCATAAATGTTGTCGGACATTGCATAGCATATGAAAGCTAGAAATCATAGAAAGATTAAGGCACAGAAAGAGGCCACTTGGTCCATCGTGTCTGTGCCGGCCGAAAAACGATCCACCTATTCTAATCTCACCTTCCAGCATTTGATCCATAGCCCTGCAAATTACAGTATTTGAGCTGCATATCCTGACTCCTTCTGAATGAATTAAGGGTCGCTGCCTCAACTACCCTTTCAGGCAGTGAGTTCCAGACCCCTCTGGGTGAAAATGTTTTTCCTCATGTCCCCTCTAATTTTTCTATCAATCACTTTAAATGTACCCCGTCACTGCACCACTGATGTTAGACTTACCGGACTGTAATTACCTGGTCTGTCCCTGCTACAATTCTTGAATAATGGTACCATATTCACTGTTCTCCAATCCTCTGGCACCTCTCCGATGGTCAGAGAGGATCTGAAAATTTGTGTTCGAGCCCCTGTCATCACCTCCTTTGCCTCACATAACAACCTGGGATACATCTCATCTGGGCCTGGGGATTTATCCACTTTTAAGCCCGCTAAAACATCTAATACTTCCTCCCTTTCAATGTTAATATGGTCAGGTATATCACAATCCCCCTTCCTGATCTCTCCACCTACATCATCCTTATCCAACGTGATATACTAATTGCTAGGGAAATCTTTACGATTTAGTTCAGTAACTTTACCCTTTGGTGTTTTGCTACTCAATTGCTCGCTAACTCTGTTTCCATGTTTTAATGTCTATAAATCACCTCTGTTCCCAGCTTTAACTTTAGTTTGTGATTTGTAAGAGTTCAATTTGGTCAGTGCATGACGTCAGGTTTACATTCTTCCTTGCCGATTTGTAAGAAATAGTTAACTGACTCACTCAGCAGCTTGAGGATAACCAAATCGATGGTTGATAAATGAAATTCATTTTGATCCGAACTGGGTTAAATTCAAACCAAGTCAGACATCAAACATCCTTATACCTACACTGGGATGTAAACACCACGCCTCCCTCATCCCACCCCAGGTAATTGCTTAGTCAGGAGATAAAGGAGGGAATGAAAGATTTGTCCGATTTCACAGACTTTATCTTTCAGGACAACAAAAAACACCTTTCTTCCAACAGAATCTCCATGTTTTAGGAGAATACTTGGATTTAGTGCACAGGAAATTCCGTGTGCCTGATACTATGTATGGGTTCTTTGCAACAATAAAAACTAATGTTTCTGCTTGTATTTCAATAAAGTGCAAATATCTGGGTTGACAGGTTTTGATTTGTTAAAGTAGGAACAGGTGCTGCAAACTATCCCACTAACAACTGTCAAGATAAATGTGTAACTTTCTACAACAATGTTAAATACCGGCTTTTCCTTGTTAAATAGCATCAGAATCTGGGAAAGTCTGTTCCTGCCATGGCTGAAGGTTCAAGCAGAGGGCAAGATTCAAAGTGAACAGGACAGAGGATGAGTAGAAAGAGGGACTTCGTGACCACCGATAGGGGTATTGCAGTCACAGGTGGAGGGAGTCCTTGAGTACTGGAACTGTCCAATAGACACCTGGCATTTGGGACTGAAAGGTGGATAGAGATGGATCTTCCTGAGCGACAGCGTAGCACCATGGGTCAGGGGACCATTTCGAGTGGCGTGGGGTGAGAAGCGAAGCAAAAGGGACATAAGAATATCAGAGCAATAGAGCTGGTAAATTCTCTCCCGGGGGGATAGAGAAACAGATTTGCAGACAGCAGCAGGACCTGAATGGAAAACGGTCTCACTGGTGCCAGAGGAAAGAATATCCTGGAACGTGTGGCATCATCTGTTTGATGAAAATGAGAGCAGACTCTAGTCATGGTCAGAACCAATAATACAGATAGAAATACATTTATAAGGGGAATATTAGGGCCTGAGCTGTAAACTAAAACAAGACATCATGGTGGTGATTTCGAGATTGTTTCCCACTGCGCTGTCTATGGATGGAAATATAAGGCAGGTGTGGTAGCAGTGCTGGTGCAGGAGGAAAGGCACGTTGTTCAGGCACGAAAGTGAGTTGAGGGGGAAGGGAAGGGAAGGGATGGCTGCGATCTGAACTGATCACCAAAAATGGATTTACAGGAAAAATCCATGAAGCCATTGAAGGACCATCAGCCTTTCTGACTGGATGGGTGAGCGGGAATATTCGGATCCGAGACTAGAGAGCGGAATTAATAGTATTGTTGGAACAGAAACATAAAAAAATATAAAATGGTGAAAATGTATTAGCAGGAGTAAGGAATGTGGCTTTGAAATTGTGAGAGGGAAATGCTGGGTACTTTTAAAATTAAAAAGTCAAAATTACTGAAAATTGGAGTGATTGTTGAATGTTTTGTCTGTGAATGTCCAAATTATTCAAACATATTTGGAAAGCCAGAAGTATGAGAGATGTTATCTACTATCTATTCGATAGAGCCTGGGTTTTTTCAGGATTCAGAGAGAAATGTTTCTGTTTTCCAGCACATTTTGAGGGGATAGAAAAAAAATGTGACCCTTCCAGAACTTTCCATTGCTCCTTCTTTGGCCTCTACAGCATCTCCCACTTCTTCCTGCCGCTATTGGCTGCTATTCCTTCAGTGTTTTGGGCCCAAACCTCGCTGTCTCTTTCTCATAATTTAAGATGCTCCTTAAAGCATATCTCATTGACCAATCTGTTGGTCATCTGTCCTCATATCCCCATAAGTGGAATGAAGGCAGTTTCCTCTGAACATTGTTTTCAAGAAGTTCTGCACTAAACTCTCAACATCAAGATTGGCTGGATGGAAGCTCTCAATTTCTTCAAAGAGGCCCACTTTCTCCGGATCAAACCGCTCTCCCTGAAAGTTGTGGTGAATTCAGGAGAAATCTCCCAGCTAATCCCATATCTCCAACATTCTGAGAGATCAACCTCGACACTGAATATCACTTTGATGTCACTATCAGCAAAAGAAAAGTCGTTGTTATCTCAAATATTTTGTCTGAAAAATCTGGTCACAGCTGATTCTGTCGGAACTTTCAAAAGGGAACAGGATATATACTTCTAGCGGAAAACATTGCAGCAATGTCGGGGAAGAGCAGGAGAGTGGGACTCATTGGCAGTGTGTCAAAACCTCCTTCAAAAGTGTTCAAAGCCACAGGTTGCCAAAAAGGGAGTCTACGTTTTAAGAAGTATATAACAACAAATTAACTTATAGAAATAAGACCTCCATGAATCTGTAGCCCAGTCTGCGGTGCACAAAGGAGAGAAATAGAGAAAATAAATTGTGTACAAGTTACATGACCAGATGCCATGCACGGACCACAAAGTTTGCTCCACATCACAGATCATTCTTTGAAAGAGTCAGCACAGACAGTGATGGGTGGAATGCTGTTCCGATTGATTCTCTGGCCCCTATTTTGCAGTCAGCAGTGAAGTTACTGTGCTTGCCGCTGACCTCGACCAAAAATGTCAACTTCCCGAACTTTATGATCTAGGTGAAAATTTTAATGGGATTCCCAGATGATTTCCTCAGGATGTGGGTCCCACCAGATCTCTCCAGCATAGTTCAATGTAATTGTAAATGTTAGAGCACGTACAGGAGTGAAGAGGAGACAGGCTCACGGAATCAGCCAAAACTAACAGCAGCATAAGGCATGTCCCAAAAGTTACCTGGAGCTGACAGGAAGGTGAGTAGTGTTTACCTAACCTATTAAGTCCTTTTTCGCTTAAAACTGGTGAGTAAAACTTTTATAAACGTTGATTTTTTTTAATTTTCCAAAACATTTTAAAAACGTTTAAATAAATGGCAAAGTGTATGGGACTGTTTGTAAAAAAAACATTGAGCTGACATAACCAACAGTTTTTAGAGGTGTGCGAAATAATTAACACTCATTAAAAGACATGGACGGAAACAAGAAATAGAGGGAACCAGAAAAATTTATATGTTGACTTGGAAGGAGGTGGCATGGAGAGTCGACGAATGGCAGAGGAGTTTGATTCATGAAACATGATCTATTAGAGCCGAGGAGCGCCAGGAGACAGAGAGCAGCAATGGCTGGGGAGTAGCGGGAGCCAGCAAGCAGCGATACCCGAGGAGCAGTGGAAGCAAGGGTGTGGCGATGACAGAGGAGTGGAAAGGACTGGTGAGTGGCAGGAGCTGGGACAGGGCCCAGGACCCGAGTTGAATGTTGAGGCGGACATTACTGGGAGGGTCCGATGTTAAGGCGGGGTTTCACTGAGGGAATTTGATATTGAGGTGACTTTTTATTTCTCAGCGGGTTGAATGTTGAGGTGGGCAGTACTGGAGGTGTTAATGTTGAGGTACTCTCAAACCCAGACAAGAAGTTTTGAACAGCGAAAAATGGAATGTGAGGACACCCGACCAGAGTGGTAAAATAGACATCTGCATGAAAGAGTTGTTTAGACTCAACATCAATAATTTAGAAGAAGGGTCACTGACCCGAAACGTTAACTCTGCTTCTCTTTCCACAGATGCTGCCAGACCTGCTGAGTGGTTCCAGCATTTCTTGTTTTTATTTCAGATTTCCAGCATCCGCAGTATTTTGCTTTTCGATTTTCTGATGATCAGTGAAAGAAACAAGAACAACATCAAGAAAGCCTTCACTTGCCCAAGTACAGCCATTAATTCAGATCATTGCCTGCTTGTAATGACGATGAAGAGGGGCAGTAACTGCAGTGAGACAAGGACACCAGGAGATGGAGATGGTGAGACAGGGCAGTAACTGCAATGAGAGAGGGACACCAGCAGATGGAGATGGTGAGGGGGGCAGTAACTGCAGTGAGACAAGGACACCAGCAGATGGAGATGGTGAGAGGGGGCAGTAACTGCAGTGAGAGAGGGACACCAGCAGATGGAGATGGTGAGGGGGGCAGTAACTGCAGTGAGACAAGGACACCAGCAGATGGAGATGGTGAGAGGGGGCAGCAACTGCAGTGAGCCAAGGACACCGGGAGATGGAGATGGTGAGAGGGGGCAGTAACTGCAGTGAGATGGGGTCACCAGCAGGTGGAGATGGTGAGAGGGGGCAGTAACTGCAGTGAGACAAGGACACCAGGAGATGGAGATGGTGAGAGGGGGCAGTAACTGCTGTGAGAGAGGGACACCGGGAGATGGAGATGGTGAGAGGGGGCAGTAACTGCAGTGAGACAGGGACACCAGCAGATGGAGATGGTGAGAGGGGGCAGTAACTGCAGTGAGACAAGGACACCAGGAGATGGAGATGGTGAGAGGGGGCAGTAACTGCAGTGAGACGGGTACACCAGCAGATGGAGAAGGTGAGAGGGGGCAGTAACTGCAGTGAGACAAGGACACCAGTAGATGGAGATGGTGAGAGGGGCAGTAACTGCAGTGAGACAAGGACACCAGCAGATGGAGAAGGTGAGAGGGGGCAGTAACTGCAGTGAGACGGGTGCACCAGCAGATGGAGATGGTGAGAGGGGGCAGTAACTGCAGTGAGACAAGGACACCGGGAGATGGAGATGGTGAGAGGGGGCAGTAACTGCAGTGAGACGGGGACACCAGCAGATGGAGATGGTGAGAGGGAGCAGTAACTGCAGTGAGACGGGGACACCAGCAGATGGAGATGGTGAGAGGGGGCAGTAACTGCAGTGAGACGGGGACACCAGCAGATGGAGATGGTGAGAGGGTGCAGTAACTGCAGTGAGACGGGGACACCAGCAGATGGAGATGGTGAGAGGGGGCAGTAACTGCAGTGAGATGGGGACACCAGCAGATGGAGGTGGTGAGAGGGGTCAGTAACTGCAGTGAGACGGGGACACCAGCAGATGGAGATGGTGAGAGGGGGCAGTAACTGCAGTGAGATGGGGACACCAGCAGATGGAGATGGTGAGAGGGGGCAGTAACTGCGGTGAGATGGGGACACCAGCAGATGGAGATGGTGAGAGGGGGCAGTAACTGCAGTGAGACAAGGACACAGGGAGATGGGGATGGTGAGAGGGGGCAGTAACTGCGGTGAGATGGGGACACCAGCAGATGGAGATGGTGAGAGGGGGCAGTAACTGCAGTGAGATGGGGACACCAGCAGATGGAGATGGTGAGAGGGGGCAGTAACTGCAGTGAGATGGGGACACCATTCCCACTGACCGAGAGAGAGAGAGAAACCCACACCGAGACACATATATTCACATTGACCAACTTAGACAGGTAAACACAAACACTTCCCTCTGTGTAAATAATGTTTTTACAAACATCAAAATCTCTCTTTTTATCCTTTCATATTTCACTCTTGGGGTTTAAATTTACTGTCAATCTGATTTCACAGGGACCAGAAGTTTTACTTTCCTTTTCCTGGGGGTCAGGGGGTTATGGGTCAATGCCAGTATCTGTGCAGTCTGTGACCCCTGACCCAGTGTTGTGACCCCGAGGGGGAACAGGGAGAGGGTTAGTCCCAACCTCTTAAAGGGACCCCGCACCGCCAGAACTGCTCCTCAGATTTAAACCTTTGAGTGAGTCAGGAGGAGTTTGAACAAGGATGGGAACAAAGTGACATTGAATCTTCAAATATTTATTTACTCAGTGATGTTAATAAACAGCAAATTATCTGTCAACCCAAATTCACACAAGTAAAATTGTGAATTCGGATTAATAATTTTAAAGGAGAAACTATTGTTAGTTAATTCCATTTAATTTGCTAAAAATTATCATCATGACCTTGTTTAGTTCAGTATTTAATATTAATAAAGCCCTTAGGAAGAGAGGAGGAGGCCATTCGGCCCCTCGAGCCCGTCCTATCTCTTTGAGATATTTTATTCCTCACCCTCTCCCTTACTGTGTGTGTCTCTCTCTGTCCCTCAGCCAGTCTCTCTCTATCGTCCTTACCTGTCTCTCTCCCTCCCTCACCCTGTCTCTGTCTATCTCTCTCTCACCCCGTCTCTCTCTCTATCACCCCATCTCTGTATCTTTCTTTCTCTCTCTCTCCCAAACCCATCTCTCTCTCTGTCTCTCCCTCACCCCATCTCTCTCTCTCTCTCTTACCCCATCTCATTCTCTCTCTCTCTCAGAACAGGACCATCGAATCATAGAGTACTATAACACATTAGGAGGTGATAGGATCAGTAATCTTAAAGGAGAAACTATTGTCAATTAATTCCATTTTATTTATTCAAAATTATCATCACGACCTTGTAATATTAGTAAAGCCCTTAGGAAGATAGGAGGAGGCCGTTCGGCCCCTCAAACTTGTTCCATCCCTTTGGGATATTTTATTCTTCACCCTCTCCTTCACCCGGTCTCTCTCTCTGTCCCTCAGCCAGTCTCTCTCTCTCTCTCTCTCTTCCCCCACCCCCCTCAGTCGGTCTCTCTCTCTCTCTCTCCACCAGTCTCTCTCTCCCCGTTTCTCTCTCCCTCCCTCCCACTCTCTCACTTGCCCTCCCTCTCTCCCTCCCACTCGCTCTCTCTTTCTCCCCCTCCCGCCCCCTCTCTATCTCTCTCGCTCTCTCTCTGTCCCTCTTTCTCTCTCTCTCTGTCTTTATTTCAGTTCTTTCAGATATATGGATAGATTGGAGAGCTTGGGTTGTTCTCCATAGGCCCTTCCTATCCACTGTATCTAGGCTCTTCACAATTTTATACACCTCCATTAAATCTCCCCTCAGCCTCCTCTGTTCCAAAAAAAATAACTCCAGCCTGTCCAATCTTTCCTCATAGCTAAAATTCTTCATTCCTGACAACATCCTCTATAAATCTCCTCTGTATCCTCTCTCCTACAATCACATCCTTCCTGTAATGTGCTGACCAGAACTGTATGCAGTACTCTAGCTGTGGTCTAACTAGTGTTTTATGCAGTTCCAGCATAACCTCCCTGCTCTTATATTCTATACATCGGCCAATAAAGGAAAATACAATCGAAAATCCTGTGAGTAAAACAATCCCTATTGTTAAAAAAAACTGCTAACAATTGTCACAGTGCAACACAAGTGTGATTTATTAAACTTTAACACAACAGAGTTTGTTACTCAGTCGTGTAAAGTGAATTGCACTGTTACTGACCTTTACTCCAGTCCCTCAATCCCACTTCATCTCTGGCAATTGTTATAAGATTCACCCCATCCTTTCAAACATAAATATTACCCACATCAAACCAGAGCAATTAGAAATTGTATACAGCGGCTGATAGCTAGTAACAAGACTGAAGACATTCTCACGACCAGAAATGATTCCATCTCCAACCGAGACAAATATATATCTTTATTTATATTAATATCCATCCGTCCATCTGAATGGAGTCAAATGGAGGCCAGGCCTCTCCCATAACAACATTGTTTAACCATTTCACTTTTTATGACAGACTGAAAGCTTTCACCGATCTGGTCTCTATTTTACTCCAATTCTCTGTCTGATATTAATGAGTTGTTTATTTCTGTAGGATCTGCGATGACCTCTCCCATGACAGAGAATCCTGTGACAAGAACATCAGGTGAAACCTTTCTCTCCTGAAATCCCTGTTTCCTGTTTGTTTCTTGCTGTCTTGTTGCCAATTCCGTCTGGAGGGAGCTGAGTGAAAAGGCTGAGGGGATTTACGGGGAAGGAGGATTTTTTAAATCTCAAACTGTACCGGAGCAAGTGGAACTCTCTTCCACAAACGGCAATTGATGCTGAGCCACTTGTTAATGTTTAAATCTGAGTTTGATAGATTATTGTTCACCAAAAGTATTAAGTGATAAGGGGCCAAGACTGGTATATGGTCTTAGATCACAGATCAGCCATGAGCTTGTTTAATGACAGAACAGGGTTGAAGGGCTAAATGGCCTCCTTCTCTTCCTATATTCTATGACAAAATTACTGCTATCACTCTCTGTGTCTCACTCACCCTCTCGGTCTGTGTTTTCTCTCTATCTGCCTGTCTGACTCTCTCTCCTCTCTCAGAACGTAGAAAACCACAAATATCAGTCAGCCATTTTAGGTTTGTTCTGTGTTCTGTGTTCAAAGTCATGAGGGGTCCAGACAGGTTAAAAGTTTGGGACAGTTCTGGCAGTGCAGGGTCCCTTTATCTGAGGCAAAATTTTGTGGATGCTGGAAATCTGGAAACCATCTCTCTGTCTCTCTCTCTCCCTTTCGCTTTCTCTCTCTCTCCCTCCCTCTCTCTGTTTCTGTCGCTCTCTCACTCCAAGCCTCTGTCTGCCCTCTCTTACTCTCTCTGTCTCCCTTGCTCTGTCTCTGTCTCTCTCTCTGTCTCGCTCTCTTCTCCCTCTCTGCCTTTCTTTCACTCCCCTCCCTCTATTTCTCTCTCTCTCTCTCCCTACATGTCTCTCCCTCCCTCTCTTTCTTGCTCCCTCTCTCTGTATGTCTGTCTCTCTACCCCCCGTCACTTCGTCTCCCATTCCATCCCTCTCTGTCTCTCTCTCTCTCCCTCCCTCCCACTCTATGTCTCTCTCTCACCCTCCCGCTCTCTGTCTCTCTATGCCTCCCTCTCTCTCTCTCCCTCCCTCACTCTCTACATCTCTCTTTTTCTCTTTCCCCCTTTGTCTCTCTCTGCCTCCCTCTCTGTCTCTCTATGCCTCCCTCACTTCGTCTCCCGCTCTCTGTCTCTCTATGTCTCCCTCACTTCGTCTCCCTCTCTCTGTCTCTCTGTTTATCTCTCCCTCCCTCTCTCTGTCTCGATGTCTCCTCTTTGTCTCTCCCTCCATCCCTCCCTCTCTGTCTCTCTCTCCATCTCACTCTGTCTCCTTGTCTCCATCTCTCTCTCTCTCTTTCCCTCCCTCTCTCTGTTTCTGTCACTCTCTCACTCCATGCCTGCCTGTCTCCCTGCTCTGTCTCTCTCTCTCCCTGTTCCGTCTCTCTCTCCCTCTCTTTTCCCTCTCGCTCGCCCTCTATCGCGCTCTCCCTCTCTCTGTTTCTGTTACTGTCTCACTCCATGCCTGTCTGTCCCTCTTGCTCTGTCTCTCTCTCCCTCTCTTCCTCTCTCGCATCCTCTTTCTGTCTCTCTCTCTCTCTCCCTCTCCCTCTGTCTGTTTCTGTCACTCGATCACTCCATGCTTCTGTCTCGCTCCCTCTCTACCTCTCTCTGTCTCCCTTGCTGTGTCTCTCTCTCACTCTGTCTCACTCTCTTTGATGTCTCACCTCTCTATCCCACCCTCTCTCTGTCTCTCTCTATGCCTCCCTCACTTCTGTATCTAACATTGACCAAGAGACAGAACACAGAGAGTAGTGGTGAACGGTTGTTTCAGACTGGAGGGAGGTATAGAGTGATGTCCCCCAGAGGTTTGTATGGAACCACTGCTCTTGCTGATGTATATTAATGACCTGACTTGGGTTTCCAGGGCAGAACATCAAAGGAGTGTGAGCTGTGAGGAGGATGCAGAGAAACTCCAGTGTGATTTGGACAGGTTGAGTGAGTGGGCAAATACATGGCAGATGTGGATAAATGTGAGGTTATCCACTTTGGTGGCAAAAACAGAAAGGCAGATTATTATCTGAACAGCGATAAATTGGGAAAGGGGGAGGTGCAGCGAGACCTGTGTGTCCTTGTGCACCATCGCTGAAGGTAAGCATGCAGGTGCAGCAGGCAGTTAAGAAGGCAAATGGTATGTTGGCCTTCATAGCGAGAGGATTCGAGTACAGGAGCGAGGATGTCTTGCTGCAATTATACAAGGCCTTGGTGAGACCACATCTGGAGGATTGTGTGCAGTTTTGGTCTCCTTATCTGAGGAAGGATGTTCTTGCTCTGGAGGGAGTGTAAAGAAGGTTTACTAGACTGATTCCTGGGACTAACGTATGAAGAGAGATTGGGTTGATTAGGCTTGTATTCGTTAAAGTTTAGAAGAATGAGAGGGGATCTCATAGAAACCTGCAAAATTCTAACAGGACTGGACAGACTAGATACAGGAAGGATGTTCCCGATGGCGGGGGGAGTCCATGACCAGGGGTCACAGTCTAAGGATAAGGTGTAAGCCATTTAGGATTGAGATGCAGAGAGATATCTTCACCCAGAGAGTGATGAACCTGTAGAATTCTCTACCACAGAAAGCAGTTGAGGCCAAATCATTAAATATATTCAAGAAAGAGTTAGATATAGATCTCAGGGCTAATGAGATCAAGGGATACAGGGAGAAAGCGGGAAGAGGTTACTGAGTTTGGATGATAAGCCATGATGATATTGAATGACGGAGCAGGCTCGAAGGGCTGAACGGCCTACTCCTGCTCCTATTTTTCTCTGTTTCTATAACACAAAACTTTGGAAATGTAGTAAAGAGAGAAGAGAATAGTAGCAGACTTCAGGAAGCTATTGGCAGTCTGGTGAATTGGACAGACACACGGCTGGTTAACTTCAATGCTGAGAAATGTGAAGTGATGGATTTTAGAAGGAAGACTGTGGGACAGGCAATATAAACTAAATGGTACAATGTTAAAATGGGTACAGGAACAGAGAGACTTGACGTTCTACCCACAGTACGTTACACATACAGGAGCAGGCAGTCTCTCTGTCTCTCTGTCTTTCCATTTCGCTCACTCTCTTTCTCTTTCAATACCTATCCTGACTTTTCTCTGAATACTTCTTGGTTGAGTAGGCTCCTGAAATATTTCAGTCTCAATGTTTAAAATACAGCTGACGTTTCTTTCTTTCAATTCAGACATTCCTGCATTGTGGAACTGTCAGTTATCTGTGCAGAGACAGGATATCGGGGTGTTTGAATGAAGTTGAAGATTTTGTTTGATTGAATATGCTGTGAATTCGATTGTGGATTGAGTCCCTTGCAGATACACACAACTGAAGGTCTTTACAGTAGATGTCCTGAGAGATTGAAGTGGTTCACAATGTCTGACTAACATTAGACACATGAAAGAAAAAGATTGGGGACAATATACGATAGCGACGTTTAAGAGGCATCTTGACAAACACATGAATAGGATGGGAATAGAGGGATATGGTCCCCGGAAGTGCAGAAGGTTTTAGTTTAGGCAGGCATCAAGATCAGCGCAGGCTTGGAGGGCCGAATGGCCTGTTCCTGTGCTGTACTGTTCTTTGTTCTTTGTTCTAAAATGCAAAAGCTGAGACAGTCAGTCAACAGTCGGAAGGTGAATGTCTTTTGTGAATTTGAATTTCTCTGAAAATAAAGAATAAATCTGGAATAATAAATCCTCCAAGATGAAATGATTCACTCTCACTGCTCTGACACTGATTTACCTTCAAGTAGCTTTTCCCAGTCCACTTTTTCTAACTTGCCTTCCAGCGGCCCAGCTTCATTCCCGAAAACTAAGTGTAGAACTGACCCATCTCTTGTTGGCCTTGCTACGTACTGGCCTAAAATAGTTCCCTGAATGCATTTGAAAAATTCTGCACCCTCGCTACCTTTTACACTAGCCTCAGTTATCAATGCACTAGTTAGGACTGCACTAGACCCCATCTTACACATGGCCTTGTGTCTGTTATAAAAATTGGTTTAAAATGTGAGAGGTGTATGTGGCCCCGCCCTCCATTTTACACATCTGGTGAGAACACCCTCCATTTTATACACAAGATCATAAGAAATAGGAGTAGGAGGAGGCCATTCAGCCCCTTGGGCCTGCTCTGCCATTCAATAAGATCATGACTGATCTGATAGTGGCCTTAACTCCATTTTCTTGCCTATCCCCCATAACCTTTGACTCCCTTGTTGCTCATAAATCTGTCTAACTGAGCCTTGAATATATTCAATGACACAACCTCCACTGCTCTCTGGGGAAGAGAATTCCAGAGTCTAACCAACCGCTGAGAGAAAAAAATTCCTCCTCATCTTTGTCATAAATGGGAGACTCTTTATTTTTAAACTGTGCCCCCTAGTTCCAGACTCCCCCACAAGTGGAACATCCTCCCAGCATCCGCCCTGTAAAGTCCCCTCAGAATCTTGTATGTTTCAATAAGATTACCTCTCATTCTTCTAAACTCCAATGTGTACAGGCCCAACCTGGTCAACCATTCCTCATAGGACAACCCCTTCATCCCAGGAATCAGCCCAGTGAACCTTCTCTGAACTGACTCCAGTACATCCAGGCCTGACCATTCATTCACTTTCAAAACTGCCAAACACCTTAATAATTCCCTCTCACTCTGTTTATCCCATCCAATATTTCACACCCTCCTCTTTAACTACACTGTCTGCATCGTTCCCCCTCTTTTATGAAGACAGAGACATGGTATTCATTAAGAACCATGCCCACATCATCCACCTCCACAGGTAGGAAGAAGGAGGAGAGGCAATCTAAACTAAAGGATACAGTTATAAAGGGGCTAACGTTATATGCCTCTTCCTTTGCTCTGATATAATCCTTGATTTCTATCGTTATCAACGGTTGGAACAATTTACTGAGGTTCTGTCAAGGTCCATTCACGTTCTTTATCTGTGTCTCTCTGTCTCAGAGAGATGGTGAAAAAACTATTGTTTCATTCAGTTAAGTTTGATGTCAATGTTTCCCCAGGACGTTGATGCTGGTGGATTCAGCGATGGGATAATGCTTTGAATGCCATGGGGAGGTGGTTGGATTCTCTCGTATTGCAGATGGTCATTGCCTGGCACTTGGGTGATGTGAATGTTAATTGCCACTGGTCGGCCCAAGCCTGAATGTTGTCTGAGCCTTGGTGCATGTGGCTCTGGATTGCTACATTATCAGAGGCAAATACTGTGGATGCTGGAAATCTGGAAACCATTGAGCTGAATCGCTAACTCTATTTCTCTCTCCACAGATGCTGCTTGCCCTGCTCAGTATATCCAGCATTTTCTGCTGGGATCTCAGCTGAAGATGGTTGGGCTGAGGACATTACCCTGAGGAACTCCTGCAGTGGTGGCCAGGGACTGAGATGATTGACTTCCAACAACCACAACAATCTTCCTTAGTGCTCGGTATGATTCAAACCAGCAAAGTGTTTTCCCCCTGATTCCCACTGACTTCAATTTTACTCAGGCTCCTCGATGCCACACTCAGTCAAACGCTGCCTTGATGTCAAGATCAGTCTTTCTTCCCAGTAGCAGACAGGTGTGAATCATTCCCTTTGACCCGTTGTGTACTGAACATGCTCTGCTTCTTCACAGCCTGATACAGGACTGTATACGGCCGATTAATGTAGCCCATCAAACACTCCATTGAATGCTGGAACAGGGTTGTGGAGTTAAATTGCATCCTCCTCTTCCAATATCCGATGTTAAATATCCTTCTTTCACTCTCAGTCACCCTGTCAGTCTATGTCTCTCTGTTTCTCACTTTCTGTCTCTCACTGTGTCTGTTTCTGACAGTGTAGAGTGAGATTCTTTCTGTATCCACCCCATGATCTTCCTGCCCTGGGAATGTTGGATGGGACAGTGTAGAGGGAGCATTACTCTGCATCTAATCCATGCTGTACCTGTCTGGGGAATGTTGATGGGAGAGTAGAAACAGAGAGGTCTGGGACCAGGGTCCTCATGGGGAGGACTTAACGGTGCCTCATAATAGACCCGTTAGCAATATTAGTGCTCCATGGATGAAAGGGGCAGTGGCTGAGTGGATACGACATTGGCTGAGAGAGTGGACAATGGTTGTTTCAGACTGAAGGGAGGTATATAGTGGAGGTTTATATTAGAACCACTGATCTTTTTGATATATACTAATGACTTGGACTTGGGTTTACAGGGCATAACTTCAATGTTTGCCAATGTTTGTGTCATCTGCAATGTAATAAACAGGGGAGTAGTAGCAGACTTTAGGAGGATAGAGGCAGTCTGGTGAAATGGAACACACAAGAACAAATGAATTAGGAGCAGGAGTAGGCCATTCGGCCCCACGAGCCTGCTCTGCCATTCAATGGCTGATCTGATTGTGACCTCAACTCCACTTTCCTGTCTGACCCCCATAACCCTTGACTCCCTAATTGATCAAAAATCTATCTAACTCAGCCTTGAATATATTCAATGATCCAGCCTCCACTGCTCTCTGGGGAAGAGAATTCCACAGATTAACCACCCTCTGAGAGAAAAACATTTCTCCTGATCTTAGTTTTAAATGGGATGTCCCTAATTTTTAAACTGTGTTCCCTAGTTCTAGTCTCCCCAACAAGTGGAAACATCCTCTCAGAATCCTCCCTGTCCAGTTCCCTCAGGACCTGAGATGTTTCAATAAGATCACCTCTCATTCTTCAAATCTCCAGTGGGAATAGGTCCAACCTGTTCAACCTTTCCTTGTAAGATAACCCCTTCATCCAGGAATCAGCCTAGTGAACCTTCTCTGAACTACTTCTGATGCAATTATATAATTTCTTAAGTAAGGAGACCAAAACAGTCCACAGTACTCCAGATGTGCTCTAACTTATGCCCTGTACAGCTGTAGCAACCCTTCCCTACTTTTATATTCTATTCACCTTGCAATAAACAACAACATTCCATTTGCCTTCCTAATCACTCGCTGTACCTGCATAGTAACATTTTGTCATTCATGTACCAGGACACCCAGATCCCTCTGCTGTACAGTTCTGCAGTCTCTCTCCATTTAAATAATATACTGCTTTTTATTCTTCCTGCTAAAGTGGACAAGCTCACATTTTCCCAGATTATACTCCATCTTTTTTGCTCACTCACTTAACCTATCGAAATCTCTTTGTAGACTCTTTATGTCCTCTTGACAGCTTACTATCCAACCTATCATTGGACAGACACATAGCAGGTTAACTTCAATGCTGAGAAATGTGAAATGATGCATTTTGGAAGGAAGACTGAGTGATATAAACTAAATGGTACAATGTTAGAATTGGTGCCAGGACAGAGAGACCTGGGATTTCATCAATGTTACCTTTTCTACCATAAAGCTCAATTTGGGGCTTGGAATCTGTGAGTTGTAACTTGCTCCTCATCCTGAAATGTGTCGGGAAATGTGTCAAAAGCTGTTTCCATTCAGACATTCCTGCATTGTAGAAATGTGAGATATCTTTACAGAGACAGGAATCAGGGGGGTTTGAATGGACTTGCAGGTTTTGGTTGATGAGATAAGGTGAGAATTTGATTTGTATCCCTTGCAAATACACAGAATTGAAGGTGTTTACAATTCACCACATGAAGGGAACAATATACAAAACCTGAGACAGTCAGACAATAGCAGTAGGAAAGTGAATCTCTTTTTAATGGTTTTAATTTGAAGGCCTGAGCTGATGATTGAAAAAAGCAGGAGTTCAAATCCCACACTAACTGCTGGGAACTTGAATTCTGATTTTTTCTTTGAAAAAACATAAATCTGGAATTAAAAACCTCTAGGATGGAATGATTCCCTCCTGTCTGCTGGTACAAAGCCTGTGTGTGTCTCAGTTTTACTGTATTTATTAATGATTGAAGATGATGGGGAAGAATGCCACATTCCCAGGTTTGCCATTGACACAGAAATAGGCAGCATTGTCAGCAGTGTAGCTAGAAGCATAAATTTACTAAGAGATATTAATGTCTCACGTGAATGAGCAAAACTGTGGTGGATGAATTTCAATGTCAGCAAAAAAGAACAGAACAGAAACTTTATAGATATGAAAAACTAGAAACACTGGAGGTGCAAAGAGACTTGGCGGGGGGTGGGGTGGGAGTTCCATGTCCATTTGAGTGCAGTGTAGATTTACCAGAATGATAACTGGACTCCAAGGGTTAATTACGAGGTGATATTACACAAGCTAGGTATGTATTCCCTCGAATTTAGGTGGGTCAGGGCTGATTTGATCAATGTTGTTGAGATATTAAAGGGAATTGATGGGGTAGTTTGGGTAAAACTATTTCGGTAGGTTGGGGAGTCTGGGACAAGTGAGCATAGTCTAAAAATGAGAGGCAGACATTTCAGGAGTGAAGTTAGGAAACACTTCTCCACACAAAAGGTGGTATTCGTTTGGAAATGTCTTCTGCAAATACTCATTGATGCAAAATCAATTGTTCATTTTTAAATCAAAGATTGACTTTATTGAATTCCTTCTGGAAATTTAAAAATACTTCTGTTGCTCTTTGTCCCTCAGTCACTCTGTCTGTGTGTGTGTGTTTCTGTCTGTCTGTGTGTGTTTCTGTGTCTGTATTTGTGTGTGTGTCTCCAACAGTTGCTCTCTGCTCTCTCAGAACCTCAGTAAAACTATACATACATCTGTTTACCATTTTAAGTCATAGATTGTGCATAGATCTTTGAATGTGGCAGGGCATATTGAGAGAGTAGTTAGTAAAGTATGTGGGATCTTGGGATACAAAAGCAGGGAAGTTTTGGTGAAACTTTATAAAGCTCTGGCGAGGCCCCAACTGGAGAAAACTGTGTCCAGTTCTGGTCACCACACTTCAGGAAGGATGTGAGGGTCCTTGAGAGGGTGCAGAGGAGATTTACCAGACTGGTTCCAGGGATGGAGAATTTAGTTACAAGGTTAAGGTGGAAAAGCTGGGTTAGTTTTCTTTAGAACAAAGGAGATTGAGGGGAGATTGAGGGGAGATTTAATAGAAGTGTATAAGATTATAACAGGCTTCGATAAGTTAAACAAGGAAAAGCTGTTCCCATCAACAAATGTTACAAGGACTTGGGGACACAGATTGAAAGTTTTGTGCAAAAGATGCCGGGGGGAATATGAGGAAACACTGTTTTACACAGGGTGGTAATGACCTGGAACTCACTGCCCACAAGGGTAGTGGAAGTGGAGACGATCAATGACTTCAAGAGGAAGTTGGATGGTCACCTGAGAGAAATAGACTTGCAGGGCTACGGGGATCGAGCCAGGGAGTGGGACTGACAGCATAGCTCTGTGGAGAGCTGGCATGGACTCGATGGGCTGAATGTCCTCCTTCTGTGTTGGAAATGACTAAATCACTGTAAGACTCAGTGGTAATGAATGGAGTGGACGGAGAACCACAGTCTGATATTTTAAGCAGCGACTTACGGACACAAGGTGTATTGTATTAACTTACAATGCTTACTGTTATAACCTTGTAATGTATCACCATAACTGCTAGACTAACCTTTTTACATGTGTGAAATTCAGTGGTTCACTCCATATCATATTTTAGTTGAATTATTTGAAGTAACACAAAACCCTGAAATGTAAATACTGAACTCAGTAAGTGTAAGGTGCGGTGCCCAAGAGATCAGAAAGATTACTCACCCTTGGCTGAATGTTTTCAGAGAAATTTAAATAAAGCAGCCAGTTTAACAAGTAATAAAAGCAGAAAATACAGGTAACATTCCCCGGTTTAGGTAATATCTGGGATTTCACACTTTGCCTTAGTTTGTCTAATAAACCGTTTTCAGGGCTGACTAATGGACTCGGTACGAATAGACCAGCTTTAACAATAATAAGAGGCCAATCAACCTGCCGTCTCTTCATTCAATTTACTCACATTTGTTTCCTAACCCTTTCTGCCTTTTTACTCACACATATTCTCCCTCTCGCTAATAGAGAATAAATGTGTCTGAAATCAACAATTCTAAAAGGCCCGAAACCTTCCGTTGTGTAAATCCTCCTGGGGCATAAATGAACAGTATATTAATCTCATCTCTGTGATTATAACAACTCAAACATGACCACTAGGAGGCCATTCAATCCCTCTGTGTCTTAAACCCATTGACCAGCCTTTACACATTGTCTAACTCATCAGTCAGGTCCATCAATATGTTTTCACTTTTCAAATACACCCTCAGCATCCACAGTCGTTTCGGTGAGGATCCAGATTTCCACTTTTCTTATTGGGAGAAGTGCTTCCTGACATCACCCTGATCAGCCTAGATCTGATTGTAACTTTATAACCCTGGTCAATAGTAAACTTCAACAGAGATGCAGTAGAGTGTGAAAACAGGTGACCTGCTGTGTGAGAAGTAAAAGATAAACACCTTAGCAGAATCTCAGAGGCTCAGATATAGGTAGTGCCGAGGCAAATTAGCTGGATGTTAAGGCCACATCATTTCTACTTGCTTTTACCAGGCGTTCACATTCGAGCTGATAGGAGTCCGAGTGTGGGAAGTCAGAGATTTTGAGATTCTGACCTGGTTTGGGTGGACAGATCGTTTCCTAATTGGACAATTCAAACAATAGTGAGGTCACGATTGAATGAACTCAGTCTCCAGAGGCTTTTCTATGACCAGAAAATATAAGAAGGGATTCCATGGTCAAAACTCTCTGAAACTATTCTCAAATTTGAAGTTGGTAAGAAGTCCTGAGATGTACTTGTTAAGATAATGTATCATTTAATTCAACATCACACAATAACAATTCTCATCAGTACTGTTACATCATCCAGGAGGCAGTGATACAGAGGTGAAGTTTAATAAAACATTTCCAAGTGGAAGTCATTATACAAATCCAGGTGAGTACAGGTAACAAGTCCGTTCATCGACCCCTCAGTTTCCTCAGGATGTTTCACAGGGTCATTGCACCTTTTCACAATCTCATGGTTTACAGTCTCAGGTGATTCCGTTTGAAAATTCAGTCCACAGTAAGTACACAATGTTTAATTTCCATGGTAACACCAGTACCTGCTCCCATGCTGGTGCCAGAAACACGTTAAGTTCAGGATCCTTAAACACTATAAATGCTCACGATCACCCAGACAGAACAGTGGGATTCCCGACTGGCACTTTCCCCATTTCTCCTCTCGCAGTGCTGACCCATCCTGGGTGCATCAGTGTCAGGAACCTCCCCAATAGGATACTCCCTCTGGGTGACCCCAGACACTGGGTATTGGTATCTATTGGACGGTGGGATCTATCCAAGCTGAACAGAGCCTGTCTCCATCCTGAACACACACAGGTTCACTTCCCAGCAGGGTCACTGGGTCCTGATACTGAGTGTGAACCCTGGATAATGTAATTGCCAAACCCAGGGATATTGAGTGTAATTACCAGTGTCCCACTGCAGCCCAGACTGAGCCCCACCCTGGACCCTTCCTGTCTGTACATTTCCCCAGTGCCCCATTGGGGAACATTCAGTCCCGGATATCCTGCAGAAGCAGCGCTGTGGGGCCGGGCGGCTGAGTCACGTGACCCTGTTGCTGGGCCTCTGATGTCACAATGGGAGATGACACTCGCTCAGCTCGAACTAGAAACAGTGAAACAGCCAATAGGAATTAAACCTGGAGCGCGGCCAATTAAAGGGGAAGGACAGAAAATTGGCCAAAAATGTTCAGAGAGAGAGACCAGTGATGGTTACAAATTGAAATGTTCACACAACCACATTCAGTCCGGGTCTTGTATCCTGCAGCGACTGCAGCTGATTCTTTCCATTTGAACTGAACCGATTCCCCCACAACCTGAAACAGATTAAAATTAAACAGGAAATAAACAGACTGAACAATAATGTAAATAACAGGGAGACTGGGATTAATATTTCAATAATAATTAGAGATATTACTGATAAGAGTGACTGAATCCCATTTATATTTTATTTATTACATTAAACATTAACACAAACACTCACTGGATCCACTCCAGATTCCTGCAGTTCAGTATGAGGCGGCGGAGAGTGGGGACAGATCGGTCTGTGAAGGAGTTTGATCTCAGGTTCAGAGACTTCAGTGACTGTTTTGTACTGAGAGCAGAGGCGAGATCCTCGACACAAGAATCTGTGAGACCGACACCCCATAGACTGGGGATCAGAGAGAGAAATAACAGGAATCAGTGTAAATCTCCAGTGTTCATTAATAACACTATTACTGATATTAATAAATAATAATTATATAATAATTAATAATATGAATTAGTAAAGATATTGAAAGATTCTTCACCATTTCCACAAAGTAGATGGGATTTGAACAAACTAAACAGGAAAGACTGGACTAAGAGCTGCAGCCAGGGAGAGCAGGTGAGAGAGAAATTCAGGCTGGAATACACAAGAATGCACAAGAGCAGCTTTAATGTTCAGCTATTTCAGTGAACCCTTCATTCATCTACTGGGAGCTCGATGGGGAGGAGCAGGTGGCCCGAGTGCCCATGAGGTGGTCGTCGAGGCTCAGGACCTCAATCCGGCCTCGGTCGCCCTTCCACCGTCACAGCTGGGAGCCGGGAAAGAAGTTCCACCGTGAGCTGGATGGTGACCAGGAGGACAGAGTCAGCCTGGAGGACGGTGACATCGAGGAGGCCGTGCAGGCTGTGGGCTGGCCCGCTCGCCAGGGTCGCAAACCCCGCCGGAAGCCTCCCCTCGCACCCCCCCCTCCCCCCTCACACCCCCCCTCCCCCCTCGCAACCCCCTCCCCCTCGCATCCCCATCGCAACCCCCCTCGCAACCCCCTCCCCCTCGCATCCCCATCGCAACCCCCCTCCCCCCTCGCAACCCCCTCCCCCTCGCATCCCCCTCCCCCTCGCATCCCCATCGCAACCCCCCCCTCCCCCCTCGCAACCCCCCCTCCCCCCTCGCAACCCCCTCCCCCTCGCATCCCCCCTCGTAACCCCCCTCCCCACTCGCAACCCCCTCCCCCTCGCATCCCCATCGCAACCCCCCTCCCCACTCGCAACCCCCTCCCCCTCGCATCCCCATCGCAACCCCCCTCCCCCTCGCAACCCCCCTCCCCCCTCGTATCCCCCTCGCAACCCACTCCCCCTCGCAACCCCCCTCCCCACTCGCACCCCCCTTCCCGCTCCCCCTCCCTCTTCCCCCCTCGCACCCCTTCCCCCCACACACCCACTCCCCCTCGCATCCCCCTCCCATCCCCCTCCCCTTCCCCCCACATCCCCCTCCCATCCCCCTCCCCTTCCCCCCACATCCCCCTCGCCTTCCCCCCACATCCCCCTCGCACCCCCTTCCGACTCCCCTCCCCCTTGCAACCATTTCCCCCACTCCTCCCTCCTCGCTCACCCTTCCCCCCTCGCACCCATTCCCTCCCCCCACCCCCTTACCCCCTCACACCCATTCCCTCCCCCCACCCCCTTACCCCCTCGCACCCCTTCCCCCACCCCCTCGCCCCCCTCGCACCCCTTCCCCCACCCCCTCGCCCCCCACCCCCTCGCCCCCCTTCCCCCACCCCCTCGCCCCCCTTCCCTCCCCTTCCCCCCTCGCACCCATTCCCTCCCCCCACCCCCTTACCCCCTCGCACCCATTCCCTCCCCCCACCCCCTTACCCCCTCGCACCCATTCCCTCCCCCCACCCCCTTACCCCCCCCCACCCATTCCCTCCCCCCACCCCCTTACCCCCCCCACCCATTCCCTCCCCCCACCCCCTTACCCCCTCACCCCCTCACCCCCTTACCCCCTCGCACCCATTCCCTCCCCCCACCCCCTTACCCCCTCGCACCCATTCCCTCCCCCACCCCCTTACCCCCTCGCACCCCTTCCCTCCCCTTCCCCCACCCCCTCGCACCCCTTCCCCCACCCCCTCGCACCCCTTCCCTCCCCTTCCCCCACCCCCTCGCACCCCTTCCCTCCCCTTCCCCCACCCCCTCACACCCCTTCCCTCCCCTTCCCCCACCCCCTCGCACCCCCTCACACCCCTTCCCTCCCCTTCCCCCACCCCCTCACACCCCTTCCCCCAACCCCTCACACCCACTCCTCCCCTTGCACCCCTCGCGCCCCCCTCCCCACTCGCACCCTCCTTCCCCCTCCCCACTCGCACCCTCCTTCCCCCCTCCCCACTCGCACCCCCTTCCCCCCTCCCCACTCGCACCCCCTTCCCCCCTCCCCACTCGCACCCCCTTCCCCCCTCCCCACTCGCACCCCCTTCTGCCCGCCTCAAACCGTGCAGTCCCCGGTCACTAAGGTTCTGTCCTGCCACAGTCCACTTGCTTCAATGGGTGCTTGGAGCTCAGGGTCATTGCCCGACAAGTGGACTGTAACACCGCACCAAACAGCACGACAAAAAAAGGAAAGAAGGTACCAGCCCTTCGTTTTGCAAACTGGAACATCAGAACTATGTGTCCTGGCCTGTCGGAAAACCTTACACAAACCAATGACTCTCGGAAGACCGCCATCATTAACAATGAGCTCAGTAGACTCAATGTGGACATTGCAGCACTTCAGGAGACACGCCTGCCTGTGAGCAGATGTCTAAGAGAGCAAGACTACACCTTCTACTGGCAGGGTAGGGATCCTGAAGAACCAAGACAGCATGGAGCGTGCTTCGCCATCAGAAACTCTTTGCTCAGCATGATAGAGCCACCTTCAAATAGCTCGGAACGCATACTGTCCATTGGACTGCTCACTGTCTCTGGTCCAGTACACCTACTCAGCATCTAAGCTCTAACACTCTGCTCCCCACCTGAAGTTAAAGACCAGTTCTACAAGGAATTCCATAATATCATTAGTAGCATTTCTAATACCGACCATTTGTTCCTGCTGGGGGACTTTAACGCCAGGGATGGGGCCGACCATGATTCATGGCCCTCCTGCCTCGGGCGCTATGGCATTGGAAGGATGAATTAGAATGGACAGAGACTGCTGGAGTTGTGTATCTATCATAACCTCTGCATCACAAACTCGTTCTTTCAGACTAAACCGGCATTTCTTTCAAGCCAGCAAGGTCGATCTGGAACCTTTTCTGACACTTTTAGTAGAATGTGCATCAGCCAACAATGAACAATTATCTACATAACATTCAATGAGTATGTGATCTTCAGTAAACCCCTTGTATAGAATCTCACTTACAATATTTGACAAATAGAATCCCATATCCACTGTCTCCACAAGGGCCAGTGTGTCAATCAGCTGAAGTACTTTTAACAACCCTTTTTATTTTCTGAGCTTCCCGAGCTGAAGGACGGTATCTCCCATTTTCACCCATCAGTAATATTATGAAACCAGCTGCACTAGAATACCCATCAGGAAGATTAGCATGTGAACCATCGCTAAAAATGACTAGTTTCATGTTCTTTGGGTCACCTAGGGATGGGAACTTAAACACACATTTCTCCAGATTTCTCATCGGGACACAACCCATGTCCACATCTCCACTTCATTCTTCCACTGGTTATTTTTTATACTTATTTGTTTTGTGGGATGTGGGCGTCACTGGCAAGACCAGTATTTGTTGTCCATCCCTAATTGCCCTTGGGAAGGTGGTGGTGAGCTGCCTTCTTGAACCTCTGCAGTCTATCTGGTGTAGGTACATCCACAATGCTGTTAGAGAGGGAATTCCAGGATGTTGATCCAGCAACAGTGAAGGAACGGTGATATATTCCCAAGTCAGGATGGTGTGTGGCCTGGAGGAAAACTTCCCACGCATCTGCTGCCTTTTCCTTCGAGGTGGAAGAGGTCGTGGGTTTGGAAGGTGCTGTTGAAGGAGGCATGGTGAGTTGCTGTAGTGCATCTTGTATCTGGTACACTCTGCTGCTATTGTCCGTCCCTGGTAGAGGGAGTGAATGTTTAAGGTGGTGAATGGGGTGTCGATCAAGTGGGCTGCATTTATCCTGGATGGTGTTGAACTTCCTGAGTGTTGTTGGAGCTGCCCTCATTCAGGCAAGTAGACAGTATTCTATCACACTCTTGATTTGTGCCTTGTAGATGGTGGACAGGTTTGGGGAGTCAGGGGGTGGACTACTCACTGTAGAATTTCCAGCCTCAGACCTGCTCTTGTAGACACAGTATTTATAATGCTGCTCCAGTTCAGTTTCTGGTCAATGGTAACTCCCAGGATGTTGATAGTGGGGGATCCAGCAATATTAATGCCGTTGAATGTCAAGGGGAGATGGTTAGATTCTCTCTTGTTGAAGATGAGCATTGCCTGGCACTTGTTTGGCATGAATGTTACTTAGCACTTATCAGCCCAAGCCTGGATATTGTCCAGGTCTGGCCTCATGGGGACATGGACTACTTCAGTATCTGAGCAGTTGAGAATGGTAGATGGAATATAATGTAGGGAAGTGTAAAGTTATTCACTTTGGTTGTAAAAATAGAAAAGCAGAGTGTTTTTTAAATGGTGTGAAACTTGTAAGTGTTGATGTTCGAAGGGAATATATTTATACTTTCATATTTCAACCTGTGTGTTAATAACCTTTGTATCTTTATGAAATGAGTCTTGTTTTATAATAAATTAAAGAAACTTGGTTGGTAGATTTTTATTCAGAAACTGAAATAGATGAAGTATATAATTGGCTGTATCAGTAACTGGGTAAAACATTTAAATATATGTTGTGACCTGTGGAGAAGTGGAACTAGAGAAAGACAGTGCACTCCTCCATCCTCGCTCATAACACCAACCAGTGGAGAGTTTTCCCCCTGATTCCCACTAACTTCAATTTGCCTCGGGCTCCTTGATGTCCCACTCGGTCAAATGCTGCCTCGATATCAAGAGCAATCACTTTCACCTCACCTGGTCATATGGTTCAGATTCCGAGAACATCGGAGGGTAATCAAAGCCCAACAATTTACACTTGCTTTCGGCTATTTCTGATCATTGCTGCTTGGATTGTAGTTTTTTGTCTGTTATTTTTTTCGGAATATCTCCTGACAATGCAGAGCATGTGCAGATCGATCACTGACGTCATCACTGTGTCTGAACATTTGTCAGCTTGCCAGTATGGGTCTGTGCACGTGTGTGTCAACGTCACCATGTAATGACGTCAGACGTAATAATGCCCGAGTGTTGCTTCACCCCTCAATGGCCGTGTTCACAATCTCTCTCCCTCCAACAGTACCCCGCTCCCTCCCACCATCACGCCTCAGTCGCTGCTTCTCTTCCTCGCTCTCTCCCACTGTTCTCTCCCGTGCCCGCCTGCTCGCCACTCCCGACTCTTCACTGCTCCATCCTGCCTAGTCGCTAAATCCCCACCCACACCCTCCAACTGCCCCGGCCACGTCTCCTGCTCCATCCCGCCACTCGCTTCCTGCTGGACTCACTTCTGTCACCCACACATACAGCCCCAGCACCCCCGCTGCTTCTCTGGGTGGTGAGGTGGGGATCGAGCAGCGGGAGGGAACAGCGAGCAGACGGGTATGGGAGAGAATGGTGAAATGGAGTGGTGAGCAGTCGGGAGCGGCAGGAAGATGTGTGTGGGAGGGAGAGGGAAAGAGAAGCGGCAATCGCGGGAGGGAGTGGTGTATTTGACGGGGGGTGGAAGTGGTGATCACTGCTATTGAGGGGTGAGGCAGTTCGGGTTCAATTGTTTTTGTTTTGTGTTGAATTGAGCAGCCTGACATCATCAGACTACACCGAGCTGTACACATGTGCAAACAAGCTCCTACTCTCTGCACGTGTGTGGCATTCCGCATTGCCAGGACTGGTTAGTGCATGGGCAGAAGATGTCATCACATAACGCGGGGAAACGGGGAGAAAACGAGAGAGAGCGAGTGGGGAGAGAAGCAGGGGGGGGGAAGGGGGAGAGAGTGAGGGGGAAGCGGGGAGAGAGCGAGGGGGGAAGTGGGGAGAGCGCGAAGGGGGGGAAGCGGGAAGAGAGCGAGGGGGCAAGCGGGCAGAGATCGAGGGGGGAAGCGGGCAGAGAGCGAGGGGGGGGATACGGGGGGAGAGCGAGCGGGGGGAGAGCGAGGGGAGGAAGCGGGGGGAGAGCGAAGGGAGGAAGCGGGGGGAGAGCGAAGGGGGGAAGCGGGGGGAGTAAGTGGGGGGAGTAAGTGGGGGGTTAGCGGTGGGGGGAGGGGGGGCGGGAGTAGCCTGAAGAACTTGGTGGCGGTGGGTGCGAGTGTGCACTCCTTCTCCCCAGCCCCCGGCCACTGACTGCAGGCCACTCACTCCCTGCTTCCTCCCGCTCACTCCCCACCACTCGCTCCCCACCCCGCTCTTCGCTCCCCTCTCCCCACCCCTCTTCATTCTTCATCCCCACTCCCCCCACCCCCCATCCTCACTCTGGTCGTCCTCTGCCCCAGCCCTCCCTCTCTCCGCTCCCACCTCACATCCCCCCCGACACACCCCGCTCCCTGTCCAGCCATTGTGTGCTGCCATGTGTTTCAGTTGCCTTTCTGTGATTATTTGAACAGCTCCATCTTTAGTCCTGGCAGCTACCCGAACACCGCAGACAGTGACATTTCAGTGCAGCAGGCTGCATTTGCACATGTGCCAGTGCAGTGCCACCTGGTGGTTACATTGTCAGCAAACGCAGCCTTTTTTTCATAACCTTCGCCCTTCACCTTGAGGGGACCATTCTCTGTTACCATATTCTACTCTGGAAATCCAGTTGGTGAAGAATATTACTGGAGCTAATCTTTACTCAGTCTTACATTAATTTAGAGTTTAGCATTACAAACATACACCTCCTCACTCAACCACACCACAGTATTGATAAATGTCTATTTATATGTGCTCAAGTGAAACCCCAGTTAATGCCCACTATCTGCACACAATTAATATACAATTATCACTTACTTCAGTTTCTGTATTTTACAGTCCGGGTTCCTCAGAGCGTCAAACGGTAGTTTCACTCCTGAATCTCCCAGTTTATTAAAATTCAGGTCCAGATCAGTCAGAATTAGAATTAGAACATTACAGCGCAGTACAGGCCCTTCGGCCCTCGATGTTGCGCCGACCTGTGAAACCATCTGACCTGCACTATTCCATTTTCATCCATATGTCTATCCAATGACCACTTAAATGCCCTTAAAGTTGGCGAATCTACTACTGCTGCAGGCAGGGCGTTCCACGCCCTTACTACTCTCTGAGTAAAGAAACTACCTCTCACATCTGTCCTATATCTATCACCCCTCAACTTGAAGCTATGTCCCCTCGTGTTTGCCATCACCATCCGAGGAAAAAGACGCTCACTATCCACCCTATCTAACCGTCTGATTATCTTATATGTCTCTATTAAGTCACCTCTCCTCCTCCTTCTCTCCAACGAAAACAACCTCAAGTCCCTCAGCCTTTCCTCGTAAGACCTTCCCTCCATCCCAGGCAACATCCTAGTAAATCTCCTCTGCACCCTTTCCATAGCTTCCACATCCTTCCCAAAATGCGGTGACCAGAACTGCACGCAATACTCCAGGTGCGGTCTCACCAGAGTTTTGTACAGCTGCAGCATGACCTCGTGGCTCCGAAACTCGATCCCCCTACTAATAAAAGCTAACACACCCTCTGCCTTCTTAACAGCCCTATTAACCTGGGTAGCAACCTTCAGGGATTTATGCACCTGGACACCAAGATCTCTCTGTTCATCCACACTACCAAGAATCTTCCCATTAGCCCAGTACTCTGCATTCCTGTTACTCCTTCCAAAGTGAATCACCTCACACTTTTCCGCATTAAACTCCATTTGCCATCTCTCAGCCCAGCTCTGCAGCCTATCTATGTCCCTCTGTACCCTACAACATCCTTCGGCACTATCCACAACTCCACTGACCTTAATGTCATCTGCAAATTTACTAGCCCACCCTTCTACACCCTCTTCCAGGTCATTTATAAAAATGACAAACAGCAGTGGCCCCAAAACAGATCCTTGCGGTACACCACTAGTAACTAAACTCCAGGATGAACATTTGCCATCAACCACCACCCTCTGTCTTCTTTCAGCTAGCCAATTTCTGATCCAAAGCTCTGAATCACCTTCAACCCCATACTTCCGTATTTTCTGCAATAGCCTACCGTGGGGAACCTTATCAAGCGCCTTACTGAAATCCATATACATATATAGATCGGTTTGTACTGAGAGTAGATGCGAGATCTTCGATACAAGAAGATGTGAGATTGTTTTCTACCAGCCTGGCATCACAGATGGAGAAATAACAGGAATTAGAGTAAATCCCCAGTGTTTATTAATAACATTGTTACTGATGGTGTTATTACTAGAGTAATATGCAGTGCTTAGTAATAACACCATTGCTGATACTAATAATAATGCACCGTGTTTATTAATAACACCATTACTGATATTAATAGTAATGTACAGTGTCAGATACCCAGTTATTATAAACACAATCTCACACAGTCTGGTACTTACCCCAGTTTCTGTATTTTACAGTCCGGGTTCCTCAGAGCCTCAGACAGTAGTTTCACTCCTGAATCTCCCAGTTTATTACAACTCAGGTCCAGATCCGTCAGTGATCGGTTTGTACTGAGAGCGGAGGCGAGATCTTCGATACAAGAATCTGTGAGATTGTTTCCTCCCAGCCTGGGATCAAAGATAGAGAAATAACAGGAATCAGAGCGGGGGGGGAGGGGGAGGAAGTGCAGAGAGTGCGGGGGGGTGGTTTATTAATAACATTATTACTGATGGTGTTATTAGTAGAGTAATATGCAGTGCTTAGCAACAACACTATTACTGATACTAATAATAATGCACAGTGTTTATTAATAACACCATTACTGATATTAATAGTAATGTACAGTGTCAGATACCCAGTTATTATAAACACAATCTCCCACAGTCTGGTACTTACCCCAGTTTCTGTATTTTACAGTCCGGGTTCCTCAAAGCCACAGACAGTAGTTTCACTCCTGAATCTCCCAGATTATTGGAATCCAGGCTAAACACAAACAGACAGAGAGAGAGTGAGAAACAAACTGAATCAAACCCTGGACCTCATACAATTCACTTTCTGTTGAATGTTACAGGAAACACTGAAAAAGACTTGAGGAAATTAACAACCAGATTTTCCCATCACTGACAATGAATCTCACACTGTCGAACTCCTCATATATTCAGGAGCTGTCAATAAACATCAAAGAGGGAAGTAACAGGACAGAAGGTAGGTGATTGGTTGTTGAGTATTACAGTGTGTTTTTGTCTCTCTAAGTGACAGCATTTGAATAAAGTATTGCTTGGGGAAATAAATCTATTATTTTATTAAATTAATTCGATAAATGAACTAATTAATACATTTATTATGAATTGTTTTAAAAGACCTAATTACATTTATTCAGATTATCAATAAACAAATTAATTATAAAAGACTAGAGATGACAGGGCAGGCTACGTGTCAGGACTGTAGGATGTGGGAGTTTGAGGATAGCGAGACTGTCCCACATTCCCACACCAGCAGGAAATGTCTCCGTCTTCAGTCATTCCAGCTCAGAGTCAATGGGCTGGAATGTGAGTTTGAGACATTCCCAAACATAAGGGAGGGGGTGGAATGTCTTCACAGTTTTATCCAGAACACAGTCACAGTTCAGAGAAAATCACAGGTTCAAGAAGAAGATGTAACCATTAGGGAGCAGCATGGTGAGGACTGAGGAGAGGTTGAGAAGGAGGTTCCTCAAACACAGGTCCTGTCCAAAAGGTACAATGTACTTGTTACCTGTGAGGACAAGAAGAAAGACTGTGGGGAGGACAGTCACAATGTAGACCAAGGTACTGTGGCTCAGAAGACTGTCCAAGGGGGAAAGAGCAGAATAGAATGTGGTAGTGATAAGGGTTTCTATAATTAGAGGGATGGATAGTGTCCTCTGCAGACATGAATGAGAATCCTGTCGGGTGCGTTGTCTACAAGGTGCCAGGGTAAGGGATATCTTATGGTGGCAGGAGAGCAATTTGGAAGGGGAGGGAATAATCCAGTTGTCGTGGTCGATGTTGGAACAAACGACATATGTAGGAACCGGGAGGAGATCCTGCTGAGGAAATATCAGGTGTTAGGAGCTAAATTAAAAAGCAGGACCTCAAGGGCAATAATCACTGGATTATTTCCCAAGCCACATGTGAATTGGCAAAGAAACAGTCAAATCAGGAGAATTAAAGTGTGGCTAAAGAGCTGGTGTGGGAAAGAGGGGTTCCTTTAAATGAAACACTGGCACCGGTACTGGCACAGGAAGGAGTTATACTGAGTTTACAGACTCCACCTGAACCGGGATGGGACCTGTGTCCAAGTGGAAAGAGTAAATAGGGAGATGGTAAAGGCTTTAAACTAATAAGACGGGGCAGGGTGGGGGAGGGTGGGGAGATGGGGAGGGATGAACAGAAAATGAAATGAACCTGAAAATAAACAATACAGGAAAGTGGAGCATTCTCATAGAGTCGTACAGCATAGAAACAGACCCTTCGGCCCACTGTGTCCATGCCGACCATAAAGCCTATCTATACTAATCCCACCTGCCTGCATTAATTCCATATCCCTCTATGTCTTTCTCATTCAAGTACCTTTCCAGATGCCTCTTAAATTTTGCTACTGTCCCTGCCTCCACCACCTCCTCTGGCAGCTCATTCCAGACACCCACTATTCTTTGTGTGAAACATTTACCCCTTTGATCCCCTTTAAACCTCCTCTCTCTCACCTTAAATCTATGCCCTCTAGTTTTAGTCACCCCTACCATGGGAAACAAACTCTGGCTATCTACCCTATCTGTGCCTCTCATAATTTTATATACTTCTATCATGTCCCTTCTCAGCCTCCTTCGCTCCAGGGAAAACAGACCCAGCCTATCCAATCTCTCTTTATAACTCAGGCCCTCCAAACCAGGTCACATCCTTGTGAATCTTTTCTGCATCCTCTCTAGCTTAATCACATCTTTCCTGCAGTACGGCTACCAGAACTGCACACAGTACTCCAAGTGTGGCCGAACCAACGTTATGTACAACTGCAACATGACGTCCCAACTCTTGTACTCAATGCCTCAGCTGATGAAGGCAAGCATGCCAGACACCTTCTTCACCACCCTGTCTACCTGTGTTGCCACTTTCAGGGAACAATGTACTTGCACCCCGAGGTCTCTCTGCTCAAGAACACTCCCCAGGGCCCTGCCATTCACTGTAAATGTCCTGACCTGGTTTAACTTCCCAAAATGCATCACTTCACACTTGTATGCATTAAATTCCATTTGCCAATCCCTTGCCCACTTTCCCAGTTGATCTATATCCTTTTGTAACCTGAGACAACATTCTTGACTGTCCACTATACCACCAATTTTGGTGTCATCTGCAAACGTACTAATCATGCCCCTTGCATTCACATCCAAGTCATTAATATATATGACAAACTACAGAGGGCCCAGCATCAATCTCTGTGGCACACCACTGGTCACCGGCCTCCAATCTGAAAAACAACCCTCCGCTACCACCCTCTGCCCCCTATCACCAAGCCAATTTTTGTATCCAATTGGTTAGCTCACCCTGGATCCCATGTGTTCGAACCTTCCGCACCAGCCTACAATGTGGGACCTTGTCAAAGGCCTTGCTAAAGTCATGTGGACAACGTCCATCGCCCTGCCCTCGTCAATCCTCTTGGTCAAATCCTCAAAAAATTCAATCAAATTCGTGAGACATGATTTCCCACGCACAAAGCCATGCTGACTATCCTTAATCAGATCATGCCTTTCCAGATGCATATAAATCCTGTCTCTCAGAATCCCTTCCAATAACTTTCCCACCACTGATGTAAGGCTCACCGGCCTGTAGTTCCCTGGCTTATCCCTGCTGCCCTTCTTAAATAAAGACACAACATTAGCTATCCTCCAGTCTTCCGGTACCTCACTGTGGGAGCAGTTTTGCTGAGCTTTTGCTTCTATAACTGTTATTTGAGTAAGTAGATTAATATAATCCTAGCGAATATATGTATATATATATATATATATACTCTCATATATAAGTTGAAAGTATAGTTACATATTGGTACAAAATGGAGTATTTACCCGAGGCATTGTGGGACAGGTTAGTTAGCTCGCAGTTTGAGCCTGGTACAGCAGAGCACAGACACCGAGAGGGGCCCCTCTTATCAGTGTAACTGCAGACTGCACCGCACCCTCAGGAATGCAGGCCCAATTAAAGTGATAGTTGGAAGACTCCAGGATAATTGATGGGGCCTGAGATCATCAATTGGTGATCAGGGGCTTGCATGAGCTGATCACGTTGCCACATGATGACTAATCAGTAATCTAATTGGTAATATGTGTAATGTATGTAATCAATAACCATTCTGATTGGATTGTGTCCAGCCTGGATGGGCTGAGTAACTGTATATCTGTTGTGGATTTTCCTTTGTCCGGTGGAGTAGCACTGGACCGCCTTTAGGGAAGGTGTGCACCCCATGATATCATGCAATAAAGTGTTTATTCTCAAAGTCTGAGTCCGGAGAATTTGTTCAACAATTTGGCATAATCTGGATTTCTCCAACAGTTTGGCGCAGTCGGCAGGATCCCTTTTGTATGGGATCCTAAACGAACCTAACAGGGATTCGGAACCTAAAGTAGAAAATCCAGAAAATTAGAAAATTTGGCGTAGCACCAAATTCCGGGAATTTGGTGATCCTAATTTGAGTTTGCACAGGCTGTTCCTCCACCGGGTGGAGTAAAGAGGCTGTGGGACAAAAGGAGTTAGGACAACCGTCTGGGACGGTAAACGACTGGGGCTGTAACTAAATTTAATACCAAATTGACCCGACAGGCACGTGATTGTTGCTCCTGAGTACATGAGCCGGGATCTGGCCCTAGAGAGAGAGGCTGTGAGACGGAGGGGGAACGGAAGAGCGTTGGCCTGAGAGACAGGGGTGAGCCGGTTAGCTGACCTTGAGAATTTAACATTAACTGCGCCTGTTTGTCTCCTTGTGTGTGGTTTGTCCTTTGTTTGTGTTACTGTGTCTATTCGTTTTCTTGTGTCTTGTTTGTTTTCTTTTGTTTTAATGCTACTTGATTCATAGAAAAGAACTCGCAAGTGAAGAAGGTTTTTGAGAAAGTAGAAGGAAATCTGGACTCAACGGCTTCCAAGAGGGAAGGGTCGCCCCCGGGGACAAGTAATTCGTGTCCTCTGGAGAAAGGCGACCCACGTCCGTTTGACCCCTCGAAGGAGACGCAGAAGCGCCACGGTAAATATGTGTTTTAAAGATAGGTATGTTTGAGAGTAAAAACAAGTTACTGTATCTTTGATTCGACTGTGAGAATGTTGGAAGCTTCCGCGAATGAATTGAATGTCTGGGATGTACAGCTTGTGTTCTGTCGAACTGACTGTCGTTAACTCTTTGTTGTCTGGCTTTGGTGTTGAAAGCATGAGTCTATTAAGTTGTTTGGAATTGAGTGAGTGTGAAAAGTGATTGTTGAGTGTGTTCATTTCAATTTAAGATTGTGCACCCAGGAATGGGATATAAAATGGAATTATATTTTAAGTTAAAGTTTTATTTTTAATTGGTTTTGCAACTGTGAAAAGACAATGAACAATTTTCTAAGAGATAAGCTTCAACCTTGACGGTCTGAAGATGTTTGGCAGAAATCCAATTTGAAGTTTACAACTCCTGCTTTAATTGGAGTTCCAGTTTAAAATCTGTTCTAGTTTTTTTTGAGTTTAAATTAAAGACATGTTTTACTGACTGTTTTTAAGTAGCAAATGTCAGGAATTGAATATTGTTTTAAGGGAGAGAAGGATAAAAAAAAAAGGAGACAATGGGAAAGATTAAAGTTTGTGTAAGGACCTAGTGTTAAATCTTTTGTTGTAAGAATGTTAAATAACTTTTTCTTTAGTTTTTGGTTTTATTACAGTCATTTGAAAGGCGCCTGAAGAACAAGAAAAATGAAGTAATTTACCTATCTTTTAAAATAAGCACATGCTATTCTGTTCTGTGTGTAGTTAATAAGTATTATAAATTAATAAGTCTGAATTGAATTAATACTGTTCAGGTTAATTGACCTGTTTAAGTTGAAGAACTGGAAATTTCATTTGTTGCCACAATGAACTTACAAGTTTATTATGTCATGTTTTGGAGGAGTCTTCAGTTCCGGACAGAGGACTCACTCATATAACATTGGCAGTTTTGATTTTTAAATATTATTGCAGTGAATTGGAATTTGGAATCATCTTTGTTTAAAAAAAATAATAATCCTTGGATTAGGAAATGTCATCTAAGGTAAAAAAAAACATAAACAATATACACTAATGTCTGGAATCAAATGGAAATGTTTGATTTCTGTTTTAAGGAATTATGAATATTAATTGTAAAGGTTCTCCAGGGCTCAAAATGAGAGAGAATTATAATTAATGGGAATTGGCAATCAGATCTGGCTGATGCAAGCGCTAATAAAGTATTTCTGGGGATAAACAAATAGTGAAATAAACAGCTAATTTCCAAGAAGCCTCGAATTTTCCAGTGAAAGTCAGGAAAGTGTAGATAAGACTAGCAATTGATAGTTTTCTCTTGGAGATATGAGTTTTTAAGAGAGCTACATTTGAAAGTCTGGCCATAACCTGAGACATCAGGACCCTGCAGGGGGAGGTAAGCAAAGATCTCAGATAGGCACCACCAGTGCCCCCCCACCCCCCCTTTTCCTCACCGCTGATATTTGATCTTTTGATAAGATCTCCTGAGAGTTCAGAATATGTGGCATGACAGTGGAATACCAGTGTAAGTGTGCAGATGTGATTTGTTATTTGGAAAGCAACGGAAGCATTTGTGGCATTTTCAACTTCAAAGGAGAGCAACCCTAAGGATACCAAAAGGATTTTTAAAAAAAGATTAAAATGGAGTGTGGTTTTTTTCGATCAGAGAAGAAAAAGGTTTTGTAAAGTGACGCAGCTGAGACGATTTTGCTCCACCCCTTGAAAAAAAAACCCCGCTGCAGCTGTTGTTTTTCCATTTAACCCACCACACAATTTTGCATTGCTGAGAGTAAAATTTATATATATTGGACATTATTAAACATTAAATTTCCAAATTGACAGATAGAATTGGACAAATTAACCCATTGGGCTCAGGGGCAGAGCCACAGTGGATTCTTTGTGGGTTGTTATTAAGCAGGTGATGAAAGGCCATGTGAGAATTAATGCCACAGCGAGAGATCCAGCAGCTTTGAGAATTTAGGACCTTAATTGCAGACATCAAATATCACAGCATCTTTATCAATGAGACAATTTTCAGCATCTGCAGTATTTTGCTTTTATTTTAGTGGACAATTTAATCTACCAGGTGTGTCAGATTTTGACAGCAAAAGCCCTCAAGGGACCTTGTGTCAAAAAATAAAATAAAAAAATTGGGGGGTGTATAAGAAAAGGAGCCAGCAATCAAACCAGCATTCAAAATTTATTAAACGGACAACAAGCTCCAATCACCACGATTACCCCCACATTTTAATTACTAACAAGTAAGGTTACGACCCAACAGCCACAAGTGACTGATCTCCCTTGCCCGGCCTTGACTACAGGACCAGAAAATGGACTTGCGATAATAAAAACGAATAAAATTGTATATGATAATATAAAGCTTTAGTTGGTACCGGTAATATTGAATATCTCAGATATCCAGCTACCTGGCTGGTGCCCTGAGAAGACCAGAGAGTTGTACAAGGTTTTTTTGTTTAGAGATACAGCACTGAAACAGGCCCTTCGGCCCACCGAGTCTGTGCCGACCATCAACCACCCATTTATACTAGCCCTACACTAATCCCATATTCCTACCACATCCCCACCTGTCCCTATATATTTCCCTACCACCTACCTATACTCGGGGCAATTTATAATGGCCAATTAACCTATCAACCTGCAAGTCTTTGGCATGTGGGAGGAAACCGGAGCACCCGGAGGAAACCCACGCAGACACAGGGAGAACTTGCAAACTCCGCACAGGCAGTACCCAGAATCGAACCCGGGTCGCTGGAGCTGTGAGGCTGCGGTGCTAACCACTGCGCCACTGTGCCGCCCTACTGCACCACTGTGCCGCCCTACAGTAAGGTATTACTGTAACAATTGCTGAGACAGGAATTTGGTAATGAGGGAATAATGGTCGTATTGATAGGTATTTGGATTATTATTAGATGGGTTACTAACTGGGCAAGGATTGTGGGGAACGAAACCCAAGCACGACGGGACCATATAGATAATTTTGAAAGAGTAGAGATGATAAGAATATAAATTAACTCCTGGATTCTCCAGGACATGTACAACATGTTGGATGGGAAGTGTGTACGGTGTTCCACAGATGACCGTGCTAACTGCGTGACCAGACAGAAAGGGGAATGGGTAACTGAGAGCTGTGTCTTTGGAATTGTTTGTGCCCCTCCCATTGGGCAATAGATGATAAGGAAAGTTGAAAGGAACATGGATGTATGTGGGTACATCGAGCCCAGGGGAAGCGTTGTATGATAATGTTAAATATGAGATTGTGCCTGTCCTGGTCAATATCTCAGGGATGCAAATGCTGGGATATTGTATGGAACAGGCAAGAAATATGTATAGTGTATTAAGTAAGATTGTAATGCATCAGGCTGCCAATGCCATGGGTGCCACTAGATTTAGAGGCCAGGATCAGCTTTATAGAACAAAGTAGAAAATATAGGGGTGATAAGGGGAAAAGATTACATAAAATACAACGATATTTTACCCTATGTTATGGAAATTGGAAAAGAGGTAACTGGAACAACATTGTCCATTGTCTGAGTGTAGTCTGGAAAACCAGGTGGTCATATGTCCTCATCCTATAGATAAAATGGCAGAATCAAAATGTGGATTTAATGCCACTGTAAATTACACCATGGAGACAAGGAAAGCATTGTCAGGGCTAACCCATGTGGCCTACATGGGAAAGGGGAGATATCGCTTAACCACCACAGCGAGGGAGTACCAGTATGGACATAAACGGACCTGCCCGGTGAGCAACAGTACATTTTGGTTCAACCCACAAATACCAAACCGAGTAGGGAAGATGGAGTTGGTGGAGATACATAAACAAAAGACAGAAACGATAACTGTGACAGAAAGTATTAAGGAGGATTTGACTATTCAGCCATTGCCCACATGCTTGGGTAAAGAGAGACAGCAGCTAGAAGTCATTGCTGTAGTGTACTACAATCTGGAACAACAGTCGAAGATGCTACAAGATGAGATTGACAAGATAAATGATTCTACCTGGCAGGAGGACTTATGGAACTGCGGGTCCATAAGATGGATGTGCAGATTCACCCCTGGTTTAGAATTATCTCCCATGTCCTGATAGTGGTTTTGGGTATCATGGTGTTATATGTGACCTACTTAATTTGGCAACTTTAGAAATTAATTAGGTGATGTAAGAGGATGTATCAACACAGGTTGAACAGCTACCCAAAAAGGCAATCAGTATTCGAACTTACTCGATAAATGGATAGGCAATTAGTTATGCCACACAAGGGTAAATGTATAACCTATTCATATATTGTTAAAATGAATTAGTGAATGATCAGTATACTCTAAGAATGAAATTGCGACTGTATTATGTTCGCACAATTGATTGATTATGTAATGGTGATGTTTAAATTGTGCTTTTTTCAATATTACACTGCTTATGCTTTTGCTTTGCAAATGAAATTGTAATTGTACAAGTGTACCACCTTTTCTGTTGTAGACAAGTAGTTGAAGCCCCTGCAAAACTTATGCCTTTACAGAGTTTCCTCAGGCCCCTCTTGTGGCACAAGCAGGCAACGTATTGAGTGTGACCCCTCTGGGTGTTGAAGGCTGTTTTTAGACAAATGGAGACCATTAAAAGCAATTAGGTGGGATCAAGGGAATGATTTTTAAAAATGTTTTGAAGAATCAAAGAGGGGGGACTGTGAGAACAGAATTTTAGTTTAGTTTTAGTTCAGAGATACAGCACTGAAACAGGTCCTTCGGCCCACCGAGTCTGTGCCGACCATCAACCACCCATTTATACTAATCCTACACTAATTCCATGTTCCTACCACATCCCCACCTGTCCCTATATTTCCCTACCACCTACCTATACTAGGGGCAATTTATAATGGCCAATTAACCTATCACCCTGCAAGTCTTTGGCATGTGGGAGGAAACCGGAGCACCCAGAGGAAACCCACGCAGACACAGGGAGAACTTGCAAACTCCACACAGGCAGTACCCAGAATTGAACCTGGGTCGCCGGAGCTGTGAGGCTGTGGTGCTAACCACTGCACCACTGTGCAGTTTAGGGACTGAGAACAGAATTTAGATTTTAGAATTTTTAAGAACAGTATTATATGGGAACATTTAATATAAAACAATTAATCAATCATGTATTGCTAACAGGCCAGCTTCGGTGATGTAGGGAGGGACAGCTTATTAGAAATGATTTCATAACTTCAGGGCGGCAGAGGCAACTTGGCCTTGCAGCTGGTACAGCAAGAGAGAGAGAGAGAGAAATTGTGCTTCAACAGCACTCTTCTTATCAACCAGACATGAGACAATCCTAGGGAACAGTCAGTATGAGAAACATACTGATCAGGCTAACACACGCCCCCTTGTCCGAGGGTGGCTCAGCCTACCCTTCTGATTCAGCAAGTTGCTGAGCTTTTGCTTCTATAATATATTATTTAAGTGTTATTTGAGTAGATAGACCCATATAATCCTAGTGAATATATATACGTTCATATACAAGTTGATCAGTAGAGAGAAGGTTATCATAGAATGATAAATGGGGGGGATGTAGAAATGAGCAGAACGGCATGGCACTATGCTTGATGGGAAATATAGCCAAGTTACGAATAGTAGCTTTGCTGAGCTTTGATAGTATGATATTAAGTGGCAGAAACCACAATGAAATAGTTAAAAGTAAAGTCTGAGAGTGTGAGATCGCAAAGAATAGCCGACACCGGTAAATGTAAGGACATCTGTTCTTTTATGGCCTGATTGTGTGACTCCCTGTGGTTTGGAACAAATGGACTCCTGTGAATCAAATGATGTCCATCCCTGTGTGAGTGATAAGGAATGCTGGGCCCCTCTTATCTTCGTGTACTGCCACTGCTTGATGTAGCTGCAGACTGCACGAAACACTCAGGAATGCAAACCTCATAGAGATAGCAGGATGCAGCGCAATTAATTGTCACAAAGTCGAGACAGAACTCATGATCAATGTAGGGAGTGAGACCAGAATGTTTATTGATGATTCCTATGCTCTTGCTAATTATCTTGCTTGTCTGCTTTCTTTTATCTTGCTGGTGCAAAACAATATTATGTTAGTAACAAGTATGTATGGAGAATGGAGTCTATTGTTAACCTCAGTAACAGATGTACTGCATGTCGCCACGTGGGTGAAGTTGAATTGTGCTGCACTGATTGGTTAAACAAGGAGGTGTAGCATGAATCTTAATGTATAAACAGTAGTACCTGTATCACAAACGGTCACTTACTCTGGTGGATCTGACAGACTCTGTTGGAGTCAGTGCTGTCGTGTCAGAGTAAGTCAGCTGGCTAAATAAAGTAATTGATTTTACCTACACATCCGACTCGGTATATTTACTGAACCAGACTGAAGGCAAAAAGAACTCAGATTTACATATAGACAGATTGGGTGAGTGGACAAGAATATGGCAGTTGGAATTCCATGTGGCAAAGTGAGAAGTTATCAACTTCTTTGGAAAAATAATTTTTAAAAAACAGAAATATTTATGAAGGGAGAGGGACTGGGAAATATTTTCAGTCTGAGGGACCTGAGTGTCCTTGTACGTGAATCACAGAAAGTTAACATGCAGGTACAACAATTGAATAGTAATGCAAAGTTAGCTTTTGTTACAAAGGAATTGGAGTATAAGAGTAAACAAGTTTTACTACAATTACACAGGGCTCTGTTGAAGCCACATCTGGAGTACAGTGTGCAATTTTGGTCTCCTTACAAAGAGTGAAACTAAGGTTCAAGAGATGGGTTCCTGCGATAAGGGGATGGTTCACAATGTGTTCTAATCTAGAAGGATAATTGATGAAGGATAGAACCTGAGAAAATCTTTGCACACTTCTAGATTTATTTACAGTGTTGCACATGAAAAACATGCACCTCCTAAATCCAGTCTTTCTACATTTATAGGGCACTCACGTGAATCCCCAGTTAATGCCCACCACCTACAAAAATTATAAACAATATTCATACAATTAAGGTTATGAAGAGAGACTGAGTAGGCTAGGCCTATACTCTATGTAGAGTATAAGAATAAGAGGTTATCTAATTGAAACCAATACAATTCTGAAAGAGTTTGACAGGGTAGATGCTGAGAAAATGCTTCCCCTCGCTGGACAATCTCGGATATGGGGGACAGGTGCAGAATAAAGCGTCGTCCTTTTAGGACTGAGATGAAGAGAAATTTCTTCATTAAGACACTAGTGAATCTTTGGAATACTCTGACCTAGAGAGCTGGGTTGAGTATGCTCAAGAGAGAGATCGATAGATCGTTGTTACAAATGGAATGATAGGGAACTTTGGGATAGTGCATCATTGTTTATCATCGTTTTAAATCTATCAATATCTTCCAGTTCTGATGCCAGCCTATCAGGCTGAAACGTTCTGTTTCTCTCTCCACAGATACTGCCTGACCTACTGAGTGTTGTCAACATTCTCCTATTTTTATCAGATATACAGCAGCTACAGTATTTTGTTTTTACTTCAATACTTAGGCCTGGATATTAACAGGGGTGAATGACATATGTGGAGAGTGGAGTTTCAGAGCTTTAACTCCATAGACTGCCTCTTTTATCCTTGACCGGTTCCCCACCCTGAAATCAGCCTAATAGACAGGCTTTACCTCCAGTCGGGAAGGGATGACTCTGGAGAAGGCTTCAGGACCGGGGGAGGGGTGTGGGAGGTTGGGGGGGGGGGGGGGGGGGGGGTGAGGGGGGCGCGGGGGTAGGGTATCCAAATGCTGACCCTGGATATGGGGGCTGCCTGATATCAGTGGGTGTACAATCCTCAACTCCAGAAAAGGAAAGTATGGTGCCATCTTCAATCACTGGGCTGTCGCTCCCCAACCTCATGGAAGGGTCTCCTGTGCTGCAGTATGGTGACAGGGAGGTGATGGGAACAGGGACAGGGAATGCCCGATCTCAAACCTGGGCATGGTCATGGGGTGCAATCGAAGGCTGAGGAGGTCCAATCCCAGAGGAGCATTCCGATCCTGGATGGGGAAATGGTTCCGATCACCAAGCCCCGGTTTCTTTGTATGTGGCGTGGGTATAATTGAGAACACTGGCTGGCCAGTGTTAAACATGTAAAGCAGATTAAATCCGAGACTTACGGCCTCAAAAAATATTTTAATTTCCAATCCGCCTTCTGGGACCGGTTGCCTCCACTTCCCCTGGCCTTACTCCATTAAACTGAGTCTATCTTGCTTCCTAATTGGTTTTCCATCTTGGACACTGGCGAGAGTGATGGTTCCTCGAGGAGTGGAGCCTGAACAATGTCCGTGGCGCCACGGGTGGCTCAGATGTACAGGAGGGGTAGAAGAAGAGTGGAAGAACAATAGTGATAGGGTACTCGATAGTCAGGGGATCAGACAGGCGTTTCTGCAGCAGCAAACATGACTCCAGGATGCTGTGTTGCCTCCCTGGTGCTGGTCAAGGATGATATGGAGCGGCTGCAGGGCATCCTGAGGGTGAACGGTCAGAGGTTGTGGTCCACATTGGTAACAATGACATAGGAAGAAAGAGGTATGAGGTCCTGAAAGCAGATTATAGGGAGTCAGGAAGGAAATTAAGAAGCATCCAAAACAGTAATCTCAGGATTACTCCCAGTGCCACGTGCAACTGAGCATAGGAATAAAAGAATTGACTGATTGAACACGCGGCGGGAGAATTGGTGTAGGAGAGAGAGTATCAGATTTCTGGGGCATTGGGACCGGTTCTGGGGCAGATGGGACCTGTACAAGATGGACGGGCTACACCTTAACAAGACCGTTACTAATATCCTCGCAGGGAGATTTGCTAGTGCTGTTGGGGAGCGTTTAAACTACCTTGTCAGGGGGATGGGAACCTGAGGGGTAGCTCAAATTGGAAGGAAATAAATCTGGTAACAGGAGGTAGAAAAGTAGCAAGTTACATCAGAAGGTAGGCGAAACAAAGGGGGGCATCAACTAGGCTTAGAATGGATAAGGTCAAGAAGATGAGGTTAAGGGCATTCTACCTGAATGCACGCAACATTTACAACAAGGTAGATGATTTAAAGGCCCAAATAGAGGTAAATGGGTATGATCTAATTGCTATAATGGAAACGTGGTACAGGGTGACCAAGACTGGGAACTGAATCTGAAAGGATATTTGACATTTAGGAAGGACAGGCAAAAGGAAAAGGAGGTAGTGTTGCGCTGGTCATAAGGGATTGGATCAGTACATCAGTAAGGAAGGATCTCAGATTGGCCGAACAAAATGTGGAATCTGTTTGGGTCGAGCTAAGAAACAGCAAGTGGCAGCAAATATTGGTAGGAGTTTTTTTTTATAGGCCACAAAACAATAGTGGTGTGATGCATGGTATTAATCAGGAGGTTATAAAAGCATGTGGCATGGGTGATACAGCAATCATGGGTGACTTCAATCTGCATATAGACTGGGTAAAATCCTGCCCTCACTGAGACACAGAGAATGTTTGATCAGTAATTTCCAGTGTATTTTCCCTTCTCTCTCACAGTTAATTAACTGGCGATTGTGATCCTATCTCGGGGAAAGTGTGGTGTCTCCATCTGCACCACTCGCTATCTGGTGGCCATGGCAACGGCAGACCTTCTGTCCATTATCGCTGTGATCGTACTGTTCAGAATCTGTTACTTTTATTATTTCCTGGGATATTTCCTGGGTATCCACCCCAATGTGTAGTGTTATCATTGTCCTGATTCGTGCAGCCGCAGACTGTTCTGTCTGGTTCACTGTCACTTTCACCTTTGATCGATTTGTTGCTATTTGTTGACAGAAGCTAAAAACAAAATATTGCTCTGAGAAAACTGCAGCTGTTGTTCCATCAATGACGTGTATTCTGCTCTGTTTAAAAAAAAGTCCCCCTCTACTTTATATAAGAACCTGTAAAGGTAATCGACAATGTTCCGTGGGACTGTACTATAAAGACAAACTATTTTTCTGAGCCCGGATGGGTGGGGTTTGACTTGTTTGATAAGTGTTTAACCCCATTGCTCCCTTTTGCTTTAATTCTGTTGTTCAACGCTCGGACAGTCAGAAATATTTTAGTGGCCAGTCGAGTCCGTAAAGGACTGAGGGGTCAGAGCAAAAGAGAAAATCACAGTGACCCAGAAACAGGGAGCAGAAGGAAGTCTGTGATTTCACTTTTCTCCATATCTGGCAGCTTCATACTTCGTTGGCTGGCTTTTGTTATAGATTTCTTATATTCTATCATTACTGGAACAGATCACAAGGATTACAACGATTCTGAATCTATATTTAGACAAGTCGGGTTTTTGCTGCTGACTTTAAGTTGCTGCACAAACACATTTATTTCAATACACTGGTGGGGTGGCGGGCTAGGTCACATATGCCAAAGAGCAGCGGGCAGTGGGCAAGCTGTGACAGACAGTTAGATGAGCTGAAATACACTGGCGGGGAGTGGGGGAGTGGAGTGGGGGAGTGGAGTGGGGGTGGGGGGTTCTGGGGAAAGTGCGGGGGGGTGGTGGTGGGGGGGAGGGTGCGTGGCACAGACCACAAAGAACAGTGGGCCAGAATTAACCCATTCATAAACCAGACATTCATATTCACAAACCGGAATACATACTGCAGGATAATTCCCACCACTCACCAGGGTCTGTGTAAGACCATAAATAAATATTTTTCGTCTATTTCCAACATTTGGTCACTGCTTCCATGATTGGCGGGAAATGGGTGCTGCTGGCAATGCCGGCGTCAACTATCCATCTTTAGTTGCCTGTTGAGAAGGTGGCATTGGCCCTTCTTTCTTGAACCAGTTGCTGTTGGGTTCCCACAGTTGCTGCTATTGAAAGACTTCCAGGATCTGAACAATTTGTGCAGCTTTCCATGGCAGAGTAGCCTGTTAAATGGCTATTTTCACAGATGAAGACTGGGCCACTCGAATAAGGTAAAATAAGGAACAGATTGCCTGAAACAAAAGTAATATATTTTGTTTCAATCTAATGTAAAAAAAAAGTCATCTGGATGGCCAAAAGTTCCTGCTGGTGCCGCTGGAGGAGATGGTTACCTGAGCTCACTCTTGTCCCCCCACCAGGATACTCCTCGTTAACAATGACACCTGTGTCCAGTCTCGTTGCCCCTCAGTGACCACCATCTTTGTGAGGGGCGAAGACCAAAAAGAAACTTCCAACCACTTCAGGTTTGATTACTGACTGATCCCAGTGAAGGAAAGGGAAACTATCATTTAAATAAAAATAAATCCCTTTTGTTGGGGAAGGCATGGTTTGACAATTTTAGCCCAACTTCCCCTCAAGTGACATTCGACAATGGGGTAAGTACTGTTATGGAGCCCGGAACCTCTCCTCCTGCGTGGCAATAATATCGCACTGTGAGCATGTGTCTCCCACTCTCATTGTGTTACCCACTGTGAGCATGTGTCTCCCACTCTCCGTTTGTTACCCACTGTGAGCATGTGTCTCCCACTCTCCGTTTGTTACCCACTGTGAGCATGTGTCTCCCACTCTCCGTTTGTTATACACTGTGAGCATGTGTCTCCCACTCTCATTGTGTTACCCGCGGTGAGCATGTGTCTCCCACTCTCATTGTGTTACCCACTGTGAGCATGTGTCTCCCACTCTCCGTTTGTTACCCACGGTGAGCATGTGTCTCCCACTCTCCGTTTGTTACCCACTGTGAGCATGTGTCTCCCACTCTCCGTTTGTTACCCACGGTGAGCATGTGTCTCCCACTCTCCATTTGTTACCCACTGTGAGCATGTGTCTCCCACTCTCCGTTTGTTACCCACTGTGAGCATGTGTCTTCCACTCTCATTGTGTTACCCACTGTGAGCATGTGTCTCCCACTCTCATTGTGTTACCCACTGTGAGCATGTGTCTCCCACTCTCCGTTTGTTACCCACTGTGAGCATGTGTCTCCCACTCTCCGTGTGTTATCCACTGTGAGCATGTGTCTCCCACTCTCCGTTTGTTACCCACTGTGAGCACGTGTCGCCCACTCTCCGTTTGTTACCCACGGTGAGCATGTGTCTCCCACTCTCATTGTGTTACCCACTGTAAGCATGTGTCTCCCACTCTCATTGTGTTACCCACTGTGAGCATGTGTCTCCCACTCTCCGTTTGTTACCCACTGTGAGCATGTGTCTCCCACTCTCCGTGTGTTACCCACTGTGAGCATGTGTCTCCCACTCTCATTGTGTTACCCACTGTGAGCATGTGTCTCCCACTCTCCGTTTGTTACCCACTGTGAGCATGTCTCCCACCCTCCGTTTGTTACCCACTGTGAGCATGTGTCTCCCACTCTCCGTGTGTTATCCACTGTGAGCATGTGTCTCCCACTCTCCGTGTGTTATCCACGGTGAGCATGTGTCTCCCACTCTCCATTTGTTACCCACTGTGAGCATGTGTCTCCCACTCTCCGTTTGTTACCCACTGTGAGCATGTGTCTCCCACTCTCCGTGTGTTATCCACTGTGAGCATGTGTCTCCCAATCTCATTGTGTTACCCACTGTGAGCATGTGTCTCCCACTCTCATTGTGTTACCCGCGGTGAGCATGTGTCTCCCACTCTCCATTTGTTACCCACTGTGAGCATGTGTCTCCCACTCTCCGTTTGTTACCTACTGTGAGCATGTGTCTCCCACTCTCCGTGTGTTATCCACTGTGAGCATGTGTCTCCCACTCTCATTGTGTTACCCACTGTGAGCATGTGTCTCCCACTCTCATTGTGTTACCCGCGGTGAGCATGTGTCTCCCACTCTCCGTTTGTTACCCACGGTGAGCACGTGTCTCCCACTCTCATTGTGTTACCCACTGTAAGCATGTGTCTCCCACTCTCATTGTGTTACCCACTGTGAGCATGTGTCTCCCACTGTCCGTTTGTTACCCACTGTGAGCATGTGTCTCCCACTCTCCGTGTGTTACCCACTGTGAGCATGTGTCTGCCACTCTCCATTTGTTACCCACTGTGAGCATGTGTCTCCCACTCTACGTTTGTTACCCACGGTGAGCATGTGTCTCCCACTCTCCGTTTGTTACCCACTGTGAGCATGTGTCTCCCACTCTCCGTGTGTTACCCACTGTGAGCATGTGTCTCCCACTCTCATTGTGTTACCCACTGTGAGCATGTGTCTCCCACTCTCCGTTTGTTACCCACGGTGAGCATGTGTTTCCCACTCTCCGTTTGTTACCCACTGTGAGCATGTGTCTCCCACTCTCCGTGTGTTACCCACTGTGAGCATGTGTCTCCCACTCTCATTGTGTTACCCACTGTGAGCATGTGTCTCCCACTCTCCGTTTGTTACCCACTGTGAGCATGTGTCTCCCACTCTCCGTTTGTTACCCACTGTGAGCATGTGTCTCCCACTCTCATTGTGTTACCCACTGTGAGCATGTGTCTCCCACTCTCCGTTTGTTACCCACGGTGAGCATGTGTCTCCCACTCTCCGTTTGTTACCCACTGTGAGCATGTGTCTCCCACTCTCCGTTTGTTACCCACGGTGAGCATGTGTCTCCCACTCTCCATTTGTTACCCACTGTGAGCATGTGTCTCCCACTCTCCGTTTGTTACCCACTGTGAGCATGTGTCTCCCACTCTCCGTTTGTTACCCACTGTGAGCATGTGTCTCCCACTCTCATTGTGTTACCCACTGTGAGCATGTGTCTCCCACTCTCATTGTGTTACCCACTGTGAGCATGTGTCTCCCACTCTCCGTTTGTTACCCACTGTGAGCATGTGTCTCCCACTCTCCGTGTGTTATCCACTGTGAGCATGTGTCTCCCACTCTCCGTGTGTTATCCACTGTGAGCATGTGTCTCCCACTCTCCGTTTGTTACCCACTGTGAGCACGTGTCTCCCACTCTCCGTTTGTTACCCACGGTGAGCATGTGTCTCCCACTCTCATTGTGTTACCCACTGTAAGCATGTGTCTCCCACTCTCATTGTGTTACCCACTGTGAGCATGTGTCTCCCACTCTCCGTTTGTTAACCACTGTGAGCATGTGTCTCCCACTCTCCGTGTGTTACCCACTGTGAGCATGTGTCTCCCACTCTCATTGTGTTACCAACTGTGAGCATGTGTCTCCCACTCTCCGTTTGTTACCCACTGTGAGCATGTGTCTCCCACTCTCCGTGTGTTATCCACTGTGAGCATGTGTCTCCCACTCTCCGTGTGTTATCCACGGTGAGCATGTGTCTCCCACTCTCCATTTGTTACCCACTGTGAGCATGTGTCTCCCACTCTCCGTTTGTTACCCACTGTGAGCATGTGTCTCCCACTCTCCGTTTGTTACCCACTGTGAGCATGTGTCTCCCACTCTCCGTGTGTTATCTACTGTGAGCATGTGTCTCCCACTCTCCGTTTGTTACCCACTGTGAGCATGTGTCTCCCACTCTCCGTTTGTTACCCACTGTGAGCACGTGTCTCCCACTCTCCGTATGATACCCACGGTGAGCATGTGTCTCCCACTCTCATTGTGTTACCCACTGTGAGCATGTGTCTCCCACTCTCCGTTTGTTACCCACTGTGAGCATGTGTCTCCCACTCTCCGTGTGTTATCCACTGTGAGCATGTGTCTCCCACTCTCCGTGTGTTATCCACGTTGAGCATGAGTCTCCCACTCTCCGTGTGTTATCCACGGTGAGCATGTGTCTCCCATTCTCCGTGTGTTATCCACGGTGAGCATGTGTCTCCCACTCTCCGTGTGTTATCCATTGTGAGCATGTGTCTCCCACTCTCATTGTGTGACCCACTGTGAGCATGCGTCTCCCACTCTCCGTGTGTTATCCACGGTGAGCATGTGTCTCCCACTCTCCGTTTGTTACCGACTGTGAACATGTGTCTCCCACTCTCCGTTTGTTACCGACTGTGAACATGTGTCTCCCACTCTCATTGTGTGACCCACTGTGAGCATGTGTCTCCCACTCTCCGTTTGTTACCCACTGTGAGCACACGGCTCCCACTCTCCGTTTGTTACCCGCGGTGAGCATGTGGCTCCCATTCTCCGTTTGTTACTTACGGTAAGCATGTGTCTCCCACTCTCATTGTGTTACCCGCGGTGAGCATGTGGCTCCCACTCTCCGTTTGTTACCCACTGTGAGCATGTGTCTCCCACTCTCCGTTTGTTATACACTGTGAGCATGTGTCTCCCACTCTCATTGTGTTACCCGCGGTGAGCATGTGGCTCCCACTCTCCGTTTGTTACCCACTGTGAGCATGTGTCTCCCACTCTCCGTTTGTTATACACTGTGAGCATGTGTCTCCCACTCTCATTGTGTTACCCACTGTGAGCATGTGTCTCCCATTCTCGTTTGTTACCCACTGTGAGCATGTGGCTCCCACTCTCCGTGTGTTACCCACAGTGAGCATGAGGCTCCTGCTTTCCACATGCTGCCAGGAGTGTGCATGTGGATCTCCCTCTCCACATGTTAGCCACTGTTCCATACTTCTCCCCTATCCTTGTGTAAGAGGCGATATATTCCCCAACCAGAAACAAATGCAGTTCTCGACTGAAGGATTTCAGTGAATCACCATCTACTGTCTGAGACAGAAGCCTGGTCCGGAGGTTCACTATTCTCCGGGATAAGAACCATCTCCTCACACTGATCCTAGGCCTGGCCTTGTACAATTTCAAATTTAGAGCCAGGACCCTCCCAAAGCCATTTAACTGGAACATACTCAACTGGAACATGATGTATTTCTTCAATCATCTTGTAAACATGGATCAGCTCAACCCCAATTCTACCATTCTCTGAAGTGTAGAGTCCCAACCCTTTCAGCTTTTCTTGATAACAAAGATACTTTAGGAACAAAAGGATTAACCTCTGCCATGTTTTATCTTTGGGTGATACTGAAGTTTATTGGCTCCAGTGGAGAGGGAAGTAAACGGCTCAGAGAATGTCGATGTGTCCGACTTCGGAGATTACGCATCAAACAGTGTTTTATAAAATGAACATAGACTGAATTCTGGGAGAGCTCAGAGAAATCAGCTTTGATTGCAGAATGAACACACAGCAAAATAAAATTATTCTTCTGGTGGAGGGAAAATAAGACGTTGGCGGCAGATTAAGACATTGCCAGATCTTTATGAAGAAAATAAAATCAAAAATATTCATCTCCCTCCCAAGCTGTAAGAGTGATGGTGTATGAGGTTATAATGCTCCCTACCCGGTGCTGCAACTTTTCTCCTTGCACTATAACACAGGACAGGGCCATGTCGGTCCGGCACTCGGCTGCTGGGGGACAAGCTGGGCTGCAGCAGCTGTCTTTGTGACTTTTTGATATTTCATTAATCATTCAATGAGGATCTATTGGAGGGCAGGTCTGGTGCCAGAATAGTCTGAATAAAAGTTTCTGCAGTTAAAACACTAGGAGTTGGATCTTGTGATGAAATCTCTGGTCGGCAGTGAGATCAGGGACCTTCTGTCGCATCTCCTGCCTCTGGGGTCTCCCTCAATGCTCTAAACTGAGTGTCTTGGGGTTCAAAATCTTTCAGAAAAAAATCTAGCTTCCAAAGCAGGCTGGACACTTGAATACGCCAACTGGAGCAGTGGAATAGGACTGTGGGTCTATTTTGTCGGTTGGAGGAGTAGGACAATGATTCACAGGGACGGCCGGGTGCATTCACATTGGGCTGCGAGAAATGAAACTCTTCGACTGGTGCAAGATGAATATATGTGAAAAGAGTTTTGAAGAATATTCTCATTAATCAAGAATAAAAGTAAAAGTTCAAAAGCAACATCTCGCATTTATAGAGCACCTTTAACGTAATAAAATGTCCAAAAGCGCTTCACAGAAGGTTAATCAGATAAATATCAACTCTGATCCAAAGGGGATTTCTTGTGGGAACTAAGAGCAGTGTCAATGGAGGAACAGAGTTTGAAGTGTTTAGGTTCGAAGTGGAGAGCCTTCCTGAGCAACAAGCAAGTTCCCAGCAACGAAAATCTAGATGCTCTCAGAGCTGCCAGGAACAAGTCTCCGCAGATTGCTCGGCACTGCACCAGTCAATACTGGTTAAAACTCTGCAACAGTTTACAATCTGCTGCTGAATCCAGGGATGCTGGAGGGAGGTATGAAGGAATTGAGAAAGCAACGGGCCCAACCACAACTAAATCAGCTCCCTCAAGACAAAGTCAGGAGTGATCATCACTTGCCATAGAATTCCCAGCCTCTGCCCTGTTCTAGTAGCGACTGGATTAAAAAGCATTACAGGGTGATTACTACCATCATAGTTTTAGATTCAATCTGTAATGAGAGATAACTCATTCTTGGAACAGGTCCCTGTCAGCACTACAGTACCTCATACCGACTGACAAAATAATAGATTGGCTACACCAATGACACAGCTAGGTCGCCCTTCAATGGATGGTTGAACCAGTTGTTAACCAGATACATTTATGCCTGTACACTTTTAAATCGCCTAAGTAAAGATGGAGGCCAGACCAGAAGGAACAATGTCAGTAGGAGATAGTAAGGATTTTACCGGGATGCAGACCTTCATAATGGAAGTACGTCGACAGCAGCAGAAACACTGTGACAAATGGCAAGCCAATCACTGGACAGTTGGCAGCTTGAAAGTGTAATTATAAATTATATAGGGGAGAGTTCATTTCAGTGGCAGAAACAAAAGCAACTGTTTTTTTGGATGGGTTCCAGGAATGTCAGTTGAGAGGGCTACGTGTAAGTGACTGAAGGTTGATTTTTTTTTTTGCTGTTGAGACAACAGGAGTAGACAGACTAGTGAGATGAACAGGTCAAGAGGGAAAAAAGGAACAGGAATAGGCTAGTTAGCCCCACAAGCCTGTTCTGCCATTCAGTAAGAACTTGAATGATCTGTGACCTCGCTCAATATACCCGCCTTTGCCCCATATCCCTTAATCCCCTTGGTTAACAAAAATCTATCCACCTCAATTTTAAAATTAACAATTGGTCTAGCTTCAATTGGTTTTTGTGGTACAAACTTCCAAACCTCTACCATCTTTGTAGAAGTGTGTACAAGTGTTTCTGAATTTCACTCCTGAAAGGTCTGGCTCTAATTTTTAGACTGCTCATCCTAGTCCTGGACTCAACCAGCGGAAAAAGTTTCTCTCTATCTGCGGTATCTGTTCCCCTTAATATCTGGAAATCTTTGATCAAATCACCCCTCAGCCTTCTAAATTCCAGGAAATACAATGCTAGTTTGTGTCGTCTCTCCTCGTAATTTAATAAATGGAGTCCACATATCATTCTGGTAAATCTGCGTTGCACTCTGAAGGCCTGCTACCCGACCCGAACCTGACAGGACCCAATGACATGCCTCAGGTTCGGGTCTGCCCGGGCCCCTCTTCCGGGTACGGCTTTCGGGCTCGGGTCGGATCAGGCCGAGTCCGGGTCGGTTTGGGCCGTACACACACGGTAAGTGCTCCGCTGGTAAGTATTGAAATTTTAAAAATTAACCTGAGCTGGGAGCTCGTGGCGAAACTGAGTCTGCGCAGTGAGCGAATTACGTCACACTGACAGCATCATGCATGCGTTGCAGCTTTGTGGAGCTTCCCAATCCGAAGGTAACTCAAGGGGTGGTCGGGCCAGGCTCGGGGCAAAATTGGAGGGACACGGGACGGGTCCGTTGCGAATCGGTCGGGTTCTTTTTCCCGACCTGAGCAGGCCTTTATTGCACTCCCTCCAAGGCTAATGTATCCTTCCTAAGATATAATGCCCAGAATTGAACACAGTACTCTAGGTGTGGTCTAATAAGAGCTTTACATAACTGAGTCCTGGCTTCTACCCTTTGTATTCTAGTCCTCGAGATATAAAGGCCAGCATTTCATTATCCCTTTGATTATTTTTTGTACCTGATAATGGTACTTTAATAGTCTTATGTACACGAACTCTCAAGTTGCCTCCACAGTTTCTAGCTTTTCCTCCTTTAGAAAGTATCCTGTTGTATCCTTTTTAGATCTGAAGTGGGTGACCTCACATGTGCCTACACTGAAACCCATTTGCAAAGTTTTGCCCATTCACTTCGTCTATCAATATCTCTTTGTAGGTCTATGCTTCCACCTACACTGTTTACAATGCTGCTTATCATTGTGTCACCAACAACATCAGCTTTGTGACTTTCTCTCCATAATCTACATCTTAATAAAACACAATGAATAGCGGAAGCCCAAATACAGATCCTTGCGGCACATGATTAGCCACCTCCAGCCAATTGGAGTACCTGCCCATTGTCCCTACTTTCTGTCTCCTGTTGCTCAATATTGTTCCTAAACAGATCAGTAATTTGGCTTCCATTCCATAAACTTCAACTTTAGCTAACAGTCTCTTATGAAGAACTGTATCAAATGCATTCTGCAAGTCCATATAAATTACAGCCATAGATAATCCGCTGCCCATTATTCTAGTCACCACTTCAAAAAAAATTCAATCAGGTTCGTTAGGCATGACCTACCCTTTACAAATCCATGATGGCTCTCTTTGCTCAGCTGAAAATGTTCAAATTGTTCAGTCATCCTATCCCTATTTATAGACTCTTCCCAATAACAGATGTTAGGCTAATCAGTCCATAATTTCCTGGTTTACCTGTCACTTTTCTTAGTGATCCGTCATTGATCTGCCTCTCTGAATTTTACCAGACCAAAGCTGATTTTGATCCACACTCAGATTTATCTGATAACGGTAATGATTCGAGGCCTTCAGGACAAAATTCTCTGAAATGATTCTCAAATTTTAACTTGGTAAGAAGCCCTGAGATGCACTTATAAGCTAATGCATAATTTAATTGAACCTCACACAATAACAAACCAATTTCCTTAGATATCCAGGAAGCAGCAATACAGAGATGAAGTTTAACAAAATTGAAAACATTTCCAAGTGCACATCATTACACAAAGCCCCTCAGTTTTCTCAGGCTATTTCATGGAGTCAGCAGGTCTTTTCACAATCTCATGGTTTTCATTCTTGGATCATTTTAAAATTCAGTCTTCAGTAAGTGTTTACATTTCCATGATAACACCAGTACCTGCTCTCATGTTGTTGCCAGAAACACAGAAGGTTCAGGATCCTGAAACACTATAAATGCATACAATCAACTGCACAGAATGGCAGACAACCAACTGACACTTTCTTCATTTCTCCCAGTGTGCTGGTCCATTCTCGGTGCACCTGTCTCAGGGACCTCTCGCAAAAGGATACTCTCCCTGGGTCGCCCTAGACACTGAGTGTTGGTCCCTATTGGTCAGTGGATCCTTCCCAGCTGAACAGACATCACGTACATCCTGAACCCACACAAATTCACTTCCCATGCAGGGGCACTGAGCGTGAACCCAGGATAATGTAGTTCCCAAACCCAGGGATATTGAGTGCAATTACCAGTGTCCCACTGCAGCTCAGACTGAGCCCCACCCTGGACCCTTCCTGTCTGTACGTTTCCCCAGTGCCCCATTGAGGAACATTCAGTCCCGGATATCCTGCAGAAACAGCGCTGTGGGGCCGGGCGGCTGAGTCACGTGACCCTGTTGCTGGACCTCTGATGTCACAATGGGAGATGACACTCGCTCAGCTCGAACTAGAAACAGTGAAACAGCCAATAGGATTTAAACCTGGAGCGCGGCCAATTAAAGGGGAAGGACAGAAAATTGGCCAAAAATGGTCAAATAATGAGAGCAGCAAAGTTTATAAATTGACAAATTCATATTTCCACACTCAGTCTGGCTCTGGATTCCTGCAGCGACTCCAGGTGTTTCTTTCCATTTAAACTGAATTGATTTCCATCCAGCCTGAAACAGATTAAAAATTAAACAGGAAATAAACAGTTTGAACAACAGTGAAAATACAATGGAGATTGGGGCTAACATTTCAATAATAATTACAGACAAATGCCACCCATGAAAGTGTTTGAATCCCATTTATATTTTACTTATTACAGTAAACATTAACATAAATAGTCACCAAATCTGCTCCAGACTCCTGCAGGTCCGTATGAGTTGGCAGAGAGCGGGTACAGATCGGTCTGTGAAGAAGTTTGATCCCAGGTTCAGAACCTTCAGTGACTGGTTTGCACTGAGAGTGGAGGCGAGATCCTCGGCACAAGAATCTGTGAGACCAGCTGCATCTAACCTGGGGATCAGAGAGAAAGAAATAACAGGAATCTGAGTAAATCTCAACTGTTTATTAATAGCACTATTAGTGGTACTAATAATAATGTACAGGGTTAGAGATCCAGTTGATATTAACACAATCTCACACATTTTGGTACTTACTCCAGTGTTTGTATTTTACAGTCCGGGTTCCTCAGAGCCGCAGACAGTAGTTTCATTCCTGAATCTCCCAATTTATTGTGATTCAAGTTCAGAACCGTCAGTGACCGGTTTGCAGTAAAAATGGAGGCAAGATCCTTGGCACAAGAATTTGTGAGAGCGACACGAGCCAGCCTGAAGATCAGAGAGAGAAATAACAGGAATCAGATTAAATCCCCAGTGTTTATGAAGAATACTATTATTGATACAAATAATAATGTACAGAGTCAGACATTCAGTTATTATGGACACAATCATTCACACTCTGATACTTACTCCAGTCTCTGTATTTTACAGTCTGGACTCCTCAGAGCTGCAGACAGTAGTTTCACTCCTAAATCTCCCAGTTTATTATTACCTAGGTTCAGAACCGTCAGTGACCGGTTTGTACTGAGAGCAGAGGCGAGATCTTCGGCAGAAGAACTTGCGAGACCGTTATTTTCCATCCTGCCGATCAGAGGGAAAAAAATAAGGATAAATCACCGGTGTTCACTAGCAACACTGTTACTGACAATAATAAGGTACAGTGCTAATTAATAACAAGATTACTTAGAGTAATAATACTTATAGTAAGAGTTTATGAATATCACTACTGCTGAGCCTAATAATAATGAACAGTGTCAGACATCCAGTTATTATAAACACCATCTCACACAGCTCCTGACCTCATTACAGCATTGGTTCAAACATGGATGAAACAGCTAAACACAAGAGGTGAGGTGAGAGTGACTGCCCTTGACATCAAGGCAGCATGTGACCAAGTGTGGCATAAAAGAGCCCTAACAAAACTGGAATCAATGGGAATCAGGGGGAAAACTCTCCGCTGGCTGGAGTCTTACCTAGCGCAAACAAAGATGGTTGTGGTTGTTGGAGGACAATAATCTCAGATCCAGGACATCACTGCAGGAGTTCCTCAGGGTCGTGTCCCAGGCTCAACTATCTTCAGCTGCTTCATCAATGACCTTCCTTCAATCATAAGGTCAGAACTGGGGATGTTCGCTGATGATTGCACAATGTTCAGCACCATTCGTGACTCCTCAGATACTGACCCAGTCCGTGTAGAAATGCAGCAAGACTTGGACAATATCCAGGCTTGGGCTGATAAGTGGCAAGTAACATTCGCGCCAGACAAGTGCCAGGCAATGACCATCTCCAACAAGAAAGAATCTAACCATCTCCCCTTGACATTCAACGGCATTACCATCGCTGAATCTCCCACTGTCAACATCCTGGAAGCAACCATTGACCAGAAACTAAACTGGAGTAGCCATATAAATACCGTGGTTACAAGAGCACGTCAGAGGCTAGTAATCCTGAGGCGAGTAACTCACCTCCTGACTCCCCAAAACCTGTCCACAATCTACAAGGCACAAATCAGGATTGTGATGGAATATTCTCCACTTGCCTGGAGGGGTGCAGCTCCAAGAAAACTCAAGAAGCTCAACACCATCTCAAGACAAAGCAGCCCGCTTGATTGGCATTCCATCCCACAAATATTCACTTCCTCCACCACTGAGGTACAGTGCAGCAGTGTGTACCATCTACAAGATGCACTGCAGCAATGCACCAAGGTTCCTTCGACAACACCTTCCAAACCGGTGACCTTTACCACCTGGAAGGACAAGGGCAGCATATACATGAGAACACCAGCACCTGCAAGTTCCCCTCCAAGCCACACACCGTCCTGACTTGGAACTATATCACCGTTCCTTCACTGTCGCTGGGTCAAAATCATGGAACTCACTTCCTCATAGCACTGTGGGTATCCCTATCTCACATGGACTGCAGCGGTTCAAGAAGGCAGCTCACCACCACCTTCTCAAGGGCAATTAGGGATGGACAATAAATGCTGGACTGGCCAGCGACACCTACATCTCAGGAACAAATTTTTTAAAAATGTCTTGTACATACCGCAATTCCTGTATGTTACAGTCCAGATTCCTCAGAGCCGCTGACAGTAGTTTCAGTCCTGCATCTCCCAGTTGATTGGAACTCAGTCTAAACGCAAACAGACAGAGAGTGAGAAACAAATGGAATCAAGCCCTGGATCTGATATATATGTTTTTCTGCGAGACATCACAGGAAATTAATGAGCAGGTTTTCCTCTCACTGACTAAAACTAGGGAAGGTATGAGAACCCTGGGGAAGAACACTCGAGAAGATACCCCTGAGCCAAGGGCTCAGAAAACAGAAGAACAGCTGCAAGTCCAAGACTGATCACCTCGTGCCGTGATGGAAAGTATGCTGTGCAAGTAGTGATGATTTACTTTGATGATTTCATACCTTTAACAATCATTTTCCGTGGATTCTTTAAGAGCAAGTGCGTATTAGGCACAACATAATGCACTCATCAGGACAGACACAAGAATGCTAAATTTCAAAGGCTGCAACAATTTATACTGCATGAGAAAAGGGGTACTGATTGGTTGGCAAGTCACCTCTGATTGGTCAAGGCATTGCCATAGAGATGTGCCAGGGAATTATTATCCGATCACGCTATTGTTTAATTCAAAAAAGGTGCAAGGCCTGGACATGCTCCTTTTGCCTGCAGAGGACAGGTCCCTGGGTGTGAATATAATATCTGTCGGTTCAAGCAAACGTAAGTGAGCTCATTGTGAGCCCGACTGATAATCTTAAATTGGTTGTTAATGTAATTATTAGCACTCTCAGGATTGTTCAGCAAGAGCTGTCCAATCCGTGGAATCACATCTAACCTATGGCCTACATACCAGGCATTGTGTCGGCTCTGAAATTAATATCCCACATTACTTATTTCTCTGGGAGTCAGACCATCTTTTGGATTTGACGGTAGCATCCAGTTAGTGGTAAGTAATACTCATGTTGCTGCTGCATAGTAGCAGCGTGAAGTAGATAGCTTCACCTGTTGCTCGACTCTTTCAGATACCTTACCCTTCTAGGGTACTTTGAGGTAGACTGGGCACTTTTCAGGTCCGAAAGTGGCAGCCTTAGGCCCAATGGTGAGTATGTGCAAGACACAGCGAGCAATGATATGAGCGGGGTAGCCATTATCCCGTGGGATAGCTTTGATGTGCCCTATTTCGGTAAACAAATGGCTTGGGCCTTATTTACAAGATTGCCAATAAGGCCAATGTTGGAGCTGTAGGAATCCCAATGCGTATATTGACCAGTGAAGTTAGGTTTGCAGGAGACAGTAATAAACTATAAAATGAACTGGAGTAGCCATAGAAACACCAGGCTACAAGAGCAGGTCAGAGGCTAGGACTCCTGCGGCGAGTAACTCACCTCCTGACTCCCCAAAGCCTGTCCACCATCAACAAGGCACAAGTTCAATTCTGGGTACTGCCTGTGTGGAGTTTGCAAGTTCTCCCTGTGTCTGCGTGGGTTTTCTCCGGGTGCTCCGGTTTCCTCCCACAAGCCAAAAGACTTGCAGGTTGGGAGGTAAATTGGCCATTATAAATTGCCCCTAGTATGGGTAGGTGGTAGGGAAATATAGGGACACGTGGGGATGTGGTAGGGTACATGGGATTAGTGTAGGATTAGTATAAATGGGTGGTTGATGGTCGGCACAGACTCGGTGGGCCGAAGGGCCTGTTTCAGTGCTGTATCTCTAAATAAAAAAAGAGAGATTGATGCTCACAAGTAAGGAGTGTGATGGAATACTCTCCAATTGCATGGATGACTGCAGCTCCAATAACACTCAAGAAGATCGACACCATGCAGGACAAAGCAGCCTGCTTAAGTAGCACCCCATTTACCACCTTCAACATTAACTCCCTCCACCACCGATGCACAGTGGCAGCAGTGCATACCATCTGCAAGATGCACTGCAACAATGCACCAAGGCTCCTCAGATAGCACCATCCAAAACTGGGACCACTAACAACTAGAAGGACAAGGGCAACAGATGCATGGGAACACCACCACTTGCATCTTCCCCTCTAAGCCAAACACAATCCTGATTGGAACTATATCACCACACCTTCACAGTCGCTGGAACTCCCTTCCTAACAGCACAGTGGGTGTACCTAATTCACACGACTGCAGCGGCTCACCACCACATTCCCAAGGGCAATTAGGGATGGGTAATAAATGCTGTCCTCACCAGCGACGCCCACATCCCATGATGCGGATATCTCAACTTGCATGTCAAGGAAAGGGAGCTTGTTTGACCACAAAATTCTGAATATGCTAAGAATTACACTAACAACCAATTGAACATTATCAGTCAGGCTTGCAATGTGGCTCACGTACGCTTGCTCGAAGCTACATATGTTCACACGTAGGGACCTGTCCACTGCAGGCAAAAAGAACATGTGCAGGCTTTGTGACTTTTTGCATTAAACAAAAGCATGGTCGCATAATAATTTCCTGGTGCATTCTCCATGGCAACACCTCCACCAATCAGAGTCAATCTGCCAACCGATAAGCACCCCTTTAGTCATGTCGCATAAATTCTTGTTCCCTTTGAAATTTGGCATTCTTGCGTCTGCCCTGATGAGTGCAAGATGAAATACTTCGACAGCATGTTTCTCTCAACAATACACAAGTTTTGTGCTACCAAGCAACTATCGTGGGGATTACTGAATCAGGACTGCGAATGAAATGGTGCAGGGTATAACATACTTAGGAAAGATAGAGAGAGAGAAAAAAGGAAAAACAATATAGCAGTATTTATTAGGGAAAACATAATGGCAGTAGAAAAAAGTAATGTGACCATCAGCAAGATAGAAATAGAATCCATATGAATAGAGATAAAAGATAATAAGGGGATCATTCACACCAACAGGGGTAGACTACAGTCCACGTAATAGTGGAAGGGAGGTGGAGGAAGAAATATGTAACCTCACTGTTTAGGAAGGGAGCAAGAGAGAAACAGAGAACTACATACCTGTTAGTTTGACATCACTAGTAGGGAAAATGTTAGAATCTATTATAAAGGATGAGATAACTGGACATTTGGAAAATAATGATTGGGCAGAGTCAACATGGATTTGTGAAAGGAAAATCATGTTTGGCAAACCTGTTGGAGTTTTTTTGAGGATGTTATTTGTAGCACAGATAAAGGAGAGTCAGTGGATGTGGCGTATTTGGATTTTCAGAAAGCTTTTAATAAGGTCCACACAGGAGGTTAATAAACAAAATTAGAGCACATGGGATTGGGGGGTAATATACCACTATGGATTGAGAATTGGTTAGCAGATAGAAAGCAGAGAGTAGGAATAAATGGGTCATTCTCAGATTGGCAGGCTGTGACTAGTGGGGTACCACAAGGATCAGTGTTTGGGCCCCAGCTGATATGGCGACAAATTGTGATATTTACACATTTGCTGATGACACAAAACTAGGAGGGAATGTAAGTTGTGAGCAGGATGCAAGGAGGCTTGAAGGGGATGGGGACAGGCCAAGTGAATGGGCAAGATCATGGCAGATGGAATATAATGTGAATAAGTGTGAAGTGATCCACTTTGGTTGAAAAACAGAAAGGCAGAGTATTTCTTCAAAGGTGAGAGGTTGAGAAGTGTTGATGCCCAAAGAGGCCTGGGTGTCCTTGTTCATGAGTCATTAAAAGCTAATATGCAGGGGAAGCAAGCAATTCGGAACGCAAATGCTATGCCTTCAGTGCGAAGTGATTTCAGTACAGGAGTAAAGATGTATGGCTTCAATTGTATAAAGCCTCGATGAGACCATACCTGGATTATTGTGTACAGTTTTGGTCTCCTTATGTACTTGCCGTAGAGGGAGTGCAATGGAGGTTAACCAGACTAATCCCTGGGATAGTGGGATTGTCTTATGAGGAGTGATTGCAGAAACTGGGCCTGTATTCTCTAGAGTTTCGAAGAATGAGAGGTGATCTCATTGAAACTTACAAAATACTTACAGGGTGTGACAGGGTAGATGTGGATAGGATGTTTCCCCTGACTGGTGAGTCTAAAACAAGGGGACACAGTCTCAGAATAAGGGGCTGGCTATTTAAGACTGAGGTGAGGCGGAATTTCTTTACTCAGAGGGTTGTAAATCTGTGGAATTCTCTCCCCCAGAGGGCTGTGGATGCTCAATCATTGAGCATGTTCAAGACAGAAATCGATAGATTTCTGAATACTAACGACATCAAGGGATCTGGGTACAGTGGAGAAAAATGGCGTAGAGGTAGATGATCAGCCATGATCTGTTTGAATGGCGAGCCGGCTCGACGGGCCAAATAGCTTACTCCTGCTCCTATTTCCTATGATCCTATATACAATGATATTAGGGAAATTAGTAAAAGAAAACGTCAAATAATAATCGTGGGAGATCTAACACTATACACTTTAAGATAATAATCAGACCTGGGTAACAGATTGGAGAAAAAAACGATTTTGAGGGGACGAGAATAGAATGTGGGAAAACAAAATGGACAAGAATATTGGCACACAATGATGCAGAACAACAATGGAAAACATTTAAAACAATATTCTGCAGAGTCCAGGAAAAATAATTTATCTTAAAAAAGAACAATCTAAATACTAGTGAGTCACCATGAATGACTAAACACATAAGGAAAAATCTGAGGGTAAGGAAAGAGATAACAACAAAGGCAGTTTGGGTTGAATGGCCTCCTTCTGTGCCGTAACTTTTCTATGGTTCTATGATTCTATGGACAGCAGGGGAAAGCATGACAAGGGAGAGCATGAAGAAATTAAAAGAGATGTCAAAAAATGAGGCGATAAAGAGGAACAATGAAATCAAATTATCAAGGTACATAAAACAAAATAGTAAAAGTTTTTACAGGCACATAAATTTAAAAAAGGAAAGTCATGATGAGAAGAGGGTCACTTCTTGATGGGCAGGATAATATCACAGGTAATGACAGAAACATGGCAGAAATAGGAAATAATTACTTTGCTTTAGTATATAGCAGGGAAACTGGGCAGGTGAGCATGACATTGGATGATGAGATTAGAAATGAGATAACTGCATTAAAAAAAAAATGAAATATTAAATATACCAATCAAAGTTGAAGAGGCTAAAACTTCTGGTCCAGATAGATTACATCTGCACATTTTATAATAATATCCAGAAGAGAGAGCAGAGATATTACTGCAGATTTTTAATTCACCAGAAAAAGGTGTCATGCCAGAAGACTGGTGAATATCTAATGTTATATTTAAGGGAGACAGAGCATGTCCAGGTGCCTGTAGTCAATTTATCTTAACATCAGTGGTAGGAAAAATAATGAAATGCTTAACAAAGGAGAGAATAGAAGAACATCTAGAAATCAAAAATATAATAATGAATAGTCAGCATGGATTTTAAAAGCAAATGTCTTGCTTGACCAATGTCGTTGAACTTTTTGAAGAGGTATTGGAGAGAGTAGATAACAATAATGTCGTAGATATAACTTATTTCGATTATCAAAAAGCCTTTGATAAGGTACCTTCTTTACTTTTCAATTCTATAAGTCGAGAAATAAACCCCAGTGCTTTGTTTGCTTTTATAGTTCAGTTAAACTCTGCCTCTAATTTTAGTGCACTGTGCATTTGTACGCCCGGAACCTTAATACCACTACGCCATGCACCCCTACCTTGTGCCATTTTTCGAGTCAGTTGCTAATGAATAAGGTCAGAGAATGTGGGGTCAGGGGACAAGTAGCAGAATGGATAGCTAGCTAACGTCAAAACAGAAAGCAGAGAGGAGGGGTAAAGGATAGTTACTCAGAATGTAGAAGGGGGAATGTGGTATTCTACAAGGATCAGTGCTGGGACCAGTGTTGTTCACAACTTATATTCACGATTTATGCTTTGGAATCCAAAAAAAATTCAAAATTTTCAGATGACTGAAAACTGGAGATGGGGGGAATAGTCAATACTGAGGAGGAATTCAACAAAATGCAAGAACATATCAACTAACTTGCAGAATGTTCATATGATTGGCAAATGAATTTCAACACATAAATGTGAAGTATTATATTTTGACAAGAAAACTAAGGAGGCTGCTCAGAAAATATGTATCTAAATGGGGTCAAGGAGAAAAGTGATCTAGGAGTAAAATACACAAATCACTAAAAGTAGTCACACAGGTGAATAAGGTCATAAAACGAGAGACAGAATTGAAAAGTGACGTTATACAAACTTGCATCAAACCTTGGTTAGACCACATCGGAAGTACTGCATACAATTCTGGTCGCCATATTATTTCATGGGTTTGGGGCAATTTTCCTGGGATTAAATGACAAAGCATTGATTCTCTTCCACACATTATGTTCTGTACACATGAATCTGTATAATACCTCGAGCTGAGTTATATTTTGGAACGGTGCTAACCGCTGCTGTAAACTCCATCCACCGGGATTTTATATAACAAGGAAAGTTTATTCGGTCCTGTTACGAATTTTAAGTGTCCCTGCACTGCAAGTTTATAAGGTGGGGAATGTCTCACTTTATTCCCATTGACCTGGATCCACATTTATTTCACGTGTAACTGGCCGGACAGTTTTTGGGGAATTTTCGGCAGTTCTTTCCCGAGCCAGGCCTTACATACAGAGGGAAGATTTGGGTTATTCAGAGGTTCACTGTCCCCGGTTTACTCAGAGCCGCCCGCTGTGTGTGAGGCCCTACTGCTGGCTGACATGTGGCTGTGCTCCAGGGGTAATACCCGTTAGATTGGAGCCTTAAGCCTTTTTATCAGCAGGTTTAAGTTCCCAAATGTCATTCTTTATCGAATGTTCAGAACTGTGAATTATTCTAAGAATTACAGGTGAAAGAATTCCTGCTTCCACAATCTTCCCAATCCAGGAAACATCCTGCTCAACAAGATAAACCTCATGGTGTTGATTTAATTTTTGTTAGTTTTATAACTCGGGTTTCTGTCCTGCTTTTAGTAAATAGTGGATGTGGAAAATATTATTAATTAACTTTCTGCCCTATTGGATATAATTTACATTTACATTCTGCTGTCCAGCCTTATTAAATGATGATTTATCGCAATAAAATTAGCAGATAATTTCAGTGACCTATATTTACTGATCCAATAAAGACTGTAAAATCCCTACTGGCTCATGAGGAGCCAATTCAGATTCTCCAAAACTTAGGGAATTACTAACCGTCCTCTTATTATTTGTCAGAGACGTGTTGCAACTGCTTGTCTCTGCTTAATTAAACTGTTTCTTTCATTTCATTACAAAGCAACAACACAATCCATGGCTGTTCAAAAATTCATCCACCAGTTAGAGACAAATAAAGAGTTACCTCAACATCTGGCATTTATGCAGTACAGGGCCCAGCCTCTGGAGTCCTTCATATTGAATATAGCAGTTCTGTAGATCAAGTTCTTTTATTGTATCACAGAGTCCAATGGCATGAGACAGAATATCACAGTCAATCGGAGTCAATGTAAATTCACTAAATGCAAATATTTCCACAGATCCCACTGTGGCCCGAGCCAGTGCTTTATTCTGAGACTCAAACAGGTAGTGCAATGCGTTCAGGATGTCCCTTTTAACAGTTTCACTCTCTGTGTTTCCAATGGCTCCTTCAACCTTCTCCTTCACCCAGTCAATTACTTGGCAGGTTGTTTGATGTCGAAATGAACCCAGAAACTCCTCCAGGGGTCGAGCTGCCTGTGGGGAGGAGAGACCAGCAACAAAACGGAGAAATATCTCAAATCTTCCATCTTCCTTGCTGTGGGCATCACTGAGGAGCTTCCGGATGTCCCCGGGATTTGGAGACAGGAATTGTGTGAGTGCGGCTACAAACTCTTGGATGGTGAGGTGCGGGAATGTGTAAACCACACTCTGGACAGAATTATCTCTCTCCAAAAGTTCCATCAGGAATCCAGACAGGAACTGGGAAGGTTGCAGATTGTACTCGATCAAATCTCCATTTCTAAACACAACCTTCTTCCTGGAGACTCCTGTGAAGGCCATCTCACCGATCTTCAGTAACACATCACGGGGGTTTTCAATCTCTTGGCTATGGTTTTTCAGAATGTTGTAAATATAGTAGGAATATAGCTGGGTGATGGTCTTCGGAACTTGCTGCTGTTTCCTGTCTCTTTGTGTAAAGAAGGGACCCAGCGACAGACAGAGGATCCAGCAGTAGGAAGGGTTGTAACACATGGTGTATAGGATCTCGTTCTCCTCCACGTGTTTGAAAACAGCTGCTGCCACCGTCTGATCTTCAAAAAACTTGTTGAAATATTCCTTCCGTTCATCACCAACAAATCCCAGGATTTCAGCCCAGACACTGATCTCAGCCTTTTCCAATAAATGTAATGCAGTGGGACGACTGGTCACTAACACTGAACATCCGGGGAGCAGCTTGTGTTGTATTAAACTGTACACAATGTCAGACACTTCACACCAGCATTCGGGATCTGTGCACATGTACTGAGGTTCTGTATTTCTCCGATTGTCAGTAAAATCGATCGTGTCCTTGAATTCATCCAAACCATCAAATATAAACAGCAATCCCTCTGGATTCTTCCAGAGCTCTCCCAGAACATTCCCAAAGTAAGGATACTGATCCAGTATCAGATTCCTCAGGTTTATTCGACAGTTAATCATGTTCAAATCCCGGAATTTAAAACTGAAAACAAATTGAAAGTTTGGGTATATTTTCCCAGTGGCCCAGTCATAAACAATCTTTTGTACCATTGTTGTTTTTCCAATCCCTGGGACTCCACTCACTGCTGCTGAACTCCCAGATTTGTGTTTTCTGTGGGAAAAACTGCTCTGGAATAACTGATCAGTTCGGATTTTTTCCAGTTCTTTCCGGAGATGTTTCTCTCTCCACTCTTCATGGTCTCGGCCTCTTGCCAGCAGTTCATGTTCTACAAGTGTCCGATCTCGAACAGTAGAAATGACCGTTAGCTCAGCGTATCGATCAACCAGCTGGAAAATCTTAACCTTCTCCTTTATTAGGATAGTGTTCACTCTCAGTGTTTCAGTTTGTTCCCGGAGTGTTTCCTTGTGTTTCTGTTGAACATCTTCAATTAGAACAGACAGAAAGTGGTTTTCAATGTTAGTCATATTGATATAAAAACAACTTCTGAAAAACATTTTATTATTCAATAAATGTTGCAAGATTTAATTCAAAGCTTCAATAGAGGTGTGTGTATAAATTAAAACTCAGTTAATGAAAACTTTGCTTGAAGGTGAACAATGGTGAAAAGAAGTTTTAAATCCTGATTTGATTCTAACATTTACTGAACATGGAGGTGCCGACACAGGTGATATTTTCCCTCTGATGGTTAACATGATCCGGCCTGCTCTGTACGATTAGAAATCTCATTACAAATCCACACGTGATCCTGGTTATTCGAGAGTAGAGATTCCATTAGATTCATTTTTAAAACCATCAGCGGTGTTTACCTTCTGCAGAAACGGGACATTTGACATCGGACACAAGTGGGTTATACTGTGAATTGTCAGTAATCCCACTGTTATTGTATCAGACAATGAACAGTTTATCTGGCTGGACATTGGCTCTCAGTTCGGCAACATATCAATAGCAGCAGTGTGTACCATCTACAAGATGCACTGCAGCAATGCACCAAGGCTCCTTAGACAGCACCTTCCAAACCCACGACCTCTACCAACTAGAAGCACAAGGGCAGCAAATGCATGGGAACACCACCACCTGTAAGTTCCCCTCCAAGTCACACACCATCCTGACTTGGAACTATATCGCCGTTCCTTCACTGTCATTGGGTCAAAATCCTGGAACTCCCTTCCGAACAGCACTGTGGGTGTACCTACCCCAAATGGACTGCAGCGGTTCAAGAAGGCAGCCAACCACCACCTTCTCAAGGGCAACTAGGGATGGGCAATAAATGCTGGCCTAGCCAGTGACGCCCACATCCCATGAATGAATAAATAAAAAAATTCTCACTGTTTTCAAATGCCTCCATGGCCTGGACCCTCCCTATCTCTGTAACCACATCCAGCCTGGCAAAACTCTGAGGTCTCTCCATTCCACCAAGGGTAGAGTAACACAGTTATGTCACTGGACTAGTAAGCCAGAGGCCTGGACCACTGATCTGGAGATATGAGTTTCTATACAACCACGGCAGCTGGGGAATGTAAATTCTGTTCAGTAAATAGATCTGGAATAAAGCTAGTATCAAGAATGTTGTTCATGAAAACTACCAGATTGTCATGAAAACCCACCTGGTTCACCAATGTCGTTTTGGGAACGAAATCTGCCGACCTTATCCAGTCTGGTTCTAGCTGACTCCAGACACACAACAATGTGGTTGACTGTTAACTAATGGCTGAAATGGCCGAGCAAGTTACTCAGTTCTATCAGATCAGTACAAAAAAGTGTAGGCAGCAGAAGAACATAAGAACTAGGAGCAAGAGTAGGCAATTCAGCCCCTCGAGCCTGCTCCGCCATTCAATACGATCACGGCTGATCTCATCTCAGCCTCAACTCCACTTTCCTACCCATTCTCCATAACCCTTCAACCCATTACTAATTCAAAATCTGTCTATCTCCTCCTTAAATTTACTCAATGTTCCGGCATCCACTGCACTCTGACAAACAACTGGAATCGACCGACACTCCTGATACCACATACATAACCAGCCTAGTCAACCCTGTAAACTCCTCTTCACCAACATCTTGTGCCAAAACTGGGAGAACTGTCCCACAGACCAGACAAGCAACAGCCTGAGATATTCATCATCACAGAATCATACCTTTCAGCCAACGTCCCAAACGACTCGATCACCATCGCTGGTTATGTCCTGTCAGACTGGCAGGCCATACCCACCTGAACTGGCAGCACAGTAGTACAGAGTCAGGAGGGAGTGGCCATGAGAGTCCCTAAAAAATAACTCAAGACCCCATGAAGTCTCAGGGCATCAGATCAACCATGGGCAAGGAAGCATTCTGATTATTACCGACAGCCCTCCCACAGCTCACAAATCATTACTCCTCCATATTGAACATCACATGGGAGAAGCACAGAGGGTAGGAAGGGCACAGAATGTTTGCTGGGTGGGGAATTTCAATGACCATCATTCAGACCGTCTCTCTAGCTCCACTACTGACCGAGCTGGCCGTGTCCTGAAGGACATAGCTGCCAGACTGAGCTTACAGCAGGTAGTGACAGAACCAACAAGAGGGGAAAATCTACTTGGCCTTCTCCTCACCATTCTACCTATCGTAGATGAACCAGCCCATGATAATATTGTTAACATTCAATACGATCATGTCTGATCTTGGACTTCAATTCCACTTTCTCGCCTGCTCCCCATATCCCTTGATTCCCTGCGAGACCAAAAATCTATCTATACCAGACTGAAATGTATTCAACGATGGAGCATCCACAACCCTCTGGGGTAGAGAAGTCCAATGATTCACAACACTTTGAGTGAAGTAATTTCTCATCTCAGCCTTGAATGATCGTCCCTTATCCTGAGACTGTGTCCCCACGTTCTAGATTCCCCAACCAGCAGAAACAATCTCTCAGCTTCTACCCAATCAAGCCCCTTTTCAGAATCTTGCAAGTCTCAATTAGATCACCTCTCATTCTTCGAAACACTAGAGAATATAGGCCCAGTTTACTCAGCCTCTCATCATACGACGACCCCCTTTTCCCGGGGACCATTCTAGTAAATCTTCACTGCACTGCCTCCAGTGCAAGTATATCCTTTCTTAAATGTGGAGTACAAAACTGCACACAGTATTCCAGGTGCAGTCTCACCAAATTCCTGTACAAATTTGGGAAGACTTCTTTTTTCCTGTACTCCAATCCCCTTGCAATAAAGGCGAACATGTCATTTGCCTTCCAAATAGCCTGCTGCACCTGCATGTTAACTTTGTGCACTCCTTATACGAGTACCCTAAGTCTTTCTGATCAACCATTACCAGTTTCATAACTTTTGAAAAGTAGTCTGTGTTTCGATTTTTACGACCAAAGTGAACGACTTCACACTGCATTAAATTATCCTCTATCTGCCATCCTGTTGCCCACTCACTTAACCTTCTATGTCTCTTTGCAGCTTCTTTATGTCCTCCCCACAGCTGAACTGTGTATCAGAAAATTTAGTGATATTTTTCTCTGTCTCTTCATCCAAGTCATTCATATACACTGAAAATAACTGAGGCTCCAGCACTGATCCTTACAGCACCCCATGATTCACTGCCTGCCAATTCAAAAATGCCCCATTTATGCCCTCTCTGCTTTCTGTCTGCTAACCAGTCCTCTATCCATGCTAATATATTACCCCAACACCATGAGCCCTTGACCATCTCCAACAAAAGAGAATTTAACCATTTCCCCATGACACTCAGTGCCATTGCCATCACTGAGCATCGCACGCCCCACCCTGCTCACCCTCAATACCCTGGGGTTACCATTGACCTGAAACCTAACCGGACCAGCCACAAAAATACTGTTGCTACAAGAGCAAGTCAGAGGCTGGGAATTCTGCGGCAAGTAACTCACCTCCTGACTTCCCAAAACCTGTCCACCATCCACAAAGCAAAAGTCAGGAGTGTGATGGAATACTCTCCACTTCGCTGGACGAGTGCAGCTCCAACAACACTCAAGCAGCTCGACACCATGCAAGACAAAGCAGTCTACTCGATATGCACCCTAACCACTAACTTAAATATTCACTCTCTCCACCAGCAGTGTGTACCATATACAGATGCACTGCAGCAACTCGCCAAGCCTCTGTCGACAGCACCTTCCAAACCCACGACTTCTACCATCTGAAGGACAGGGGCAGCAGCTGCATGGTGTCACACTCACGAGAAGTGCAAGAATGGAAATACAGAAGCAAACTGAAGATTTATAAAAACTGACCGTTCCTTTTGAAAAGTGGACAGTGTGCTGCAAAATGGCCACCGAAGGTTGGGCTGACTTGGCCTGTATATTCAAACAGTCTCACTATCTGTGAAGAACAAAAGGATACATTCCAGACTAGGAGGTGTCAATTACACCCATCCTGAAACCATCAACAGACATTCCTCAATTGGGTTACTGTCATGGACAGATGCATCTGCAACAGGTAGATTGGTGAAGACGATACCAAGCTGGATTTTACTTGGTGCTGGTTCTCCCACCTGCCGCAGGCTCCATTTGGCAGTTATATCCCTCAGGACCTAACCAGCTCGGTCAGCAGTGGTGCTGCACTGAAGTGCCCCATTCAGAATACATTCTGTGCCATCTCTTCTCAGTGTTTATTCAACATGGAGGAACAGTAATTCATCAGCTGAGGGAGGGCAGTAGGTGGCAATCAGCAGGATAATTCCTTGTCTATATGTGACCTGATTGAGAATTCAAGGGATCTGGAGTCAATGTTGAGAGCTCCCAGGGCCACTCTCTCCTGACTGTGTAACACTGTGCCACCACCTGTGATGGGTCTGTCCTGTCGGTGGGACTGGACATATCCAGTGATTGTGATGGAGGAATCTGGACCATTGGCTGAGATATATGATGATGTAACTATGACTATTTCAGGCTGTATTTTGACTGGCCTGTGGGACAGCTCTCCCAATTTTGGCACAATTCCCAGGTGTTGGTGATCAGCACTTTGCAGGGTCGACTAGGCTGGTTATATCTGGTGCCCAGGTCAATAGTGAATAGTGTCAGCAGTGTCTCAGTTGGTAGCTCACATCCTGTGAGTCAGAAGGTTGTGGTTTGAGTCCCACTCCAGAACTCGAGCATAAAATTCAAGCTGACACTCCAGTGCAGTACTGAGGGAGTGCTGCACTGCCAGAGGGGCCGTCTTTCTGATGAAACATTAAACCAAAGCCATCAACCCTCTCTGGTGAACGTACAAGATCCCATGGCACTATTACGAAGACAACCAGGGGAGTTATGCCCAGTGTCTTGGCCAATATTTATTGTTCAATCAACATCACAAAAGCAGATTATCTGGTTATTATTGTATTGCAAAGCATGTGGGATCTTGGGATTCTTAAATAGAGGCATTGAGTACAAAAGCAGGGAAGCTACGCTGAATATTTATAAAGCACTGGTTAGACAACAACTAGAGTAATTGTAGCCAGTTCTGGTCACCAAACTTAAGGAAGGATGTGAGTGTCCTTGAGAGGGTGCAGAGGAGATTTACCAGAATGGTTCCAGGGAGGAGGGATTTTAGCGACAAGGTCAGGTTGGAGAAGCAGGGGTTGTTCTCTTTGGAACAAAGGCGATTGAGTGGAGATTTGATAGACAGGTTTGGAGAGGGTAGACAAAGAAAAGCTATTGCCATTAGCTGACTGTCCCCAAGACCATGTACTCAGATTTAATGTATTAGGCAAGAGATGCAGGGGGAATGTGAGGATTTTATTTTTCACTCAGCGAGTGGTAATGAGACCTGGAACTCGCTGCCTACGAAGGTGGCGGAAGCAGAGACGATCAATGATTTCAAAAGGAAATCAGATGGGGGACTTGAGGGAAGTAAACTTAAGAGGCAATTGGCATAGGGCCAGAGAATGGGACTAACAGGATTTCTCTACAAAGAGCCAGCATGGATACGACGGGCCAAATGGCCTCCTTCGGTGGGGTTATGACTCTGTAATGTTTCTGGGAATTTACTGTGTGCAAATTGGCTGCCACGTTTCCAACATCACAACAGTGACTGTGCTTCAAAAGTACTTCACTGGCTGTAGAGCACTTTGGGACGTCCGATGGTCATGAAAGGCTCCACACGAAAACAAAATTGTTTATGATCTGTCTGTTTTGAGTACAGTAGCACCGTGGTTATGTTACTGGACTTGTAATATAGATGCCTGCACTCGTGATCCGAAGACATGCCAGCTGGGGATTTTAGTTCAGCGAATTAAACACATCAGGAAGAAAACACAAGTTTCACTAACAGTTGACAACAAAACTACTGAGTTGTTCTAAAAACCCATCTGGTTCGAGCCATTCAGCTGTATCAAACCACTACTATCATGCCAGGTGTGTATGAGGTTTCACAGTGTATCAGGATCCTGCCAGGTGTGTATGGGGTTTCACAGTGTATCAGGATCCTGCCAGGTGTGTATGAGGTTTCACAGTGTATCAGGATCCTGCCAGGTGTGTATGGGGTTTCACAGTGTATCAGGATTCTGCCAGGTGTGTATGGGGTTTCACAGTGTATCAGGATCCTGCCAGGTGTGTGTATGGGGTTTCACAGTGTATCAGGATGCTGCCAGGTGTGTATGGGGTTTCACAGTGTATCAGGATCCTGCCAGGTGTGTGTATGGGGTTTCACAGTGTATCAGCATCCTGCCAGGTGTGTCTGGTGTTTCACAGTGTATCAGGATCCTGCCAGGTGTGTATGGGGTATCACAGTGTATCAGGATCCTGCCAGGTGTGTATGGGGTTTCAGTGTGTCAGGATCCTGTCAGGTGTGTATGGGGTTTCACAGTGTATCAGGATCCTGCCAGGTGTGTATGGGGTTTCACAGTGTATCAGGATCCTGCCAGGTGTGTATGGGGTTTCACAGTGTATCAGGATCCTGCCAGGTGTGGATGGGGTTTCACAGTGTATCAGGATCCTGCCAGGGGTGTATGGGGTTTCACAGTGGATCAGGATTCTGCCAGGTGTGTATGGGTTTTCACAGTGTATCAGGATCCTGCCAGGTGTGTATGGGGTTTCACAGTGTATCAGGATCCTGCCAGGTGTGAATGGGGTTTCACAGTGTATCAGGATCCTGCCAGGTGTGTATGAGGTTTCACAGTGTATCAGGATCCTGCCAGGTGTGTATGGGGTTTCACAGTGTATCAGGATCCTGCCAGGTGTGTATGGGGTTTCACAGTGTATCAGGATCCTGCCAGGTGTGTATGAGGTTTCACAGTGTATCAGGATCCTGGCAGGTGTGTATGGGGTTTCACAGTGTATCAGGATCCCGCCAGGTGTGTATGGGGTTTCACAGTGTATCAGGATTCTGGCAGGTGTGTGTATTGGTTTTCACAGTGTATCAGGATCCTGCCAGGTGTGTATGTGGTTTCACAGTGTATCAGGATCCCGCCAGGTGTGTGTATAGGTTTTCACAGTGTATCAGGATCCTGCCAGGTGTGTATGTGGTTTCACAGTGTATCAGGATCCCGCCAGGTGTGTGTATAGGTTTTCACAGTGCATCAGGATCCTGCCAGGTGTGTATGTGGTTTCACAGTGTATCAGGATCCCGCCAGGTGTGTGTATAGGTTTTCACAGTGTATCAGGATCCTGCCAGGTGTGTATGGGGTTTCACAGTGTATCAGGATTCTGCCAGGTGTGTATGGGGTTTCACAGTGTATCAGGATCCTGCCAGGTGTGTGTATGGGGTTTCACAGTGTATCAGGATCCTGCCATGTGTGTATAGGGTTTCACAGTGTATCAGGATCCTGCCAGGTGTGTATGGTGTTTCACAGTGTATCAGGATCCTGCCAGGTGTGTGTATGGGGTTTCACAGTGTATCAGGATCCTGCCAGGTGTGTATGGGGTTTCACAGTGTATCAGGATCCTGCCAGGTGTGTATGGGGTTTCACAGTGTATCAGGATCCTGCCAGGTGTGTACGGGGTTTCACAGTGTATCAGGATCCTGCCAGGTGTGTATGTGGTTTCACAGTGTATCAGCATCCTGCCAGGTGTGTATGGGGTTTCACAGTGTATCAGGATCCTGCCAGGTGTGTATGGGGTTTCACAGTGTATCAGGATCCTGCCAGGTGTGTATGGGGTTTCACAGTGTATCAGGATCCTGCAGGTGTGTATGGGGTTTCACAGTGTATCAGGATCCTGCCAGGTGTGTATGAGGTTTCACAGTGTATCAGGATCCTGCCAGGTGTGTATGGGGTTTCACAGTGTATCAGGATCCTGCCAGGTGTGTCTGGGGTTTCACAGTGTATCAGGATCCTGCCAGGTGTGTCTGGGGTTTCACAGTGTATCAGGATCCTGCCAGGTGTGTATGGGGTTTCACAGTGTATCAGGATTCTGCCAGGTGTGTATGGGGTTTCACAGTGCATCAGGATCCTGACAGCTGTGTATGAGGTTTCACAGTGTATCAGGATCCTGCCAGGTGTGTATGGGGTTTCACAGTGGATCAGGATTCTGCCAGGTGTGCATGGGTTTTCACAGTGTATCAGGATCCTGCCAGGTGTGTACGGGGTTTCACAGTGTATCAGGATCCTGCCAGGTGTGTGTATAGGTTTTCACAGTGTATCAGGATCCTGCCAGGTGTGTATGGGGTTTCACAGTGGATCAGGATTCTGCCAGGTGTGTATGAGGTTTCACAGTGTATCAGGATCCTGCCAGGTGTGTATGGGGTTTCACAGTGTATCAGGATCCCGCCAGGTGTGTATGGGGTTTCACAGTGTATCAGGCCTCTGCCAGGTGTGTGTATAGGTTTTCACAGTGGATCTGGATCCTGCCAGGTGTGTCTGTGGTTTCACAGTGTATCAGGATCCCGCCAGGTGTGTCTATAGGTTTTCACAGTGTATCAGGATCCTGCAGGTGTGTATGTGGTTTCACAGTGTATCAGGATCCCGCCAGGTGTGTGTATAGGTTTTCACAGTGTATCAGGATCCTGCCAGGTGTATATGTGGTTTCACAGTGTATCAGGATCCCGCCAGGTGTGTGTATAGGTTTTCACAGTGTATCAGGATCCTGCCAGGTGTGTATGGGGTTTCACAGTGTATCAGGATCCCGCCAGGTGTGTATGGGGTTTCACAGTGTATCAGGCCTCTGCCAGGTGTGTGTATAGGTTTTCACAGTGTATCAGGATCCTGCCAGGTGTGTATGTGGTTTCACAGTGTATCAGGATCCCGCCAGGTGTGTCTATAGGTTTTCACAGTGTATCAGGATCCTGCAGGTGTGTATGTGGTTTCACAGTGTATCAGGATCCCGCCAGGTGTGTGTATCGGTTTTCACAGTGTATCAGGATCCTGCCAGGTGTGTATGTGGTTTCACAGTGTATCAGGATCCCACCAGGTGTGTGTATAGGTTTTCACAGTGTATCAGGATCCTGCCAGGTGTGTATGTGGTTTCACAGTGTATCAGGATCCCGCCAGGTGTGTGTATAGGTTTTCACAGTGTATCAGGATCCTGCCAGGTGTGTATGGGGTTTCACAGTGTATCAGGATCCTGCCAGGTGTGTATGGGGTTTCACAGTGTATCAGGATCCTGCCAGGTGTGTATGGGGTTTCACAGTGTATCAGGATCCTGCCAGGTGTGTATGAGGTTTCACAGTGTATCAGGATCCTGCCAGGTGTGTCTGGGGTTTCACAGTGTATCAGGATTCTGCCAGGTGTGTATGGGGTTTCACAGTGTATCAGGATCCTGCCAGGTGTGTATGTGGTTTCACAGTGTATCAGGATCCTGCCAGGTGTGTATGGGATTTCAGTGTATCTGGGTCCTTTTAGGTGAGTAAAAGGCTTCACAAGCGATGCCCATCTGCAACTGTATTGAGTGAAATAAAGGCAATTCCACATATTTACAACTTACATCAGAAATTGTACAAATTGAAACTTGAATCTATGCAGAATAATGAGGATTGCTGACAAATTTGAGGAATGTTCAATCCTGCTCGCACATTCTTTGAATTTGATTCCCAGATTCTGACAAACGGATGCAGTCAAAAATTCTGACACTCAAAAGTGAAATAAACGGTTTGAAATCTCCGTATCATCTCTTACCTTTCAGGTTATTGGATACTTCGGATAAACCCTGTGCGATATTCATGTAGTCAAATGGATCAGAACCTGGTTAAATTATTTGAATTTCATGAAATCAGATTTGTGTAATATTATAGTAAATTCTGCAGTGTTTGAATCTGAAGTTGAATTCAGTGTGTGATTTTACCGTACCGAGTTCCTGTATTTCTTTTAGTATTTTGTCCAACTTTGGTACTCCGTGACGCATTTTCACAAAGGATTCCCACATCAGCCTTCGGACCCGTGAGCCTTTCTCCATCACCAGATTTAGGAGAAGTTTGGAACTGTCTGCCCTGTTTCCCTTCTCTGTGAGTTCAATGATCTTCTGCAAAGAATAATAATGATTACATTGAGGAGGGGAGTGAAAGACACACATGGAGAATGAGAAGGAAAGGATCTGCTCAATGATGATATCTCCCAGTGGTTTTCAGCACAGAAAGCAGTCACTGGGCTGGGCACTGATCCATTCTGAACATGAGCGGAATATTCTAGAAACATCTTAGGAACATGGGAACAGGAGGAGGCCATTCACTCCTCGAGGCTGCTCCACAATTCAATCAGATCATGGCTGATCTGTACCCTAACTCCATCCACCCACTTTGGCTCCATGTCCCTTAATACCCTGGGTTAGCAATAATCTATCAATCTCTGATCTTGGTTCAGTCATTAATGGAAATAAATTAGATGGAACCAAAATAGAAATCAGAAGAGTTGTTCCAGGAGAGTGAGGAATCACTGAGAATCTGCAGCAATTTTAATGGGATTAGGTTTCTCTGTCCTTCAGTGTCCAACATGACATCAGATACTGACTGACAAAATGATCCACTTGTTACTCACACTTACTTCCTGTTGTCACACTTTCTGATTTACTCAGAAATAAAAGACCAGAGAATCAGAACTCAAGTGACAGGGAAGGGTTAATTCTGAAGTGAGGGAAGCAGCTAGAAAACTGTCTGAGAAATGACCACCGACTAATCGAAATAACCACTGTTGATTTATCGTTCAGGAGGATCAACCAATAATAATGAAAATCCAATCACTTGTCCCTCACTAATTATACATTTGATTCCCAGTATTTTACATGCCCACTGTTAGTGGAAACCTTGACTGGGAGAACATATTGAGCAGTGGGGCTTGTGTAGTCAGGACGTTCATCAACAGCTTAGCTCTGTATAGCGGCTTTCATGAAGGTTGTCGTAAAACCTAATGTCCTTTATGTCTGGCCTCTACATGACTTCAGTCCTTCAAGAATGCGGTCGCTGCTGAAATGGCCTGACTCCCTCGATAAAGGTGGATATATTAGAATAAAACAGATTTGGCCACTTAGTTTTCACCTCAGCATCAGATTTGGACATGATGAAGGAAAACGGAGTCCAGTCGCCCTGTAACGTCTCATTAACATCTGGGACTTGTGCAAAAACGGGGAGAGATGCACCACACGTTACTCAACAAGAGTGTGACAAAGGGCAGGACTGGGTGTTAAATATTCCTGGATGCAAGGTGTTCAGGAAAGATAGAAAAGGAAGAAAAGGGGGAGGAATGGAGGTATTGATTAAGGAGAACATTGCAGTGCTGGAGAGAGAGGATATCCCTGAGGGGTCAAGGATGAAATCTGTTTGGCTGGAGATAAGGAACAAAAAAGGTGCAATTGCATTGTTTGATGTGGACTATGGGACCCAACGAGCAGGAAAGGATGAAGAGGAACAAATTACAGAGAGATGCAAGAATTATAGGATAGTTACAAAGGGGGATTTTAATTGTACAAATATAGACTGGGATATTAGAAGTGTAAAGGGCAGAGAGGGGCAAGAGTTCCTAGAGTGTGTTCAGGAAAATATTCTACAGCAGTAGGTTTCCAGTCCAAGGAGAAAGGAGGCCCTGCTCGAACTGGTCCCTGGGAACTAGGTGGGCCAAGTGGATCAAATATAAGTAGCAGTACATTTAGGGGACAGTGATTATTGTATCATAAGGCTTAGGTTGGTAATTGAAAAGAATAAAGAACAATCTGTGGTCCTGTGTTTGTGGCTTCATTGGTAGTTCTCTTGCCTCTGATTCAAAAGGTTGTGGGTTCAACTCTCACTCCAGGCACTCACTCCAGTGCAGTACCGAGGGAGTGTTGCACTGTCAGAGGTGTCGTCTTTCAGATGTCATGTTAAACTGAGGCTCTGGCCAATATTTAGGGCGGCGCAGTGGTTAGCACTGCAGCCTCACAGCTCCAGCGACCCAGGTTCAGTTCTGGGTACTGCCTGTGTGGAGTTTGCAAGTTCTCCCTGTGTCTGCGTGGGTTTCTCCGGTTTCCTCCCACAGCCAAAGACTTGCAGGTTGACAGGTAAATTGGCCATTGTAAATTGTTCCTAGTGTAGGTAGGTGGTAGGAGAATGGTGGGGATGTGGTAGAGAATATGGGGTAATGTAGGATTAGTGTAAATGGGTGGTTGTTGGTCAGCACAGACTCGGTGGGTCGAAGGGCCTGTTTCAGTGCTGTATCTCTAAATAAAATTTAAAAATCTCGAGTCAGAATAATTAACTGGGGTAAAGCCAACTTCAATGGGGTAAAAATGTACCTGGGACAAATAAATTGGAATCAAAGGCTGGCAGGAAGAACAGCAGCTGAACAATGGGCTACCTTCAAAGAAGAGATAGTTTGGACACAGTCAAGGTATCTTCCTTTGAAGCATAAAGGTAGGGCAAATAAATCCAGAGCTGCCTGGATGACAAAAGAGATAGAGATGAAGAAGCAGAAGTGTGTTTATGACAGATATGAGATAAATAATACAATGGAGAACCAGAGCTGAACATAGAAGGTTCAGAGGGAAAGTGAAAAAGCGAACAAGAGAAGCAAAGAGAGAGTATGAAAAGAGACTGGCAGCTAACATAAAATGGAATCCCAAAGTCTTCTATTGGCATGTAAATGGTAAAAGGGTGGTCAAAGGTCGAGTAGGGCCGATTAGCGACCAAAAGGGGGATTTACGCAAGGAGGCACGGGGAATAGTTAAGGTATTAAATGAATACTTTGCATCTGTCTTTACCAAGGAAGATATTGCTGCCCAGACCACAATGGAACAGGAGGTCATTAATACATTAGAAGGATTTAAAATTGATAAGGAGGAGGTATTAGATAGGCTGTCTATATTTAAGTTGATAAATCACCAGGGACAGATGAGATGCATCCAAGGTTACCGCAGGAAGTGAGAGTGGAAATTGCAGAGGCCAACAGCGACAGAAAGGACGTTTGAGGACTCGTCCACTGAGGTAGTATGGGCCGAGGTTAGAAACAGGAGAGGTGAGGTTACCCTGTTGGGAGTCTTTTATAGACCTCCGAATAGTTCCAGAGATGTAGAGGAAAGGATAGCGAAGATCATTCTCGACAGGGGTGAGAGTAACCGGGTAGTTGTTATGGGGGACTTTAACTTTCCAAATATCGACTGGAAATACTATAGTTCGAGTACTTTAGATGGGTCAGTTTTTGTCCAGTGTGTGCAGGAGGGTTTTCTGACACAGTATGTAGACAGGCCAACCAGGGGCGATGCCACATTGGATTTGGTACTGGGAAATGAACCCGGCCAGCTGTTAGATTTAGATGTAGGTGAGCACTTTGGCGATAGTGATCACAATTCGGTTAGGTTTACCTTAGCGATGGGCAGGGACAGGTATATACCGCAGGGCAAGAATTATAGCTGGGGGAAAGGAAATTATGATGCGATTAGGCAAGATTTAGGATGCGTAGGATGGGGAAGGAAACTGCAGGGGATGGGAACAATCGAAATGTGGAGCTTATTCAAGGAGCAGCTACTGTGTGTCCTTGATAAGTATGTACCTATGAGGCAGGGAGGAAGTTGTCGAGCGAGGGAGCCGTGGTTTACGAAAGAAGTTGAAGCGCTTGTCAAGAGGAAGAAGGCGGCTTATGTTAGGATGAGACGTGAAGGCTCAGTTAGGGCGCTTGAGAGCTACAAGCTAGCCAGGAAGGATCTAAAGGGAGAGCTAAGAAGAGCGAGGAGAGGACACGAGATGTCATTGGTGGATAGGATCAGGGAAAACCCTAAGGCTTTCTCTAGGTATATCAGGAATAAAAGAATGACTAGAGTTAGATTAGGGCCAATCAAGGATAGTAGTGGGAAGTTGTGTGTGGAATCAGAGGAGATAGGGGAAGTGTTAAATGAATATTTTGCATCAGTATTTGCAGTAGAGAAAGAAAATGTTGTTGAGAATACTGAGATTCAGGCTACTAGGCTAGATGGGATTGAGGTTCACAAGGAGGAGGTGTTATCAATTTTGGAAAGTGTGAAAATAGATAAGTCCCCTGGGCCAGATGGGATTTATCCTAGGATTCTCTGGGAAGCTAGGGAGGAGATTGCAGAGCCTTTGTCCTTGATCTTTATGTCGTCATTGTCAACAGGAATAGTGCCGGGAGACTGGAGGATAGCAAATGTTGTCCCCTTGTTCAAGAAGGGGAGTAGAGACAGCCCTGGTAATTATAGACCTGTGAGCCTTACTTCGGTTGTGGGTAAAATGTTGGAAAAGGTTATAAGAGACAGGATTTATAATCATCTTGAAAAGAATAAGTTCATTAGAGATAGTCAGCACGGTTTTGTGACGGGTAGGTCGTGCCTCACAAAGTTTTTCGAGAAGGTGACCAAACAGGTGAATGAGGGTAAAGCAGTGGATGTGGTGTATATGGATTTCAGTAAGGCGTTTGATAAGGTTCCCCACGGTAGGCTATTGCAGAAAATACGGAAGTATGGGGTTGAAGGTGATTTAGAGCTTTGGATCAGAAATTGGCTAGCTGAAAGAAGACAGAGGATGGTGGTTGATGGCAAATGTTCATCCTGGAGTTTAGTTACTAGTGGTGTACCACAAGGATCTGTTTTGGGGCCACTGCTGTTTGTCATTTTTATAAATGACCTGGAAGAGGGTGTAGAAGGGTGGGTTAGTAAATTTGCAGATGGCATTAAGGTCGGTGGAGTTGTGGATAGTGCCGAAGGATGTTGTAGGGTACAGAGGGACATAGATAGGCTGCAGAGCTGGGCTGAGAGATGGCAAATGGAGTTTAATGCGGAAAAGTGTGAGGTGATTCACTTTGGAAGGAGTAACAGGAATGCAGAGTACTGGGCTAATGGGAAGATTCTTGGTCGTGTAGATGAACAGAGAGATCTTGGTGTCCAGGTGCATAAATCCCTGAAGGTTGCTACCCAGGTTAATAGGGCTGTTAAGAAGGCATATGGTGTGTTAGCTTTTATTAGTAGGGGGATCGAGTTTCGGAGCCACGAGGTCATGCTGCAGCTGTACAAAACTCTGGTGAGACCGCACCTGGAGTATTGCGTGCAGTTCTGGTCACCGCATTATAGGAAGGATGTGGAAGCTGTGGAAAGGGTGCAGAGGAGATTTACTAGGATGTTGCCTGGTATGGAGGGAAGGTCTTATGAGGAAAGGCTGAGGGACTTGAGGTTGTTTTCGTTGGAGAGAAGGAGGAGGAGAGGTGACTTAATAGAGACATATAAGATAATCAGAGGGTTAGATAGGGTGGATAGTGAGCGTCTTTTTCCTCGGATGGTGATGGCAAACACGAGGGGACAGAGCTTCAAGTTGAGGGGTGATAGATATAGGACAGATGTGAGAGGTAGTTTCTTTACTCAGAGAGTAGTAAGGGCGTGGAACGCCCTGCCTGCAGCAGTAGTAGATTCGCCAACTTTAAGGGCATTTAAGTGGTCATTGGATAGACATATGGATGAAAATGGAATAGTGTAGGTCAGATGGTTTCACAGGTCGGCGCAACATCGAGGGCCGAAGGGCCTGTACTGCGCTGTAATGTTCTAATTCTAATTCCAACTTTTTCTGTCTTCCTTAGACTCAGGGGTGGTGCCAAAGTACTGGAGAGTGTTATGAAACTGCCTCTGTGCTTTGTTAACTATATTTTTTAATGATTCATTTTTGTTAAGATTGAAGCAATGTTAAACTTTGGGGTTTTCAAAATGGATCATTTAAAGGCCACTTGACTTTGAAAAACTGTCCCCGGGAATGTTTTTTAAAAGGGGCACAGAGTGGTCTTGTGAGGAAACAAGTCTTTCCAGGAAACCACCTGACTTCCAGCAACAACAACAAGCCTCTCTGGGAAACCACCTGACTTCCAGCTCAATAAACAGGAGAACTTTGGACACTTGGAGAAGTTGTTTATAAAGAAGTGACAGGTCAAGATTGATGGAGGTCAACTCATGTTGTCGGTTTCGCTTTTGAATTGGTGTCTGTGAGAGAGAGAGAGAGACAGACAGAGACAGAGAGAGGGGGAGGGAGGGACAGAGACAGAGAGAGAGGGGGAGGGAGGGAGGGAGGGAGAGAGACAGAGAGGGAGGGAGAAAGAGAGAGAGATACACAGAGAGAGAGAGAGAGAGAGAGAGTGAGTGAGTGAGTGAGTGAGTGAGTGAGTGAGTGAGTGAGTGAGTGAGAGAGTGAGTGAGTGAGTGAGTGAGTGGCTAAGGTCAAAAGGGAACTTTCATATTTCAATCTATTTGCTGATGCTTTACTTCATTATTGGTTAACACTTGTTTTATAATAAACTGATAACTTTGCTGTTTATTAAAGAAACCTGGTGGTTTGTTTCACTCTGGGATAAAAATAGAGTCTATAATTGACCATATCAGTAAGTGGGAAAACATTTCAATATATGTTGTGACCCATGGAGAAGTGGAACCAGAATAAACTGTGCACTCCTCCCACCTCGGTCGTAACAGGAGTTCCAAATGTTACATCTTAGTTCAAAAAATGATGTAAAGAAAAGGCCAGTCAGTTTATCTTCAGTGGTGGGGAAACTCCGAGAAACAATAATTCAAGAGCAAATTAAGTCACATGGACAAATACAGGTTAATTAAGGAAAGCCAACACCGATTTCTTCAGAGAAAATCATGTTTAACTAAGTTGCTGGAGTTTTTTGAACAGATAACAGAGAGAGTTGATGAGGGAAATGTTGTTGATGTGGTGTAAATGGACTCCCAGAATGTATTTGAAATGATGCTGCACAAGCGACTTGAGACAGATTATGGCTCATGGAATAAAAGGGACAGTAGCATGAATATGAAATTAGTTGAGTGACAGGAAACAGGGGGTAGTGGTTAATGGATGCTCTTCAGGCTTGAGGAAGGTTTGTAGTGGGGATCCCCAGGGATAAATATTGGGACCCTTGCTTTTCCTGTTATAAATTAATGACTTCGACCTTGGTGTACAGGGCCCAGGGATGGGCAGACAAATGGCAGATGAAGTTAAATGTGGATAAATGGGAAGTGATTCATTTTGATAGGAAGAACATGGAGAGACAATATAACAAAGGGTACAACTCTAAAGAGGTGAAAGAGGAAAGAGCAGAGGGACCTGGGGGTATATGTGCAGAAGTCATTGAATGTGACAGGACAGGTTGTGAGAGCGGTTAATAAAGCACACAGTATCTTGGACTTTATTAATAGGGGTATGGAGTACAAGAGCAAGGAGGTTATGCTGAACTTGTATAAGACACCAGTTCAGCCTCAGCTGGAGTACTGCGCCCAGTTCTGAGTATTGCGCCTTAGGAATGATGTGAAGGTGTCAAAGAGGGTGCAGAAAAGATTCACGAGAATGGTTCCAGGGATGAGGAACTTCAGTTATGAAGACAGATTGGAGAAGTTGGGACTGTTTTCTTTGGAGACGAGAAGACTGAGTGGAGATTTGATAGAGGTATTCAAAATCATGAGGGTTCGAGACAGAGTGGATATGGGAAAACTGTTCCCACTCATGAAAAGATCGAGAACGAGAGGACACAGATTTAAAGTGATTGGCAAAAGAAGCAAAATGACACGAGGAAAAACTTCTTCATGTAGCGAGTGGTTAGGATCTGGAATGTACTGCTTGAGAGGGTGGTGGAGGTAGGTTCAATCAAGACATTCAAAAGAGAATTAGACTGTTATCTGAAAGGAAGAATGTGCAGGATTATGGGGAGAAGGTGGAGGAATGGCACTGGGTGAATTGCTCATTCAGAGAGCCAGTGCAGACACCTTCTGAACTGTAACAATTCTGTGAAGTTATACTCATGAAATCACATTTATTGGCCAACGTCCCAGACTCCTTCAACAGCATCCCTGGGTATGTTCTGTTGCACTGGCAATGGGGCACAGTGGAATACACTCGGCTGGGTCTGACCCTGAGAATCTACCACACTGACTGCAGACCCAATGTAGTCTCATGAATTCAGTAAAACTAGAGCATGGAAATCTCATGCTAATTACAACCTGTCACCCTCCGGAACTGAAGACTCAGTTCTGTTCCATGTTGAAATGCACATGGAGGATGCACTGAGGATATAAAATGCAGAGAACCTAGGCTAGGTGGGGAATTTAAATGTTCAGTTTCCAACCAATTTGATTCACTTCACATATCATCAAGAAATGGTTGAGCACACTGGACCAAGCAAAGGTTATTGGTTTAGAAGAACGAGAGGTGATCTCATTCAAACATACAAAATTCTTAAAGGGTTCGAAAGGGTAGATGCAGGAAGGATATTTCCCCTGGCTGGGGAGTCTATAATCAGGGGACACAGTCTCAGAATAAGGGGCAGGCCATTTAGGACTGAGATGAGGAGGAATTTCTTCACTCAGAGGGTGGTGAATCTTTGGAATTCTCTGCCCCAGAGGGCTGTGGAGGCTCAGTCATTGAGGATGTTCAAGACTGAGATTGATAGATTTCTACATATTGAAAACATCAAGGGATATGGGGATAGTGCAGGAAAATGGTGTTGAAGTAGATCAGCCATGATATCATTGAATGGTGGAATGGGCTTGAAGGGCTGAATGGCCTACTCCTGCTCCTATTTTTAGGTTATGTTCCTTTATGCACCTCATTCCTCTTTTCTACTTCTATATGCTGGTGCCGATCCACCTAACAGAAGAGTCCTGTTCAGGTGCAACCCATCCCTTTTGAATATGTGCCACCTGGCCCAGAACTGGTCCCAATGGCCCAAGAATCTAAAGCCCTCCCTCCTGCACCATACCTCAAGTCACACATTGATGCTCCTTACCTTCCTACTTCTACTCTCTGTCTCCAATAAGGGACAGTCTAACCACTTTCCTTCCTCCTTCAATGACATTACCATCTCCGGCCACCATTGGTAAGGCAAAGAACTAGGTGCTGGGTGAGTGCACAGAGGCCAGTGTAAGAGGGAACAGAGAATTCCAGTGGCACCAGAAGTTTACAGGGATAGAGCAGTTTACAGAGATAGGGAAGGACAAGACAATGAAGGTATTTAAATTGGAAATGGGGGATTTTAAATTGGAGTCAGAAATAAAAACTGAAAATGCTGAAAATACTCAGCAGGTCAAGCAGCATCTGTGGAGACTGAAACAGAGTTAACATTTCAGATCAATGACCTTTCATGTGAACTTTCATGGAGTCATTAGAGAATCAGGAACCACAATAAGTGAGTGAGCAAACGAGTGGTAGCTGAGCAGGATGTGGACAGGACAGGGAACAGGCAGCAGAGTTTTAGATGAACTGAAGTTTACAGAATGTGACAGTCGGGAGGCTGGTCAGGGAATCATTTAAATAATCGAGTTTAATGACTTAGACACGGATGATGGTTTAATCAGCAGATGGGCTAAGATAGGAGTTGAGTCAGGCAATATAATGGAGACAGCAGTGTAGACCCAGTAAAAACACATATAGTAAAAGCACATCAGAACTTAGTTGAAACAAAGGGGCTAATCACACAACAATGAACAGTGTGTTAAGGCATAGGGGGGCTGGGTAGAAAGGGGCCACAGCACACAGATGGCCGAGGAATTGTAGACAGCATTGAAAAGACATATTGATGATCCAATACACTGTCCTTGCACATAACAGATAAACATGGACACCAGATATAATTAGACTCATAGTAGACAATGGGAAACTGTAAAATGTTGAACAGGTTCTCACTGAGCCAAATAAGGAATTATCATTCTGTCATTGTACCAGATCCCTTTGAGTAAGTGAGAGGGGAGGGTCTTGGAAATAAGATTTAATCCCTGACTGAAACTGGGAAAGGCACGAGAACCCCGGGGAAGAACACTCGAGAAGATACCCCTGAGCCAAGGGCTCAGAGAAGAGCAGCCACAAGTCCGAGACTGATCACCTCATGCCTTGACGGGTAGAATACTGAGCAAGTAGTGAGAGCTTGTACTTTGATGATTTAGTGTGTGAATAAAATATTGATATACCTTTCACCAATCAGATTCCGTGGGTTCTTTAAGAGTAAGCTCGTATTAGGCACAACAGCAGTATGGTGTATTTATGATGAGGAGGGTATGGGATCGAAAGCTCAGTTCGAGGCCAATAGAATCACAGTATCATGGACTGTTTGACAGGAGGCCATTCGTTCATCGTGTCCGTGCCAGCTCTCTGCAAGAGCAACTCACCTAGTCCCACATCCTGGCCTTTTCTCCGTAGTCATGCAATTTTTTTTCTTCTTCATCTCTTCAGATAATTATCCAATTCTCTTTTGAGAGCCTCAATTGAATCTGCCTCAACCACACTCTCAGACAGTGTATTCCAGATCCTAACCACTCACTGCATAAAAAAACTTCTTCCTCATGTCACTGTTGTTTCTTTTACCAATCACCTACAATCAGTGTCCTCTGGTTCTCGATCCTCTGCCAACAGGAGTAATTTCTCCCTATCTGCTCTGTCCAGACCCCTCATGATTTTGAACAATCTCCTCTCAACCTTCTCTTCTCTAAGCAGAACATCTCCACCTTCTCCAATCTATCCACCTAAATGAAGTTCCTCGTAACGGCCTGCTTGGGTCTGCAAATGAAACCCGACCCGAGTCCAACAGAACTACATCCGAGCTGAGCCCGAGGCCTTTCATTTTTCCCATGCCTGACCCGACCACCGGAATATAATCAAATTTATTGAAGATGTAGTGCTCTACCTTCGATGGAATCACTCACTGCAGACGAGTGCGGAGTGTTTCCCGCCTTGACGTACTGGCTGTCACTGTGTCTGACCCAGCCCAACCCGAACCGAGCCCGAATGCTGGACCCGGAAGAGCGACCCGAACCAACCCGAACCCAACACATGTCAGTGGGTCCCGTCGGGTTCGGGTTGGGTAGCCATGCTCTAGTTCCTCATCCCTGGAACCATTCTCCTGAATCTTCTCTGCACCCTCTTTAATGCCTTCACATTCTTCTAAAGGGTGGTGCCCAGAACAGGCACAATATCCAGATGAGTCTGAACCAGTGTTTTATACAGGTTTATCATAACTGCCTTGTTTTTGTACTCTATGCCCCTAATTATAAAGACAAGGATCCCGTATGCTTTGTGAACCCCTTTCTCAACCTGCTCTGCCACCTTCAATTATTTCTGCACATACACCCCAGGTCCTTCTGCTCCTGCACCTCATTTAGAATTTCACTCTTCATTTTATATTGTCTCTCATTCTTTCTATCAAAACGTATCACTTCATACTTCACTGCATTAAATTTCACCTGCTACTTGTCCACCCATTCCACCAGCCTGTCTACATCCTTTTGAAGTTCACTGTCCTCTGCACAGTTCACAATACTTTCAAGTTTTCTGTCATCCACAAATTTTGAAATTGTGCCCTGTACACACAACCCTAGGTCATTAATACATATCAGGAAAAGCACTGGTACCAACACCGACCCCTGGGGAATCCCACTATATAACTTCCTCCAGTCCGAGGAAATAGGATGCAGAATTTATGAACATTTAGGTGCAGCCTCAAACAGTGGTTATGGAGGGAGATGGAAAGAAGCAGCAAGGAGACAGGGTTTGTGTTAAAAGATGACAATGTCATCAGTCATCATAATATTTAACTTGAGGAAAATTGAAACCGAATAAAGAACGAAAGAACAATGAGACGGATCTTGTGATCTGTGGTGAATGGACTGCACACTGGCACTTGTCCATCAACATTTTATAGGCAGTTGTGCTGGAGGTTCTTTTCAGTCAACTCCTGAAAACACAAAAACCCCTTTACAAAGCATCTGGAACCTGTGTGAACAGGGGAAGATTAACCAGTCAGATTGAAAATTTGTTAATGAACGGCACAGAGTCTGAAGCAGGAAGTGTCAGTTTGGATATTTAATTCAATGTCAAACCAGGTACAGAAAGCACAATAACAAGAGGGAAAGAATAATTAGATCGGGAGAGAGGGAAAAGAGACAGCAAGAAAAAGTAAAAACAATTAAAATGCATTTATTTTCTTTAATCTCCAACAATAATTTAAATTTGAAGGAACGAGACTCCACAATTGTAAAAGTCATTTTTCCATGCCAGCGAGGTTGTTTGGCAGTAATTAAGATTTATCACTCTGCTAAAAAATTACTTACACTGGAATGAACAAGCTGTAACATTTTTTCTGACCAGTTTAAAGTGTATCTATTCGGTAAATTCAGCAACTTCACACAGTTCAATGGTAAATCACCAATGAAGCTTTTGGAGGAGCACAGCATCTCAGACAGAAACTGAGAGATTTCTGTGTTTAACTGGGCATGTGCAGCCGCTGAAAGTTACTGTCCAGTTTAATGTTAGCAATGGCAAGCACTGTTAGCCTCACTATTATTTCTACTGCAAAATCCAGCTGCTTATAAAACATTAAACTACAACATTTTATCTCCTAGTCATGCTTTCCATAACCAAAATGGAGCAGAAGTCAATCTATTTGTCTGAAAATAACAGACAGAATATGTTCAATTTCCTGACCTTCCGCCAGGCTGTGGTGTTCCACAGCAAGAATATAGGGGCAGGAAATTACAGACTGAATGAGCTCAATTTCCTGCTATTTCTCTGCAGTGAGGTTTCACAGCAAGAGCACAGGGCCAGGAAATTTCTTCCATCCGTTTTTAAAACGCGCCATTTATAGGAAGTAAAAGCATCGGGGAAAGAAAAACCGACATGCAGATTGACTAGGATGCTGTTAATGAGGAATGTGGAATTACTGTTACAGTGAGGGATTTGAGAACTTTGGGCTCATTCCACTCGAGGGTGAGCAGATTAAGTGAGGAGTTGCTGCAGGTCTTCAGATTCTGAAGAGAAATGATCAAATAAATAGATTATAGTTTTCACTGATTGGCCAAAGAACAAATATTTAAGTAAATTTGATGCATTCAGACTGAATTTGGAAAAATGTCTTCATATACACAATGTGTTTAAAAAGCATAATTTACTCCCAAAAACTACTGTGGAAGCAAGTGGGCAAATGTTTATTCAGGAGAATTCTGTTGGTGTGTGAAAAAGTAGGAAAGATAGAGTATGGGGAATGATCATAAAATTGGGACTAGATTGAATGGATATTGATGTTAATGGGTGGTAAACAGATGCTTGAGATTTGACTAGTTTTTCAACTTGTGCAGGTGGTAGCAGATCCATCGTCCATTATATACCCTGTCTGATTTTCATTCCCATTTACTTCTCTTCCATTAAAAGGAACTAACAGAACATTACAGGCTGTTTGTATGGAATTTTCCAAAGTGCTCTTCCGGGGAGTGACCCTCCACAGCAAGTTCTACTGCCCAGATTGTGCCTGCACTGAAGTTGGAATTGGTGATGTGTGGGGGAGAATAAACCCTGCACAACATCAGGTTTTCAATCCCCATCGCTGGCTTCTGGTTAGTTTCCCTGTTTGGGTCTCACATTTTATCCATTTGAAGATTTTTGTTTTTGTTCTTGAAATGCCGGTAATACCCGCTGGGTATTTTCACCTCTTCATATCATTGTTTCAGATTCATAATATGTTCAGGTTTATCCATTTCTTTTCTATTTGACCTGTTTCTCTTCTGTAACATTCTATGATTATAAGATCTGATATCCTGTTAGTTCTGTGGTGTTTAAATAATCCAAACTCATTCTGTGTCTCTCTCACTTACCCCATGTTCTTGTCCACTGAAATGTCTCTCGTATGTTACCAATGAGCTGACTCTGTCCACTCCTTCTTCAATTGCCTGTTCTAGTCTGTCCCAGTAGAGTTTTGTCAACTTGAACAACTGGTAATCGTCATAATTTGTCAAGAAATCAGTGATGGTGGAGTTCGGATCTGTGAACACAAATGGAGAAAACTAAACATATTATCGACATTCTATCCAGAATGTGACATTTCCTCTTATAACAAACGGCTACAACCTTCACTGAGACAAACATCTTCTGAAAACCCAAACATACCACATGTGCTACATTCTATAAGTCTCAACAAAGATGTCTCTTAATGTGTTCGGATATTGTGCTCATGAATGGAAAATAATGTTTACTTTGGATAGATACTTACATACTTATAAACACTCTACACATGGGTAGGGTGAATGCTCAATATTCACAAACCCTTCAGGGAAAAGTATTGAAGAAATTGGAGAAAGTGATTGGGGATTCTAGTGGTTACTGACCGGTGATAAGGGGTGTGGGTGGTTCCCACTCTTTACCTTCCAACTGACTGAAAATGTGTTTGGTTAAAGTGATGTGCTCGTGCTCTGAGTGTCTATTGGTCAAATAAACAGACAATTGACAGGTTTTCTCATAGGTTGAAAACAGAAGATTAAATATTTTTTCGCTATTCCCAAAATGGCTGTAACCTCATTCATGTCCACATTTACTCTCACACTCATACACAGGGATAGATAGATAGAGAAGTAAAGGGGTAAGTAGGTCAAAGTGAGGTTGGTGTTCGTGGTTTACAGGAACCCTGTGAGAACTTCTCTAGTGGATGGGCTTTTTTTTTTAAAGTTGCAGGCCTGGGTTGCTTGTAGACTTGAGCTTGTTGAGATGTTTGTAAGGATTTCTGGTGGTTATGATTTCAGACTTGAGTTGATGGTCATTTTAAACTCTGTGTTGTGTTGCAGCAGGGTTTGTCCTCCTTGGCTGGGCTGCTTTCGAAGGTGTTAGCTGGATGATTTGTTGAGATCTCTGTCTCTCTGCAGAGGGCTGGCTTTAGAAGGTAAAAATCTCTCACAATTCAAAAATGTCTCTTGATGGTTCAGGATGAGTGTAATTGACACCTCTTAGCTTGGAATACATATACTGTTTGATCCTCAGTGCAAAAGTGATTTTTTTTTTATACAAGTCTTAAATTTGAGTTCTATATTTTCAATTGAGGGAGGGAGGAAGGAAGGAATGGGAGTCACACGACTGCACACATGACACCCATACCTCAATTTTCCAACTGCTACAGCTGGCATTAACAGCCATTTCTTGTTTAAGTGTTTTAGATCATCCCCTTCTTTGAATGAGGCACAATGATACTTGAAATTCCTTTTGCGTCTAAATGTAGCCCTAGAATTTGTTTTAAACCTGGTTCTGTGAATTGTCTCTTGCCTTTAAGTCCGAGTTATGTGTTGTCAAACAGAATTGGTTTTACTCTAGCATCTGTAGTACTTTGGGAACTTTAATATCAAACATGTCGTTGTTTGTGAGGTTTTGCCTAAAGAGTAATTCAATTTTGGCTCCTGAGTCCTTGAAGTGATCATTTTTTTTCAGGCGGATGCAGGGACCTCTTTTCTGAGCCAAGGTTTGTAATATGAAAATTTTTGTTACTGCATTGTTCTTGGCTGATGGCAAGAGTCTGTACAGACTTTAACCCATTAACTGCTGTTTCCACAACACATGGATTCAGCAGCTCAAACTCCAGCATATCGATAACTCTTATCTCTCGGTTAATAAATTGATTTTTAGCCCCAGTGAAGCATAGGGATTCTCCTCCTGCACTTTGTCCTTAGTGGATTCTAATCGCTGGGTTTCATTAGCTTTGGATTTAGAAACTGATTGTTTGATTCTTCAGTGGGAAAATCCACACTGACCTCGCTCCTAGTTTTCTTGTGCCTTTCACAAATCCTGTTTACCTCAGGAAATTTTACATTCCCTTTTCCTTTACCATTATGCAAATAGTTCTTGTAGCTAACCTGATCTTGTGTGATATTGGAACACATGCTCACAACTTGTATAACAATAGTCACTGGCTTGACTGCAGTGTCCAATCTACCTTAACAGGCCCAGATTTTCCACAGTGGGAACCTAGTGGTTTATCATCTTGGTTCCTTCTTTTAATCGTTGAAGACTGATCTGTTTTTCCTTCCCTTCTCTCCTTTTCTCAAGCCCATTTCTGCTTCTTCTACATCCATCTCATTTCTCCCTGACCTGTAACAGTTACTGGTTTATTCTGAATTTAAGGTCTGTGTGTTAATTTATAATCGGTCATTTTTGCTGTGTCTCTCACCGTTAATTCTTTGTTCTTCAATTTGGGTTCTTATATTAGTTGGCATGTTACTTTTAAATTCTTCCAGAAAAATCACTTCTGTCAAATTTTCACATGAGGGTTTTAGCCTGAGAGATTGAGAGCCAAATGTTTAATTCTTTCAAATTCAATGCAAGTCCAGGTAGGTCTCTTCCTAACATTTCAAAACTGTTACCGACAGGCTTCAGGGACTAACTTGTACACATTCAGAATTGCTGTTTTAGTTTGTTCATAATCGAGACAGCTTTCTTCTGATAACAGAGAAAAAGCTCAACGAGCTCATTGAATTTTGGCACTAACCATGAGTGTCTCAAAACATCAAAGTATTGTTCCGAATTCTGGATAAGGTTTGAGTGGCTGGTGACATTCTCACCTTGTGCTGGCAGCCTGTTTAACTCAAACTTTCTCACCTCTCTTTCTTTCTGCAATTGTATTTACTCCCTTTTCAACTGAAACTCTATTTCCTCTTTTTCTTTCTGAAACTGCATCTCCTCTTTTCAACTGAATTTTAGCGAGGATAATTTTCGCAGACTCCAGTTCAATGCTTTTTTTTTTCCTTCTGGTTCAGGGGTAAATTTAAAATAGCTAGCTGGACTCTTCAGTATTTCAGGTTTCTTTTCTTCTTTCTTTTGGGCCTCCTTATCTCGAGAGACAATGGATACGCGCCTGCAGGTGGTCAGTGGTTTGTGAAGCAGCGCCTGGAGTGGCTAGCAAGGCCAATTCTAGAGTGACAGACTCTTCCACAGGTGCTGCAGAGAAATTTGTTTGTCGGGGTTGTTGCACAGTTGGCTCTCCCCTTGTGCCTCTGTCTTTTTTCCTGCCAACTACTAAGTCTCTTCGACTCGCCACATTTTAGCCCTGTCTTTATGGCTGCCCGCCAGCTCTGGCGAACGCTGGCAACTGACTCCCACGACTTGTGATCAATGTCACAGGATTTCATGTTGCGTTTGCAGATGTTTTTAAAGCGAGCTCGCTGTACAATGTGTCTTTGGGGATCCTGCCATCCTCCATGTGGCTCACATGGCCAAGCCATCTCAAGCGCCACTGACTCAGTAGTGTGTACAAGCTGGGGATGTTGGCCGCCTCGAGGACTTCTGTGTTGGGGATACGGTCCTGCCACCTAATGCCAAGTATTCTCTGGAGGCAGCGAAGAAGGAATGAATTGAGACGTCGCTCTTGGTTGACATATGTTGTCCAGGCCTCGCTGCCATAGAGCAAGGTACTGAGGACACAGGCCTGATACACTCGGACTTTTGTGTTCCGTGTCAGTGCACCATTTTCCCACACTCTCTTGGCCAGTCTGGACATAGCAGTGGAAGCCTTCCCCATGTGCTTGTTGATTTCTGCATCTGGAGACAGGTTACTGGTGATATTTGAGCCTAGGTAGGTGAACTCTTGAACCACTTCCAGAGCGTGGTCGCCAATATTGATGGATGGAGCATTTCTGACATTCTGCCCCATGATGTTCGTTTTCTTGAGGCTGATGGTTTGGCCAAATTCATTGCAGGCAGCCGCAAACCTGTCGATGAGACTCTGCAGGCACTCATGAGTGTGAGATGTTAAAGCAGCATCGTCAGCAAAGAGGAGTTCCCTGATGAGGACTTTCCGTACTTTGGACTTCGCTCTTAGATGGGCAAGGTTGAACAACCTGCCCCCTGATCTTGTGTGGAGGAAAATTCCTTCTTCGGAAGACTTGAACGCATGTGAAAGCAGCAGGGAGAAGAAAATCCCAAAAAGTGTGGGTGCGAGAACACAGCCCTGTTTCACGCCACTCAGGATAGGAAAGGGCTCTGATGAGGAGCCACCATGTTGAATTGTGCCTTTCATATTGTCATGGAATGAGGTGATGATACTTCATAGCTTTGGTGGACATCCGATCTTTTCTAGTAGTCTGAAGAGACCACGTCTGCTGACGAGGTCAAAGGCTTTGATGAGATCAATGAAAGCAACGTAGAGGGGAATCTGTTGTTCACAGCATTTCTCCTGTATCTGACGAAGGGAGAACAGCATGTCAACGGTTGATCTCTCTGCACGAAAGCCACACTGTGCCTCAGGGTAGGCGCACTCGGCCAGCTTCTGGAGCCTGTTCAGAGCGACTCGAGCAAAGACTTTCCCCACTATGCTGAGCAGGGAGATTCCATGGTAGTTGTTGCAGTCACCGCGGTCACCTTTGTTTTTATACAGGGTGATGATATTGGCATCGCGAATGTCCTGTGGTACTGCTCCCTCATCCCAGCACAGGCATAGCAGTTCATGTAGTGCTGAGAGTATAGCTGGCTTGGCACTCTTGATTATTTCAGAGGTAATGCTGTCCTTCCCAGGGGCTTTTCCGCTGGCTAGAGAATCAATGGCATCACTGAGTTCCGATTTGGTTGGCTGTATGTCCAGCTCATCCATGACTGGTAGAGGCTGGGCTGCCTTGAGGACAGTCTCAGTGACAACATTCTCCCTGGAGTACAGTTCTAGGTAGTACTCAACCCAGCGGTCCATTTGCTTGTGTTGGTCAGTGATTGTGTCCCCTGATTTAGATTTGAGGGGGGCGATCTTCTTGATGGTTGGCCAAAGAGCTCTCTTAATGTCATCATACATTCCTCTGTTTCCGGTGTCTGAGGCCAGCTGAATATGACTGCAGAGGTGTTGCCAGTAGTCGTTTGCGCAGCGCCTGGCTGTTCTTTGTGCAGTGCTTCTGGCTGCTTTAAGTGCTGCGGATGTTAAATCGCTGGGGGCTTTCTTGTAGTTCAACAATGCAATGCGCTTAGCGGCTATGACAGGTTCCAGCTCTTCATTATGAGATTGAAACCAGTCTGCATTTCTCTTCGCACTTTTGCCGTAGGTGGTCAAAGCTGACTCATAGATGGCGTCTCTGATGTGGGCTCACTTGGTCTCAGCATCCCCTGTGGGAGTGTTTTGAAGGGCTGTTACAAGTGAATTTAGAAATTTTTGTAACAGCTGTGGGTGAGAAATTCTGCTCGTGTTGATGCGCGGGCGGCCCTTCTGCTTGGAATGATGCAACTTCTTTGGTCTGAGTCTAACCTTGCTGCACACCAGGGAGTGGTCGGTGTCGCAGTCCGCACTGTGGAAGCTGCGTGTGATTTGAACACTGTTTAAGGCGGCTCGCCTTGTGACAATGAGGTCTAGCTGGTGCCAATGACGCGATCTTGGGTGCCTCCATGAAACCTGGTGACAGGGTTTAGTGTGAAAGAATGAGTTGGTGATGCAGAGGTTATGATAGGTACACAACACAAGCAGTCTCTGCCCGTTCTCATTCATCCTTCCAACGCCATAGCGCCCAAGGTAGGAGGGCCATGAGTCATGGTCGGCCCCAACCCTGGCATTAAAGTCCCCCAGCAGGAATAGGTGTTCGGTGTTGGGGATGCTGCTAATGATGTTATGGAGTTGCTCGTAGAACTGGTCTTTAGCTTCAGGTGGGCAGCAGAGTGTTGGAGCATAGATGCTAAGTAGGTGTACTGGACCAGAGGTGGTGAGCAGTCGGATGGACAGTATGCGTTCCGAGCCATTTGAGGGAGGCTCTATCATGCTGAGCTCGGAGTTTCTGATGGCGAAGCCCACTCCATGCTGTCTTGGTTCTTCAGGATCCCTGCTCTGCCAGAAGAAGGTGTCGTCTTGCTCTGCTAGAGATCCACTCGCGGGGAGGCGAGTCTCCTGAAGTGCTGCAATGTCTACATTGAGTCTACTGAGCTCGTTGTTGATGATGGCGGTCTTCCGAGAATCGTTGATTTGTGTAAGGTCTTCCGACAGGCCAGGACACATAGTTCTGACGTTCCAACTTGCAAAGCGAAGGGCTGGTACCTTCTTTCCTTTTTTCATGTAGTTTGGTGCGGTGTATCAGTCCACCTTTCGGGCAATGACCCTGAGCTCCAAGCACCCACTGAAGCAGGTAGACTGTGGCGGGACAGAACTTTATTGACCGGGGGCTGCCCGGTTTGAGGCGGGCGGTAGCTATCCAGTGAGGTGCAATGACCTCTCCCACCGACAAAGGCAACCCGTGGCGCCCAGTTTCTACGCCAATTTATCTGGACTTATAACCCGTAACTGCTGCCTTCCATGTTGTGTCAGTCGCTGTGAGGCAACTATGGAGTGATCTCTCCATGGCGCATGCCTGGGCGAATTTATGGAGGTTGAGAGTTGCCCAGTCGTCAAAACTCCCCTCTCGGCCTTTCTGGTGGAGTCCAAAGGAGTGCAGAGCACGACGTTTGGCACCGGTATGGCTGCAGGAACTGCCGGAAACATGCCAAAGGTGACACATGACCGCCTACGGGGTTCCGCTCCAGATTATCTGTTCGGGTTTTACTCCCTTTGCCTTGGTCTCTCCCGAGACGCCCACAAGGCAGTGGGGTTGTTAGGGCCCCTACACAGGGTAGGAGGATGCCGGTGGGAGGAGGGGGTGCGTGGGGAAGGGGTGGAGGGAAGGGTGTGCGAGGGGGAGCTGGGAAGGGGGCTGTAAGGGGGTGGGGGATGCAGGGGAAGGGGGTGCGGGGTGGAAGATGGTGCGAGGGGGGGCGGGCTGGGACAGGGTTGTGAGGGGGTGAGCTGAGAGGGCGGAGCAGGGAAGGGGACTGGAGGTGGAAGGGGGGGGGGAAAAGGGGGGGAGGGGAAGCGGGTGCAGGTTTCTTTATTTGCTGTATAAAAGTGTCTCCCACCTCAGTAACTACAACTTTTAAATCTTCAATACTTAATTTAACATATTATGGGATATGTCTCCCTGCTCTACAACTCCTGAGCATTAAAGATGGCCATGTCTTTTGTTTTTACCAACGTGGAGAAGAAAAGAATGAACCTCTACGTGTCTCTGGTTAGGCCCCAACTAGAGAACTGTGTCCAGTTCTGGTCACCACTCTTCAGGAAGGATGTGAGGGTCCTTGAGAGGGTGCAGAGGAGATTTACCAGAATGGTTTCAGCGGTGGAGAATTTAGTTACAAGGTTAGGTTGGAAAAGCTGGGTTTGTTCTCCATGGAACAAAGGAGATTGAGCGGAGATTTACTAAAAGTGTACATGATTATGACAGGCTTTAATAAGTTAGATAAGAAAAAGCTGTTCCCATTAACAAATGTTACAAGGACTAGGGACACAGATTGAAAGCTTTGGGCAAAAGATGCCGGGGGAATATGAGGAAACACATTTTTACACAGTGGGTGATAATGACCTGGAACTCACTGCCCACAAGGGTGGTGGAAATGGAGACGATCAATAACTTCAAGAGGAAGTTGGATGGTCACCTGAGAGAAATAGACTTGCAGGGCGACGGGGATCGAGCCAGGGAGTGAAACTTACAACATAACTACGTGGAGAGCTGGCACGGACTCGACAGGCCAAATGGCCTCCTTCAATGCTGTAAATGATATGAGAAAACCCGTTTGCTTAATTTTCCACAAATCTCTTGTCTAACCTGCTGTTTCAGCTACTGGCTTCAAACCCCCAATTTCTTACTGACAAGTGGTAAGGTGTGTGGGTCATTCCCACTGTTTAACTAAACACGTTTGTGGTCAGTTGAAAGGTAAAGTGATGGGTTAGTCCTTTGAGTATCTTTAGGTCAAATAAACAGACAAATGACAGGTTTTATCACAGGGTTAACACAAAAGATTAAATATTTATTTTTTCACGATTCCCAAAATGGTGGTAACCTCATTCACATCCGCATTCACTCACACACTCATACACAAGAATAGAAAGGAAAAGGGGGAAGTAGGTTGGTGTTCGTGGTTTGCAGTAAACCTGTTGGAACTTCTCTGGTGGATGGGCTTTTTCATTTAAAGTTGCAGGCCTGGTTTGCTTGTAGACTTGAGCTTGTTGAGATGTTTGTATATTTTCTGGTGGTTAAGATTTCAGAATTGAGTTGATGGTCATTTTAAATTCTGTGCTGTGGTGTAGCAGGGTTCATCTGCCTTGGCTGGGCTGCTTTCAAAGGTGTCAGCTGGATGACTTGCTGAGATCTCTCCCTCTCCCCAGAGGGCTGCTTTTTTAAGGTAAGAAATCTCTCATTAGCTTCTGTTAGGAGACACTGGTCTTCTTCCCTGTGGTGACCAACAATGGACCAGGATGTGGTTATTTCACACCTTTGTTGTTTCAGAAGAACCTATTCAATTGAAAAATGTCTCTTGATGGTTCAGGATGAGTGTAATTGACACCTCTTAGCTTGAAATGTATCCTTTTGTCCTTGCCAGACAGGAAGACAGTTTGAATATACTGTGTGACCTGCAGTGGCCATTTTCTTCCAGCAAGTTATCCACATTTTTAAAAGTCAATTTTTTTATAACGCTTCAATTGAGTTCTGTATTTTCAATCGCTGCACTCCACATGAGCATGACATAATGCACACATCTCTAAAGGTAGACAAACAATGTTGTGAAGAGATAGCTGGTGAAAAATGGGTGTATTCATAGGATAGCTGACATCAAGTCAAAGGAGGGGACATTAGAACAACAAAGTGATTCCTGACAACGCAGCAGACCGCTGACATCATCAGAGTGCACCAAGATGCACAGACACGCAGCTACATCTTACCAGGACGAAGTGGCGCATGCGCGGGATGATGTCATCGTGCAGCACTAATGTCATCGCGTATCGGCACCTGGTCCATCTTCGCACATGCGCGTTGAAGCATCATCGGGTATCCAGCACCACGCACCCCCCCCCCTCTCCCCCCCGTTCCGCTGGAGGAAGTGGCTGAATGGGAGACTTTGAGGCTGGAGCTTGATCGCCTCAGCAACTCCCTCCAGACCTCGACGCTTCCTCCCCTCAGTTGCTCGCTCCAGACCTCGCTGCTCCCCCTCACCCGATTGTTACTCGCTTCGTACCACCCCGCTCTCCGGCTGCTAGCTCTGGGCTGCACCGCTTCCTTCCTCTCGGCCACTTGCTCCGGAGAGTGGAGTGGCATGAGCGGGGAACAATTGGCCAGGGGAGTGGGGGGGAGCGTCGAGGTCTGGAGAGAAGGGGGGTTGGGGGGTGGGGGGGGGGGAGCGAGTTGCCGAGGGGGGAGAGCGGCCAGTGGGACAGGAGCTAGTAGCTGCACTCGGGTAAAATCAGTCCTGGTCAGTCATATAAACAAATCGCAATAATGAATTGGCAGCACATTTTATAATCTGCCCGATTTTCGATCAGGGTGACAATACACTATTTTCCGATGGAAATTCAAGTATAAAATTCCTTTTGCATTCAATAGGATTACTGGAATATTAAATGTTTCTGAGGATTACAGTTAGTATCCTATAACTACATCGTAGCATATTACTGGGCTTCCATCCAACTTAATGTAAGGTTAGTTTGCTGGAACAATGTCGCCATAAGCATTTCCTGTGATAAATTGAGCAGTGCCATCTTTAATCCTGGCAGCTGCCAGAACGTCGCAGGCACTGACGTTCCAGTTGAAGAGCCTGTATTTGTGCATGTGCAAGCGCTGCGCCACCTGGTGGTTGTATTGTCAGCAAACGCAGCCTTCGAACAATTAGAAAGTTTGCTCAACGAGCTGGGCTTTAAGGAACATCTTGGAAAGTGAGATGGAGAGGCTGAGGGGATCAGGCAGGGAATTCCAGAACTTAGGATCTGGACAGCTGAAGGGATGCTGCCAATGGCGAGGCAAAAGAAGTGGGGGCTGCACAAGAGACCCGACTTAGAGGAAATTCTTTTAGTTTTAGTTTTGTTTTTACTTTTAGTTTTGGTTGCAGCAGCTTTGACAGAAGCGGAGGTACGGAGCGAACTTGCAGCTGGGAAGTCAGTTTCAGTGTAAGTTAAAAGTTAATTCCCTTTTGTTTTCGGAGGACCAGGGGACTGCTGGGTAAGTGCAAACTATATATTTGGGCGGTTTAAAATCACTTTCTTTTAGTTTTGGTTGCAGCAGCCTTGACAGAAGCGGAGGTACGGAGCGAACTTGCAGCTGGGAAGTCAGTTTCAGTGTAAGTTAAAAGTTAATTCCCTTTTGTTTTCGGAGGACCAGGGGACTGCTGGGTAAGTGCAAACTATATATTTGGGCGGTTTAAAATCACTTTCTTTTAGTTTTGGTTGCAGCAGCTTTGACAGAAGCGGAGGTACGGAGCGAACTTGCAGCTGGGAAGTCAGTTTCAGTGTAAGTTAAAAGTTAATTCCCTTTTGTTTTCGGAGGACCAGGGGACTGCTGGGTAAGTGCAAACTATATATTTGGGCGGTTTAAAATCACTTTCTTTTAGTTTTGGTTGCAGCAGCTTTGACAGAAGCGGAGGTACGGAGCGAACTTGCAGCTGGGAAGTCAGTTTCAGTGTAAGTTAAAAGTTAATTCCCTTTTGTTTTCGGAGGACCAGGGGACTGCTGGGTAAGTGCAAACTATATATTTGGGCGGTTTAAAATCACTTTCTTTTAGTTTTGGTTGCAGCAGCTTTGACAGAAGCGGAGGTACGGAGCGAACTTGCAGCTGGGAAGTCAGTTTCAGTGTAAGTTAAAAGTTAATTCCCTTTTGTTTTCGGAGGACCCAGGGGACTGCTGGGTAAGTAAAAACTATATATTTGGGCGGTTTAAAATCACTTTCTTTTAGTTTTGGTTGCAGCAGCTTTGACGGAAGCGGAGGTACGGAGCAAACTTGCAGCTGGGAAGTCAGTTTCAGTGCAAGTTAAAAGTTAATTCCCTTTTGTTTTCGGAGGACCAGGGGACTGCTGGGTAAGTAAAAACTAGATATTTGGGCGGTTTAAAATCACTTTCTTTTCGTTTTGGTTGCAGCAGCTTTGACAGAAGCGGAGGTACGGAGCAAACTTGCAGCTGGGAAGTCAGTTTCAGTGCAAGTTAAAAGTTAATTCCCTTTTGTTTTCGGAGGACCAGGGGACTGCTGGGTAAGTGCAAACTATATATTTGGGCGGTGGCTGTACCCGAGACACTACACATGTAGTATCTCCCACCCACCCTCCTCCTCTAATCAAAAAAAAAGGACTCTCTTGTGTTGATAAGGTAAGCTTTTTATTTTAAAAATTCTGTCCGTCGGATTGCTAAGCTAACAAGTTTTGACTTTTTTTTTGGTTTTTCAGTCGATTTGTTGGGAAGTTAGAATAGTGGGAATGGAGTTTAAGGCAATTGTATGTTCCTCCTGCAGAATGTGGGAGGTAAGGGTCGCCAAGAGTGTCCCTGCTGACTGCATCTGCGGGAAGTGCACCCAACTCCAGCTCCTCGAGAACCGCGTTAGGGAACTGGAGCTGGATGAACTTCGGATCATTCGGGAGGCGGAGGGGGTTATTGAGAGGAGTTATGGGGAGGTAGTCACTTCTCAGGTAAAAGAAGTAGGTAGATGGGTTACCGTCAGGGGAACGGGAGGGAACCAGCAGGCAATGCAGGGATCCCCTGTGGCCGTTTCCCTCAACAACAGGTATACCGTTTTGGATACTGTTGCGGGGGACGACTTACCAGGGGTAAGCAATGGGGTACAGGTCTCTGGCACAGAGTATGTCCCTGTTGCTCAGAAGGGAAGGGGGAAGAGGAGCAGAGCATTAGTCATTGGGGACTCCATAGTTAGGGGAACAGATAGGAGGTTCTGTGGGAACGAGAGAGACTCACGGTTGGTGTGTTGCCTCCCAGGTGCCAGGGTTCGTGATGTCTCGGATCGTGTTTTTGGGATCCTTAAGGGGGAGGGGGAGCAGCCCCAAGTCGTGGTCCACATAGGCACCAACGACATAGGTAGGAAGAGAGATGGGGATTTAAGGCAGAAATTCAGGGAGCTAGGGTGGAAGCTTAGAGCGAGAACAAACAGAGTTGTTATCTCTGGGTTGTTGCCCGTGCCACGTGATAGCGAAGCGAGGAATAGGGAGAGAGAGGATTTGAACACGTGGCTGCAGGGATGGTGTAGGAGGGAGGGTTTTGGTTTCCTGGATAATTGGGGCTCTTTCTGGGGTAGGTGGGACCTCTACAAACCGGATGGTCTTCACCTGAACCAGAGGGGTACCAATATCCTGGGGGGGGGAGATTTGCTAGTGCTCTTCGGGGGGGTTTAAACTAATCCAGCAGGGGGATGGGAACCTAAATTGTAGTTCCAGTGTACAGGATGTTGAGAGTAGTGAGGTCAGGGATAAGGTTACAAGGACGCAAGTGGGCACTGGCAAGCAAGAACTTGGTTTAAAGTGTGTCTACTTCAACGCCAGGAGCATCCGGAATAAGGTGGGGGAGCTTGCAGCATAGGTTGGTACCTGGGATCTCGATGTAGTGGCCATTTCGGAGACATGGGTAGAGCAGGGGCAGGAATGGATGTTGCAGGTTCCGGGATTTAGATGTTTCAGTAAGAACAGAGAAGATGGTAAAAGAGGGGGGGGTGTGGCATTGTTAATCAAGGAGAGTATTACAGCGGCAGAAAGGACGTTTGAGGACTCGTCTACTGAGGTAGTATGGGCTGAGGTTAGAAACAGGAGAGAAGAGGTCACCTTGTTGGGAGTTTTCTATAGACCTCCGAATAGTTCCAGAGATGTAGAGGAAAGGATAGCGAAGATGATTCTCGACAGGAGCGAGAGTAACAGGGTAGTTGTTATGGGGGACTTTAACTTTCCAAATATTGACTGGAAATACTATAGTTCGAGTACTTTAGATGGGTCAGTTTTTGTCTAGTGTGTGCAGGAGGGTTTTCTGACACAGCATGTAGACAGGCCAACCAGGGGCAATGCTACATTGGATTTGGTACTGGGTAATGAACCCGGCCAGGTGTTAGATTTAGATGTAGGTGAGCACTTTGGTGATAGTGATCACAATTCGGTTAGGTTTACCTTAGCGATGGGCAAGGACAGGTATATACCGCAGGGCAAGAATTATAGCTGGGGGAAAGGAAATTATGATGCGATTAGGCAAGATTTAGGATGCGTAGGATGGGGAAGGAAACTGCAGGGGATGGGCACAATCGAAATGTGGAGCTTATTCAAGGAGCAGCTACTGCGTGTCCTTGATAAGTATGTACCTGTCAGTCAGGGAGGAAGTTGTCGAGCGAGGGAGCCGTGGTTTACTAAAGAAGTTGAAGCGCTTGTCAAGAGGAAGAAGAAGGCTTATGTTAGGATGAGATGTGAAGGCTCAGTTAGGGCGCTTGAGAGTTACAAGCTAGCCAGGAAGGATCTAAAGGGAGAGCTAAGAAGAGCAAGGAGAGGACACGAGAAGTCATTAGCGGATCGGATCAAGGAAAACCCTGAGGCTTTCTATAGGTATATCAGGAATAAAAGAATGACTAGAGTTAGATTAGGGCAATCAAGGATAGTAGTGGGAAGTTGTGTGTGGAATCAGAGGAGATAGGGGAAGCGTTAAATGAATATTTTTCGTCAGTATTTGCAGTAGAGAAAGAAAATGTTGTCGAGGAGAATACTGAGATTCAGGCTACTAGGCTAGATGGGATTGAGGTTCACAAGGAGGAGGTGTTAGCAATTTTGGAAAGTGTGAAAATAGATAAGTCCCCTGGGCCAGATGGGATTTATCCTAGGATTCTCTGGGAAGCCAGGGAGGAGATTGCAGAGCCTTTGTCCTTGATCTTTATGTCGTCTTTGTCGACATGAATAGTGCCGGAAGACTGGAGGATAACAAATGTCGTCAACTTGTTCAAGAAGGGGAGTAGAGACAGCCCTGGTAATTATAGACCTGTGAGCCTTACTTCGGTTGTGGGTAAAATGTTGGAAAAGGTTATAAGAGACAGGATTTATAAACGTCTTGAAAAGAATCAGTTCATTAGCGATAGTCAGCACGGTTTTGTGAAGGGCAGGTCGTGCCTCACAAACCTTATTGAGTTTTTCGAGAAGGTGACCAAACAGGTGGATGAGGGTAAAGCAGTGGATGTGGTGTATATGGATTTCAGTAAGGCGTTTGATAAGGTTCCCCACGGTAGGCTATTGCAGAAAATACAGAAGTATGGGGTTGAAGGTGATTTAGAGCTTTGGATCAGAAATTGGCTAGCTGAAAGAAGACAGAGGGTGGTGGTTGATGGCAAATGTTCATCCTGGAGTTTAGTTACTAGTGGTGTACCGCAAGGATCTGTTTTGGGGCCACAGCTGTTTGTCATTTTTATAAATGACCTGGAAGAGGGTGCAGAAGGGTGGGTTAGTAAATTTGCGGATGACACGAAGGTCGGTGGAGTTGTGGATAGTGCCGAAGGATGTTGTAGGGTACAGAGGGACATAGATAGGCTGCAGAGCTGGGCTGAGGGATGGCAAATGGAGTTCAATGCGGAAAAGTGAGGTGATTCACTTTGGAAGGAGTAACAGGAATGCAGAGTACTGGGCTAATGGGAAGATTCTTGGCAGTGTAGATGAACCGAGAGATCTTGGTGTCCAGGTACATAAATCCCTGAAAGTTGCTACACAGGTTAATAGGGCTGTTAAGAAGGCATATGGTGTATTAGCTTTTATTAGTAGGGGGATCGAGTTTCGGAGCCACGAGGTCGTGCTGCAGCTGTACAAAACTCTGGTGAGGCCGCACCTGGAGTATTGTGTGCAGTTCTGGTCACCGCATTATAGGAAGGATGTGGAAGCTTTGGAAAGGGTGCAGAGGAGATTTACTAGGATGTTGCCTGGTATGGAGGGAAGGTCTTATGAGGAAAGGCTGAGGGACTTGAGGTTGTTTTCTTTGGAGAGAAGGAGGAGGAGAGGTGACTTAATAGAGACATATAAGATGATCAGAGGGTTAGATAGGGTGGATAGTGAGAGTCTTTTTCCTCGGATGGTGATGGCAAACACGAGGGGACATAGCTTTAAGTTGAGGGGTGATAGAAAGAGGACAGATGTCAGAGGTAGTTTCTTTACTCTGAGTAGTAGGGGCGTGGAATGCCCTGCCTGCAACAGTAGTGGACTTGCCAACTTTAAGGGCATTTAAGTGGTCATTGGATAGACATATGGATGAAAATGGAATAGTGTAGGTCAGATGGTTTCACAGGTCGGCGCAACATCGAGGGCCGAAGGGCCTGTTCTGCGCTGTAATGTTCTAATTCTAATTCTCAGAGCGTTGTAGGATTGGAGGAGGTTACAGAGATGTGTAAAGGAAGGCCATGGAAAGATTTGAACACATAGGTGAAAATTTTAATGATCAGGTAATGATTTAAAAATTATGGCATAAAGGAGGGAGTAGCAGCACTGATACAAAATTGGTTAAGGGTTAGAAAACTGTTGGTTCCCATGGTTCAGCACTAGAACCACTGGTGTTTTTGATGCACCTCAATGACTTGGAATTGGGTGTGCAAGTGCAGGGAACAATTTAGAAATTTGCAGGTCACATGAAACTTGGAAGTATAGTTAATGGTGAGGAAAATGATAATAGACATCAAGAGATCATAGACAGGCTGGTAGAATGAGTGGGCACATGGCAGCTGAAATTCAATACAGCAAAGTGTGATGTCTGGAATAATGAGGAGAGACGATACAAGCTGATGGTACAATTTTAAAGGAGGTGCCAGAACAGAGAAGCCTGGGGTGTTAGTGAACAAATCTTGGACAGTGGCAGGGCAGGCTAACAAAGCAGTTAATAACATATATGGGATCCTGGGATTTATAAATAGAGACATCGAGCACAAAAGTCAGGAGGTTATACTAAACCTATATAATACCAGTTCAGCCCCAACCAAACTGTCCAATTCTGGACACCACACTTTAGGAAGAGCATGAAGGCTTTGGAGAGGGTACAAAAAGATTTATTAGAATGGTTACAGGGCTGAGGGATTAATGTTACAGATATACTGTACAAACTGGAGTTGTTCTCAAAAGAGAAGGCGAAAAGGAAATTTGATAGTGGCGTTTAAATTATGAAGACTTTGAACAGAGTAAATAAAAATAAACTGTATCCAATGATTGAAGGTCAATGACCAGAGGACACAGAATTAAGGTGATTGGCAAAAGAGTCAGAGGCAGCATGAGGAAAAACTTGCTTCAGAGAGTATAAATTCAGGGGCCTCAGTGCTGCTTGTCTACATTGAGTGCTGCTGGAGGGCACAGAGTGTGAAGAAGGGAGTTTGTTAAGTGAGGGAGTTCAGTAAAGAGGGCAACTGTAAAATAATTAAGAGAAAACAATTTAACTTAAATTAACGTAATAAAGAAGGCAGGACAAGTGATGTGTCACGACTGCAGTATGTGGGAGCTCCTGGATGCCACAGCAATCCATGGCCACCATGTCTGTCGTAAGTGAGTGCAGCTTGAGAAGCTTCGGCTCAGAGTCATTGAGCTGGAGGCCGAGCTGCAGACACTGCAATGCATTAGGGAGGGGGAAAGTTACCTGGACACTTTGTTCCAGAAGGCAGTCACACTCCTTTGGTTCGTGGTCAGGGACAGGAGGGTGTGACTGCGAGTCAGACAGGTAAAGGGATCAAGAAGGTGGGAGCGGAGGAGGCACAGCCCTTGTAATTGAGCAACAAGTTCGAGGTTCTTGCAGCTTGTATGGAAAAGAGCGAGGGCTGCAGTGTGGGGGAGCAGATTGACCATGGCACCAGGAAGCCATTCAAGTGGGAGGAGCAAAAAGGAAAGTACTGGTAGTCGGGGACAGTATCGTGAGGGAGATTGACACTGTTCTCAGTAGCAAAGAGCGAGAGTCCAGAAGGCTGTGTTGCCTGCCCGGTGCCAGGGTGAGTGACATCTGCTCAGGAGAGGAGCTTACAGTGGGAGAGGGAGGATACAGTCATCGTGGTCCATGTAGGTACCAATGATACAGGCAGGACAAGGAAGGAGGTTCTGCAGAGTCAGTATGAGGAACTGGGCACCAAATGAAGAAGCAGAACCTCAAAGGGAATAATACTGGGGGAGGTGGTGGCGGAGTGTTATTGTCAGTGGACTAGTCCCCAAAGATCCGACGTACTGCTTTGGGGACATGTGTTCGAATCCCACCATGGCAGAAGGTGGAATTTGAATTCAACTAACAAATCTGAAATTAAAAGCTAGTCTAATGATGGCCATGAAAATATTACTAATTGTCAGAAAAAAACATCTGGTTCACTAATGTCCTTTAGGGAAGGAAATCTGCTGTCCTTACCTGGTCTGGCCTACATGCGACTCCAGACCCACAGCAATGTGGTTGACTCCTAAAATGGCCTAGCAAGTCACTTAGTTGTATCTAACTGCTACAAAGTCAATAAAGAATGAAACTAGACGGACCACCCGGCATTGACCTAGGCATCGGAAACGACAACGGCAAACCAGCCTGTCGACTCTGCAAAGTCCTCCTTAGTAACATCTGGGGGCCTGTGCCAAAGTTGGGAGAGCTGATCCACAGACTAGTCAAGCAACAATCTGGCATAGTCACACTCAGAGAATCATATCTTACAGATAATGTTCCAGACACCATCATCACCATCACCGGGTCTGTCCTGTCCCACTGGCAGGACAGACCCAGCAGAGGTGGCGGCACAGTGGTATACAGCATGGCCCGGGTATAAAATTAAAACCTGACCTGGGCCAGACCTGGCCACAGCCAACCCGAGCAATTTAATTTTTTTTCGCACCCGACCCGACCTGACACGAATATCCTTCATCTGTTCCAGCAGCAGGCTATTTCTGCAGATGGAGTTGTGGGGAATCATGGGTAAGCCTGATCCTGTGACTTCCCGGAAGCAGCACTGTCCAGCCCGATCCAAGCCCGAATACCGGAATCGGAATTTCAACCGGACACGAACCCGAAAAATGCACTCGGGTCTATTTGGGTTCGGGTTGGGTAGCCAGGCTTTACAGTGGTATACAGTCAGGAGGCAGTTGTCTGGGGAGTCCTCAACATGGACTCCAGATGCCATGAAGTCTCATGGTGTCAGGTCAAAGATGGCCCTCCTGCTGATGACCACCTACCGGTCTCCCTCAGCTGATGAATCCGGACTCTTCCATGTTGAACAGCACTTGGAGGAAGCACTGAGGGTAGCAAAGGGCACAGAATGTATTCTGGGTGGGGGACTTCAATGTCCATCACCAAGAGTGGCTCAGTAGCACCACTACTGACCGAGTCCTAAAGGACATAGCTGCTAGACTGAGTCCACAGCAGCTGGTAAGGGAACTAATAAGAGGGAAAAATATACTTGACATTGCCCTCACCAATCTACCTGTCGCAGATGCATCTGTCCATAGCAGTATTGGTAGGAGTGACCACCTCACAGTCCTTGTGGAGACGAGGTCCCGCCTTCACATTGAGGATATCCTCCATCCTGTTGTTTAGAACTATCACCGTGCTAAATGGGATAGATTTCGAAAAGATCTATCAATGCAAAACTCTGCATCCATGAGGCGCTGTGGGCCATCAGCAGCAGCAGAACTGTATTCAAGCACAATCTGTAACCCATGGCCCGGCATATCCCCCACTCTACCATTACCATCAAGCCAGGAGACCAACCCTGGTTCAATGAAGAGTGCAGGAGGGCATGCCAGGAGCAGCACCAGACATACCTCAAAATGAGGTGTCAACTTGGTGAAGCTACAACCCAGGACTACTTCCATGCCAAACTGCATAAGCAGCATGCGATCGACAGAGATAAGCGATCCCACAACAACGGATAGGATCTCAGCTCTGCAGTCCTGTCACATCCAGTCGTGAATAGTGCTGGACAATTAAACTACTAACAGGAGGAGGTGGCTCTACAAATATTCCCATCCTCAATGATGGGGGAACCCAGCACATCAGTGTGAAAGATAAGGCTGAAGCATTTGTAACAATCTTCAACTAGAAGTGCTGAGTGGATAATCCATCTCAGCCTCCTCCCGGAGTCCCCAGCATCACAAATGTCAGTCTTAAGACAATTCGAGTCACTCTGCCGCACCCCTAGCCAAGCTGTTTCAGTACAGCTATAACACTGGCATCTACTCAGCAATGTGGAAAATTGACCTGGTATGTCCTGTACATGAAAAGCAGGTCAAATCTAACCTGGCCAATCACCACCCAATCGGTCTACTCTCAATCATCAGTTATGTGATGGAAGGTATTGTTGACAGTGCTATCAAGCGGCACTTGCTCATCAATAACCTACTCTGACGCTCAGTTTGGGTTCCGTCAGGGTCATTCAGCTCTTGACCTCATTTCAGCCTTGGTTCAAACATGAACAAAAAAGCTGAACTCAAGAGGTGAGGAGAGAGTGACTGCCCTTGACATCAAGGCAGCATTTGACTGAGTATGGCATCAAGGAGCCCAAGGAAAGTGAAGTCAATGGGAATCAGGTAAAACTCTCCGCTGGTTGGAGTCGTACCTAGCGCAAAGGAAAATGGTTGTGGTTGTTGGAGGTCAATCATCTGAGCTCCAGGACATCACTGCAGGGGTTCCTCAGGGTAGTGTCCTCGGCCCAACCATCTTCAGCTGCTTCATCAATGACCTTCCTTCAAATCATAAGGTCAGAAGTGGGGATGTTCGCAGATGATTGCACAATGCTCAGAACCATTTGTGATTCCTCAGTTACTAAAGCAGTCTGTGTAGAAATGCAGCAAGACCTGGACAATATCCAGGCTTGGGCTGATAAGTGGCAAGTAGCAGTCGCACCATACAAGTGCTAGGCAATGACTATCTCAAACAAGAGAGAATCTGACCATCTCCTCTTCACTTTCAATTACATTACCATCACTGAACCCCCCACTATCACACATGGCGGGTTACCACTAGCCAGAAACTGAGCAGGAGTAGCCATATAAATACTGTGGCTACAAGAGCAGGTCAGAAGCCGGGAATTCTGCAGCAAGTAACTCACCTCCTGACTCCCCAAAGCCTGTCCAACATCTCCAAGGCACAAGTCAGGAGTAAGATGAAATGCTCTCCACTTGCCAGGATGGGTGCAGCTCCAACAGTACTCAAGAAGCTCAACCCCATCCAGGACAAAGCAGTCTGCTTGACTGGCACCCCATCAACAAACATTCACTCCATCCACCACCGAGGGATGTGCACAGTGGAAGCAGTGTGTACTATCTACAAGGTGCACAGCAGCAACTCACCAAGGCTCCTTCGACAGCACCTTCAAAACCTGCTATTTCTACTACCTAGAAGGGTAAGGGCAGCAGATGCTTGGGAACACCACCACCTGCAAGTTCCCCTCCAAGTCACAAACCATCCTCACTTGGAACTATATCACCGCTCCTTCACTGTCACTGGTGCAAATTCCTGGAACTCCCTTCCTTACAGCACTGTGGGTGTTCCAAACCCACATGGACTGCAGCAGTTCAAGAAGGCAGCTCACCACCACCTCCTCAAGGGCAATTAGGCATTGGCAATAAATGCTGGCCTGGCCATCGATGCCCACATCCATGAATGAATGAAAAAAAATCCTCCTGACTATAGAATCTCCCACCACTACACTCTCCTATTGCCATGTTCCACCTGTCTCTCACCCCCACTCACTCGTGGTGACCTCCTGCTCCCTGGTGTCACACTGTTACAGAGGAAGATCCTTCTCCAAGCCACTGTCTCTATCCACCTTTCAGTCCCCAATACCATGTATATACTGGACAGTTCCAGTACTCAGGGGCTCCCTCCACCTGTGACTGTAATATCCCTCTAGATGGTCACTCACCTCCCTCTTTCTACTCAGCCCATTCTGTTCCCTCTTGCTGTGTGAGCTGCAGGTTCTTGCACAAGATCAGGTCAGAGATGATATTTTCAAGTATTTTGTGAACCTACCTGTATCCATTCTCATTCTTTTTGAAGATGTTGGATCTTCTCCTCTATTTGGACCTTCAGCCATGGTGGTGACAGGCGTTCCCAGATTCTGGTTCTCTGTAATAAAGGTAAAATTAATAAGAGGGTCAGACAGAAATACTAAAAAAAAAGAACGTTGCCTAGTTAAACATGATATCAGTCCCTCCTCCCCATCAGTATAACAGCTGTTATCTCTGGGATCGAGCATCAGGTGTGACCCAGAAAGCTGCCCTGAGTCCCGCTGAGCTCCATCACCCTGTTCCAGATGGACACCCATCACCGAGACTCTGCACTAGCAGTGGGAAAGACAAAGGTGTAATGATAATGTCACTGAACTAGTAATACAGCAGCTGGTGGAATTTAATTCAATAAATTAATAACTATCTGGAATTAAAAGCTAGTCTCAGTAATGGTGCCATAAGAACATAAGAAATAGGAGCTGGAGTAGGCCATTCAGCCCCTCAAGCCTATGAAACTATCAATTGTCGTAAAGCCCAACTGGTTCACTAATGTCCTTGAGGGAAGGAGATCTGCCATCTTTAGCTGGTCTGGTTTTCGAGTGACTCCAGACCCACAGCAATGTGATTGACTCTTATCTGCCCTCTGAAATGTCCCATCAAGCCACTCAGGTCAATTAGGGATAAGCAATAAATGCTGACCTAGTCAGCGACACCCACATCCCCCAAACAAATAAATAAATCATTTCTGAAAGCTTTCCCACCACTGAGGTTAATCTGACTGGCCTGTAGTTGCTGGGTTCATCCTTACTTGAACAGGGGTGTAACATTTGCAATTGTCTAGTCCTCTGGCACCACCCCTGTATCTAAGGAAGATTGGAAGTTTATGGCCAGTGGAGATTTTGATAGAGGTTTAGAACCATAGGAAAGTTACGGCAGAGAAGGAAGCCATTCAGCCCATTGTGTCTGCGCCAGCTGAAAAACCTAGCTGCCCAATCTAATCCCACTTTCCAACACCTGCTCCGTAGCTTTGCAGGTAACTGCACTTCAGGTGCAGGTCCAGGTACCTTTTTAAATGGGTTGAGGGTTTCTGCCTCCGCCACTGATCTGGGCAGTGAATTCCAGACACCCACCACCCTCTGGGTGGACAAGATTTTCCTCATGTCCCCTCTAATCCTTCTACCAATCACCTTAAATCTGTGTTCCCGGTAAGTGACCTCTCCGCGAGGGGAAACAGGTCCTTCCTGTCTACTCTATCTTGGCCCCTTGTAATTTTATGCACCTCAATTCAGTCAGCCCTCAGCCTCCTCAGTTCTAAGGAAAACGACCCTCGCCAAACCAATCTTTTCTCATCGCTGCAACTTTACAAGATTATGACAGGTTTGGATAAGGTCGACAAAGAAAAGCTGTTCCCATTAGTTGATGGTATGAGGACGAGGTGCCACAGATTTAAGATTTTGGGTAAGAGATGCTGGTGGGGGGGGGGCGGGCGGATGTGAGGAAGAATTTTCTTCACAGCAAGTGTCAATGAGCTGCAACTCGCTGTCTATAAGGACAGTGGAAGTGGAGATGATCAATGATTTATAAATGAAATTGGATGGGCACTTGAGGGAAATAAATTTGAAAGGCTATGGGGATAGGACAGGGGTATGCGGCTGAGGTGGAGCAGAGTGTTGTCAGTGGACATGTGAAAGCTGAGTCCTTGTCTTTACATCGTGTCTCCAAGGAGCAGCATAAGGATGAGAAATAGGAGGGAGTGAGGAGAGATCCATGGGGGTCTCCAGAGGTGATGGTGCAGGGGCAAGAAGAGAAGCCATTGAACAAGATTCTCCGGCAATCATTGGATGGGTAAGAGTGGAAACAAGTGAGTTCAGTCCCACTGAGCTGGACAATGAAGGAGAGGCACTGAAGGAGGATGTTGTGTTCAACAGTGTCAAAGACTGCAGAGGTAGAGAGGAATCAAGAGGGAGAGTTTCACAGTCAGAGTCAAAGAAGGGGCTATTTGTGACTTTGATTTTTGTTATTTCAGAGCTGTGACAGGAGCAGAAGCCAGATTGGAGATTAAAGCATGGAGATTGAGAAACTTGCAGGGAATAAGAAGCCAACAAATTGATGAAAGGAAAGTGAGGCTGGAGATGGAGATGTACATGTCGAACTCTCCACCCACAGGTCAAACTGGGTGAGTCCCTGATCGAACCCTATCTTCTAGAATACACAATCTCATTTTTGATTTAATGTTCCAGAAACCATTAAAGTCAGTTCACTTTTACAGGATATTCCACGTGCTGTAGCTGGGAGACTGGAATCTTTGAGTTCCATCAGAGGAGCTTGCTTGTTGCAGCTACAGAAGAGGGTGTGGGTCCAAGGTACAGAGGGCCGGAGAGAAGAGGGGAGAGGCTGGGAATGGGGAGAAAGAGGCAGCCAGGGAGCATGGAGTAGTGAGGGGAGTAAGATGGGGGACAGGCATTTATTACAGTCTGGACAGTCTCACCCTGACTATAAGGGCCATTTATACAAGGGAGGAAACCAACTCAAAACTAAACCAATCTTATTAGAGACAGCAAGATATTGGAGATACTGGAAGTCTGATAAAAAGAACAGAAAATGCTGGAAATCCTCAGTGGGTCTGACAGTGTCTGTGGGGAGAGGACGGTGAGGTTAATGGTTCAGGTTGATGACCATTCCTGAGAACAGGATCAGGATCTGAAACATCAACCTCACCTTCCTCTCTCCACAGATACTCTCTGATCCACTGAGTATTTCCAGCATTTTCTGCATTATTTCTAATATGACTCATCCCCATTTCAGACTAGATTCTGTGTTTTTTTTGGTTTGGATTCTATTTCAGAATACACTGGGAAGCTGATGTTGGCTTTGTATCTGACGTTGATTTTGGAAATACATTCCCTGCTTGCTTTGACCACTGTTGTTCGATTTCTGGATTGTGTGTCTCTGTGACCAATGAAATAGGAGGCAAACACTTACCCGGTGTTTAATGTCTTTTACCATCTCCAGTACTAAACATTGGGCTTGTTGAAAGGTAATGAAGCTGTGTTCAGCATTCACTATCTGACAATACTCCACAGCTGCTGGTCAGAGGCCGTGCTGATCTTTGAGGTTTGTCTCTGCATCGTGTTCAGTGAATTGACAGGAATTACTTTCACAGTTCAATCTCTCATTTGATTTGTCCCCAAATCTGAGACATTTTAACACTGATCTGATGATGTTGGTGTGAGTTCAGCCCCACGTAATAAACAGACAGATGTCCATCTGCTGGGCTCTGCCCCAGACTGGAGTCACCCCTTTCATCAAATCCCTTTACTAAAAATTGTACACAAGATTTACTTGGACCTCTGTGTGGTTATGAAGGTGTTTCTGGTTTTTGTGTGTTTTGAGACAGAAACTGATCCCACTTCACATTCCACTGCACGGCCTCATTCTGGGTAATTGTTCTCAATGGTCAGACTCTCCCAGTCTCATTCCCACCTTATCTCATTAGCTTTGTGTACTGTCTACAGGACCAGTGTTTGTCAGAGTAAATGGGACTTTCTCTTACCTTTCTCCCCAGTCGATCTGTGGAAGCTCTTTGAGTGGGAAGGGTTCTCTCTGGTTGGTGCTCTCTCAATCCTGTGCGGGTTCACCTGCTATTGTTCCTCAGTCTACAATCCCTGCTTACTTCCAGCTGTGGACCTTTCTCATCACTCCGTCATTCACCAGGAGATCTAACTATAGCAGGGCAGAAAATGAAAAGAATGCAGGCGGTGTGAGGTAATGTAATGTACACTTTTCTTCCAGGCCATCAAAATTGAATTTGAGGGTCACGTGTTTCTCTTTAATTTTGTACTTTCCAGATCTCCAGCCCAGTGTTTGCGACAGAAATGAGCCTATTTTCTCGGCACCGTGGAGAAACTGACATTGTATCAGAAACTGTCTCTTGGATTGCTGAGGTAACAGAGGGACAAATAGCTGCCGGGATCCTCCACATCTTCAGGATCAGGGCCACGTCTGTCTGGTGAATTTAGTCCCTTTCTCAGATCCCCAGCTCACCCACCTGGAATTCCTGCAAACCTGCACAATTTAATATGGAAATGTGGCATTTTTTTAGTGTTTTAGGAAAACGTCTGATCTCACGGGGTCTATCCTCCCCAGGTTACACACTGTCTGAACACACTGGGTCCATCCTCCCCGGGTTACACACTGTCTGATCTCACTGGGTCCATTCTCCCCGGGTTACACATTGTCTGATCTCACTGGGTCCATCCTCCCCAGGTCACACACTGTCTGATCTCACTGGGTCCATCCTCCCCGGGTTACACACTGTCTGATCTCACTGGGTCCATCCTCCCCGGGTTACACACTGTCTGATCTCACTGGGTCCATCCTCCCCGGGTTATTCACTGTCATCACACTGGGTCCATCTCGGGTTACACACTGTCTGATCTCACTGGGTCCATCCTCCCCGGGTTACACACTGTCTGATCTCACTGGGTCCATCCTCCCCGGGTTACACACTGTCTGATCACACTTGGTCCATCCTCCCCGTGTTACTCACTGTCTGATCACACTGGGTCCATCCTCCCCGGGTTATACTGTCTGATCTCACTGGGAGGATCCTCCCCGGGTTACACACTCTCCTCTCACTGGGTCCATCCTCCCCGGGTTACACACTGTCTGATCTCACTGGGTCCACCCTCCCCGGGTTACACACTGTCTGATCTCACTGGGTCCACCCTCCCCGGGTTACACACTGTCTGATCACACTTGGTCCATCCTCCACGGGTTACACACTGTCTGATCACATTGGGTCCATCCTCCCCCGGGTTACACACTGTCTGATCACACTGGGTCCGCATTATCAAAGATCATTCGGGGTCGTTGGGAGAGTGGAATTTGAAACACAAACAGATCAGCCATGACCTTATTGAAAAGCGGAGCAGGCTAGAGAGGCCGAATGGCCTAGTTTTGCTCCAATACGTATTTTCGTATGTGTAGGTCTTATTTAAGGAAGAATGCCAATGCATTGGAAGAATTTCAGACAAGTTTTGCTCAACTAATACCTGGAATGGGCGAGTTGTCTTATGAGGAATGGTTGGTCAGGCTAGACTTGTATCTACTGGAGTTTAGAAGGGTAACAGGCCACTTGATTGAAACATACAAGATACTGAGGGGTCTTGACAAGGGTGGATGTGGAAAGGATGTTTCCCCTTGTCGGAGAATCTAGAACTAGGGGTCACTGTTTAAAAATAAGGTGTCGCCCATTTAAGACAGAGATGAGGAGAATTTTTTTCTCTGACTGTCATGAGTCTTTGGAACTCTGTTCCTCAAAAGGCAGTGGAAGCAGAGACATTGAATATTTTTACAGCAGAGGTAGATAGATTCTTGATAAGCAAGGGGTGAAAGGTTACTGGGGATAGGCGGGAATGTGGAGTCGAGGTTACAATCAGATCAACCATGATTGTATTGAATGGTGGAGCAGGCCCAAGGGGCCGAGAGGCCTACTCCTGCTCCTAATTGGTTTGGTTAATCGCAGATGACCCCTTTTAAAAATGAGAGGGATGATGGAGAACAGGAGCAGATTCAGCAGGGGTGGGGGGGGGGCGGGGGAGGGTCCCACTGTTAAACAGACCATCCTGGTCTGCGAACACTTCCCACAGAATGGCTATAGCCACGGGGGAATGGATTTACCACAGGAACCCATGGAACATCATCTCTCTGGGAGAAGACAGCTTTAAATGGGAAGAGGAATGAATTAATGCAGAATGATTCAGAATCAGGTTCAGAAACTACATTCACATTATCTTGAACCCACAGGGCTTTCTGTCTCTGCGCTGTCTTCATAAATTCTTTCACCGTCAATTCCTGGTTTACTTTGTACAAATCAGAGTGTGATCATTTCAGTTGATCATTGTTTGTAGGATTTGTGCCCGAGTTTCACCCTCTGATGTAAGGTCGCTTCTGTTATGAGATTGGTTTGTATCTGAAGAACTTTAAGAAAAAAAGCTGGCAGTTCTTACAAAAACAAATTGAACTGGTTTGACAAATCTTCACCCAGTTCAGCTGTAAAGAATGTTTAAGGCTAGTTAGAAATGTTTCTTTCTCACTTCTTCAGTAAGTTCAGTGAAACAGACACAAGGTTAAACACCAATTGTTACATCTGTATCTTGAACATGATGAAAAGTCTCACTGATTAGCTCATGTTTGAAGTTTTAGTCAAACACCCGAGAGCTCTTTCATTACCTGAGTTGCTCAGTATTGAGTGGGGTAAGTGCATGGGTGTGGTTAAACCCTGCGGGCCGACTCCGCCAGAGGTCCTGAACCTGCTTTCCTGTAACTTCAAAACTGAAATCTTCCCCAAAAGATGCAGTATGAATTGTGGTAAACATCCAGAGTGAGGAAGAGAAGTCCAGGGCCCACCCCTGTCACAGCTACCTAGGATGGTCTAACACTCTGATTATCTCACACCATCCCTCTTCAAAATGAAAGGAGGGTGCAGAACAACAGCGGCCTGATCTGAGGACCCTCATTGTTAAACAGACCACCCTCAGTAACTGTCTGAGTTCACACTGAGCGACATGAGGAAAAGGAATGGCCACAACCTCCCAGACAACATAATCTCACTGGGAGAAATTATCTTTCAAAAGGAAGATTAAAGACAGACATAGAACACAGGCTCAGAAACTATATTAACCTTACCTTGATCCACAGATTCTCCATTTCCACGGGCAGCCTCCCAGTTCCGTCCGTGTAAACCTGTTGCCCCCAATCCCGAGGTTGTTCCTGGTTTTCTTTCAGCAAATCATCATTTGGTAATTGGATCTGATGCTTCTGTCCTCTGACTGGAAGCTGCTGTTTAAAATAAATACAAGTCGAACTGGTTTAACAACTCTTTCAACCGTGAACAAAGTTAGTCATAAACATTTCAGATTTCCAGCACCCGCAGTATTTTGATTTTAATTCTTTATTAAATACTGTCTCACGGCCCATTCAATAGAAATGAATCATTCCCTTTCTGTCTGAAACTGTATTCAATGCTCCACCAATTCCCTGATATTTGGCTTTTCAGACCAACACCTAACAGTCAATGTCTGATGTTTCAATGTGGTCAGAACTTGCCACTTCGAAAGATCAACACTTTAACCATTTAACTGCTGAATGAAAGTGTTGTTGAACGAGGAGGAAGTGATTTTGCCATGGTTACTCCTATTATGTTCAGGATGGTATTCACTCCAGCTGTCTGTTGCCCCTTCACCTGGTGCTAACTGATCTACATTGGGTCCCAGCTTGGCAACGCCTCAATTTTAACATTTTTATTTCTCATGTTCAATTCCCTCCATGGTCTCACCCCTCTCTATCTCTGTAACCTCAGTGCTCAAATGGGGCAGCACAGTGGTTAGCACCGCAGCCTCACAGCTCCAGTGACCCGGGTTTGGTTCTGGGTACTGCCCGTGTGGAGTTTGCAAGTTCTCCCTGTGACCGTGTGGGTTTCCACCGGGTGCTCTGGTTTCCTCCCACAGCCAAAAACTTGCAAGTTGATTGGTAAATTGGCCTTTGTAAATTGCCCCTCGTGTAGGTAGGTGGTAAGAGAATTGTGGGGATATGGTGGGGAATATGGGATTAATGTAGGATTAGTATAAATGGGTGGTTGATGGTTGGCACAGACTCGGTGGGCTGAAGGGCCTGTTTCAGTGCTGTATCACTCTATGACTCCTCCAGACCTGTAAACCTCCAAGATCTCTGTGCTCCTCCAATTCTGGCCTCTTCTACACCCCAATTTCCTTTGTCCCTACATTAGTATCCAAGCCTTGAGCTGTCTAGGCCCTAAGCTCCAGAATTTGCTCTCAAAGCCAAACAGCTTCCCCTCCCTCTACGCTTCAGATGATTTTAAAAATCACCATTTTAACCAAGCATTTACTCAAAAGAGATGTGAGTTGCTGCAGTGCATCTTGTAGATGGTACACACTGCTGCCACTGTGAGTCGGTGATGGAGGGAGTGAATGTTGAGGGTGGTAGATGGGGTATTGATGAAGCCGGCTGCTTTGCCCTGGATGAGTGTGGTTGGAGCTGCACCCATCCAGGCACGTGTCAGCTGCCAACTCCAGTTCCTGCCCACAGGAACTGCAACTGATGAATTGTAACCAGGGGCTGAACTGTGTCTCCGGGTGACATCACAAAGGAAGCCAGGAGCCAATCACACAGCAGCCAGCCCAAGCCCCGCCCAGTCACGGTATTACAGGGTCACATGACCAGGCTCTGCTCTTGGTGCAGTCTCACTGGACTGGAGGGCAGGTTGTAGAATCAGCCCAAAAGATGGCGTTTTCTGTGACCCCCAGGTCCTCTCTAACAATGACTCGAGTGTGCCGCACAGCCTCAAAAAACCCACATACGCTGAATGTGTGGTATTCAAACAATCTATATAGTCTCGGAATGGGACTTTCTCTTACCTTTATCCCCAGTTGATCTATGACAGCTCTTTGAATGGGAAGGGTTCTCTCTGGTTGGTGCTCTCACAATCCTGTGCTGTTTCACCTGCTGTTGTTCCTCAGTCTACAATCCCTGTTTACTTCCAGCTGTGGACCTTTCTCATCACTCCGTCATTCACCAGGAGATCTAATTATGGCAGGACAGAAAATGAGAATAATACTGATGGTCTCAAGATAAATGTAATGTACACTTGTTCTTTAATGTTTAATAATAAAAGGTAACAAACTTAAATAAAATATCTCACTGAATAAACACACTATTGAGGAGCTCTGCTCCTACATTCCATCTTTCTTTACAGTCACAGCCACCACGTGATAGTTTTATTCCTCAATCCCCAGTTAGAGACAGTTTATTCACCATGTCTCAATCTTCAGTCCCCGGTTAGAGACAGTTTATTCACCATGTCTCAATCTTCAGTCCCCGGTTAGAGACAGTTCATTCTCCATGTCTCCACCTTCAGTCCCCGGTTAGAGACAGTTCATTCTCCATGTCTCCACCTTCAGTCCCCGGTTGGAGACAGTTTATTCTCCATGTCTCCACCTTCAGTCCCCAGTTAGAGACAGTTCATTCTCCATGTCTCCACCTTCAGTCCCCGGTTAGAGACAGTTCATTCTCCATGTCTCCACCTTCAGTCCCCGGTTAGAGACAGTTCATTCTCCATGTCTCCGTCTTCAATCCCCGGTTAGAGACAGTTCATTCTCCATGTCTCCGTCTTCAGTCCCCGGTTAGAGACAGTTCATTCTCCATGTCTCTGTCTTCAGTCCCCGGTTAGAGACAGTTTATTCTCTATGTCTCCACCTTCAATCCCCGGTTAGAGACAGTTCATTCTCCATGTCTCCACCTTCAGTCCCCGGTTAGAGACAGTTCATTCTCCATGTCTCCACCTTCAGTCCCCGGTTAGAGACAGTTTATTCTCTATGTCTCCACCTTCAATCCCCAGTTAGAGACAGTTCCTTCTCCATGTCTCCACCTTCAGTCCCCGGTTAGAGACAGTTCATTCTCCATGTCTCCACCTTCAGTCCCCAGTCAGGGACAGTTTATTCTCTATGTCTCCACCTTCAATCCCCAGTTAGAGACAGTTCCTTCTCCATGTCTCCACCTTCAGTCCCCGGTTAGAGACAGTTCATTCTCCATGTCTCCACCTTCAATCCCCAGTCAGGGACAGTTTATTCTCCATGTCTCGATATTCAGTCCCTGTTTGGAGACAGTTTATTCTCCATGTCTCGATATTCAGTCCCTGTTTAGAGACAGTTTATTCTCCATGTCTCGATATTCAGTCCCTGTTTAGAGACAGTTTATTCTCCATGTCTTGCCTGTTTTGGGATCAGATTGGCTATTTTTGAATCAGTGGACATTCCATTACATTTTCTGGCTGAACTCTAATCAGGGACCAGACTCCCAGTTTCCATTTGTATTTTAGTGGAACCATGAACAAACAGGGAGGGTTGATAGGAAAATATCATCAGTAACACGGTTCTACCTACAAAAGGCAGCTGTATTGTCACAACACTGTGACTGGAAGTGTAACTATAGTAGTCAGTTCACTTCACTTAGTATTCACATAACACAGCATGGGGCTGATATATCAGCAGAACAAGATATTTCTGCTGCTCTGCTCCTTTTTAGTGTGGACACTCTGCTGAATAAGTGTTGTTGACTGGGTTTCTAACAGCCTTGCGTTGGTACTGGACGACTCTGAGACTGCATGTGCTTCCAGTTAGGTACAAACTCCAAAGTGGGGCTGTTAAGGAATGTTTGTAACTATAAGTGAGACATCTTAATAGGAATATTTAACAATCAAAATAGTTATTTACAGTACCTCAATGTGGAAATTCACAGGAGTTTTCACAATTTATGTACATAACTGGATAATATTTGACAACTCATTTACATATTGTTACGAAGAAGGGTCACTGACCTGAAACGTTAACTCTGCTTCTCTGTCCACAGATGCTGCCAGACCTGCTGACTATTACCAGCATTCCTTGTTATCCCTCTGACCCTCTGTACTTCCTAGAGTCCTAACATCCATTGTATATTCCGTTGCCTTGTTAGTCCTCCCAAAATGCATCAGCTCACACAGAAACAGATTATGATTGAATTTTTCCTCCCTTGAACCATGACTTGTAAAAGACCGCAATCCCACTGTTGTTAAAGTTAAAACAAAGCAGTAGGGTTTCTTAACACAGTCTTAAACTTAGGAAGGGGTTAACTTCCCAACACATGCTCACGAACATATAATGAAAGGTAAAGACATAAAAAGGGCAAGGACATTTGCTAAATAGAAAAAAAATCTTAACTGCAAACAAACATAGATTGCTGTTGAAACTAGAATCCTTTTTTTAATTATCAGAAAGTCCAAAACTGGAGTTAACAGACTGGAAATGTCGAGTTGGGTACAAGTCACTGGAAAAACCTCTTTTTTTTTTAGAACATTACAGCGCAGTACAGGCCTTTTGGCCCTCGATGTTGCGCCGACCTGTGAAACCATCTGACCTACATTATTCCATTTTCATCCATATGTCTATCCAATGGCCACTTAAATGCCCTTAAAGTTGGCGAGTCTACTACTGTTGCAGGCAGGGTGTTCCACGCCCCTACTACTCTCTGAGTAAAGAAACTACCTCTGACATTTGTCCTATATCTATCACCCCTCAACTTAAAGCTATGTCCCCTCGTGTTTGCCATCACCATCCGAGGAAAAAGGCTCTCACTATCCACTGTGTCCAACCCTCTGATTATCTTATATGTCTCTATTAAGTCACCTCTCCTCCTCCTTCTCTCCAACGAAAACAACCTCAAGTCCCTCAGCCTTTCCTCGTAAGACCTTCCCTCCATACCAGGCAACATCCTAGTAAATCTCCTCTGCACCCTTTCCAAAGCTTCCACATCCTTCCTATAATGCGGTGACCAGAACTGTACGCAATACTCCAGGTGCGGTCTCACCAGAGTTTTGTACAGCTGCATCATGACCTCGTGGCTCCGAAACTCGATCCCCCTACTAATAAAAGCTAACACACCATATGCCTTCTTAACAGCCCTATTAACCTGGGTAGCAACCTTCAGGGATTTATGCACCTGGACACCAAGATCTCTCTGTTCATCTACACTACCAAGAATCTTCCCATTAGCCCAGTACTCTGCATTCCTGTTACTACTTCCAAAGTGGATCACCTCGCACTTTTCCACATTAAACTCCATTTGCCATCTCTCAGCCCAGCTCTGCAGCCTATCTATGTCCCTCTGTACCCTACAACATCCTTCGGCACTATCCTTCTTACACTTCTTACACTTTCTTCCTCTTGCACTTTCAGAGATAAATTGAGGCAGCTTAATTTCTGATGCAACCTTTTCTAATGGAGAGAAAACTGGCAGAGAGCAGATTTTCTTGCCATTTTGCAGACTGCACCTTCTTTTTAATTTTCTTGCAGGGAGGCCTCAGAGAAGTTAGATGCAGCTTCAAGACAGCTGTGGCTTTTGAATGAGCTGTTCCCTCAACTGCTACTGTTTCAAATCCAGGCAGACTGAAAAGGATGACTTCTGGGCCATGTGACTGGACCACTTCAAGTGGCTGTCCCACCTCCTCCATTTTAACAAGTGGAACACAGAAGTAAAAACTTAACATGCTGTGTATAGTGGCAGTTGACAATAACACCCAAGTGCACAAAAACACAATGTATAGTTGGTTCTCATCTGTTCATGACAATGTCTGTAATAGTAAATATTTAGGCTTGAGAAAATCAGAGTCAGTAACTTAATAATTTAAAGCAGAATGTGTAATTAAATACAGATTGCGCTTATTTTTAGGATAAATCAAATCACTATCGATGAAAACAGAAACAGTTCTTAAAGAATTGGAGTTTGAGGATTTATTGGGGTGACTTTCCAGACACAATAGGTGAGATTAGGAGAATTGGAGTTTGAGTATGTATCAGGGTTGCTGTCCTGACAAAATAGGTGAGATTGGGGGAGAATTGGAGTTTGAGGATTGAACAAAGTCTTTAAAAAGCACATCATCCCTTCAGTATTTGGGTGTTTATTTAAATAGGTCCATTTTGATCAATTCGTTACTGATCAACGTTGAACTATTTGGAGATAAAAGGCAGGATCTGAAGAGAATAACAATTTCTGTCCACAGTGAAAAGGCCGGGCAGTGGGACGAGGTGATTTGTTCTTGCAGAGAACAAGCACGATCAGGACGGGCCGAATGGCCTCTGCTGTCACCATTCTCTGATTCAGATGAAAGGTCACAGACCTGAAAGGTGAACTCTGTTTCCCTCTCCACAGATGCTGACAGACCAGATGCTGTGTATTTCCAGCACTTTCTGTTTTTATTTCAGATTTCCAGTATTTTCCGTTTTATTTATTTTCCCAAAACAGAAATTTAACGAAAACTGCGCGCGACCCAGGCTGGGGGAAGGGGGAGGGGTGCTGGAGCGGAGCATGCGCAATACCGCCACCGAACGCTGCATAAATTAATGACACTCAATCTGTCCGCTCCTCCCACTGGTCGCGGATGCACAGATTGACAACCACATCTGCCGATAGAACAGGCCGGGGGCAATCCCAGCTCCGCCCCATTCCGGCAACAGGGTCGCTCGCGGTCACGTGGCTCGGCCAGAAAACTGACTCCGTGTCAGGCAGCAATAGTCTGAGTCCTCTCCCCAGTGCGCATGACCACTTTTTGATTGATGCGCGCGAGAAACAATCGGAGGGGAGGCGGGGCTGTTTATATTGCGCCTGCGCCTGCGCCGGACTGGCCAATGATCGGCGGGATTTGCTGCTGAGACTCAGTTTAAGAGGAAGGGTCACCGGCCTGAGATAACAAGGTAAGAGAGTAAATAGTGAGAATGAGACTGGGAGAGTCTGATCACCCAGTACAATTATCCAGCATGAAGACCTGCAATGGAAGGGCAAGTGGCAGCAATTTCCCTCTCATGACAGGATGGGGAACAAGAGGGCGCAGATTTAAAATAATTGACCAAAGAAGCAGAAGCGACTTTGAGGAAAAGCATCTTCAGAGAGCGAGTGGTTCAGGTCTGGAATGTAATGTCTGAGAGTTTAGTGGAGGCAGGTTCAATGGAGACATTCAAAAGGGAATTAGACTCTGATCTGAAAAGGAAGAATGTGCAGGATTTGCGGGCGGGAGATTGACACCAGGTGAATTGCTCATTCGGAGAGCTGGTACAGACAGGACGGGCCGAATGGCCTCCTTCTGCTCTGTAACAATTCTGTGATTGTGATTCTGTGAAAATACACAGTCACAAGTGAATCTTCTGTGTATTTTAGATTAAAGGGATTTGATCTCTGAGTTAGTCTGCCCGGCAGGTGTACACTAACTCCCAGCCCCCAAAACCAATGGGGAAAGAAATGACCTTTGTGGTCCCCATAATGTTATACTGTGTGTTAATGTAGTACTAGACAGTGTTACTGAATTCAGATATATTTCATATCCAACTATCAGAATAAATGATTTTATAATGCTGAACTGGATGCTGTGTTGTATTTCAGTTATTTCCCCTCAGCAAATCTATTTCTGGATTTCAAAATTTGCAGTTAAATCACTGTCATTCAAATATAAACATGAAGATATGGAAAGCTTATTTTAATAAAAATTTGTAAAAATGAACAAAATAATCACTTGGAATTATTTTCAGAAGAAAGATTCTTGTTGATCACCCAGTTCAGCTTGGCTGAGAGTTTTTTAAAAAATTAAACTGAGAACAGTGTTTGTCCGGATACATTCTCTATTCATTTCTGTGCTCGTTCAACACAATCACCTGATTATTCTGGGGATCTTTTATGTAGGGGAGGTGGTGGCGTAGTGGACGAGTAACCCAGAGACCCAGGGTATTGCTCTGGGGACATGGGTTCGAATCCCACCACAGCAGAAGGTGGAATTTGAATTCAATCAATAAATCTGGAATTTAAAAAAAAGCCAGTCAAATGATGGCCATGAAACCATTGTCGATTGTTGTAAAAACCCATCTGGTTCACGAATGCCCTTCAGGGAAGGAAATTTGCTCTCCGTACCTGGTCTGGCCTACGTGTGACTCCAGACCCACAGCAATGTGGTTAACTCTTAAATGCCCTCTGAAATGGCCGAGCAAGCCACTCAGTTGCACCTAGCCGCTACGAAGTCAATAAAAAGGAATGAAACCGGACAGACCGCCTGGCATCGATCTAGGCACTGGAAACGACAACGGCAAACCCAGCCATGTCAACCCTGCAAAGTCCTCCTTACGAACATCTGGGAGCTTGTGCCAAAGTTGGGAGAGCTGTCCCACAGACTAGTCAAGCAACAGCCTGACATAGTCATACTCATGGAATCAGACCTGACAGACAATGTCCCAGAGACTGCCATCACCTTCCTCGGGTATGTCCTGTCCCACTGGCAGGACAGATCCATCAGAGGAGGCAGCACAGTAGTATACAGTAGGGAGGGAGTTGCCCTGGGAGTCCTCAACATCGACTCTGGACCCCATGAAGTCTCATGGCATCAGGTCAAACATGGGCAAGGTAACGTCTTACTGATTACCACCTACCGCCCTCCCTCAGCTGATGAGTCAGTCCTCCTCCATGTTGAACAGCACTTGGAGGAAGCACTAAGGGTGGCAAGGGCACAGAAGATACTCTGGGTGGAGGACTTCAATGTCCATCACCAAGAGTGGCTCAGTAGCACCACGATTGACTGAGCTGGCCGAGTCCTAAAGGACATAGCTGCTAGACTGGGTATGCAGCAGGTGGTGAGGGAACCAACAAGAGGGGAAAACATACTTGACTTCGGCCTCACCAATCTGCCTGCCGCAGATGCATCTGTCCATGACAGTATTGGGAGGAGTGACCACCGCACAGTCCTTGTGGAGACGAAGTCCCGCCTTCACATTGAGGATACCCTCCTTTGTGTTGTGTGGCACTATCACCGTGCTGAATGGGATAGATTTCGAACAGATCTAGCAATGCAAAACTGGGCATCCATGAGGCGCTGTGGGCCATCAGCAGCAGCAGAACTGTATTCAACTACGATCTGTAACCTCATGGCCCAGCATATCCCCTACCCCATCATTACCTTCAAGCCAGGAGACCAATCCTGGTTCAATGAAGAGTGCAGGAGGGCATGCCAGGAGCAGCACCAGGCATACCTCAAAATGAGGTGTCAACCTGGTGAAGCTACAACCCAGGACTATCTGCGTGCCAAACTGCGTAAGCAGCATGCGATAGACAGAGCTAAGCGATCCCATAACCAACAGATCAGATCTAAGCTCTGCAGTCCTGCCACATCCAGCTGTGAATGGTGGTGGACAATTAAACTTAACTGGAGGCGGTGGCTCCACAAATATCCCCATCCTCAATGATGGGGGAGCCCAACACATCTGTGCAAAAGATAAGGCTGAAGCATTTGCAACAATCTTCAGCCAGAAGTGCCAAGTTGATGAACTATCTCGGCCTCCTCCTGAAGTTCCCAGCATCACAGATGCCAGACTTCAGCCAATTCGATTCACTCCGCGTGATATCAGGAAATGACTGAAGGCACTGGATACTGCAAAGGCTATGGGCCCTGACAATATTCTGGCAATAGTACTGAACACCTGTGCTCCAGAACTTGCTGCGCCCCTAGCCAAGCTGTTCCAGTACAGCTACAACACTGGCATCTACCCTGCAATGTGGAAAATTGCTCAAGTATGTCCTGTTCGCAAAAAGCAGGACAAATCCAACCTGGCCAATTACCGCCCCATCAGCCAACTCTCTATCATCAATAAAGTGATGGAAGGTGTCATTTACAGTGCCATCAAGCGGCACTTGCTTATCAATAACCTGCTTAGTGACGCTCAGTTTGGGTTCTGCCAGGGCCACTCAGCTCCTGACCTCGTTACAGTCTTGGTTCAAACATGGACAAAAGAGCTGAACTCAAGAGGTGAGGTGAGAGTGACTGCCCTTGACATCAAGGCAGCATTTGACCGAGTATGGCATCAAGGAGTCCTAGCAAAACTGAGGTCAATGGGAATCGGGGGTAAACCCTCTGCTGGCTGGAGTCACACCTAGCGCAAAGGAAGATGGTTGTGGTTGTTGGAGGTCAATCATCTGAGCTCCAGGACATCAATGCAGGAGTTCCTCAGGGTAGCATCCTTGGCCCAACCATCTTCAGCTGCTTCATCAATGACCTTCCGTCAATCATCAGGTCAGAAGTGGGGATGTTCGCTGATGTTTGCACAATGTACAGCACCAGTCGTGACTCCTCAGGTACTGAAGCAGTCTGTGTAGAAATGCAGCAATACCTGGACAACATCCAGGCTTGGGCTGATTAGTAGCAAGTAACATTCGCGCCAAACAAGTGCCAGGCAATGACCATCTCTAACAAGAGAGAATCTAACCATCTCCCCTTGACATTCAATGGCATTACCATCGCTAAATCCCCCACTATCAACATCCTAGGGGCTGCCATTGACCAGAAACTGAACTGGAGTAGCCATATAAATACCGTGGCTACAACAGCAGGTCAGAGGCTAGGAATCCTGAGGCGAGTAACTCACCTCCTGACTCCCCAAAGCCTGTCCACCATCGACAAGGCACAAGTCAGGAGTGTGATGGACTACTCTCCACTTGCCTGGATGGGTGCAGCTCCAGCAACACTCAAGAAGCTCAACACCATCCAGGACAAAGCAGCCCCTTGATTGGCACCCCATCTACAAACATTCACTCCCTTCACCACCGACGCACAGTGGCAGCAGTGTGTACCATCTACAAGATGCACTGCAGCAATGCACCAAGGCTCCTTAGACAGCACCTTCCAAACCCACGACCTCTACCAACCAGAAAGACAAGGGCAGCAGATGCATGGGAACACCACCACCTGCAAGTTCCCCTCCAAGTCACACACCATCCTGACTTGGAACTATATCGCCATTCCTTCACTGTCGCTGGGTCAAAATCCTGGAACTTCCTTCCTAACAGCACTGTGGGTGTACCTAACCCACATGGACTACAGCAGTTCAAGAAGGCAGCTCACCATTACCTTCTCAAGGGCAATTAGGGATGGGCAATAAATGCTGGCCTGGCCAGTGACGCCCACATCCCATGAATGAATTTTAAAAAACCTGCTTTTAGCAGAACTTAAAAATGCACCATGTTTCGGCGCTTTAAACACGTCCTGGAGTTTCACAAAATGTTTATCCAAATTTGGTATTTTGGATGTATGGCGAACCTGATTATATTTTGCAATCAAATTAGTATTTTAGCAGTAATTTAAATGGTCACTGATGTTAGGACCAGGTGAGAAAGGTGTCGAGGGGTCTTTTACTATCTTCACCTGGTCTTATTGTTACAGGGATTAATTTTAAACACACTTTGTTTTACGCTCCCCCTTTGGTGAATCCTTGTTCACAACTTTCCAATTATAAGGCAAAGAAGTTACCACACCAGGTTTTCTTGTGTTCAAAGAAGAAAAGTGAAATGTATTAAACCTTAAACTTAGACTCTAACACAGTTAATGCCTACGGATATACCACGCACCCATACTGGCATGTACATGTGATACACACATGCAAATAGTGACAGAAAAGAGCAGAAGAAAAATAAAATGGAGAAGTTTGAGGCAATCTCTAAAGAGGGTTTTTGTTACTGTGCTTCGAGCTCGCTGTCTTCTTTGGCCTCCTTATCTCGAGAGACAATGGGTAAGCGCCTGGAGGTGGTCAGTGGTGTGTGGCACAGTGCCTGGAGTGGCTATAAAGGCCAATTCTAGAGTGACAGGCTCTTCCACAGGTGCTGCAGCAAAATTGGTTTGTCGGGGCTGTTACACAGTTGGCTCTCCCCTTGCGCTTTTGTCTTTTTTCCTGCCAACTGCGAAGTCTCTTCGACTCGCCACACTTTAGCCCCGCCTTTATGACTGCCCGCCAGCTCTGGCGAATGCTGGCAACTGACTCCCACGACTTGTGATCAATGTCACAGGACTTCATGTCGCGTTTGCAGACGTCTTTGAAGCAGAGACATGGACGGCCGGTAGGTCTGATACTTGTGGCGAGCTTGCTGTACAATGTGTCTTTGGGGATCCTGCCATCTTCCATGTGGCTCACATGGCCAAACCATCTCAAGCACCGCTGACTCAGGAGTGTGTATAAGCTGGGGATGTTGGTCGCCTCGAGGACTTCTGTGTTGGAGATACGGTCCTGCCACCTGATGCCAAGTATTCGCCAGAGGCAGCGAAGATGGAATGAATTGAGACGTCGCTCTTGGCTGACATACGTTGTCTAGGCCTCGCTGCCATACAGCAAGGTACTGAAGACACAGGCATGATACACTCGGACTTTTGTGTTCCGTGTCAGTATGCCATTTTCCCACACTCTCTTGGCCAGTCTGAACATAGCGGAGGAAGCCTTTCCCATGCGCTTGTTGATTTTCTGCATCTAGAGACAGGTTACTGGTGATACTTGAGCCTAGGTGTGGAAGTGAGCAGAACGACATGGCACTATGCTAGATGGGAAATATAGCCAAGTTAGGAGTAGTCACTTTGCTGAGCTCTGATGAAATGATTTAAATCTTGAGAAACTGCAATGAAATAGTTAAAAGTAAAGGCTGAGAGTGTGAGATCGTATAAACTTACAGGCACTGGTAATTGCAAGGACATTTGTTCATTCATGACTTGATTGTGTGACTCCTTGTGGTTTGGAACAAATGGATTCCTGTGAGAGATGCTGGCCATCCCTGTGTGAGTGATGATAAGGAATGAAAGGCCCCACTATCACTGTATACTGTTGCTGCTTGGTGTTACTTCATGATGTGACTTGATAGAGATTACAGGATCCCAGGACTTATGACAATTGTGGGAAGCAAAAGCAGTATCTGTGGGAATCAAAATCAGTATCTTGTTTCTAACTCCTCTTCCTTTGCTAATTGTCTTAATGTCTGTTTTCTTTTAATCTTGCTGGTACAAAACAATATTTTATTAGTAACAAATATGTATTGAGAATGGAGTGTATTGTAACCTCAGTAACAGATGTACTGCATGTCACCACGTGGGTGAAGTCGAATTGTACCGCACTGATTGGTTAAACAAGGATGGAGAGCATGAATCTTAATGTATAAACAGTCGTACCTGTATCACAAACTTCACTTACTCTGGGGGGGGACCCGACAGACTCTGGTGGAGTCAGTGCCGCTGTTCTCAGAGTAAGTCCGCTGGCTACTGCGCAAATAAAGTAATTGATTTTACCTACACATCCGACTCGGTATACTTACTGAACCAGACTGAAGGCAAAAAGAACTCAGATTTACATAGGTAGGTGAACTCTTGAACCACTTCCAGAGCGTGGTCGCCAATATTGATGGATGGAGCATTTCTGACGTCCTGCCCATGATGTTCGTTTTCTTGAGGCTGATGGTTAGGCCAAATTCATTGCAGGCAGCCGCAAACCTGTCGATGAGACTCTGCAGGCACTCTTCAGTGTGAGATGTTAAAGCAGCATCGTCAGCAAAGATGAGTTCCCTGATGAGGACTTTCCGTACTTTGGACTTCGCTCTGAGAGGGGCAAGGTAGAACAACCTGCCCCCTGATCTTGTGTGGAGGAAAATTCCTTCTTCTGAAGACTTGAACGCATGTGAAAGAGCAGCAGGGAGAAGAAAATCCCAAAGAGTGTGGGTGCGAGAACACAGCCCTGTTTCATGCCACTCAGGATAGGAAAGGGGTCTGATGAGGTGCCGCCATGTTGAATTGTGCCTTTCATATTGTCATGGAATGAGGTGATGATACTTAGTAGCTTTGGTGGGCATCCAATCTTTTCTAGTAGTCTGAAGAGACCACGTCTGCTGACGAGGTCAAAGGCTTTGGTGCGATCAATGAAAGCAATGTAGAGGGGCATCTGTTGTTCACGGCATTTCTCCTGTATCTGACGAAGGGAGAACAGCATGTCAACGGTCGATCTCTCTGCACAAAAGCCACACTGTGCCTCAGGGTAGACGCGCTCGGCCAGCTTCTGGAGCCTGTTTAAAGCGACTCGAGCAAAGACTTTCCGCACTATGCTGAGCAGGGAGATTCCACGGTAGTTGTTGCAGTCACCGCGGTCACCTTTGTTTTTATAGAGGGTGATGATATTGGCATCGCGCATGTCCTGAGGTACTGCTCCCTCGTCCCAGCACAGGCATAGCAGTTCATGTAGTGCTGAGAGTGTAGCAGGCTTGGCATTCTTGATTATTTCAGGGGTAATGCTATCCTTCCCAGGGGCTTTTCCGCTGGCTAGAGAATCAATGGCATCACTGAGTTCCGATTTTGTTGGCTGTATGTCCAGCTCATCCATGACTGGTAGAGGCTGGGCTGCATTGAGGGCAGTCTCAGTGACAACATTCTCCCTGGAGTACAGTTCTAGGTAGTGCTCAACCCAGTGGTCCATCTGTTTGCGTTGGTCAGTGATTATGTCCCCTGATTTAGATTTGAGGGGGGCGATCTTCTTGATGGTTGGCCCAAAAGCTCTCTTATTGCCATCATACATTCCTCTGATGTTTCCGGTGTCTGAGGCCAGCTGAATATGACTGCATAGGTGTTGCCAGTAGTCATTTGCGCAGTGCCTGGCTGTTGTTTGTGCAGTGCCTCTGGCTGCTTTAAGTGCCACGGATGTTAACTCGCTGGGGGCTTTCTTGTAGTTCAACAGTGCAGTGCGCTTAGTGGCTATGACAGGTTCCAGCTTTTCATTATGAGATTGAAACCAGTCTGCATTTCTCTTCGCACGTTTGCCATTGGTGGTCAAAGCTGACTCATAGATAGCGTCTCTGATGTGGGCCCATGTGGTCTCAGCATCCCCTGTGGGAGTGTTTTGAAGGGCTGTTACAAGTGAATTTAGAAATTTTTGTAACAGCTGTGGATGAGAAATTCTGCTCGTGTTGATGCGCAGGTGGCCCTTCTGCTTGGAATGATGCAACTTCTTTGGTCTGAGTCTAACCTTGCTGCACACCAGGGAGTGGTCAGTGTCGCAGTCCGCACAGTGGAAGCTGCGTGTGATTTGAACACTGTTTAAAGAGGCTCACCTTGTGACCATGAGGTCCAGCTGGTGCCAATGACCCGATCTTGGGTGCCTCCATGAAACCTGGTGACAGGGTTTAGTGTGAAAGAACGAGTTGGTAATGCAGAGGTTATGATAGGTGCACAACTCAAGCAGTCTCTGCCCATTCTCATTCATCCTTCCAACGTCATAGCGCCCAAGGCAGGAGGGCCATGAGTCATGGTCGGCCCCAACCCTGGCATTAAAGTCCCCCAGCAGGAATAGGTGTTCGGTGTTGGGGATGCTGCTAATGATGTTATGGAGTTCCTCGTAGAACTGGTCTTTGGCTTCAGGTGGGGAGCAGAGTGTTGGAGCATAGATGCTGAGTAGGTGTACTGGACCAGAGGTGGTGAGCAGTCGGATGGACAGTATGCATTCCCAGCCATTTGAGGGAGGCTCAACTAATTCAACTAAATGTTCAAAAAGCTTCGTTAAAAGGGTTCGCTCTGGTTGGTGCTCTCATAATCCTGTGCTGGTTCACCTGCTGTTGTTCCTCAGTGTACAATCCCAGTTTACTTCCAGCTGTGGCCCTTTCTCATCACTCCGTCATTCACCAGGAGATCTAACTATGACAGAACAGAAAATGAGACAAATATAGACAAATATCATGAATTTGAGTCCCAGGTCACCACATTCCTGTTGTTCGTTTGTTCATTGATGTTTCCTCCTTTCTACCTGAGGATAAAGCCTGTCCTGTGGCCATTCCCTCCCCACAGCAGCACCTCTCAGATCCCAACAAACCCCATTCCATTCTCTGAATTACCAGTTATTTTACCTCAAAGTTCAATACAGTAACTGACAGCTGTTTATTCGATGGGACTGAACTCACAGGGACACCACCCAGCCGCTCCCAGTGATATAATTCTTTATTATAAACACTGTTCCATCTCTTTCCTATTGCACACTGCAGCTTATGGCACGCTGTGGCTCTCTGCAGTTGACAGCAGGAAATCTATTGCTGTATCGTATCAAAGAATGGTTACTGCACAGAAGGAGGCCATTCAGCCAGTTAATTCGGTGTCACTTCTCTGAGAGCAATTTAGCTACTCCTACTTCCTTGCCTTTCCACATAGCCCTGCAATTTTGTTCCCCTTCAGATGCTTATCTAATTCCCTTTTGAAAGTCATGATTGTATCTATCTCCACCACATGTTTCAGACCATGTGTTCCAGTTCATAACCACCTGCTGTGTAAAAATGTTTTTTCTCATGCCGCCTTTGGTCCTTTTGCCATTTACCGTAAAGTTGTGTCCTCTATTTCGCAACCCTTTGCCAATGTAAAGTTTCTCTCTATCTACATTGTTTAGACCCTTCATGATTTTTAACACCGTGATCAAATCTCCTCTCAACCTCCTCTAAGGGCAAGAAACCCAGCTTCTTCAATCTACCCATGTAGCTGAAGTCCTTGATCCCCAGAACCGTAAAGCTTTTGCTGCATCCTCTCGAAAGCCATCAGATTCTTCCTGAAGTGTGGTGCCCACAATTGGGCACAATACTCCAGTTGAGGCTATACCAGTGATGTATGAAGGTTGATTATAATTTCCTTGCTTTGTACTCTATACCTCTTTTTATAAAGCCCAGATTCCCATGTGCCTTTACAACTATCTTCTCAACCTGCCCCACCACTTTCAACAATTTGTTCACATATACCCCAGGCCCCTCTGCTAATACTGACCCCTGGGGAACACCATTTATACCTTGATCCAGCCCGATAAACAAATGTTCACCATTACTCTCTATCTCCTGTCGCTCAGGAAATTCATATCCGTGCTGTCAATGTCCCTTTTATTCCATGGGCTTCAGATTTGTTGATGTATATTGTGTGTAACAATCTCAGTCTTGAATATACTCATTGACTGATTATCCACAGCCACCTGGGGTAGAAAATTCCATAGATTCACAACCCTCAGACTGAAGAAATTTCTGCTCATTTCAGTTCTCAATGGACCACCCCTTATCTTGCTACTATGATCTCTAGTTCGAGACTCTTCAGCTGCGGCAAGCAGCCTCTCAGCATCTACCCCAACAAGCCTTCTAAGAATTTTATATGTTTCAATGAGATCACCTCTTCTAAACTCCAAAGAATATAGGCTTCATTCTAGTCAATCTCTCCTTATAGACTGTGCCCATCTCAGGAGGCAATCTCGTGAACCTTCATTCATAAGAAATAGGAGCAGGCCAATCAGCCCCTCGAGCCTGCTCCACCATTCAATAAGATCATGGCTGATCTGATTGTGGCTGTAACTTCACTTTCCTGCCTGACCCCTTCCACCCCACCCCGTAACCCTTAAATCCCCTGAAGATCAAAAATCAATCCAACTCAGCCTTGAAGATATGATTCAAATCCAGAAACCCAATTAATTTGTGATTCAAATCTTGAGCGAGCCCCCCAATTAATATAATTCAAATCCCAGACGAGAAACCCAATAAATATGTTACGACTGACCGCTCCTGTCAAAATCCCCAATCAAAATATATTATTCTGATTGTGGTGGGAGACACGCACTGATAATTCACAGATTGCCTAACATATCATTTATAAACTTTCCAAATGAAAGAAAGACCCAGCCAAATTGTACCATCTATTAACCCCCAAATGAGGCTAACCAAACCAGGTGCTTTTAAATCAACAAATTAACTGTTTAATTAAAAAAAATTCTTAAACACTATGAGGATATAAACGACATTTAAAATAGAAAAAAATTAGAGTCCTTGCAAATTAACAGTCCATTGTTGCTTGAAGTCCTCACCGAATGTTGCTTGAAGTCCTCACCGAATGTTGCTTCCTTCTCCAGCGAATTTCAACAGTTAACGACTTGCAAACACTTTCAGTAGAATCAATCTAACTTTAGAGTTTTTGACGGATAATAGATTGTCACAGTCTAACTTTGCTTCCTCCAGTTTAAATTACCAGAGATCGCTGTTCTGGCTTGGCTTTTTTTTTTAGAATTTTGAGGTAATTAAACGGACAAAAATCCACTTCCTTCAGTTTAAATGGTAGAGAGCTCTTTTTCCAGGTGTTAACACCAGCTGTCTGTGTCTGTGTCTGTGTTCTGTTAGAACAAACTGTCTTCAACTAAAAAGCCAGTTCAAAATTGAATGGTAACACATGTATCGCTTAACACGCACTCCCAGTGGCTGTATCTATGGTAACAAGAATGCACCCTTTGAATCGCAGTCTCCAAATGGCTGTTTCTAAGGCAACGAAAATGCACCTTCCTATAACTCCCGAGGCTTGCTGCATCTTAAAGCAATAGTAATTCTTTGCAAGCCTTAAAGGCAAACCGCATATTTCTGGAAAAAATACTTCAGGACAATGACAATATATTCAATGACCGGGCCTCCACTGCACTCTGGGGAAGTGCTTTCCAAAGATTAACAACCCTCAGAGAAGAAATTCCTCCTCATCTCTGTCTTAAAGTGTAGACCCCTTCATTTTAAACTGTGTCCCCTAGTTCTAGATTACCTCAGGAGGGGAAAACATTATCTCAGCATCTACCCTGTCAAGCCCTCTCAGAATCGTATATGTTTCGATAAGATCACATTTAATTCCTCTAAACTCCAATGAGTATAGGCTCAACCTTTTCAATAAGACAACACCTTCATCCCAGGAATCAACCGAATGAACCTTCTCTGAACTGCTTCCAATGCAAGTATATTTCTCCTTAAATACGGAAGCCGAAACTGTACCAAAACTCTAGGTGTGATCTCACCAGTACCCTGTGCAGTTGTAGCAAGACTTTCACACTTTTATACTCCATCCTCCTTGCAATAAATGCCAACATTCTGTTGGCCTTCCTAATTACTTGCTGTACCTACAAGTTCACTTATTGTGGTTCACATCAAGATCGCCCAGATCCATCTGTACTGCAGTACTTTGCAGTCTTTCTCCATTTATATAATATTCTACTTTTCTATTCTTCACATCAAAATGGACAATCTCACATTTTCCCACATTATACTCAATCTGACAAATGTTTGCCCACTCACTCAACCTATCTATATCCCTTTGAAGACTGTGTCCTCTCACAACTTGCTTTCTGCCCTCTCTTTATATCATCAGCAAATTTGGCTAAAATACACTTGGTCCCTTCATCTAAGTCATTTTTTTTATTTCATGGGATGTGGGTGTCACTGGGAAGGCCAGCATTTGTTGCCCATCCCTCATTGCCCTTGACAACTGAATGACTTGCGAAGCTATTTCATAGGGCAGTTAAGAGTCAACCACATTGCTGTGGTCTGGAGTCACATGTAGGCCAAATCTGGTAAGGATGGCAGATTTACTTCCTTAAAGGGCATGAGTGAACCAGATGGTGTTTTACAACAATTGATGATAGTTTCATGGCACATTACTGAGACTAGCTTTCAGTTCAAGATTTTTTATTAATTGATTAATTTTAAATTCCTCCAGCTGCCATGGTGGGATTTGAACCCATGTCTCCAGGGCATTAGCCTGGACCTCTGTATTATTAGTCCAGTGTGTCAGAGCAGTTTAAAAAAAAAATTAAGGGGACTCTGTGTGCCTTTAAGACTGAAAGAAGTTTTAATCTCTGGGAAGGGTGTGTGTGAGGTGCAAGCCTGTTCCTAAGCAACAGCAAGGGAGATGCAGTCACATGTCATATTGTATCAGTTTGACTGTGTGTGAGAACTAGCTACGAACTGGTTTGATCTGGCAGACCAGCAAAGCGTGCTCTCCCTGAAGGAAGGATTTGTCTCCCCCTTCAGCAGAAAATCTACATTGCCGACAGGCTGTGTTTTGCCTAAAGAGGAAACAACGCTTGGAAAGGAATCTTTGCATTATTGGAAGTAGCAAATTCCTTTGTGCACTCATCTCCAAGAAGTCTCTGCCTCAGGAATTACTTTCTGTTGTCTTTTGTGTTTCTGGGAGTCTAGAAACTCAGTTAAGTTTCTACTGATAGACTGCTAATTCAAAATCTAAATAGACCTTTTGTTATACTCCTTGGTGAAAGATCTGTGTGATGCCTACTGCAGCCAAAATGCCTTGAAAACCTATCCATTCCAGACTGTTCATCAACTCACCTGGAGAGCTCGAGTGGCATCTGAATATTCGACTCTGCGACACTTCACTGATCTGGGAAAGCAACCAACGAGGACTAAAAACCCAGTTGTTTTATTATTCCTAAGAAACTGCTCAAATTTAAAACATCATTTTAGAACCGGTTAACCGTTGGTTTGTGAATATATGTGTGTGTGCATGAGGGTTAGGAGGAATAAGAAGCATCGATTTATCTCAGTATTGTTTATATTTAGTTTATTAATAAATAGTTAGTTTGTTGTTGTTTAAAGATATCTGATTTGATGTATTTTATTCTGGGGTTAATAAAGTGTTTAATTTGGCTAATTTCTGGTTCGGGGAAAACTTAATAATGTGCTGTGACCTGTGGAGTAATGGGACTGAATTGACAGTGCATTGCTCCCACTTCGGTCATACCAAGTCTCATTACCACTACGCCATTTCCCTTAATATAGATCGCAAATAGGTGAGGCCCCAGCACTGATCCCTGTGGCATTCCAGTAGGACCTTTCCAGAATCTAGGGAATTTTGGAAGAATACAACCAACGTATCCACCATCTCTGCAGCCATCTCTTTTAAGACCCTAGGATGCAGGCCATCAGGTCCAGAGGACTTGTTACCTTTAGTCCCATTCGTTTTCCTGGTACTTTTTCTCTAGTGATGTGGATTGTTTTAAGCTCCTCTTAATTTTCTGCTACTCTTGGGATGCTTTTTGTGTCATCTACCCTGAAGACAGCTACAAAATACTTGTTCAAAGTCTCTGCCACTTTCTTGTTTCCCATTATTAATTCCCTAGTGTTATCCTCTAAGGGACCAACGTTTACTTTAGCTAGTCTGGATTATTACCTGAGCCACGTGCAATTTGGCATAGGGCAAATAAGATTAGAGAAATGAATGCATGGCTGAAAGACTGGTGTGGTAGACGTGGATTCTGGTTTGTGAGGCACTGGCACCAGTACTGGGGAAGGTGGGGGGCTGTACCGTTGGTATGGTCTGCACCTGAACCGTGCTGGGACCACTGTTCTAGCGAGCCACACAACTAGAAGTAGAGAGGGTTTAAACTAAATAGTGGGGGCAAGGGATCAAATTTGGGAAAATGTGGTAAATCAAAGAGTAGAGACAAGGCAAGAGAGAAATATATGAAGGTGGCAAATGATAAACAGACCATAACAGGAAGGGACAGAGAGTACAAATATGAGACTAAATCAGAATATCAGCCTAGAGGTTACAAAAATAATAAAAGGACAAAACAAAAGACTTTGTATCTGAATGCATGTAGCATTCGAAACAAAACAGATGAACTGATACCACAAATAGAAAAAAATAAGTATGATCTGATAGCCATTACAGAGACATGGCTGCAGGATGACTTAGATTGGGACCTGAATATTGAAGGGCACTTGACACTTGGAAAGAACCAGAAGCTGAGAAAAGGTGGATGGGTGGCTCTGTTAACTAATGATGATATTAGCACAATAGAGAGGAATGACCTAAGTTCAGGAAACCAGGATGGAGAAGCTGCTTGGGTAGAGATGAGAAATGATAAAGCCAAGACGTCACTTGTGGGAGTGGTGAACAGGACCTCTAACATTAACCACATGGTAGGACGGGGTACAAGGAAAGAAGTAATGGGAGCTATTCAGAAAGGTAGAGCAATAATCATAGGGGATTTTAATCTACATATGGACTGGAAAAATCAGATGGGCAAAGGTAGCCTGGACTGATATTTCTTAGAATGTTTTTGGGATAGTTCTGAAGCCAACCAGAGAGCAGGCTCTACTGGACCTGATATTGGGCAATGAGATAGAATTAATTAATGTCCTCAGAGTGAAGGACACTCCGAGGCAGCAGCAATCATAATATTGAATTTTACATTCAGTTTGAGGGAAAAAGCGGGCCTAAGACTAGTATTTTAAACATAAATAAGGGCAATGTGAGGGCATGAAAGCGGAGAAAGCTGAAGAGAACTGGCAAATTATGTTAAGGGATAGATCAATAGGGATGCAGTGACAGACATTTAAGAAGATATTTCAGAATACATAGAATAGATACATTCCAACGAGAAAGAAAAATTTCAAGGGGGATGACCCATCATCTGTGGTTAACAAAAAAATTAAAGATAGTCTCAATCTTAATGAAAAAGCATATAATTGCACAAAGATAAGTGGTAGGTCAGAAGATTGGACAAAATATAAAGTAAGCAAAGAATGACTCAAAGCTTAATAAGGAGGGGAAAAATTAGAGTGCAAGAGAAAACTAGCTAGAAATATAAAACATATAGTAAGAGTTTCTACAGATACTTAAAAAAGAAGAGTTAACAAAGTGAGCATTGGTCCTATAAAAGCGAGTCTGGGGCATTAAGGAATGAAAATGAAATGACAGATGAATTGAGGAGGTACTTTTCACTGGTCTTCACTGTAGAGGATACAAGTAACATCTCAGAAATAGTTGTAAATCGGGAAATGGAAGGGATAGAGGAATTCAAGAAAATTACAATCACTAGGGAAGTGGTCCCGAGCAAACTGTTGGAACTGTGGACTGACAAGTCCCAGGGTCCTGATGGACTTCATCCTAGGGTCTTAACTAGTGGCTGGTGAGATAGTTGATGCATTGATTTTAATTTTACAAAATTTCCTAGATTTGGGGAAGGTTCTATTAGATTGGAAAATAGTGAATGTAACTCCTTTTATTTTAAAAAGAGGGAGACGGAAAGTCGAAAACAACAAGCCAGCTGGCTTAACATCTGTCCTTGGGAAAATGTTCGAATCTATAACTGAAGATGTTATAGCAGGGCACTGACAAAAATTCAAAGTAATCAGGCAGAGTCAATATAGTTTTGTGAAAGGGAAATCATGTTTAACCAATTTATTAGAGTACTTTGAAGAAGTAACATGTGCTGTGGATAAAGGGAAACTGGTTGATGTACTGTACTTACATTTCCAGAAGGCATTTGACAAGGTGCCACATCAAAGGTTTTTGCGGAAAATGAAAGCTCATGGTGTTGGGGGTAACATATTGGCATGGATAGAAGATCAGCTAGCTAAAGAGGAAACAGGGACCAGACATAAATGCGCCACAGGAATCAGTGCTGGGCCTCAACTTCTTACAAATTATATCAATGACTTGGATTGGATGAACAACTATAGATATGGTTGCTAAATTTGCTGATGACACAAAGATAGGTATCAAAAGTAAGTTGTGAAGAGGTCATAAGGAGACTACAAAGGGCTATGGATAGGTTAAGTGAGTGGGCAAAGATCTGGCAAATGGAGTATAATGTGGAAAATGTGAAATTGTCCATTTTGGCAGGAAGAATAAAAACAAAGCATTTTATCAAAATGGTGAGAGATTGCGCAGCTCTGAGATGCAGAGGGATCTGGGTGTCCTAGTGCATGAATCGCAAAATGTTAGAATGCAGGTTCAGCAAGTAATTAGGAAATCTAATAGAATGCTATTGTTTATTGTGAGGGGAATTGTATATGAAATTAGGGAGGTTTTGCTACAGTTATACAGGATATTGGTGAGACCACATCTAGAGTATTATGTACAGTATTGGTCTCCTTATTTAAGGAAGAATGTAAATGCATTGGAAGCAGTTCAGAAAAGGTTTACTAGATTAATACCTGGAATGGGTGAGTTGTCTTTTGAAGAGAGGTTGGACGGGGTAGGCTTGTATTTGCTGAAGTTTATAAGAGTAAGAGGCAACTTGATTGAAACATGTAAGATCCTGAGGGATCTTGACAGGGTGGATGTGGAAAGGATGTTTCCTCTTGTGGGAGAATCTAGGACTCGGATTCACTGTTTAAAAATAAGGGGTCGCCCATTTAAGACAGAGATGAGGAGAATTATTTCTCTGAGGGTCATGAGTTTTTGGAACTCTCTTCCTCAAAAGGCAGTGGAAGCAAGACTTTGAATATTTTTAAGGCAGAGGTAGATATTCGTGATAAGCAAGGGGGTGAAAAGTTATCGGGGGTAGGTGGAATGTGGGGTTAGAATCAGAGCAGCCCCTTGATCTTGTTGAATGGTGGAGCAGGCTCGAGGGCCCTCGAGTAATTTGTATGTCCATGTAGTTATCAATGACATAGGACTAGGAAAGAGCTTCTCCATCGAGAGTATGAGGAGCTAGGCACTAACTTAAAAAGCAGAACCTCAAAGGTAATAATTTCTAGATTATTAATCGAGCCACGTAAGATGAATAAGATTGGAGAGTTAAAATAAAAACAAGACATGCTGGAAATACTCAGCAGGTCTGGCAGCATATGTGGAGAGCGAAGCAGAGGTAGCGTATCAGGTCAGTGATCCTTCATCAGAACTGGCAAATATTAGAAATGTAATAGGTTTTAAGCAAGTAAAGCGGGGGTGGGAGAAGAGATAACTAAAAAGAAAGTGTTGATAGAACAAGGTCACAGAGAATAACTGACCAGAAGGTCATGGAGCAAAGGCAAACGGTATGTTAATGGTGAGCTGAAAGACAAAGAGTTAGTACAGAGAGGGTGTTCATTGACAGAAAAATGAACAGCCTTGGCCCAAAGCACAAACATGAAAAAAACAGTGGGTTGGCACAGTAGAAACAGAAAGTAAACAAACTAAACAAAGAAAAAATAACTAAAAATAAAAAGGTGGGCCCTCCATGCTCTGAAATAATTGAACGCAATGTTCAGTCCGGCAGGCTGTAGCTTGCCTAATCGGTAAATGAGATGCTGTTCCTCGAGCTTGGGTTGATGTTCACTGGAACACTGCAGCAATCCCAGGACAGAGATGTGGGCATGAGAGCAGTGGGGTGTGCTGAAATGGCCAGCAAGCAGAAGCTCGGAGACATGCTTTCGGACTGAGTGGAGGTGTTCCGTAAAGCGGGCACCCAGTCTGAGTTTGGTCTCTCCAATGTAGAGGAGACCAAATTGTGAGCAGTGAATATAGCATACTAAATTGAAAGAAGTACAAGTAAATCACTGCTTCACCTGAAAGGAGTGTTTGGGGCCTTGGATAGTGAGGAGAGAGGAGGTAAAAGGGGAGGTGTCACACCTCCTGCGATTTCAGGGGCAGGTGCCGTGGGAAGGGAACGAGGTGTTGGGGGTAATGGAGGAGCGGACCAGGGTGTCATGGAGGGAACGATCCCTTCGGAATGCTGTCAGGGAAGGGAAGATGCGTTTGGTAGTGGCATCACGCTGGACATGATGGAAATGGTGGAGGATGATCCTTTGGATATGGAGGCTGGTGGAGTGGAAAGTGAGGACAAGGGGAACCCTGTCACGGTTCTGGGATGGAGGGGAAGGGGTGAGGGTAGAGGTGCAGGAAATGGACCGGACACGGTTGAGGGCCCTGTCAACCACAGTGGGGGGTAGTCCTCGGTTGAGCAAAAAGGAAGACATATCAGAAACGCTGTCGAGGAAGGTAGCATCATCAGAGCAGATGCGTCGGAGCTGGAGAAACTGGGCGAATGGAATGGAGTCCTTACAGGAGGCAGGGTGTGAAGAATTGTAGTCGGGGTAGGTGTAGGAGTCACTGGGCGTATAATAAATATTAGTAGATGGTCTATCCCCAGAGATGGAAACAGAGAAGGCGAGGAAGGGAAGGGAAGTGTCGGAGATGGAGCATGTAAAGGTGAGAGTTAAGTGGAAATTGGAAGCAAAGTTGAGATAAAGTTTTCCATTTTGGGGCAGGAGCAGGAAACGGCACCGATACAGTCATCAATGTACCGGAAAAAGAGTCACGGGAGGGGCCTGAGTAGGACTGGAACAAGAAATGTTCGACATATCCCACAGAAAACAGGCATAACCAGGCCGGGCCAGTGGGTGTGGGTGCGGGGCTGGGTCAGTGGGTGTGGGTCAGTGGGACGGGGCAACAACAACACGTGAACTGGACAGGGTCGATGTGAAGTCAAGACCTATATTGCAGATCCTCACTGCAAAGAAAAGATTAACTTCAGGAAGTTAGATGAACACACGAGGGGAAGGAATTAGAAGGTTATGCTTATCGGGTTTGATGAAAAGAGGTGGGAGGAAGATCGTGTGCAGCATAAACAAGGAGCAGTTGTGTCTAATGATCTGTTTCTGTGTTGTTCGTTCTGTGTGAAAAGGGAAGTGACAATGACAGATTTTCTGCAGCAGTTTTGTACAGAGATTATTGGAAACTTTGCTCTAATTCTGTAGTTTGCATTGGAACAAGATTCTAGTCTCCCTGCCAGATTCTGGCACAAGGAATATTCTGTAAAACTGACCTGAGTTTAACTGTTTCTACAATATTAAACCATTAATGAGACTTGTGTTAATGTCTCGGGAGGTGATGAGGTCAGTGACAGTCCTGTGGACAGTAGCTTGATGTTCGATGGTGGGGTCATGGTCTGGGGGAAGTAGGAAGAAGTGTCTGAGAGTAGGCGCTGAGCCTCTGCAAGGTAGAGATCGGTACGCCAGACAACAACAGCACCACCCTTATCTGCAGGTTTTATGACAATGTCAGGGTAAGACCTGAGAGAACACAGTGCAACAAGTTCAAAGGGGGACAGGTTCGAGTGAGTGAGTGAGGGGGCAGAGAAATTGAGATGGCTGATGTCTCACTGACAGTTTTCAATGAAAAGATCAAGAGTGGGTAAGAAGCCAGAGGGAGGGGTCCAGGTGGAGGGAGAATGCTGGGGGTGGGTGAATGGGTCTGCTGGTTGGTGGGAGAACTCCTGGTCAAAGTGAGCCCAGAGGCAAAGGCGACGGAAGAAGAGCTCAAAGTCATGCCGAGGGCGAAATTCATTGAGGTGGGGACGTAAGGGGATAAAACCCAGTCCTTTGCTGAGTACAGAACGTTCAGCGTCAGAGAGGGGAAGGTCAGAGGGTATAGTGAATACATGGCAAAGGGTCAGATCAGGAAGGGTGGGGTCAGAGGGAAGTGAAGGGGAAGAAGGATCTGGAGGGGCATTAGTCCCCATTTGACCGCTGGAGTTTGCGTTCCTTAACATCTGAAAGGAAGAAAAAAGTTTTTTGTTAATGCATCAGATAAGACGAAGGATGAAATGAATCTGCGGAGTAGAACAGCTTTGAGATAAGGTGAGGTGGTGCTTCTGGAGAGAGAGGTTCAGTGTGTGCATGTGGTGGTGCATAGCACTGAATGTGGATCTTAGGATGTGGCTAGAACAGCAGTCCGAGGAACGTTGTATTTCTCGGAGATGCCTGTAATCCTGGGTGGATTCAAAACATGAAGGATGAAACTTCAGTTGGAATCCACATGGAATAAGTCAGAGCCGGAGACAGTCGCTGAGGAAGGAGATGTGGCTGTGAAAATGAGTTTTGGTCGATACTTTATCAAATACCAGGAGGGAAATAGAAAGCAATGAAGGTGAACAAGGTAAAAGAGACAAACGAAAATCCCGTTAGAGAGAAGAGCAGAACTTCTTCAAGGTGGGCATTCCTGGAGAAGTGGCAGTGAATTAAACACTAAAATAAAAGCAAAATACTGCAGATGCTGGAAATCTGAAATAAAAACAAGAAATGCTGGAAATCTTCAGCAGGTCTGGCAGCATCTGTGGAGAGAGAAGCAGAGTTAATGTTTCAGGTCAGTGACCCTGTATTTTATTTTGTTTGTTTTAGTCCAGCAGCTGTTGGTGTTGACTCTCCATGTTCCCATTGACATTTCCTCCACAACATCCAACTTTGTTTTTAACTTTCTTTTGGAATTCCAGATTCTTTCTCAACCTCCTCTGCCGCGCAGGCGCAGTCAGAGTCCTACAACTGCGCAAGCGCAAGTTTAGCCTTACCACTGCGCAGGCGCACAGTAACGCCTTTCTTCCGGGTTTTCTCCGCGGCTGGTCTGTGAGTGACGGTGAGGAAGAGTTAGAACATTGTAGAGTATTAATATCGAGTAAAATAGCATCAATATAGAGAGATAGAGTATTAATATAGTAATAATACAGTGATATAGTATTAATATAGTTATAGTATTAATATAGTGTTAATAGAGGGTTTGGTCTGGTTGGGTTAATCTGCTTCACCGATGAAAATAAAATAATGAAAAGGACAAATAACAAAATTAATAAACTGACAGGTTTTAACCAAAATCTGGGTTTTACTAATCACACTTATTTCCCATTGTTACATCTGTTTCTCAATTTAACACAATATTGGATGTAATGATTGATCATTAACTGGTGATAAAATTATAACCGTTATTTTTGCAGGATACATTTTTAAACTTGATTTAAATGTAATTACTTTGTGTTCTGTCAGAATAAAGAGTTCTCAATGGTCACCTGATCCAGCTCCCAGCCTCGACCGAGGGTTTTTATTAAACTGAGAACAGTGTTTGTTCTGTTACATTGTAGATTCATTGCTGTACTCGTTCAACACAAATCACCTGGTTATTGTTGGGACCTGCTTTCAACAGGAAATGAAACGACCATGTTTCAGCCCTTTAAACACTCACTGGAGTTTTATTCCAGGAATCCAGATGTTCCTACTCCTGAAATGTATGTTGTAATACTCACAATACTTGCACTTCTGAAATATCAAATGTTTTGGCATTGAATTCAGTTTGTTCGCAGCAAGTTAAACAGTTACTGCTAACAATTCGAGGGTTAGATGGACCCAGTGAGATCAGACAGTGTGTAACCTGGGGAGGATGGACCCAGTGAGACCAGACAGTGTGTAACCCGGGGAGGATGGACCCAGTGAGATCAGGCAGTGTGTAACCCGGGGAGGATGGACCCAGTGTGATCAGACAGTGTGTAACCCGGGGAGGATGGACCCAGTGAGATCAGACAGTGTGTAACCCGGGGAGGATGGACCCAGTGAGATCAGACAGTGTGTAACCCGGGGAGGATGGACCCAGTGTGATCAGACAGTGTGTAACCCGGGGAGGATGGACCCAGTGTGATCAGACAGTGTTTTAACTTTGGGGAAACTTCTAGAAACAGTAATTCGGGACAAAGTTAATCGATGGACAAATTTGGGTTA